>NC_065874.1:4245000-4870000 GCF_933775445.1 Argentina anserina
TATTCTGCTTCAAAGATTAATAATGTGCTCCAACTTCTAAGGAGAGGTGCTTCTGCATGTTGAGGTCCTCACCAATTCACTCGACATCAAAATTTGACAGCAAACCTGCAACGACAACCAAACCCCATCACGAAGTAGTCAGACTGGAAGCTACATATTTGTATGAATCACTGTGCCATTACAGAATTAAACAACCCGGGAACTTTCCCCAATTTCTCCTAGTCTAAACAAATGCTCAGGTTTATCTTCTGTTGTCTGAACTAAAAGCTCTTGAAACATTACACAAGTTTCGACTCGTCATAGATAGATACCAGAATGATCCTTTTTCAGTAAGGTAGGTAATCTAGATTATGACTCATGTATGACCAAAACCTTATGTTAACAATGTCGGACAAGTTTATCAATGCCATGCCTCCCAAAGTATACAAGGTTGTTAGTGGATAAAATGTAGAATAATGACACCAGCAAAGCCTAGAGCAAAAGTGCACAACTGAAGTTCCTTCAAACCATTCTATATTAGTCTAATATCCAGGAGAGCTGACACGCTCAAATTTCCTTTCAAAGAGCAGGACATCTATTAGCAAGTTGTATTACTAGTTTACCTGTCTAAATAAAATAACCAAGTCAAGTGCCCGCAAATTTTTTCCCCATTTTTGAGAAACTAAAAAATACCCATATGATCAAAACCTTACAGTTACGGTGTCAGACAATTGGACAAACATAGACCACAATTCTATGAAAGAATACTGAAATGCCAATGCCATGTCTCCAAAAGTATCCAGGCTTTAACATATATCAGATCATGCACTGTTCATTACTACAATTACCATTTTTTCTCGTCTGAAGAATCATGGAACCAGTGAAACCTAGCGACCACAATTTAAATTCTTTCATACCATTATCAATGTAAAACACAACCACATTATCAATGTAGTACCTTAAACTCGAACCTCATCTTGAGACGGGCTTCTGCAGCAGAGCAGTCAAGTAAACCTCCCCATTCTTCTCATTCTTACTCGCCGTCGCCCACTTCACTCTCCGGTACCCCAGCTTGCTAATCAACGGCCCGAAAACCTTCTCGAGATCCACCCCCTTGCTAAAGAAATGATCCAACCACAAGTACCCTCCTCCCCTCAACACCCTATCCGCATCATACAACAAAAACTCCAACGCCGTCACAGGAATCCACCTGTTCACGGCGTGCCCGCACCGCACCAGATCCAGCACCCCGTCAAACACGGGGAACCGCTGCTGCAGCGGCACGTGCAGCGGCACCAGCCCCCTCAGCGCCACCGCCTCATTATTCGGTACCCCGAAATTCATCGTCGTAGTCACCACCGTCACATTGTACATCTTCATCCTCGCCGCGAACGTCCCCGTCCCGCCGCCGATGTCCAGACCGAGGCGGAGGACGGCGCCGGCGGCCTTGGCTATCTGGAAGAACTGCGGGATGGGGAGGTCGAGCTCGGACTTGTACGTCATGAAGTTAGAAAGCTCGTGACTGAAGTCGAAACCCGAACTCGGGTTCTGTCGGTTGAGACAGCTGAAGCTCTTACACGTGTACTTGTCCCATAGTATGTTCTGATCCGGGAGAGAGTTCGGAAAAGGGTTGTGAGAGAGTGATGACGTGGGCTTGTGGGGAGTTCGGGAGAAGCATCGGCGGCGGGGGAGGGGGTGGCAGCCGCTGAGGATGAGGGACTCGGCAATGTCGGCGTCGGCGGGGCAGAGGGAGAAGGCGGCGTAGGACATGTACTTGTTGAGGAGATCGGGGTGGTTGTGGCAGGCGGAGGCTATTGGGGAGAGGCCGGAGTAGAGGAGGAGATCGGCGGCGGAGGAGGAAGGTAATTTTGATGCGGCGGGGCGTGGGGGAGGGTGGTGGCGCGTGAGGTGGTTGATGGTGGCGCGTATGGTGTGGAGCTGGTGGAGGAGGTGGTCGGGGACTGGGGAGGTGAGGGGAGGGGGCTGTTTGGGGGATTGGATGGTGGAGGAGAGGTGGTAGAGGGAGAGAATGTTGGTGGCGACCATGGCCATGAGGAGGAGCAAGTTGAGACCCATTGAGGTTCTTCTTCAAGCTCTGGAAATGGTGGTGGGGATTGAGATTTGGTTCAGTTCTTGAAGTCAGTGAGTGTTTGACTTCATGGTGAAGTAAGCAGGTTATTATTTTATACAGTGGAACTGTGGAGTTGGAAGTTGCACTGTTGCAGGGGGAAGAGCCAGTTGGGGGTAGAGTTGTAATTAAGGAGGGGTTGATTTGGTTTGATTTTGTCATTTTCTGTTTGGGGTGGTTTTTGGTTGGGTCAAAAGTGTGGAAATAATTCAAAAACAAATGTAGTGTGGCACGTGACGTGTTGGGCTCACTTGCGAATTTTTTTGTTGTAGATGGTGGGATTAATATTTTCGTGGAGAATCTATTCCCATGATTTTATATTTGTGCTTTTCTGACTCCATGATTAAGAGAAGAGCACTATCATTTTTCCGGGGACGGCTCAAGTGCAACAAATTTCTGGGCATATTATCTTGTTTTGTTAGAGCTTACCGGACTTAGAAAGATGGCCGTGTTTGTTTGCCCTGATATAGGGACTGGATAGGCAAACATAAATTCAATCCGGCCAATCAGTCTGTTTGGAGGTTGGGATATATTGCTGTCGAAAAAATTTAATCTTGTCAAATCTTCATTTGAAATCCTGCTAATATAGTGGGATTTAATTTGTCCATCCATGATTCAAGACTAAACCATGAAGAAATAGTTAAAGTAGTTGGTCCTCATAAAGTTATCTCTTTCTTTTTTCTCTCCATAGACTTCAATCCAGACAAAGGTTTAGGGTTTAGAAAGGTCAGAACCACAAGCTCGTCTCTCTCCAACCCCGACCCCTTAACATTCCCCAATCCCGAGCCCCCACTCCTCCGCTCCCAACCGCGGCATCCCTCTCACTACCACCGTCTTCTCTATCCCACCGTCAGATCCTTCGTCACCAATCTAATTCCCTCAGTTCTAGTCTCTGCCAACGACTAAGGGTGTTAATTGAAAACCGAAAACCGAAAAATAACTGAACCATAACCGAACAAAACCGAAGAAAAAAAAACCACACCAAACCGCAAAAAAAACCGCACCAAACCGAAAGATTTGGTGTGGTTTTGGTTTTGGATGTTTGGAAACCGAAACCGAACCGAAAAACCGAATATATATATATTATAAAGAAATTATATTATTTACAGATATATTTAATATACATAATTAAATATTTTATCGATCGAGACCCAAACTTTATCAAAATTCGGTGAATTTTTTACCATATCTGTATTTATATATGCTGATCACATCCGACGGTCGAAATTTAATAATTTGAATTTTAGATATTGGAACCACAACATGTCTACTAATGTGGTATAACTTGTTTAGAGGTCTTTTTGCAAATGTATGCATTTGTGAAGCAACTATATCTTATAAATAGAATTTTACAAATCTGTCCGCATTATGCGTTACGTATAGTGAAATATGGTTATGGTAAAAAAATCACATATTTTCGACAACGTTTGTGTCCCGATCGAGGCGGGTAACCCTTTTTACGCTTATTATCCCCTATGGGCCTATGGGTAGCCTTATCCCTGGAAGGTAAAAATTTTGAAAATTTTACACGAGCTGCTACATAACATATATGTGAGAGTGTGTGCATGAAAAAATCCACCAAAACTAGTCAATAAGGAAGGAGTAAGAACAAATTCACTTAATTAGATGAAATTAAGTTAATGTTGACCACATCGATCGAGACCCAAATATTATCAAAATTAGATGAATTTTTTACCATATCCGTATTTAAATATGCTGATCACATCTGACGGTCAAAATTTAATATTTTGAATTTTAGACATTGGAACCACAACATGCCTACTAAAGTGGTATAACTTGTTTAGTGGCTTTTTGCAAATGTATGCATTTGTGAAGCAACTATATATTATAAATATAATTTTGTAAATCTGTCCGCATGATGCGTTAGGTATAGTGAAATATGGTTATGGTAAAAAAATCACATATTTTCGATAACGTTTGTGTCCCGATCAAGGCGGTCAACCCTTTTTACGCTTATTATCCCCTATGGGCCTATGGGTAGCCCTATCCCTGGAAGGTAAAATTTTTGAAAATTTTACACGAGCTGCTACATCACATATATGTGAGAGAGTGTGTGTGAAAGAATCCACCAAAACTAGTCAAGAATGAGGGGGTAAGAACGAATTCGCACTTAATTAGATAAAATTAAATTAATGTTGACCACATCGATCGAGACCCAAATTTTATTAAAATTAGATGAATTTTTTACCATATCCGTATTTAAATATGCTGATCACATCTGATGGTCAAACTTTAATATTTTGAATTTTAGACATTGGAACCACAACATGCCTACTAATGTGGTATAACTTGTTTAGTGGCTTTTTGCAAATGTATGCATTTGTGAAGAACTACTATATATTATAAATAGAATTTTGCAAATTTGTCCGCATGATGCGTTACGTATAGTGAAATATGGTTATGGTAAAAAAAATCACATATTTTCGATAACGTTTGTGTCCCAATCAAGGCGGTCAACCCTTTTTACGCTTATTATCCCCTATGGGCCTATGGGTAGCCCTATCCCTGGAAGGTAAAATTTTTGAAAATTGTACACGAGCTGCTACATCACATATATGTGAGAGTGTGTGCGTGAAAGAATCCACCAAAACTAGTTCAGAAGGAGGGGGTAAGAACAAATTCACACTTAATTAGATTAAATTAAGTTAATGTTGACCACATCGATCGAGACCCAAATTTTATCAAAATTAGATGAATTTTTTACCATATCCGTATTTAAATATGCTGATCATATCTGACGGTCAAAATTTAATATTTTGAATTTTAGACATTGGAACCACAACATGCCTACTAATGTGGTATAACTTGTTTAGTGGCTTTTTGCAATTGTATGCATTTGTGAAGCAACTATATCTTGTAAATAGAATTTTGCAAATATGTCCGCATGTTCTTTTTATTTCGTTAAAAATCAAGTAGATAAACAAGAAAAGAAACTCCGATTTTATTTACAAAATAACCGAAAGAAAAACCGATATAAACCAAAAAAAAACCAACCAAACCAAACCAAACCGAATACCATTGGTTTTTGAAAAAAAAAGTGAAAAACCAAACCGAATAAATAGAACGGTTTGGTGTTCAGTATCACCTATAAACCGCACCATTCACACCGATTAACACCCCTACCAATGACACATCCTCCTATGCCGTCCTCTAGACTCCTCCCCCATTTCCGACTACGTCTCCTCATTTCCATCGAGATCAACGTTGTCATCGAGGATGAATTATGTTTTTAATTACAAAAATAATGAAATGAAGTTGGACTTCGTATTTGGTTCTCCAAACACCCAGTAAGATGGGAACTTTCTAAATCCAATATGTTACAATCTAATCCAAGTCAATATTGAATACTAATCCAATCCAATCCAATCCAATCCGGTATGTCAAACACAGCCGATGTGTTTCAATCCGACTACACTGTGGAGACTATAGTCACTTCAATGCGTTCCTGGAATGTTAGTGGATGTAGTTCGGATATTTCATTCATTTTAGTGAAGTCGCACTAAGCACATTAATAAAGTCTTCTGAAACATAAAACAAGCACAGCAATTTTAATTTGAGGACAATTAGTTTAAAATTCAGAGTTTAAAGTGCGATAGAGTTTAAGTCGGACATTCAAAGTTCTAAAATTGTTTTATGAATCGAGTGACATCAATCAGCCCAAAAACTCCAGAATAAAAGGAGGAAAATCATTCATATGTTAAGTTACATACAATGTGAAATTTACGTCAAAATACTGAATCATAACTAGTACGTCTGTGCGTCGCATTTAAGGTTCCCAAATTTCAGGCTCTTATAGTATAAATAAGTGGGCCGACACTGTATGAACCCAATGAATTGGTCGGCCCAGTTTCTTACTGTTCATTCTTCTTTCCACCTGTATTGTGATTTACTATTACACTTAACAGTGTATGTGTGAGCTGTGTACAACTCTATTATATAAAGATTTCAGACTCGCGTCTGACAAACGCAAACACAAACTCAAACTCACTCAGACTTAGATCCCTCTTTACTCCCAACTTGAATCAATGGTAAAGTCTCTCCTTCAACTTCGATTCTCTTTTACTTCCACCACGTATTTTTGCTCTGCTTGATTTAGGGTTATCAAAGTTCATATCTTTCAATCTGACTGCCTCTACTTGGAGTAAAATACTACTGAGTTTTGATCAATTTGTACTCTTTTATAGTCTTCAATGGGTTTTTGTTATGTAATTGCCTAACATATGACTGATATATGAAATTGAGTAGCTCATAGTACCCAGAACGCGAGAAGCTTTGGTGTTTTTATTTTATTTTTAATAGCTATAGTTATCAGGGTTAGCTATGGTATTGGGATTTCAACTACAAGGCACATAAAATATATCAACTTTGAAGAATTAACAATCACTGGAGTTTCTGAGACAGAACTTCTATCCTCAAGTTCAGCCTCATAAGTAATGAGTTTGGATTAAAGGAGGAGTTGAATCGTGTAGTGATAACTGAAGTTAAATTGTCAGCCTTTTAGAGTATTTAAGGCCCTTTTCAGAGTACAGTAACTGTATGGTTTTGTTGTTCCGTATGTCATGTCAAGTATTCTCCACCCGTCCACCGTGCCCAGCTTGATATCAAGGTTTACTTTTTCAAATTAATAAGATCACCAGAAGCACTACTTTTTGGCCTTGTTTATTTTATAAGTCTATACGTCAAAGAATGGAAGAGAGAAGACTAAATGTTATATGTAGTTGGCAGATTATTTCAAATATGGTTAGCTATTTGTAATTTGCCTGTCATTGGATATTTGTTGTGTAACTTTATGAATTCCGTTATTAGGCTGATCCTGAACTGGAAGCAATCAGACAAAGGAGAATGCAGGAGCTTATGGCTCAACAAGGCGCTGTAAGTACTCAAATAACTTGAGACTTATTTGGACATCCCTGCTCAAAAAAAAAAAAAAAACCCTTCTTGGTGATTATTTCTTGATGTCACTATTTTATATTGTTAACAGGGAGGGGCCAGAGGGCAGCAAAACCCTGAACAGCAGAAGGAAAATGATGATGCCAAGAGGTTGGGTTTTGATTCACTGGGGTGATACTTCTTTTTTACTTTCTCCAATAATGTTCTTATTAATCTTATACATAAGGCAATAAATGTAGGGAGGCAGAAGAACGGAGGCAGATGATGCTAAGTCAGATTTTGTCATCTGAAGCTCGAGAAAGACGTAAGTTAATATTTGAATAGGCATTTGATTAGTTAATTATCTTCACTTGGAACTTTCCTTTAATAGATCACCTATCAAGGAGAAAACTATTTCTGATTTAAGATAATATTTATTTATTTATTAGAAGATAATATGTTTTGGTCACTGTTATTGACTACTAGATATATGTAATATGTAGATGGCCGGGAAGGATATTTAGATATTTAGTTTATCCCTGGCAACAATTTGTTCTAGTTCAGTCAAATGCATGATTAGTGTAATTCATAACTCAGCTCCAGCACTAACACATTATCTTATACTTAATGCTATGCATGTGCAGTTGCTCGCATTGCTTTAGTGAAACCTGAGAAGGCAAGAGGTGTTGAAGATGTCATACTGAGAGCTGCTCAAATGGGCCAAATTGCTGAGAAGGTATGCTATATCATTCTCATATCCTTTTCTGTCTTTGACCCGTGGTTTTTTTATTTTCCTTGCAACAAAGCATTCATAAGAGCTCATCTATAAAAGAAACAAAGTGCTCAGAAATTCAATTGTCAGGTTTCTGAGGAGAGGCTTATTTCCTTGTTGGAACAGATAAACAACCAAACAACCAAGCAGACCAAAGTCACTGTAAGTCACGAATCATGACGACCTAATAACACGAATTTTCATTTGTTTCCGTTTCCATGATAAAGTATGCTAATATTTGGCCTTCTTACGCTTTCCGGTTTCCAGATTCAGAGGCGTCGAAGTGTTCTAGAAGATGATGATTGATATGGAATTGTGGCTGTATATTGAAACATAAAGCACTTATTATTGGGTTGTGCCTTGTGAAATATCTACTCTTTCCATGCTTCTTCCTCGTCACTTGAAATTCTGAGTAATATTTACATATGCAAATATTACATGGGAAGAAATTTTTCTCCCATTGTTGTTGTAAGCTTTTGACTTGTCAATTGGAATTGAAACATGGATAGTTGGATTGGAATGACTTTATGGCACGTTTGCTAACGTGGAATGAAAATAGAGGAATTGATTACAGGATAAGAAAATTCTGTCGTTTACTAATACATAGAACAATTGGAATAAATGTGGGTTACACTTCCTTATCATGAATCGATTCTTTCCAAAATCTCTAACCTGGTACCTAAGGGGGGAGGTGGGTATTATAATCAATTCCTCTATCGGGTATCAATTTTGTTATCTAAACTACCCTAATTTATTTGAGAATATTTTCATATTGTCCAACCACATATATTCTACGGGAGTACTTAAAGATCAGTTTGTCTCTTTTCTAATAATATTCTTTAATTTTTCTTCTTCTATTTACATAATGTATGATTAAGTGAAATTTAATTGAAATTTGATTTGTCATATTGGGTGTTAAAGGAAAAGAAATTAGTGTAGTGACATTTGTCGTTCTGATGGTAAATTGGTGTAACACAGTAGCACTATTGATTGATAGAAGAAATGAGCAACTTCATATATATAGGGATATTTCAATAATTAAATTAATTTTAATTCTGATTTCGATGGTAAATAAATAATATCAAACGTAATTATAATTGTTTTATGTTCTAATTCCATGTTGAAAGTAAATAATTCAATAGAATTGAAATCTCCATATCCAAATTCATTACGTCTCTCACTCACATTCCTAATGAATTCAATTCCTGATGAGTTTCATTTCAAGTT
Organism: Argentina anserina; assembly: GCF_933775445.1. Classification (NCBI taxonomy): domain Eukaryota; kingdom Viridiplantae; phylum Streptophyta; class Magnoliopsida; order Rosales; family Rosaceae; genus Argentina; species Argentina anserina. The sequence goes on from NC_065874.1 coordinate 4,253,997, forward strand.
AGTAAATGTGTCATTAATTGAGTACAACTGACTCTCAACTATTTGATTCTAAATTGGCACTAGATGATATATTTTCCATTTTATCTATTTTTTGACTTGGATGCACATCCCAAGGAAATTAAATTTGTAAGCAATTGTCATTTTCTTGAAATTGATAACCTTCAAATTAAACTATATTTTGTTGCAAATCGTAAGAGATCACAACCCTAAGAATTCACTAATATCTCCATCATCATTACGAAACAATATTATGAAATTCTTAATTGTCTCCAATATCTTAAGATCTTAGACTTAATTGGACAAAAAAAAATCAGTGTGGTCCTTCCAAAGATTTGAATACAACCTTCTAATTCAACTAATTGACACTTCATACAATAAATCAAATTAAAACAAAAGCAACCACAAAAGAATATAAAAGATATAAAGATCCCATAACATTGATAACAAGTTAATGGCATATGATCCAGCTGATAATCCAATGTCTACAACATGAAATAAGAGATCGAGCACACAAATCATTTGAGAAGGGTTCTGGCTAGATGCTCCCTTGCTACTGCCCATGCTTGTGTTATAATAGTCTGCAGAGTTCGAAAATAAGGACAAGGATTAGATTGATACCATAAAAGAAGAGCTTCAATTCTATCTAGCTAGTAGCAGCTGGCCGCCTATAATGACTATACAGTACTGAATCCGAGGTATCTTAATCTGAATTCTCACTGGCGGTAGCTTCACCATGCTGTTCATCCATGATCTGCCAATCTACAGCATTTTCGTCTAGGCCTTGAGCATATACAAAGCCCACCCCACACCGTTCCACCTCATACTCGTTCTCAGGTCCCTCATCGTGTAGTTTGAAATGGAAAGAGGCTCGAGTGACATTGGTACAAGGAGCGAACCGCCACCCCATCCTCTCAAGGGTTGCGAACCACACCACCACCATGTTTTCCGAGTTTTCTAGATACTGTCCATCAAGAGAGCATGTGTCCCATGTATAGCTTTCACCATCCTCGCTTTTGAAAATGTATTCACCATCCTCGTTTTCGAAGATGCAGTCAAGTACACAAACGTCCGCATGAGGCGCCTTACGGAAGTCAATAACAACAGAGAAAGCAAAACCCAGAAAGTTGGCATCTTTAATCCAATGTGGAGGAAGCGTGATATCTATCCTACTTCCCTCCATTTGATTCCTCACCCATTTTGGAATTTCACTTCCCGAACAGCTAAGCTGGTACTGGCTCGTGTACGTGTTCTTCCCGAGTACCTGCACAGACACAGACATGATGTTGATTATTTATGGAAGCAGCGGAATGGATAGAGTGCTTTTTAGCAGAGAGAAAGAGACTTAGCAATTTTAATGTTCTACGATGTACATCATCCATTATGTACCTTCTCGCATTCTCATCCAAACTTCCGCAATCATAAAAGTCACGGGCTATGTTCAAATATGAACCGTGTGTGCGTGCAGTCGTGAACCCAGACAATGTCTTTAATCTCTTGCACCCCCTTGCATTTATATATCCCAGACCATATGGGAGCTCGGGTAAAGACTCAAGGAGCTCGCAATTTCTTATAATTAATTCCCCCAGCTCAGACGCTTGATTGATGGTTGAAGGTATGCGCCTAATCATGCTTCCCCCCAGATCTAATCTAGATAACCTCTTGAGGCGGAAGAAGATGCAATCAGGGATTTCTCCTAACTTTGTGCAGCCTCCGAGGTCGAGGTAGTACATCGAAGGCCATAAAATGACCGTCGACCGAGGCAAGGTGCTGTTTGGGACAGACTCGAAGCATCTACACCCAGGTAACTCCAATTCCTTCCGCCCAACTGCGTTTTCAATCAAACAAGGCAGCTCTTTCAATTTGGTTCCTCCTAACTCAAGTCTCCGCAGACGTTCCATAGGCTCCAAGATCTCTGGGAACTTTTCGAAGCTAGAGCATCCATTAAGAACAAGTTCCCCAAGAGATTTCAACTTGAAGATGGGAAAGACAGGGGAAGAACGCTTGTGCAAACTTGGCCAAGATCGCATTATTGAAGGAAGACTTAAAAGACTTGGATGCCACACGCTTCTTAGAACTTGGCCCACAGGCTTGGACTAACAAGCCAAGTGTACTGGTATTTCTAGATGTTTGTGTGGAAGTTTTACAGAACCTTACTGCGACAAGCACAGAGTGACACAGATATAATATTATCCAAAGAGAAATATGCAATTAAGTTTTCTAGTCATGAAATTGCATCGACATCTTATGTCTTTCAACATCTTTGCTCACTTTAATTTTCTTTAGTTACAAAAATCTTCTACTTTTTTTTTCCACAATTTCTAATCATAATGGGTGTTTTTTGTTTGTCACTACTCATAATATCATACTATACTCTCGACTTGAACTGGAACTGGGAAACAATTTAGAAATAAATGGATTGATCGAACCTCGAACTCTCTAAGAAACGTTCCCCTCCATAGTGCGTGAAAATAAAACAAAATATGTTAGAACTATGATGAGCTTATTGAATATTATGGTTGGAAAACAATTTATAATTGCAGCTAGCAGAACTGCAACTCTCAAATACAGTTGATTTTGTTTGGGCATTTGATACTCAACCTAGTAAGATTGAGCTCCCTCCCTCTCTCTCTCTCTCTCTCTCTCTCTCTCTCTCTCTCATTCTGGCATCCTCCGTAGTTGATATTCTCTCTAAGAGAGATGGGTTACCTTTGAGTTCCTCCATCTCATGATCTCTTATAAGTTATAACTGTGCGTCTTTCTTTTTTGGAGAATGAATAACTGTGCTTCTTTCGTTTACTGTTTCTTTAGTGTTTTACCACTTCAGGTTTTTTTTTAATTGCTCATTTACTTTTTTCCTCATTTACTTTTTTCTGCTACTTTGCTGCTTTTGATATGTGGCTTTTGACTGTTTTGCCAAAGATTTATATATGAAGTGATGTGGGACTCCTATTGAAATTTTACTTTGTTATCTATATTATGTCATAGGCCTCCTAGTTTTTACACTCGAATGATTTCTCTTCAGCAAGTCATGTGATGCAATCTTTGCTCCTTGTAAGTCTGTTGCTAGATCATAAAAATCATAGAATGCTGTCTTGGCAATTGATTTTGAAATATCCCTACCCTCATAAATTTTATTGTTCAGACGGCATTCTATTAATTCCAATTGTGCATTACATGTAACAATTCAAAAACAATATATGGATGTTGTAATCAGTCAACATCCTTAGAATGTTGGATTATTGGGTGCATATTTTGAGTCTCTGGGATAATAGGGGATATCCTGAGACGTGAACTATTCAGCCATTGGAGCAGACCGGTGCATATATGTTTGATTCATCTCGCCAGCTAAAACAAAGAAGTGAACTAATCATGATCCAATTGAATTCATGTAAAATTGTTGAGTCTTTTATTGAGATCTTGTGGTGCTATCATTTACAGTATCGAAACCGCGTTTAATTTGAGGTATCTGAATTCTCAGTCGCGATAGCTTCAGGCTTGAGCATGCTGTTCATCCATGATCTGCCAATTTACAGCATTTCCGTCTTGGCCTTGAGCATATACAAAGCCCACCCCACACCTTTCCACCTCGAACTCCTCCTCATACTCCTCATTTGTTTTGTTGTATTCTTTTACTTCGAATACAAAAGAGGATCGGGTGGCATCAAAATCTAACTGCAGCCGGCGCTCAAGGTTATCGAAGCGCACCATCACCATGTTTTCCGAGTTTCCTAGACCGTATTCCTCCTCTGGATAACTCTGACAACTCCATTTATAGCTTTCGATCACCATCCTCGTTTTCGAAGATGCAATCAGCTTGAAAATATTCCGCACCAGGCGCCTTACGGAAGTCAATAACAACAGAGAAAGCTAAACCCAGAAAGTTGGCGTCTTCATTCCAATGTGGAGGAAGCGTGACATCTATCCTACATCCCTCCATTTGATTGCTCACCCATTTTGGAATTTCACTTCCCGAACATCTAACCTCGTAATCGTATGCATCGTACTCCCAATTCTGTACATAGACATGGAGACGATGCTGATTATTTTAGAGAAAATTACAGATATACCTAATATTTGAACTCATTTTTAAAGTTAAACCCACACCTAAATATTAGTTTGTTTAATCTTACCATCTATTTAAAATATCTCATTGTACATGTTTATTTCAAACAATCCATTAATTATTTATAATTTTTAAATTGCTGAAAGATTTAATTTCAAATTTTTTCTTAAAAAAATTCATTTAAGATATCATATATCAAAGCTTTAAAATGCAAACACTAATACAACTATTATAAATCATACGAGACCTACATTTGTCTTCTAGTTATTTGTAAATGGACACAATCACAATTATCTACCTTAAAATCTTATGCATTCTAATTACTCCCATAGTGAAAAATTCAACGATAATTATCTACTAATGGGTGTAGAGGGCATCAAAAAGCTATTTGCTAGTTAAGGTAGATTTGTGTTTACATAAATTGCACTAGATGACTCCTATTTTCAAGATATGTCTAAAAGCATGATGGCATTGTTAGTTTCTCCCAATACCACTAAGTTGAACTTTGCTATCATCTTCTTTTGTTAATTGCTTTCTAAGCATAATGTATTTATTCACAACATCAACCCTTATGAACTTGGTTGCTCACATAATTGCTATGTCACCAATTGTAAACAAAAAAACTAGTTTTAAAGTGTCAATACGATATTACAAATAAATAGCACCTCTCAAAATGACGTATATATACACACACATATCGACGAAGCGATTAACCTCCCAGGTTCCACCGTCGCGCGTGATCGTAGCCTCCTCCTCTGAACTAGCCGAATCTCCTGACCACACCACTTCTCCCCAACCTCGTCATCCTTAAAACTCCACAACCTTTGTACCTCTCAAATCTTACTTCACTTTTGTTCTTGTCTCCCCCCCCCCCACCTCTCCATCCAACCAATCACATTTCCTCTCTCAAAGATCACACCTTCCCCACCCCATTCCCCCTAAAGCTTCAACCTTTCACTTCTCCGGCGACACCCTCCTCACAGGACCCTACTTTCCGGCCAACCCAACATGGACAAAGAGCCCCTACTCCCTTACACATCAAGCCCAAGACGAAAGCTCCCATCCTTGACCACCCTCTGGCCTTTGCCGGAGCACGACGAAGTCCCCGTCCCTTTAACTCCGTCGGAGTTCAAAGACCGCATCATCTTCGGCTCCTCCTCTGCCGCTTCTCCTCCGCCGCAAGACTCGTCTCTTCTTGTCGACGCCCTCACTCTCCATCTCAATTCTCCACGACTCTCTTCAAGACCACCCTCCTCGTCTTCTCTACTCGACCCGACCACCGCCACAGCGCCGCCGCAAGGGGGCCCACCAACGCCGTCTCAGGGGTGGCTCATTGACCCGAACTACTCCTGGACCAATACCAATCTCCACCGGTCCAAGACCGCTCCGGCCATGGCGGTTTTGAACGAGGTGAATCGCCGGTCCGGGCCTAAGCCTCAGTTGAGTTCTCAGTCTATTGTTAGGCAAGCTGTGATTCTTCTTATGGCGTATTTGGCTTTAGGTGTGACTATATATTGGTTTAACCGTGATCATTTTGATGCAAATGAGACTCACCCTGTTGTGGATGCTTTGTATTTTTGTATTGTGACAATGTGTACTATTGGTTATGGGGATATCACACCCAAGACTACGGCTACGAAGCTGTTTTCGATCATGTTTGTGTTGGTGGGGTTCGGGTTTATTGATATACTGCTTAGTGGGATGGTGGCATATGTGCTTGATTTGCAGGAGAGTTACTTGCTGAGGAGTGTGAAGGGTGTGGGGGAGAAGAAGGAGTCGTATATTATTGATGTGAAGAAGGGGAGGATGAGGATTCGGATGAAGGTGGGATTGGCATTGGGGGTTGTGGTGATTTGTATTGGTGTTGGTGCTATGGTTATGCATTATGTGGAGAAGCTTGGGTGGTTGGATTCGTTCTATCTCTCGGTTATGTCTGTTACGACTGTGGGGTATGGTGACCGGGCTTTCCAGTCTATGGAGGGTCGGCTGTTTGCTTCAATTTGGTTGCTTGTGTCCACACTCACAGTTGCTCGAGCCTTTTTGTATTTGGCTGAGGCAAGGGTGGATAAACGGCATAGGAGGATGGCAAAGTGGGTTCTTGGCCAGGATATGACTGTTTCTGAGTTCCTTGCTGCTGACATTGACAATAATGGATTTGTGAGGTATGTCTTGATTAAATCTTTTGACATTTTGATCAGATAGGCCTTTTAAGATTGTGGGCCTTGTTTTAATAATTTATGGTGATGATTTTCCTGAAGTTTTTTTTATCAAGTATCAGACTCATTTGAGAGCATATCTTTTATGCTGACAGTATGAAATACAATGAGATAAGTACGGGAAATTAGATAGTTTATCTTACATTTTTGGGTGCAGAATTTATTAGTTAATCGAACTGACTATTTAGTGAAAAAATAGCTGTCATATTGTCACAAACTCATTGGTCACTATACAAGCATACGTTTGCACTACTATGGCTTTATACTTCAGCAGTTTCATTCAATTCTCTTGTTAGCATGTACACTTACAGATTATAGTGAGAATACCTTGATTGTAATACAAAACCTTAGTTCAATTAACTATTTGGTTCACTCATAAGAAAACATCAGTTAATCCGATTGAGTACAAAGTAAAAAGTGTATCAGGTTGGTGTGTCTTCTCATTCCTTGGTGCATGTATGTGTGATATAAGGGAGATTAATGAAGTCATTACGGTGGGATAAAACAGATAAGATACTTGAGTAGTTGAGTTGAGTGTTTATTGTAGCATTCCCATAAGCACAATGATCGCTCCTTTTGGAATTGGAGCAAGTCATAATTACACATTGCTACCACAAGAAATTGATGTTGGACTCAGAGCAAGGAATGTACCAAAGTGAAATCAATCAGGTTCAGTTTCTGCAAGGAATTGGCTATACGTTTTCCTCTTACAAAGTAATCATGTTTGATAATGGTTTATAACTCCAGATGTATGCTATGGTACTTTTCTGCCTTCTTGGGTTTGATGTTAGGTTCACACCGGGCTTACTCTAGTAATATCAAATTTCACTCGTGTATTGAACATCTGAGTCTGTACATTCTCCACTAAGAGAAAATTGCTTGGTTTCTCATTGAAAGGATGGATTGTGAAATGCAAGTCTATGCCAAGAACTTTGGATGCCTCAAAGTTAGGGTCCTAGTGTCTAAGTCCAACTGATCCCGGACATATGAACACATGGTAGCATTTGAAATCCATCAGTACCATTTCTGCATAATAGGCACTGAGAAGTCACTGTATAATGCAAATTGCATCTTTAATTTAGACCTGCCTTTCTCCCACCCTTTCAACTAAAGAATATCTCTATGAAAACTCCAGCCCTATATTGTGTTTTGAACTCATGCTGCACATGTCTCTGATGTTCTTTAGGGAGAAAATGATTACCTTCTTTTTTGCAACATAAGCACTAGTAATTTCCTGATTCTTTTCCTCTTTTTAGACGCTTTATAGACCAATTTAGTCAATGAACTTGTTATATACATGGTCGCCTCTTAATAGAAGTGCCAAAGGTCAAATACAAATTGCAAAGCATTGGTTGACATCCAACACCGCCAATTTGGGTGTACTATTGAACTGCACCTTTCTTCTTCTCCTTTCTACTCATATTATTTTGCATGTTCTTGAGCTCAATAGATTTGGGGCTTTATATCAATACCTATTATAACTAGATCTGAATGGCAGATTAAAATAGGTACCAACTCACTCAGTTTTCTGAAACCGAATTCTGTTATTTGGCTGCCAACTTCATAAGCTATTGTACCATAAAATCTGATTAGTTTATGTGGGTATCAGATATTATAAGGTGAAAATGAAGTGCGTAGGTTGCTATTAACCATTAGTTGAAAAGTCTGAAGAGAGTATCTGATTTATCTGAGTCAACAGATTGTAAGTGGAGATTATTTTTCAGATAAGGTGCATATTATCTGCTCCTCTGAAGATGCGTAAATATGTATCAACATTTCCGTCATTGGTTTATATCATTATTTCTATGGAAGTATTTCATATATATTTCCATTTTGGAATTTAAAGGTTCTGCTGTAAAATGTGATGGTTGATACTAAGATCTGTATAAAATGTACAAACTGTATATGAATTGCAACTGATACAGTGATAGTTTGTAGTTACTGTATGTGTATGCTCTTAGCAGTCAACCTTTTGCCATTGGTGATCATGATGTCTTCTAGAAACCTGGAGATGTTTAAGCAAAGCTTAATACTACTGTACGAGGCAATAATGTGGTTTCAACTATTGTGTTTTTGTTGTGGTCATTTACTAAGCTAGCTAGCACACCGTGTTAGCTTAACATGGTGTGCTATTTTGCTCCAATGACTTCAATTATTCGTGGATTTCTACTGTGTTTATATATAATCAAAATAAATCTGTTTTGTTTGACTTTCTTTGCATCGTCTTCAGCTCTTAAATTATTTGCTTGCTTATTTTGACTTGCAGTGGTATGCAACTAGTCAAGTTTTTTGTTGGCTAATGTTGTTTGTATATGCAGCAAGTCAGAATATGTCATATACAAACTCAAAGAGATGGGAAAGGTATCAGAGAAAGATATCATGCAGATCTCCAACAAATTTGATAGGCTAGACGCTGGGAACTGCGGCAAGATAACCCTTGCCGATCTTATGAGTCGCCATTGATATACAAGCACCGTTTGTTCTTTAACCTCATGGTACAATAGGCAAGAAAATATATTTTCTCATTGAACACAACGTGGAAGAAGCGTGGTCTTACGTAGGACTCGCGACAATTCGCATACACATGAGTCGTCAAGTATGAACTCTGCTGCCTGATCAATTGGTCCTCTTTTCTATACATCCTGAGCATCAACTTACTCATTCTTATGTGATCAGCCACATCGATGCATTTCCAGAGTACAACCAAGCTAACAACAAAGGTTGCTGCATATTCCAGAATTTCTCAAGCGACCGGAGAAGTGAAACAGCTAATTGAAATCACTTCTTGATTAGAACATAACTATTGATACAGACTGGCTGTCCGTTTTTTTTTTCTTGGAGAACTTTGAAGATTAGCTTAGAAAGCAACAATATGTTACTTTTGATTAGAGTTAAGCCCATCTTTCTGGCTTCAAATTGTAAATGATGGTAGTTTTTGATCAGTGAAAGGTGAGGCACCTTATATCAGCATTGCCAACAAATCTTTAGTGATTTTTTTATTTTCTTTTTATGTTGGTTGAAGAGTTTGAAATTGGTGAATTGCTTTATCAATCAAATCTGTTGCAGTGTTTGACTGCGTTTTCTTGGTTTGATTCCTGAAAGTCTGCCACCGTTTTTTGCCTGAAGTATGATCCCTGCTTTGTTGGTGGGAAAAAGATGATGTAGTCATGACTCATAAGTCATAAACTCATAATGAACCCAACAACTCCTGGTTTACCAGTTCCTGTCCCTACTATATTGGGCATCTCAGGAACCCTAATCTTACAGAGTTACAGTAGAAGAAGATACATAGTCAGTCCCGGTGACCATATTGGTCTCAAAAGCTTGATCATCAAAGCAATGCATTCATCATCTATCACGACTATCATGGTATCTTTGAGTTGATAGTAGACTAACTACCAATATATATTGCTTTATTCTTGTCCATCTACTAAAAGCTACTTTCAAATGTGTTGAACAAAACATTTCATTGTTACTAGAACCATTTCTTTGAAGCTTTCTAGTTTCTAGAGCAGTGTACATGAACCCGAATATCCATATATTAAACTAGTTCATAGTCCCTAATAGAGTAGTAGGAGGAGGAATTAGACTGTGTATTGGATTCTAGTAATGTAGTAGACTCCACAGTGATCTTGATCTTGACTGGGAATCGAAGCAAAGAGCCAAAGACTCTGTCCTTTGAATTTTTTTAGCGTCGACTACCCAAGAATGCAGACTAAATATATAATGATACCTAGGGCCGAGTCAAATTGACTCGTTGCACCTATGACAAGCAGATGACTCCATCAAAGAAACAATAGAATTAAGATTTGGTAAACAAAGGTCTTTTGCTGCATTTTCTATTCACCAGTAAAATGGTGGGGGTATTTGCATTAGAGATTATTTCAAGTCAGGAAAGATTAGTTTAAAGGAAAGCTGCAGTTGTTAATTAGAACCAGTCATGGAGGTTTCTGACTTGTTGAGGAATCAATCCACAAGGGTTCTTTCACATTTGGGGAAGAGTTGGCTTTTTACACCAAGTGATGAACGTGGGACAAAACCCATGTTGGGTTTTGCTTATTAAACTTGCAATTTGGATCATAAACCTTACTTTTAGTACTTGGAGGCTGGAGCTTCCTAAGTGGAGTAGATGGGGAATGGTCACTTTTGGATGTTGACTTTGTCCTTCAAGTCAAGAGGAATCATTGCTGCCAGAACTAATATAACATGAGCCTCAATAATTTGCAGATAACATATGGTCTGTGATGACTGGTGACTGGTGACTGGACTCCATATAGCAATTCTAAGCTGAAAAGAATAGATCATTATGGTTGCTTTAATCGTGATCCGACGTATATGATAATCTGTGTTTAAGGGTTGAAAACGTAGAAGCTATCATCGTGCGACTCCTGCGAGGTATAAGATCTGAAACTATATCATCAATTATTGAGCATTTGAGGAGGGAAAGTTAGGCGTACAGTCGCACATTGCGTTTTACGTGATGAACTGGAACTCTGATATTTGCTAGCTAGCTTCTACTTCCTTTTCACTTGAGTGAAACCTCGGATATTCTGCGAGCATATGATTCGATAGAGTACTGAACTACTGAATGATCGAGGCATTCATTATTTTTCTCATACGTACCAAGCTTCGGCTACAAATAAAAGATAGCGGACTCGCTCCTCTTTTATGCTTAGGCTAAGGCTAGGGTAGCACAATCATAACAAAAAAGCTTCCACATTCATTAGAGCAAAACTGACCAAGTTTAGATCTAGACGAACTTAAGAATTCACTTTAACATAAGTTAACGTGATAATCTTACTAGCTACTGGGTTATCTGAATCCTGATTAGGCCATTCGAACACTAAAGTGTGCCACTTAATAGTTAATACTGATTAGGCAGATGATTAGACAAGATAGAACAAAACAATTTACACATGTTGCTGATGTGCCCTAAATCTTAGGGGTTTGGTGCAAACCCAAATGTGTCGATATCTCAGAGATTCTTTTTCCGGTGAGCACACCTAACAAAAAACCTGCCCTCTTCAATATCGATAGAGACTTCCATAACCAATATATACATATATTTACCAAAAACCAAAGTCCCTTAACTTATGTCCCTTATAATCGACGCAACTAATTAAATTATAGGTCAACAATCTCAAGCTCTCTGTACAAATCCCTCCTTGGCCATTTTAAAAAGTCCTCCCTTCTTAAGCAACCGCCCCAAAATCCAAACCCCCATCGATATCACACGACTACACAAGATTGATTTGCAACTTTGATTTGATCATTTCACAATTTTTTATGTATACTTTCCGTAATTCATTTTATTATTGCTAATCCTTTCCCATCAAACTATCGGTTAGTCAGTAAGCGGGGGCTACCTAGCACGGAAGCTTGACTTGACGACCAATTCCCATTTCGGAAGCGGAAGCGGGAGCGGGAGCGGAAGCGCGGGGAAGCTCGGGGAAGCGCGACGGAAGAAAATGAGGGTTTGGGAGCGCGGCGGAAGCGTTGGCTTCCAAATTGGAAGCGTTGTGGAAGCATTGGCTTCCAAACTGGAAGCGCGGTAGAAGCGTTGGCTTCCTAATTGGAAGCGCGATTCCTTCCCTTCCTCTATTTCATCAATCAATGTCTTGAGTTTTTTCTTGTCGTCTCATCTTCTTTCAATTTCTTCAAGCGGTTAAAGATGAATAGCATCAATTGATCTAATGTGTCAGAGAAAAGAGAAAGAGTTGGAGAGAGATATAAAGAAAATCTTGACGAGACAGAGAGAAGACGAACTTATTTTTTATTCAATTTCATCTAGTGACGTCTCTTTGACTTGCACGTGACCAATACCTTCACAATATACTGTACTTTTTTTTGAATTTTGAAAGGAAGCTTTAATATTGCTATAATCAAAGATAATCATGGTTTATAAAAGAAGTTATTAATAGTTATCAAGTTATTTTAAAACTGGATAAAATAATTAAAAAATAAAAGATAAAAATAGTATATAATATATATTTATTATTCTGACGCTTCCAAAACGCACCCGCTTCCTTAATTTTTGAAAAAAATCGCTTCCGCGTTTCCAAACGCTTCGCTTCCACATACCCGCACTCGATTTCATGCATCCTAGAGCGGGGGTATACCCATCTGATTAATTTTCCATATTTTAATTTAATTAGTTTGTATTGCAAAACATGAAATACTCGACTATGCGCGAGTTGTCATTCTCCACGTCATGTTCCAATATTTTTCATCCTTTCTAACACATATCAAAGCTACTCGCTAGTTCATGTGACATGTATCGATAGGAGTTAAAAAATTTGGTAGAAATTAAGAAGATGCATGTGTTATAGAAACTACTATATTACTACAGCGACTCATACCTTTATATTACACACACATTCTCCACCTTCGTGTCACCAACCATGCATTATGCATAAATCACGGTTGCCCGGTGGGTGATTAATTTGTACATATATGGATGAACAATTTGAGGATTCGAGAAAAAAGAATGCATTGATTATGTTATATATGTGTTAACAAAATCATTTAGTTGTACGTTGATACTATTTCTCGTCGCGCGCACAACGCATCTAAATTACAAAATGCTGATGATAAATACATTCATAAATAGAGTAATGTCACTCTCGAGCAAAGTAGCTTTGTGGCCCTTGAATTTTCCTACCTTGACCAAATCTACCAATAACTCACAAGTGAAATAATTGAATTGGTCTTTCTCTATCATATTTTCAATTGATTTATGATGTTTGCTAGCTACAAAAACTTAATTTTGTTGACTATACAAAAAAGCTAAGATGTTAGATGTGTATGCATGTTTCCTCCTCTTACATAAAGTAGGCGGTGACAATGTAGCAAAATCCACTTTGTTTCCTTAGTGGCTTGATTTTCATAATCATTTTTCACATATGCATTGAACTACATCAGTAACATTTTCCACTGTGATAATCAATTTTCACATATGCATTAGCATGTAATAATCTCCACATTTCCACACTGTGACCTTCTTCAAAAAAAAAATCCTCTTGGTTTCGCTCATCTATGCTATACCTCAATTGAATGAGTAATGCTAGGTAGCGCAAAAAATAGGAGACCATCTAGAACCCACTCAGGTGACAACTTATGTGGCAAAGCAATGTCATCAAAACACAATATTGTATTCATTTATTAATTTTATTTATAATTACGAAATTCATTTGCCTTTTACTTTTCCAAATTTATCTTTTCAACCTAAGAACGGGCTAGACAACAAGATTAGCAGAGGAAATTAGAAGATCTATCATTTTCAAGATGAGTTTCATAAACTCATATTAATTCTCCTTAGAAGCTTGGAAAATGAGTCTGGATACTTAACTAGAGAAGCTAGTTATGATCGACCTTTTTCCCCAATGATCTCCAACCTTGATGATCAATTTTCTGGTGATGAATGGCCTCTGATCCTGGTCATGTCCATATAGGATTATTTGAGATCTCATCTCAGTCCTTTGGAGTGGTTTTGCAGTATGCAGCCTTTCTTATTGTCAACCTCTTTCATGTTTCTTACTTCTCTGTTGCCCTTGTTATCAATTAATTCTTGTTTTCTTAAGTCTTAATTAAAACATTGTTCTTGAGGACATGAAGACTTAAGAAAACAATTAGTTCTGGTTCGTCCATTGCATGCTTAATCTCATTTTGATACTATTAGATTGCAGATAAATTAATAAAAAAGACTAAACACGTTTGTGATCGATCAATTGAAGACTAAATTCAACTACAAGAATTGATCGATCAATTGAAGACTAGTTTGTGATCGATCCAATATTGATGTAAACAGTAGAAAACGCATGTGAGAGGATGGAGAAGAGGAGCGGAGGCTATAAGAGAATGGACGGATTAGGTAAAGAAACAAATTAGGTTAACAAGATAAATTAGGAAAAGTAAAAAAAAATCGTAATTATAAATATAATTAATAAATGAATAACAAATTTGTATTTTAATGACATAGCTTTGCCACATAAGTTGCCACCTAAAGTGGGTTCTAGATGGTCTCATAAATTTTGGGCTACCTAACATTACTCCAACTGAATCATACAAGTTTAGCATATATCCTCAGACTCATTTGTAATGTCTGTTTACGTAAACTTTTAATCAGTGTGTAAAAATAAATCGTTTTTCTTATTAAAATACCTAAAAACTAAATATATCATCCTCAAATAAATAAACACTACTGCAAAGTGTATAATTAACGCACATTGCTTAATCAATAGCTCAAAAGAGAAAAGGGATGATCGTGGTGGGTGATAGTTGTGCCTATCAATCCATGGATTGGCTGCCGTTTAACTACAAATACTGTCGTAATATATCTCCGCCAGATCGACCCTGAAAGTCGGTGGTCAGAAACCGAAATATATAGACGACAGGCGCGCAGAGAATCCAGAGGGTGAGACGGTGACGTTAGCAAACGAATGACAGTCACATATGTGGTCTACCACGTGCCCATTCCAGAGTCGACTGTCGACTAAACTACGGTCAAATACCGGTGCTACTAGCTCCACGTACAGCCCTAATTACCGAACACTCTTCTCATGAATGAATTCCTAATGAAACGTTTGAATTATGGAGAAAGGACCACACTAATTAAATTGTAGGGATATGGAGGTGAACTTCTTTGTACGGATACCATAATGTGTATAGGTCATGGTAGGACTACAACATGGTTGAGTGTATCTTAATTTGAAAGAGAATACTTATGCGTATTTTCGTCCAACACGTAATATCTTCGGTGAGAAATTAACTGATTAGCTTGATTTGATTGATAATTAACTCAGAAAAACTGAACTGAAATGTATATTACTTTAATTGTAAGAAATAATATAATTTTTTTGAAGTACTTCAAGTTAATTAGTGAAATTATACTAAATATTACAACTCGATCATGCAAATTACGTACATATACACCAGCTTTCTATACTAGATAATCAGTTAAATCAAAGGGAAATTACAATGCATGAAAAGGAAAAATCATCACTTTTACTTACTTAAATAATATACAATAGGATTATAGGAGTATCAAGGAGTCGAAATGTTTCCAAATGAGGAGGCACTTTTTGGTCATCTCAATGTTGGAAGGTATTTTGTCAACCTCCTTCATAAAGTGATTATAACAAGTCCAAATTCAAACCTATGGACTCTTCTCATTTCTCAATAATATATACTTAAATCAAGACATTTATAAATATATACTCCAACCCATATATTGATAGGCTGATTCTCCAATTGTTAAAACAAGGAGTAGTGCTACTCTCCATTCTCCACCAGAACTTCTCCGGTCCCATCTTCTTGTTCGATCTTCTTCCATGTCTGATCATCATCATGAACCTAAAGATCTTTACTACCATGACCTATTTCAGTATGATGATCAGGGACAACTTAATGGCGGAATGATCATGAACAACGCTAAAGTTTCTGGTTCATCGATATCATCCCCAGCTTACAATAATCTATTACAGGGGTTTGATGTTTCTTCATACATGAACGCCGGCTACACAGAGTACAACTCACTCGCAACGGCTTTCGGCTTGTCGTCTTCAACCTCCGATCATGATGTATTTTCCTCCATTGATGAAGGCAACCATCAAAAACCTGCTGATAATCCCGGATACTTAGGTGGTGGTGGAGGAGGTCATGCTAGTAGCGATGGTGAAGTTCTTGTGACGCCAAACTCCTCAGTATCTTCTTCTTCAGGTGAGTCCGGCGCCGAAGAGAACTCTGGTATCAAAAACAAGAAAGATAGGCAGATCCCTAAAGGGTCTTCGGAAGAAGGAGGAGATGTCCATAGCCCCAAGAAATCGTAAGTGCTTGTTATTAGCTCAGTAGATATCCATCTGATAGTCTAAATTTTCGGGACCAAGTAGGTATTCAATACCCTTGACTGCATTCAAAATACTGTAGTTTTTTTTCTTCTTAATTTAGATCATGACGTGCATATTTCATCTGCTTAATTAATGGTGATGATGAACACTACCTACATACACAGGAGCAAGATAGTGAAGAAGAAAGGAGAGAAAAGGCAAAGAGAGCCGCGATTTGCTTTCATGACCAAGAGTGAGGTTGATCATCTAGAAGACGGATATAGATGGAGGAAATATGGTCAGAAAGCTGTGAAAAATAGCCCATACCCAAGGTATTACCTACTCTATAATCTGATTATGCATAAAAATAGCTCATTTATTTGTTCGCACTTAAAAATTACCCACCATAAAAGTAGTCCTTATTCTGGAAAACCATGAAACATTGCAAAACGCTTAACTATAAAATTGCATGTTTTATAAAACGTGTTCAAGCTTCAGCTTTCATTATCTTCAGTTTCTCATCTTCTTACTCGGATCCACCGGCAAACTTTTTAGTGTTTTTTTAGTAGAACCACAGGTTGACTAATTAGTTTCCATTAATTCCGCCGTATGTTGTTGCCGTTTTCTCGTTGAATTTGTGTTTAATTTGAGCACGGCTCTGTTTTAATAATGCTGCAGAAGCTACTACCGATGCACGACGCAGAAATGTGGGGTGAAGAAGAGGGTAGAAAGGTCATTTGAGGACCCGTCGACGGTGATAACCACCTACGAGGGGCAGCACAACCATCCGATCCCGGCGACTCTTCGAGGAAGCATCAACATCAATGCGGCTCACCACCACCATGCATTCTTCTCTCCTTCGTCAATGTACGCGTCTGCTGCGGCGACGACGTCGTCTTCGGGTCCTAGCTTTCCTCAGGAGTATTTGTTTCAGATGGCGCAGCCTCAGATGATGATGATGAGAAACGACGGAGGTGGAGCCGGCGCCGGGGTTTATTCGTCGAGAAATGTCAACGTTCCTCAGCAGTATCATCAGTTATCTACAGATCAATATGGACTATTGCAGGACGTGGTTCCCTCCATGTTTTTTAAACAAGAACCATGACCTAGGTAGCTACGTGCCTCAGCTCTCTCTCTCTCTCTCTATCATTGTAGATATGATAAATTGCTAATTACTAGCTTCATGATCCTGGATTGAGTTAATTATTAGAATATAGATATATTATAAATTATTCACTACCTCTGATCATTTCAATTATTAGTTAAGATCGTTAAATATATATGGGTGGGACACTAGTAGGTAGCACGAACTGTATTAATTACAACACTGAATGCACGGCAAGAGTTCGACGTACTCTAGCTCTTGCCAAAATTTAGAGTTGGATTCAAATGATCAGGAGGTGGTCGATAAGGTTGTCCTGCAAAGTGGTAGTAGGGCGCGAAATACCCGGATGCATGTCGACGGCCGATCGGCGCAGCACACTTCCGCTACGATTGCTTTCCAATGACCCCTGCTTCGAATGGGAAGAGGAAAGATCGTGTTTTATGATCTCTACAGGAAGATTTTTTTTTCTTTGATTTGAAGGAAACTTGCCAGCTAGTTATGGATGTATAATTCAAATGGTTTTGTCAGGGGAGTGTGGTACGTATTCTTTAGTTTCAGCTAGACTACGTACGTACTTATCGATATTGGTTAGTACATACGTAGCTCGATCGGTGCTTGTAATTCAATCTACTGCAAAAGTTGGCTTTGTATGTATTAAAGTACGGTTATATGTAAATCCTCTTGCTGCGTTCCTTTTTTAATTTTGCATGTTGTGATCTTTAAAGTACTATTCGATGATGGCTTGATGGTTTCTTTTCATGCATAGCATAACAAATTTCGGACAAACTGTGTACCATTTGAACTTTGTCACGGTGAAAATTGGGTGAGAAAATTCCGATTTACATGCATTTGCTTAAGCTATGGCTACATAGAATTTGATATAATATCAATGATATAAGCATACAATTTTATCATGACCACAATCAAATTTATCAAGACATACAGTAAATCGTTTTCCAAGAGCAACAGGATTCTCATATATTGATTTGATAAAGCAACAATATTTGCTTCCGGAACGAGTAAATTACAAAAGTAAAAGAGAGTATATGGGAGCTAGCATATATATTTAGATAAAGGAAGGACAATCGATCGCACTTGGCGCAGAACCACCTAACGGTGGCTCTTTACTCCCTCAGTCTTCTTCTTTTTCTTTCACCCGGAGCTTAGAGCAAGGCAGCTCTGCTCCGGAAAGGTAGTGCAAGAGGATTAAACGTACGTATGACTAGTGCATGCATCTTTTGGAATTTTCATGTATAGAGAAATTATTATATATACCCGCCACTTATCTTATGTAACATACCCGCTAATGTTATTGATCAATTTTTTAATGTGTTTGTTTAATTAGTTACTTATATATAAATAAACTTTTGTTATTTTTACCGCGTGCATGTTAATTATATCATGACGTAATATGATTAGTTTAATATACTACATGACAATGTCATATAGTGTAGCGAGTACACATAATAATTACTCATATATTTAGTAGTTATAATCGAGCCGGATCATCAAAGGTGCATTACTTCGGGTGTGTTTGATTAATGATGAATTTATTACATATATGAAGGCATGAAGCATGGTGGTGTTGAACTGTTGATCAACAATCGGCTGGAGTCATCATTCCCCGATGCGTAAGGTTCTGGACGCATGACCGGTTCATAGTCCCGGTTTCATTGTTTTCTCGGAGACTCATAGCTGGTGAAGCAAGTTGACGGCCGGAATCCCTATCAAACTGAACTATAGAAACCTAGTTAATGCAAATTAATTTGGGCCATTTGGTCATACAAATTAAACTATAATAGTTGTTGTTAACTTCTTTTTTTCATTAATTAGTTATTGTTACGTTTGTTTGAGTTGTCTATCTTTCTTGAGAAAGGGTTTGGGGTCTTGGTCCGGTTGCTTTCGTCACTGGTTGTGTTCAATTGCTACTTTTTTTTGTGTGTGTTTTTGAAAGCGTCGCTACTCTTCTTTGAGCAAGTGTTTTGAGTTTTTGTTCGGGTTGATGCCGTTTCGTCGTGTTGATCGGTTGTGTCATGTTTATGGTGTCATTTGTAATTACTATTTTAATTAACCACGGGCACGGTTAGTTTTTTTTTGTAAGTTTGTAACTGCACTATAAGTAAATAGTGGGTAAATGAAGATAATATAGCTAGCTTACTTAATTCATAATTTTAAAATCAGATGTAGGAAGCTCTGATTAATATAGTCCTCCCATGCAGCTTGCTAGCTTGGAAACATAGGAAGGAAGTTAAGCAACAATAAACACTTGGGTTGGTGGTTCCTTCATACGCACTACTATCTTCGACGGTTCTACCCAAAATATATATTACTGAATCTGCTATTCGATCTGCTCGGTTCTTACTGTATAATTAATTCAAATATTGGTAATCTCATGCGACCTAATTACTATAAATTATATATATATATGCATAATGCAGATATAAGTTAATAGAATGATCAAGATCAATTACTTAAACTGCTGGTTCTACTTTGACCAACCAACATATGCATGTATGTATGGTTGGCGCCATTCTTAATATGAATTGATAGTCGTGCGTGGCACCTAGAATCTCAATCTACCGGTGGTTCGAATTCCCTTATCTTTGCAAATTGAAGATCACTTGCGAGTTTTTTTTTCCTCATGTGTATGAATTCACAAGTGGAAAAAATTTGTTGAATGATCATGAATTTTGAATGATTTTCTCACTTAGAATTTGGTATTTTGATTTTTCATTCATAATCTCTTATCACTAAAAAACTTCATTAATAAGTCATAGTCTTACATAACACGTAACTGAAATCATCACATTCACCAAATGAATTGACAAGTACTAATAACCGCCCCTTCTCGCATCTTCCACCCTTGATTTTCCCCACCAATCACCACATTGGCAAATGATTTCATCATATACATCAACAACACATATGTTTTTCCTTTTTCGAATACTTGCCAAGCTCAGTTAGAACATTCTTTTGGCGCTTTCTCTAATTCTCCCCCAAAATTGGAAGTCAACGAAGACCATACCATTTAACTCCAGTCCTTACTAATCAGTAACTATCAACTAAATGTCCAAATCCAGTAAGATTAGTTGAATCAAATTAAAATAAATTAATTAGGAATCTAATATAACAGTGTTGAATTATTAGAGAGAAAATAATAATAACAGTCGCGTCATTCTCTTGGAAAACAAAACGGCAACCGCTACCAACAACCGCTGAGAAAACAAGGACGCGCCTTCCGACGCTTTCCCCATTCTTCAAGCAACAGCGACTTCAAAACGACGCCGTTTTTGCTCCTCTTCTTCTTCTTTCTCCTCCCTCCTCAGCTCAGCTAGGGTTTTCGTTATTTATGCTTCTCTCTTCCACCAATGCCCCATAGTCTGCTACCCACTCTCTCAACTCTTCACCACTAGGTAATCAGCTCCTTCTCTCTCTCTCTCTCTGGTGCTCGATCTAGGGTTTTGAACTGCTTGATTGGACTCATTTCCGGGTCGGGTTTTTGTCAGGTTGGAGCCGGATCGAGAATGGTGGACGCTGGGCCTGTGACTCCTGGGCAGGTATTGAATTACAATCGAGTTGAATGCTCAGGATGTTTAATTTGATCACTTTGTAGTGTTTGGATGTGTAATTTTGATGAGGATCTGGGAATGTGTGTAGATTACTGGTTTGTTTGAGCTCTTAAGGAAATTTCGGCTTGTTTTCGAGTTTTTCGAGGTTTTGATGTGATGGAAATTGGGTTAAATTGTGGTGCATTGTTGTTTGTAGTGGAATTGGGGTTAGTGGATTACTGCATTGGGGTTTTATGAAGGTTAGGGATGCATTTTTGTTCCGATTGTGACGCTTAACTGTCCATTTTATTGTTGTGTGTATTCTTAGTGTTGGCTATGAATGCCTTAGTTTGTCTAGATAGGTCAGATTCTCTGACAATGCAATAGCATGTAACAAAGATTGTAAAGAGGAGAGAGTTAGATCTTGCGTCTTGGTGTGAAAGAAGCTAAGAAACTTGAAGGTTATGTAGGTTTTGTTATTTCATATTTGTAATGGGGAAGTGAGTGAACTGCAACTAAGAATTAACTTGGATTGTTTTCAAGAATCAACGGTAATGTATTGATGGTTTTTTATGTGTGGATTTATTTGTTGTTGTTGGCCTCCATGTATACACATTTGTTAGTTGATCTTGACAAGAAGTGCATTTGATATTAGTTTACCCATGTTAGTTTCAAGTTACATTAGGATAATTTTTCTCCAATCCATGTGTCTACCAAACGTATCGTTCTGTTCTATTGAACGCGTGCTGCATCACTTTCCAGTTTTTAATCTATCTTAATATTTGCTCATTCTTTTCTGCATGAATTGATTCTAGCACATTTGTTAAAGCTTTGATATCATGTCTCAGGTGTCCTTTTTGCTTGGAATCATCCCAGTTTTTGTCACATGGATATATGCAGAGTACCTGGAATATAGAAAATCTTCATTTGTTCCTAAATCGTAAGTTTCCACCTTTATATGATCATATATGACTTGGACTTACTTCAACTCTATGTGCATTAACTTCGTGTACATTAAATTCGTGTTGCTTAGCAACCTTTGTGGAAATATGAGATGGAAAGCAGTCTGTGTTCACTTGTCATTGCTGATGCAAAGCTGTGGTTTCCCTCATTAACCATGCTACAGGTCAACTTGAAATGACAATGACTAGAATCTTTCTTCTCAATATTTAGCACTTTTCCCCCTGCTCTTTTAAATCAAAAGGAACCCAGTCTGGTCTCATGTAGAGTTGTTATGGCCTGATGTTGGGTTACAGAACCCTGTTGGAGTCACATGAAACTTTGCTGCTCTCTGTTTCATTTTTCATCTAAACATTTGAAGAAATGAAATGGGATGATGGACTCCATGGGTTTCTGGAGACCCATTTGAATCCCCAACAAATATTGCCTCAGGGTTCTGGCAACACTTACTGGAAGCATCACTTTAGATACACTTTTAGTGGTGAAGTACATCCTGTCCCCAAATAAGCTGGTGCTAATCATTATATTTGGAAGTCTAGATACAAATTTGTAGAAGAGTGGTAAAAGTATGTCAGATGTTCGATCAGAAATTAGATAACAAGGATGAGACAACATGGTTTTATCCCGACCAATATGTTCTGATGCTGAACAAGTGTTTCTTCTGTTGTGTAGTCATTCAGATAGCAATCTGGTTGAGTTAGAAGAGAAGACAATCAAGGAAGATGATAGGGCTGTTTTGCTGGAAGGAGGTCTTTCAAGATCAGCATCTGTAAAGTTCAACAGTTCATCCATCAAATTGAACTTAATGAGGTTCTCTCTATGAAATGCGTCTTACTCATTAAATTTAATGTTCATCTATTTGCCGGCCTTTCTTATGTGTTGCTTCTCATTTCCAGGTTTCTGACCATGGATGACTCTTTTCTACTGGAACACCGACTAACTCTCAGAGTGATGTGAGTATTTAGTGTAACTTAACTCTTCTCAGGGAAGAAGTATGTTTTACAATATACTTATATCATACTGGACTTCAACTGTAGGTCTGAGCTTGGTGCAATTCTGTTTTATTTCTACATATGTGATCGCACAGATATACTGGGAGATTCAACAAAGGTAATTTTTTTATGGAAATCTGAAGTTCTCTTAAATTACTGGTGATTCCTTTTTGTGAAAACTACCAAGAGAACTAAGTACCTAGTATAAAACAGGATGTGGTTTTTAACTACATATGTGATCGACCCTTTAAATAAAAGTGCCACTTTCGTCATATTATATTCTATGGTCCTAGTAGATGTCGTAAAGTTCAAGAGAGCAAAATACACAATATGATTTGGGTACCTTGAAAGCAAGTTACTTATCCTTGACCAATCGTCATGGTTCTGAATGCTTAGATTGGCCGGAGTTACCTTTATTTCATGAAACATCCTTGGGTGGGTGAGCAGTACATATGCAGTACCTTACGGGTTCATTAGTAATTTCTTAACTACCCATTATGATTCAACTAATTCAGCTACGTTCATTCAGTATGTGTGAAGTTTTTAGTTACACTTAAACTAATACTATTTAAGACTGAGTTTGACCTCTAAGTACTTAATGAAAATTAAGTAGAAAATTCTATGTAGATACTATCCGTATATGACATCCTTTTCCTGTTTGAATGTCACATCTCATTCACCTGCACATTAACATCACTTAACATCTGGAATAAAATTGATACTGTGTTACTATAGTGAATATTTTTTTACAAAAGAAAAGATACTATTTTGATGGTGTTACTATTGTCACTTGTAGAAGGTCTTGTTTTCACTCTCCTGAGTGCATGCTCATGTGCACAATATACTGATTAATCGTATCTCTTTTTTTGCCAGAGCTACAATAGGGATCTCTTCATCTTTCTATGCCTTCTCCTCGTCATAGTTTCAGCAATGACATCTTTGAAGAAACACTCTGACAAATCAGCATTTTCTGGAAAGTCCATACTCTATCTAAATCGGCATCAAACAGAGGAATGGAAAGGGTGGATGCAGGCAAGTACTCATTTTCTTTTAGCCTTGTAGGTTTTGGTCTGGGAAAGTATTGAATGTTGTGATAATGTTACTTCTACTCTAGGTGTTCACGTGCTATTGAAATTTGTTATGTTCTTTTGGATATTTGAATTCGTGATATCATCAATGTTCATCTGGCTGGAACAAACATATTTAATCCTTTGGTATTATTGGAGTTGCTTGAACTTCATGAGGCGATAGATTATTGAGTAAAACATGTATATAAGACATGTTATTTTTCTCCCTTAAGAGTTAATAATGTTTGAACTGGTAGGACATCATGTTAAATCTTTACATGTATAGCTTCTCAGTCCCTCTAGCTATATGATTGTTTATTAGAGTTACATGTAATTGTCATTAATTTTGTGTGTGCCAGGTCCTGTTTCTATTATATCATTACTTTGCTGCGAGCGAGATATACAATGCAATACGTATCTTTATTGCTGCATATGTTTGGATGACTGGATTCGGAAACTTTTCCTATTACTACATTAGAAAGGACTTTAGCCTTCCCCGATTTGCTCAGGTAATCTTCTTTTAGATAGTATTATCATTTCAAATTTCATTGGGGAGTAATATAGTGATAACCTGAGTTGCTTGTATTCATTTTTGTACATTGCAGATGATGTGGCGGCTTAATTTCTTTGTGGCGTTTTGCTGTATTGTTCTTAACAATGATTATACGCTGTATTATATATGTCCAATGCACACGCTCTTCACTCTTATGGTGTATGGAGCCCTTGGTATCTTTAGCAAGTACAATGAGATCAAATCAGTAATGGTTGTGAAGATTCTTGCATGCTTTCTTGTGGTTATTTTGATTTGGGAAATTCCTGGGGTTTTCGACATAGTTTGGCGTCCATTAGCATTCTTATTGGGTAAGTACATATCTGTTCTATGGTTGTTTACTTATTTTTATGTCTTAATTGCTGTTGTGAAATTGAGCAACTTCTTTCGGGTATTCTGACTCTTGGTAGACTTGGCAGTAATATAGTTAAATTCATCCTGGAGGCTAAATATTGTCTTATTTGTTTACTTTTGGTAGGCCTGGCTCCAACAATGGATAATTGTGTCCTTATTATCTCGTGTTTCATTTAGTTATCATAAAGGAAATTACATTAAAAAGTTTGTTTTGTGATGCGTCTTGTGTTGATTTGAGATTCCTTATACAGAGAAGTGAAAATATGTTGGTTTAATACTCTCGAAATGGTTTATATACGATTGAAGTCTTTACGTATACTCTCTATTGCAGGGTATACTGATCCTGCAAAACCAGATCTCCCTCGGCTGCATGAATGGCATTTTAGATCTGGACTGGATCGCTACATATGGATCATTGGCATGATATATGCGTATTATCATCCTACAGTAATGCCTTGAATTTTTCTGCATCTTTTTTTTTCTTTCTATTTTGGGCAGTGTTGTTAAATTTCAACTATTGCACTTTTGAAATGCAATATCTTAGGTTGAAAAATGGATGGAGAAACTGGAGGAATCTGATACCAGAAGGAGAGTCTCAATTAAAGCAGGAATAGTTTCCATCGCTTTATTTGTAAGTTGTGTGGCATCCATTATCTGCTTATAATTATATATATTTTTATACAATTCGTGTTTTGATCATGCTTATTTTTCCTTTTCAGGTCGGTTATCTATGGTATGAGTGTATTTACAAGCTGGACAAGGTTTCATACAACAAGTTGCATCCATATACATCATGGATTCCTATCACGTGCGTGTTATACAACTTGTTATTTCTTTTTCAATTTAAAAGGGGATGCCTAGTTGCCTACCTTGGGATTTAATGAGATATCTTATTGTCACCCTATTTTAATGTGTTTTCAGAGTGTATATATGCCTGCGGAACTTTACTCAGCAGCTGAGGAACTTTTCTTTGACTCTTTTTGCGTACGTACTTTGACTTGAATGTTGAATATAGTCTACCCTTATATTGTTCTTAGTATTCAGGGAATTTTGTCTTGATATGCAAGATTATGCTGATGAATTACTGCATTCTGTATTACTAGGTGGCTTGGCAAGATTACCCTCGAGACCTATATTTCACAGTTCCACATCTGGCTGAGGTATGCAGCACTCTATATTTATTTATTTTCAGTTTAACTTGTCGGTTACCAAGTCCAATGTTTTAATGCCAGTTAATGCATCTATAATCTGCGCAAATGACTTCCTCTTGTGCTAATCTTGTTTAAGAAATAAAAGTATTCCTATGCTCATGTACAGATCAAACACGCCTAATGGACAACCTAAGTGGCTTCTCTCGGTCATTCCAAACTATCCGATGCTCAACTTCATGCTGACAACTGCCGTCTACGTTTTGGTAACACTCTTATTTACCAATAAACTTTTTCAAGGATACACTGCCTACTAATTCTCACTTTCTGCTGTTCTGTTCAATTTATTCTACAGGTGTCTCATAGGCTTTTTGAGTTAACGAATACGCTCAAGACAGTTTTTGTGCCCACAAAAGACAACCAAAGGCTGCTTCATAATTTGCTTGCTGGGGCAGCCATTTTTACTTCTTTGTACTTCTTCTCGTTCATGATTGTTCAGATATCTCATTGACATGTAAGCACCTTTCTATTGTATGCTCAGTCTACTGTTCATAATTCGGATTTGGTAACCAGTTCTTTGTTTTGCAGGTTAACCGATCAAGACCCAAATGAGGGTTATACAGATGCTTCCTGTTGAATATGCAGATATAGAAAGAATTGAATAAGGGAGTTGGGAGTGTAAAGTTGCAAATGACTGAAAAATGTGATTCCAACAGTTTTCAAGAAGTAGGGCACTCCATTGCAGTGTGAAAGCCGAATACAGTTAGAGAGTTCCCCTTGTGAAGTTTAAACGGGGGAAGGAAGCAGGAAGCAACACAAAATTCTTATGAAATTGCGGATTGTTGTGTATGTTCTCCTTTTTGTTTACACCCCAGTTTTGTTTAATCATTGAAAAAATTGTAGGTCTCTGTGCATAGCTTCCTTTGCTGTTATAAAACAAGTTCATATTCAATGAATCAATAGAGGAAATAGTTGAAGTACTCTATATTATTGTGCAATCAGTTTTCAATATTTGTGATAGATTCGTCGTTAAATACTCCCAAAAAAAAAGTACATTTGACAAATTTTGTTTGTCAGATTGTATTTTACTGAATCCTATTTTATTTCTATAACTCACCGCTAGCTAAATCTTTATTAGATGATACTTCAGGGAGTTCAGGGTTCACATTCATGCAATCTTTAAGCAGCGCATGAAACACAATTGCAAGCATCCCCACACTTGCATTAAGCCTTGCCTACCCCAGTGGTGAACTGGTGAATATTTTGCTGCACTACTGCATGGCTTGCAGCTGGTGAGTCTGGCACCTCCCGGTGCAGCCGTTTCTTAATTTCTCTTCTTCTGATTAGTTTCTTTTATGCATGTACATACAGTTTAAATGTCCACAATGTTAGAATGCTAATGAATTCTACGAGATGTAAGTCAAAACGTAACTACAGCTATACTAATTTTTTGTTGCACGCTCTTCATGCCAGTGATGCCACCATATATTCTCTTGCGTATCCAGAATTATATCTCCAAGTTGTTATTTCACACTTCCCATCACTTATAGCTCCAATAATCTAAAATATATCGAATAATCCCCTGTAATATTAATCAGTATTATATTAAGGTTGTTTTTCTACTGGTGTGAACCTAACCAAACATGAATATTGTAAATGATAATGAAAGATGGTTAGAGTTAGAACAATGTGTCTTAGTAAATATCACCAAACCTATAGCTAGTCAGTAAGTAGGAGTACTAGATCGGTTAGTTTAACCACGTATATATGCAGCAATGATTGCATGCCACACCAGTATGGCCCTTTCCAGACAATGAGGGCAATGGTTATCTCTATCTTCTAGTAGCCGATTTCCAAGAGGTTGAATCTCATATCAAAAGGTGAAGATCAAATTTAAGAGTCTCATTCGTGGGTGATGTGTCGTATTAAATGTTGCTGCAACTTTGGCTGGGACTTTGAGATCAAAGCAGCCATAGTAGACTGAGAAAACAATACACTCCAATCACTTGCTCCAAAGTAAAGCGCCATCTTTTAGTTTCTTGTAGTTTTTATGTTTTTCCATCTCGTGCTAGATCTTACTACTTCCCAGTTCCCACATGTACATGACCAAATTTCATGTGTAATTGACATAAGGCTCTCTCTCTCTCTCTCTCAGAGTTTGTTCTTCACCTTTTGACATGGGAGAAGTAGAAGCTCAAGAACTGCAGCTTAGCATCATGGGTATGGCAACTATTTCATTAATTTACAGACTTTTTAATTTCATTGCCTGCAGCTATCAATTCCAATATTAGTACTAGCTAATAGCTATGGAAATTGGAAACTACTGCTTTTCTCTGATGGATCTTTTGATACTGCATATGATAGTCTCCAAATTTAAGGGTGGGGATGGAGAAGTAGTGTGAAAGATTCCAGCTTTTAATGTTCTATAATTAAATTAAAGTGAAATTGGTTTTGAAGCCATACAAGATATGTGCTATGTGTAAATGGTATAGTGAAAACACCATTCATTCAGGTAAGATATGAGTAATTCCCTACTTGCATGCACTCTCAGGAAGTCGGGATTGTTTGGTTTGTAAGTTTTTCCATTTTTGCTTTGATCAGATACTTCAGTCATGAAAAACGTTTTCTTGCGAAAAAAATATGATCATGAGTTCTACTACTGATCCTTGAATACTTGTTTGTATTATCAGCTCAAGCAGAAGAAAATGAAGGAAAAGTAGCTGTGCCTAACCAGCTGTCTCGGCGCAGAGGTTTTGACTGGTGGCTTAGAATGTCGATTTACACAGTCCTTGTCCTCGCTGGCCAGGCAATTGCAACACTCTTGGGAAGACAGTACTATGAGAAAGGTGGAAGTAGCAACTGGCTTGCAACACTAGTACAACTTTGTGGCTTTCCTATCCTCCTTCCAGTTTATTTCATTCCAGCATTAAACAAAAACTGTCCAACTACAAATAGTACTATAGCATTAGAGTCAAACCCACCATCTACATTAGTCCGTGCATCTGTTTATGCTTCTCTTGGAGCGCTTGTAGCAGCAGACTGCTACTTGTATTCAGTAGGACTATCTTACCTTCCTGTATCTACTTACTCCCTCATTTGCGCATCCCAACTCGCTTTCAATGCACTTTTCTCCTTCTTCCTCAACTCGCAGAAGTTCACTCCGTACATTGTCAACTCTCTTGTTGTCCTGACTATCTCATCCAGCCTCCTAGTTCTTCAAGGCGATGACGATTCTGCTGACTCGAGTAAAGTTTCCAGGCCAAAGTACATAATTGGCTTCATCTGCACTCTTGGGGCATCAGCTGGATATGCACTGCAACTTTCTCTAACGCAGCTTATCTTTGTTAAGGTTATAAGAAAAGAGACATTTAAAGAGATCATAAATATGATAGTGTATCCATCTATCTTTTCATCCGCTATTATCTTGGTGGGATTCTTTGCTAGTGGAGACTGGAAGGTTATACAGAATGAGATGGAAGCATTTGAGTTAGGGAAGGTGTCCTATATTATGAATCTAGCATGGACAGCTATAACGTGGGCGCTCTTTTCGATTGGAACGGTGGGGTTAGTATTTGAGGCGTCGTCCCTCTTCTCAAATGCTATAAGTGCTGTGGGTTTGCCTATTGTTCCAGTTATAGCTGTGATCTTCTTCCATGACAAAATGGATGGTATAAAGGCAATGTCCATGGTTTTGGCTATTTGGGGATTCATTTCATATGTTTATCAGCACTACCTTGATGATCGTAAGTCCAAGCGTGAGAAGATAGCTGCCAATGATGCTCCATCAAAAGCTTTCCCACTGGAAAACATTTAATCAGCCTTCTATATATGAACTAGATTCTAATGTTGTGCAAAAGATTGAGTTATAAGGATTTCATCATTTTATATTAGTGAGGTGACTGAGGTCAGTATTTACATGCTGATCGACTAGTTTTTATGGTAAAATAAAAGCCTTGTCCTGATAGAAGTTAATTGTTTTCTACTCGAGTGATCCTTATAGGGGCATCGATGATAGATCATGTTTTAAATTCTAACTTTGCAGACAAAAACTGGCTGATTTTGATGCCCATATCTTAATACAAATCAAAGAGCAGAAGAATGGGTGGGAATCAGAGAGAAATAAGTCGCTGATAAAGTGATAAACCATAAGGGATTGAAAGGTGTAATGAACGGAACCAAATCTTAAATGGATAAGAAATCAAGCTTTAAGATCAAAATTCTAAACCAAAGAGGATATGGACCTCAATTTTTTTTTTCACTTCTTCCTACAGATCGCAGTTTGTTTAATAATAATAGGGTTATGATGTTTTACTCTCACGTCAAGGACAATTTGGGAATAAAATTAATTTTTAAGCTCTATTAGGTGATGTGGTTAACTCGCATGATAAAAATTTCTCATCAATTAGAGCCAGTAATTTAAGATTACACGAACTTCACGTAACTTTACAACAAACTCACTTCAGGATCCACCACATGTTGTGTACATGATTGCATTGGTCATTACTCATTACCACTTCATTTTCATCTTCCTTGTTCACATGCTTCAATCTCAATTCGATCATCAGAGCAGCCTGGAACAACTACAGTGATGGTCACCACATCAGGTAAAACTCCAGCACCTAATCTTCGATCTATAGAAAAGCATGAGAGTTACATCAGGATAATTAAACTGTCTAGGCACTGATATGTATATCAATATTCTTCACGACCATCATCTCAAATATACTCAATTATGAAGATTCTGTAAACTTGCATTTCCATGCATGTCAATCATGAACAATTCAGCATTCGAAACCTCGAGATGTGAACCATGCCCTATTCAATAAGAAGCCATGCAATTAATTACTCGATCTCACATTATCAAAATCTCCCAGCATGGAGAAGATAGGCAGGACCCCATTGTCCTAAAGAAAATCAAAGCCTCTTCAAAACTTCCAATCTGTGAAAATCCCATTAACCATTGAAATCCAAAAAACAATATCTCTAGATGGCAACCAATTTCAAATATGTACGTATATACCAAAGCACTACCAACGTGTGCATCTAACTGCCAACCCAAGTTTAACTACTAAGACATGAATCTTATTGACCTCCAGTATCCCACAATCAAATCTGATCACACATGGAGACGTAAAGTCAATTATCTGACATATATAATACCTGTGAACTTCATTCATTCATCTATAGAATTTAAATCCAATCTAACATTGGCTGCTTCGTCAGAGAACACAAAATTGTAATCTTAAAAGACCTATACTTGAATGTAGATACAGCATCACACCCAAATTGGGTGTACCATTTGTGTCTATGTCAAACTAGGATTAGGGACAATAGAATAAAAGAATTGATCTCCTACTAGATTACTATGTTATAATTGGAATAGAAATCAATGTGGATTCCATGCATGAAGTACTTGCAATAAACTATCCTCTATAAATAGAGATGTAGTAACAAGATCATATATCTTCTCTCTGTATTCTCGATAATCCAAAAGCAATCGACACTTTTCTTTCAGTAAAAGGATTACAGATTCTAGAGGTACTCATATATCCATTAGTCTTTGACTTATTTCTTCTGTTCTGTTCCAGATAGCATGGTACGTACCAAAATTTAATGTGTAATTGACATAAGCTCTCTCTCAATCTCTCTTTCTGAAGTTTGATCTTCGACTTTCGACATGGGAGTGATGGGACAACTAGAAGCGCAAGAAGGGCAGCTGAGCATCACGGGTATGTCGACTAGTACTAGTTCATTCAGTTACTGGTTTTTTAGACTTCTCACTGCATGCAATAAGTCTAGAATTTATATTAGCAACTGTCATGTATGAGCCAATAACAACATCTACTAACCATATATGGAAACTGCTGCTTTTTTTTAAATTTTGTTTTCTGATTGTTCTCTTGACCCTGCATATGATAGTCCTTAAATTCAGGGGTGGATGGATAAGCGTAAAAGATCCCAGATTTTTTTTCTACTATCAAAGTCCAAAACCTTTTGAAACCATAGATGTATAACTATTAACTAGTAGTACAATATATATTAAAAAGAGAAAACCATTGGAGACGGAATATCAGTAATTGTTTTGGTTCAAAAGTTTTTCCAGTTTGGCTTTGATAATATACATCACTTACAGATATGATCATATCATGATCCTTTGATTCATGAATTCCACTACTGATCCTTTGATATATGTTTTGTATTAATGATCAGTTCAAGAAGATAATGAAGCAAATATCCAACCAGATGTTCTGAACCAGCCGGCTCGGCGCAGAGGTATGGACTGGTGGCTTAGAATGTCGATGTACACTTTTTTTGTCCTTGCTGGCCAGGCAATTGCAACACTCTTAGGAAGACAGTACTTTGACAAAGGTGGTAAAAGCAACTGGCTTGCTACACTAGTACAAATTTGTGGCTTTCCTATCCTCCTTCCATACTATTGCATTCCAGCATGGAACAAAAAACCTCCAGCCACAAACAGTACAATCGAGCCAAAGCCACCGTCTTTAATAGCCCTTGCATCAGTTTATGGTTCTCTTGGCAGCCTGATAGCAGCAGACTACTACTTGTATTCAATAGGAATAAATTACCTTCCTGTGTCTACATTCTCTCTCATATCTGCATCCCAACTCGCCTTCAATGCAGTTTTCTCCTACTTCCTCAATAAACAGAAATTCACTATCTTAATTGTCAACTGTCTTGTCATCCTGACCATCTCATCCGGCCTCCTAGTTCTTCAAGGCGACAATGGTGATGCAAGTACAATTTCCAAGTCAAAGTACATAATAGGCTTCATCTGCACTGTTGCGGCATCAGCTGGATATGCATTGACACTTTCTCTAACGCAGCTAGCCTTCGCAAAGGTTATAAAAAAAGAGACATCTAGAGCGATCATGGACATGACAGTGTATCAGTCAGTTGTTGCAACCACTATTATCTTGGTGGGACTTTTTGCTAGTGGAGACTGGAAGGGTATACCTCATGAGATGAAGGTGTATAAGTTAGGGAAGGTGTCTTATATTATGAATGTAACATGGACTGCCATTAATTGGCAGCTCTTTCAGGTGGGAGTTGTGGGATTGATATTTGAGGCGTCATCGCTCTTCTCAAATTCTATCGGTGCTGTGGGTTTGCCTATTGTTCCAATTCTAGCTGTGATCTTCTTCCATGAAAAAATGAATGGCATAAAGGCATGCTCCCTGATTTTGGCTATCTGGGGATTTTTTTCATATGTTTATCAGCACTACCTCGATGATCGTAAGTCCAAGAGTGAGAAGAAAGGTGCCAGTGATCAAGTATGTAAAGATGTCCCTCTGGAAAACATTAGAAGTTGAACAGTCAGCCTTCTATATTTATGTATTTATTCAAATTCTTATGCAATATTAGAACAGTTTTAAAGGTTTGTTTACCTTTACGATGAATTATTTACATGCTGATTAGTCCTCAGGACAAATGGATGCCCCTGTCCTGATAAAAGCACATCGTTTTATACTCAGCATAAAGCATGTTTTAAATCTTAACTATGTAGACAGAAACTGATCGATCCTGATTCCCAAATGTTTTCTTGTAAATGTTTAACATGATGCAAGGCCTCAAATCAATCACAATGGACATCTATGACTCTCTCTCTCTCTCTCTCTCTCTCTCTCTCTCTCTCTCCAATATTTTTCATTCACTCCTACCTCGGACATGGGCAAGGCTCAAGATCTGCCACTCCACATCATAGGTGAGTCAAAAAATGTGAACAAAGAGATGGTTGAAGGTCTGATTATTCTATAAGGTTTCTATATCAGAAACTACCATGGTAGTTTTGTGATTTCATATAAGATAGTACTAAATTTTGTGGAACCTGAAAAGGGTCTTAAAAAGTACACTCTTTAGCATTGAAACATCTTCCCTTTATATACATATAGAAAGTAGAACAATGAACTTATTGGTTAACTAATCACAAATAAAGTTGCACCTATTTATGATCCAAATATTTCTCTCATACCAGTTCAAGAAGCTGAACCAGCAATTTCTCAGCCCAGAAATTTCAAGCGGTGGCTCCGTATCGCCAGCTACACACTTTGTTCTGTTTGGTCAGTCAGCAGCTATACTCTTGGGACGACTGTACTACAACAAAGGTGGGGACAGCATATGGATGGCAACCCTAGTGCAATTTATAGGGTTTCCAATCCTAATTCCTTACCACTGTTCATCATCCAAAAAGGTCACTACAGAAAGCAAAGTGAACCTGCCATCTTCATCAGTTCATGCGTTAATATATCTCTCTTTTGGTGTACTACTAGCAGCAGACAGCATTCTGTATTCCATTGGACTTCTGTACCTTTCAGTTTCGACATTTTCACTCATTTGTGCATCTCAGTTGGTCTTCAATGCTTTCTTCTCCTTCTTTTTCAATTCCCAGAAGTACACACCATACATGGTCAATTCCCTAGTACTTCTCACCATCTCCTCCATGTTACTTGTGTTTCACGCCAACTCCATCGATGTAGCTGGAATTTCCAAAGAGAAGTTCATAATCGGAATCACGTGTACCATTGGTGCATCTGCTGGCTATGGTTTGATGTTTTCCCTCACACAGGTAGCCTTCGAAAAAGTTCTAAAATCAAATACATTTACCGCTGTGTTGGAATTGATAATTTTCGGATCAATAGTAGCAACGGTAACACATGTAGTTGGACTTTTCGTCAGCAAAGAGATGAAGGATCTAAAGAGAGAGATGGAGGAGTTTGAACTGGGGAGGCTGCACTACTCTGTGACTTTGATTTGCACAGCTGCAGCATGGCAAGCTTTCAATATTGGCGCAAAAGGACTGATCTTTGAGGTTTCTTCCTTATTCTCGAATGTTATATGTGTTTCAGGCTTGCCATTTGTTCCAATTCTCGCAGTTATTTCTTTCAATGAAAGTATGGATGGAATAAAGCTTATTGCAACAGTGTTGACAATCTGGGGATTTGCTTCATATATAATCCAAGCTCCAACCCTGAAACCAAACCTGTAACAGAAATTTCAATGATTCCTTTACTGAAAGAGACTAGCTGCTGAGACAATGGATATAGAAAGGGAAAACTATGAGCTAGCAACTTTCGTTTGGTTAGGTGTCAACTGAAAATACTGTTCATCATATTCAAAGTATATAATTTATTTGTTGCAGCATTTCTCTTCTTTGGAACCTTAAAGGATTTGAATCTTCTGTTGAAATCAACCCCTTACAATTAAAGGCCAGCAATGCCTAGTTTTAGCTATTCAAAATGGCATCACTGTGATATTACAATTGACACAAATCAGTATTGGACAATAACTGTTACCAGCAGTAAACTAGTTGTGACCCAGTTCTCCTGGGTGGATAACTGGATATAAAACGTTTTCGTCAGTATGAAGTTTAATTCCGAGTTGTCAGCGAAGTTGAATCACTTGCAGTAGGTAAAAACTTGTGGCATGTTGACTATATTGGAGGTCAAAGCGACTACATGAGACAGCCAAGATAGTGAGCTCGAGGATATTTTCTCTGTAGCTGCGGCCATTGGACAAAGAACTGATCAGCTATGCGCAATTTGTAAAGAAGCAAGCCACTTAGGGAAAGCCTTTGTACTCTTGCTATGCTCTCAATGTAAAACACAGATGACCATCTAATCCCCACAACCTGCATTATTATTATTCAAGAATCAGAACTCTATATTAATCACATCCAAAGAATAATAGCCCAGAGAAAGAAAAGGAAAGTCTATAAGATGCCCACAAACCTTGAATAAGAATGCAATTACACAAAGGGGAACACAAGTCCCAGGCCCATTGCATAGAATCTGCAATTCCAATTGATCACAAATAGTTGATTTAGGATAATATCCAGAAGCAAATGAAATAGAAATGAGGTTAAAAATTATATATTACCACTTGAGGTCTGATTCTTAGCATTAGCCAAAGCGCATGACCAATAGCAATCGAAGTTGTCAAAACAGAGGTTATATAAGATTGACCCACTTCCCTACTTCGATAGATCTGCATGAACCGTGAGCCTATAATCCCTTCCACCTTGCCCTCAGTCTCTTCTAACAAGTGAGCTTTCTGAAGACTCATATTGTCAGTAGCAGCAGCAATGTAGAACCTGGGGTAGAATCTGTCCTTTTGCAGCACCGATAACAGGTTGAGCATCTCTGCAGTGTGACCTCCTGAGCCTAATATAATCAGTGTACTAAGGGATGGTGGTGCTGAGCCCGGTGAGCCTCTGGTGTTGAGGGGTTTGCCGGTTCGGCACAGAACATAGAGCAGGCGAATCAAGATCAAAATCACATTTACGAGTACCACACTAATTGTGAAAACGCAAGCCATGATTGAGAAATCAAAATCCTTTTCTTCCTTGATAGATGAGAAGGACAAGAGAGGAAACTGAAGCAGGCAGAGTTTGAAGCCACCAATTGCCAAAAAGGAAACATAAGGCCAAAGCAAATCAATCAATCAATCAACAAAGATTATCAAAGGCAATCTACAAAACTTCAACAAGTATATAATGTAAAATACAAAAGCAACAAATACAAACATGTATACCCCATAAGCCCATACACATGAAAGATGCAATAAACTAGAAAAAACAAAATTCATTTAAGCTCATATTTAAAGGAAAGAAAAGTAATTCTAAATACACAACAGCTAAAGCAAATATGATTATTTGAGGAAAGTGATTCATTTGTCCTAGGAATTGCCTATGTCTTTGGAAAGTCAATTGTCTTAAAAGGAAAAATCTTCAGTTGAGAACTACCATGCTGAGTTCAACAGGAACCAAGTTCTACAGCTGCATCACATATCCATGCTCACGAAGTCGGGCTGTCAATGAGTCTAATTGAGCATAGATAAGGTTGGCTTTAGGATGGGCCCTATCACCGTTAATAAAAGCATGCACCCCATCCTTCAACTCAGTCCAGCTACAGCCTGGTGCCTTCTGGACATTATGTTCCTTCATTTTATGTCTAACTTCTGTTACCTCTTCAAATTCACCAGTATCTACGAGAATATTGGACGTTAACACATAATTACCAGAACCCACTGGGTCAAGTCCCATAAGCTTCTGTGCAGCAACTTTTGCAATGTCCGTATTCCTATGAAGTCGACATGCTCCTAACAATGCCCTCCATACCACAGGATTGGCCTGAACAGGCATGTTTTGCAACAATTCAAATGCCTCCTCTACATGTCCAGCTCGACCAAGCATGTCAACCACACATGTATAATGCCCAATGGTTGGAGTAACTCTATATTTTGAGCTCATCTGTCTCAATAATTCACGCCCTTCACTCACTAACCCTGCATGGCTGCATGCAGACAACACCCCTACCATTGTTATCTCATCAACCTCAATCTGTGCTTCACACATGCGAGAGAACATATCTAATGCCTCATTAGCATTTCCGTGCATGCCATAACCTGTGATCATGATATTCCATGAAGCTACATCCTTATTTCTCATCTGATCGAAAATCCTCAAAGCATTTCTCATGCTCCCACATTTAGAGTACATGTGCATGATTGCATTGGTCATTTGCACATCCCCCTTTCCTATCCAATTTTTAATCATAAAACCATGAATTTCTCTACCATACATCAACACTGCTAGATGAGCGCAAGCTGGAACAACTATTGTTAAGGTCACTATATCGGGTAGAATCCCAGCACCTAACATTCTGCTGAACAGCTGGAGAGTGGCCTCATGATAATAACAATGTTCATGCACTGCTATAATTGAGTTCCAAGAATATATATCCTTCTCAATCATCATGTCAAAAATTTCCAATGCGTCTTCTGTAAACTTGCATTTTCCATACATGTCGATTAATGCATTTGAAACCTCACGATGTGAATCACAACCCATTTTCAATGCAAATGCATGCATTGCTCTCCCATGGTCAAAATCTCCCATGATGGCGAAGATCGGCAGGACCATAGTTACTGTAAATCTACTGGGCATCACCCCTTCCTCACCCATTATCCTAAAGACAATCAAAGCCTCATCAAAACGTCCAATCTGTGCAAACCCATTAACCATTGCATTCCAGAGCACAACATCTTTATAAGGCAACTCCTCAAACACTGTCTGTGCCTCCTTTACAAACAGAAATTTCAAATATGTATTCACCAAAGCACTACCAACATATATATCCAAGTCCAACCCAAGTTTAACCACCAAGGAATGAATCTTCATAACCTCCAGCACGCCACTACAAGCCTTGATCATACACGGAAACGTAAACGCATCTGGCAGGATGCCAGTCAACCGCATTCTATTATAAAATTCAAATGCATTTCTTGCCAAACCATTTGCAGAGAACCCAGCAATGATTGCATTGTAAGCAAACAGATTGTGATAATGGAACTCACAGTAAAAGGTAGAAACAGCGTGACCCATTCGATTGCACTTGGAGTACATGTTGATAAGGCTGGTTATGGACTGAGGAGCGAGGCTGGTTATGTGAGGAGCCCAAAGGAAGCCATTTCTGAGAATATAGGCGTGGATTTGTTTTCCTTTTGTGAGGCTCTTGTTGAGAGCACATGCTTTCAATGAGGCTATGCAGTTGTTGAGGTCATACACAGGCTGAACAGGTTGGGTAGCAGAACAAAAAGGGTAGCGGAAAGACAAAGAGAAGGAAGGTTTCTGGAGCAAATTGGTGGTTCTCTTCATTTAACAAAATTCGATTCAGTGAGTATTCGTGTCTCTGACACCTAGTACAAAAGTAACAAATCCCCAATCATAATCTACACGTTTTCTCACTAAAACAATCAAAACTTTTCAACAATATAGGCAAAATGGCAACACAAATAATTCTAATTTATTTCTGTCTTCCCCCAATCAATACAATTCATTTAAAGGGCACTACAGAAGCAACACAATCCATTCATTTCAGCTATAACAAACAAATGAGTCTACAAAGTCAACAAGATAAATCCCCGGAAACTACATTCGAGATAACCCAGAACTGAGAAAGGTTGTTCATCCAATAATTAAAAACATTGATATACACTTGCATATAAATCGACCCGAAACATAAAGAAGCTATCTTGATATGAAAGAAGACAATACCTGATGCTATGGTCCTAGCACAACATAGGTGCCTCTCTCTCTCTCTCTCACTGTTGCTTCAGATTCTGGCGACTCAGCAAACTTCGAGGTTTAGCTTTGACGCCACCGTTGACGCCAGGAGAGCTTCACAGATTCTGATACCACCGTTGGTCAAGTTTCGGATTGAAACACGGAGATGAAGACAGGGAGATCGAGTTCGATAAGAGTTAGAAAAACTGGCTGAGAAAGAAGAACAGAAAGTGGGAGTTGATCTTGGCCATTGGTTAGCAATGGACGGTCGATATTGACTTGTTAAACCCTGAACTCTTAATAAGTTGGAATTGTGCCCCTTCCTCGAGGGCTGAGTTTCATGAAGCGCTTTTGTTAATGTATCTTCACTAATCACTATCTTGTATGCAAGAAGGTTTGGAATACATTTACTCATTTAGAACAAAATGGCCAAAAATGGTCCAATTAGGCCACAAGTTGAAGCTTCTGCTTCTGTAGATTAGTTAAGTTGCGACAATCTTTTCAATTCATATTAGAAAAGCCGGAAAAAAAATAGCATAGCACATACATTACATGCAAATCATTGGGTTTACTGGAAGACTAAAAAAGTCAAGAAAGAAACTTAGTTTGTCTCTATCCATTTGTAGAGGGAAGTTGGCTTTTGATCAAGGACAACTTATGATCAAGTGCACATTAGTAAAGTGATTTAGAAAAACACAAACATGCCCAAATAAACCATAAGTCAGAAATCTAAAATTATAGCGCGCTAACGTTATACAGCCCTTAAAGTTCAATGTGCCTAGAAAAAAGCACAGTTTACAGATCAAGTCATCAAACAGAAGCAACTTCAGCAGAAGCAGCTTGGGATCCTTCGTTTATTGACAGCTCCTGTAATTTGGCAGTAACTCCAGCTTCAGTGAGCAGAGGGACCAGTTTACCTTCCTTGTGAAAATCCCAAGTTGCTGCAAAACAGTTCCGAATCAAAATCATCAACAAGGAAGAACACTACTAAAAAAAAACTAAAACCGATAACATGGAAAGTTCAGGGATTCAAGTCGGGATATTACTGTCGCAATCGCCAATGTGAGTTCCGCCAACGAAAACATTGGGCAGAGTCTGCTGTCCAGTCAACTCAGCAACCGCCGCCTGTATCTCCTTACCATCACCTTCACAATACCACAAAAAAAAAAAACCATCAGCATCAATGAAGTAGTCATCCTCAAATCTCAACCAAACCACCAATTTGTCCCATGTCTCAACCAACCAACCGCATATTGTCCCAATCACAAATATCATCGCATAGCCAATTATATCACAAATTCAAAAACACTGAGCAACAATTTCACCAACAGCTACACATACATAAAGATACACATGAAAAAATACATACGAGTATCGATACGGTATACGAGTACGAAATCAAAGAGAGTGAGAAGAGTGGGGTACTGACTCTCTTCGTCCAATTCAATGCCCTTGTATTTGACTCCCAATCTCAGAAAGAAGAGCTGCTTCACGCACACGCAGAAGGGGCAAAGCCTCTCGCTGAAAATCAATATCAGATTCCCAAATTAGGTTATAAAAAACGATCGAGAATTTTGTGTATTTATCAAACACAGACAAACAAGGAGATGGAGAGAGAGAGAACCTGAAGATGAGCACAGGATGGGACGAGACGAGCTCCTTGACCTTGGCGCGTGCCGCGTCGGTAACGATGACGGGTTCCGGGTCGGGGACGGCGACGGGTTCCATATCAATCTCTGGGATTTCTCTTCTGATCATCGTGAACAAGAGGGTTCGTTCGATTATTATATATACTCAATTTTAGAGCCCAAGAGACCAAAACGACGTCGTAAGCTGGTTTCACTTAAACGATGCCGTTACTGCGGTCGTGTAAAATTTTCATTTTACCGTATTGTCGCCTCGGATGTTTTAATAACTTTGAACGTTAGTTCGTCATTTTGTTTTGTTGTTTTTTACCGTCTTCATACACATGAGCGATGGTCTACAATGTGTAGATAACAGTGATTTTTATTATAGGCGACGAGAAAGAGAGAGATGAAATTGAGTAATTAATTAAGCATTGTGTTGCCATGAATTTAATTGGTATTCTGAAAATTGAAGTTGATTTGTGGTTGTGCTGCAGAAAAGCCCTGGTTACCTGGTACCGGTAGACTTCACATACAAGATTAATTTTACTGTAGTAATGTAGCTAGATCGGAACGTCAAACTTTGTGTTTAAAATTGAACGAGCAGGTTTGATCATCGGTTTAGTTAGATTGAAACAGAACGGAGATTACTGTAAAATCATATTGCAAAATAAGAAACAGATAGTAGATCATGCCTAGATTCTTCTATACGGTATACTTTCCCATATTCTGCAAACGATCGTTCATAAGATTAAGTCCCTTAGGTTATGAGATTCACCTTAGAATTGTAGGAATACACATCATCTCTTACTATCGCCTTTAAGTTCCATTTCACTTTGGGCATATAGATGGAAGGCTCCTGTGTTTCTGTATGTCACCTGTGAGTAATTTTTCCAACTGATCAGTTAACGTAACGTCAAATCTGTCTGGTTTTATCCTCATAGTTCAGAATATGTGTTTCAGATACAGGTACAACATTCTCTAAATATATATAAGAAGAGAAAAAGGATTACACTTATGAAATCAAACTTTCCAAAACAAGAGTTTCCCTATATACAATTTGAACACATGTGCCTCATATAAGCTGCTTCTTAGTGAACATAAGTACATAACAGAATTGGATGGTGGAGACAGACCATGGAGGCAGTGGCGGATCCAGAAAGTTTTCCCAGCCAAGGCAAGAAAAAATTTCTATGGAATTAGTATGCAGAGATAGATGAGGTGTTGGTCGGAGCAAACACAGATTGACAGTGTTTTGGGTTTCTATAAAATTATGAAAGATGATGGATATGGCACCATGTGAATGATGATGAGTTTGCTGAGATTCTTTATGCAAAGTATTGAACCTAATGGTCATCTCTCTCCTTGTTTGTCTTTTTTTTTCACAATTGGCTATTACAATTTTGGGTAAGTAAATATTTGAGGAGCTAATGTTGATCTTAAGACAAAAGTTTACACTTGGACAAACCAATTCAAAGAGCCCCAGTACTACTTGTTCTTAGATGAACTTTTCTGAAATTTGCATCTCTCTAATTCGAATTTTGTATTGCTTTGTTCTTGTTTGTAATGAAACTCTGTTGAAAGTTTAAATCAAATTTATCCTGAAAAAGAGTATATTGGGGGAAGAGAGAGAGACCGACAATAGATAATTTAGAGGAGAAGAGGGCATGAGATATAGAAAGTGAGTACGTTAGATTTGATCATATTTATCACTGCGCCAACTTTGGAGACATAATGAGGGGGAGAGAGAGATGGGAGAGGTGACAAGGGACGAGAATTAGAGATGTGATAGAAAACAAGATAACAGAATCCTAGCAAATCTTAGCCATCTATTTAAATTGGATGGCTCAGATTCACTTATTAAGGTCCATGAGGAGAGGACTGATCGATTAATAATTAATAAGAAGCCCATAACGATGTTGTTTTGGGCTGAAACCATTCAACAACCATCTTTTTCCTCTGCAGATCATCTCTTCCTCCAGCCTTGCCGGAAACTACCATTTTTATATGGCATTTCTTCGGGAAAACTTCATCCTCGGCACCCAGCAGCAAAAACCCAGCCTAGGCAGCTGCCTAGCCTCGCCCACACGTGGATCCGCCACTGCATGGAGGGCGCCCTACAGAGAAACATTTCACGTCAGTCGTAAATACGAATAATGCAGTTAAGTTTGATTCATTAGCAATATGATCGTTCGGGGGTACGGTTGTTCTTTGTCAGGGAAACCATCCGGTTCAAAGTGAGTTTTACGTATGAACGTAGTAAAGGCGTATCCATACTGTACAGAGTTTAGCTTCAAAACTAAAAGTAGCAAGTAACGCACAGTCTCACAAACCAATGACGCAATGAGACCCTGCATTGAGAACAGAAAGGTAGCAATAACAAGAGTGCAAATAAGTTGGGTGGGAACTGACCGGAAATTGTTGGCGGCAGGGGTTGTAAAACGGCGGTTTAGGCCTCCAGCGGTGGCGCTTCGTCTACCTTCTCCTTCTGCTCTTTGATCTCCATCATCGCTTTCTCCGGAATTTTGCAGACATGGAGACAACAACGGTTCTTGATATGTTATCAAACGACGCGCCGTTTTGATGGCTACGACTGTACGTATTTTGTTTTTTTACTGAGGGATCTGTTGTCTTTCTGCGTAACTACTCCGAACGAATTCGAGCGTTTGCAGCGCAAATTCGTCCATTTATAGCGCGAATCTGACGTTTCCAATGGTACAAGCATTTCACATGTTAAAATACTCCTCGGATAAACGCCGGATATTCCTTTATAATTGATGGTGATGATCGGAGAGGTTTTTGAAAAGACAATTGTACCCCCACGAGGGAAAAGTAATTACCACGGACATCTTCTGTATGCTGCTCATAGGTTGTGCAGCGGGAGCACTGGTCAATATACTCTTCTTCAATCCACCCAACCTCAAAGTTACAGTCACCAACTTTGGCTCAATTCAGTCTCAGAAACAATGAGGACACTCTCAGCTACAGCATTGGGTTCGACCTCACCTCCAGAAACCTCAACCATAATTACCACATCGCTAATAAAGATGTGCTCTACAGAAAAATCGAAGCCATTGCCAAATATAGGGAGGAGGGGTTTGCTAACTGGACTCTGAGTTTGCCGCCGCTCAAAAAACACCGCAAGAACACAACGTTTCCGCAATTCCCGGCTACTCGATCAAGGGCAACAGCCGGTGAGGTTTCAGTGTTGAAGACTTGAAGTGGTGGTTTCTATATATGCAAGTTAAAGGAAACTCGACAAGGTCTTACAACTGTAAATGGTCATGCAAGCTGAAGATTCCCAAGAGTTCTAATCGAACATCTTTCAAGGCTACCAATTGTTCAATGTTTAAATGAGAAAAAGCTAAGGGATAACGACCTTCTCATGTCCTAGATCAATCGATAATTAGTTTTTCTTATATACTACGTACCCTGTATTTGTTTTCCTAGATATTGATCATGCATGATTTTAACTTTGGTTAGTTTGCCTACTTTTATTCTGCATGTTCTTTCGATCAGTTTTCCTTTTATTTCGTTTGCAAAGTTCTCTGCGTCAACAATTTAAACCTAACTGATAAGTCTGATAACAGAAACCGAACTGATAATGAGTGTTGCCAAATGTTAAGCTCAACATATTCTGGCAAGAATGTTTTTTATATGATTTCTGCTTGTTAAGCTCAACAGCGATCTATATGCATGACGTTCACCAACTCTGTGGGAAGACAATTGATCACACTCCATCTCTTACTATCGCCTTTAAATTCCATTGCGAATATGAGGCTTCTGCAACGACGTCCATGCATGCATGCTCTATCTCGAAGCAATGAC
This sequence comes from Argentina anserina, assembly GCF_933775445.1. Taxonomy (NCBI): domain Eukaryota; kingdom Viridiplantae; phylum Streptophyta; class Magnoliopsida; order Rosales; family Rosaceae; genus Argentina; species Argentina anserina. The sequence continues at coordinate 4,298,358 of NC_065874.1, forward strand.
ACCAAAATCTGATATTTCTCTTTTCATAGTCACCCTTCTTCTCCTCCTCCTCACCCTCTTTTCTTTCCTCTCTAACGCATCGGCAAAAGAACCCCTTAGCAAAAGCTCATCTCCGTTTAAGTTCATTGAGCATCTAAAGGGGTGTCACAAAGGTGACAGGGTGAAGGGAATCAATGAACTCAAGAAGTACCTACACAAGTTTGGTTACTTGAACTACAAGAACCACGTCCATTTTGACACCGATGATTTCGACGAGCTCCTTGAGGAAGCCATCAAGACTTACCAGCTCAATTTCCACCTCAAGGCCACCGGAGTGTTGGACGACAAAACCGTATCAAAGATGATGATGCCTCGTTGTGGTATGCCTGATATCATCAATTTCTCCTCATCCATGCGATCAACCAGGATCAATCGCGGTACGCATTTCATCATACTAAAAAAAATTGATTATGAACTTAGTTATAGGGTAGCGTAATTTGCAGACCCTATCTTACAATCTACACGCTCTGACATTTTTTTAATATAGAAATGTAAAAAATTGATGTATTAATTGCTTCTCTTGATTAATTGTTTTACAGGTTCAATTCATATAAACTCTGTTCACTACTCATTTCCAGATGGAAATCCAAAATGGTCTTCCGCTAAGTTCAATCTCACTTATGGTTTTCTCGCTAGCACCCCATCCCAAGCCATGGGTCCTGTGGCAAAGGCTTTCGCAACTTGGGCCAAGAACACTCACTTCAAGTTCAGCAAGGCCCAAAGCGGGAGTGCAGATTTGAAGATTAGTTTTGAGAGGAGAGCTCACGGAGACCAATATCCATTTAATGGGCCTGGTGGAGAACTGGCCCATGCTTTTTACCCGCCGGACGGGAGACTCCACTATGACGCAGAGGAGAGTTGGTCGGCGGGGCCTAAACCAGGTACTTATGACTTGGAGAGTGTCGCTTTACATGAAATAGGGCACCTTCTGGGACTTGGGCATAGCTCAATAGAGGGAGCTGCCATGTACCCAATCATACCCGAGGGACAATCTCTTAGTTTGAAGGGAGACGATCTTCAAGGAATTAAAGCTTTATATGGTTGAGGAGTAGTGCTCAATCAAATAAATCAAAGCGATGTAGGTTGTGTTGCTTATTACTGATTATCAAATAATGTATCTGCTCTAAATAATAATGATAATGTACTGTTCACTAAATTTACCACTAATTAAGTTCTCAAGTTTAACACAACAGAAGGAAGAATTAGCATTAGTTTTTTTTTTAATTATTGAACGCGTGCATGCCTCCAACGCTCACTCAAGAGATAAACGAAGCATTTACACCTAGTTATATTTTACGTTTGATTTGTTTTACTACAAGAGTTTGAGAAGTAAACACACAAAATTGATTTCCTAACAAAACATATAAGATACTTGTTTGTTAGATAGATGTAGAATGATAGTGTTTAGCCAAAGTTACCAAAAGTACAAAATTCAACTACAAAATGGTTAGAAATATATGAAACTGTGTAATTATTTTGTGTACCCGCCACACTACGTGACACTGCTATGTGGTGTACCCAACCAATTATATTACGTCTTGATATAATTAACATGCATGCGATGAAAACTGTAAAAGTTTATTTACATATAAGAACCAATCAGAAACAATCAGAAATAATCACAGTAAAAAATGGACAAATAACATTAAAATAGTACGTCACATGAGATATGTGACGGGTATATATAATAATTTCTCATGAAACCAATCACAATGTGGCAATGTGCATCATGGACTCAAATGTAGAACGAGCAGAAATAATAGTAAAACTATTTTCTTATTACTCTGTCACTAATCCAAGTGATCGAACCAATTCACAATTACTACAAGAAAAGTTTGATTTATTAATTACGTGATAAGTAAAACACACAAAATAACTAGTCTGAGTTGAATTCACAACCTCCTACTTATCCGATCATGAAAAAGATTACAGAAGCACAGAAATCTCACTTGCAAACTCATGTTTCACACGTACACACAAACGAGTCAATATTTCATAAGAAAACACCCCCACACAAGACGAAGCTTGGACTGACCATTCGATTTTTAGGTAAGGCCGTTGAACCCACATTTTCCTGTCCTCCTCCACCTCATTATACTTTCACTAATCCTTTTTCTTTTTCCAAATTGAATAACAAAAACAAGCAAATGAGGTAAAAACAAATCACTAACGAAAGAAAGCAAACCGAGAAGATTCGAGTACCTTTCTGAGACTTGGCTGTACATGCTTCACACTCCACTTTCTCAACTCTCATCACCGATCCAAACATTCAATCCTCTCTCTCCGGCGCCGGTTGATCATCGATGGCGGTGAGGCTGACGTCCTGGTTCGTCAGCCAGGGGATTAGCATTTCCGGCTCCAACTCCAACTCCAGGTTCTCTCATTCAGCCTCGCGCTTCTCCTTCGCTTCCTCTCCGGCTTCTTCTTTTTCCTCCTGTAAGCTCCGCCACCGCAATCTCAGGTACTCTTTCCAACTGTTGTAATCGATCAGCTAATTTACTCGTTCTAAATTTCAATTGAATCGCAATGACGATTTTAGGTCTTTTCGCAGCTGTACTTGTGTCCAGAAGAGGCCGAGAGTGAGGAAGAAATCCTCGCTTGGACAGTCTTCTGCGGATTTCCAGTCAAACGGAGAAGACGAGTCGGAATCGGAGGCTGCTTCGGTCCCTGTTCTGAATTCCGAAAGCGTATCCGATGATGATGTTCAGATCATCAGCTCAAATGATTCGATTCCGACTGCTCTGACTACATCTGCTCCTTCGGTATGAGCTCTCATCTATTTGAATTTGTTTATAATCTTGATTTATTATGATCTATTTCAACATTTCCTAAGTGTTAAATTTACGCAGGATTTGGTTGCGATGATAAGGAATGCTGAGAACAGTATGATGTCATTCTGCTCTAGTCGTTTGGTTTTGTGTTTGTGACTGTTTTTGTTGTGGATGTGATGATATATATATGTGTGTTAATTTGCTTTGTTGGTTGTAGATATTCATTTACTGAATCAAGCGCGAGTTAGTGCTCTGCAAGACCTTGACAAGATTTTATCCGAGAAGGAGGGCTTACAGGGAGAAATGAATGATTTGGAAATGAAATTGGCGGAGACTGACGCGCGGCTCAGGGTGGCTGCTCAAGAGAAGGTAAAGATGGAGCTCTTGGGAGACCACTTGAACCAGATGCGGAATGAGCAGAATTTCAACGGTGGTGGTGGTGGTGATGTGGAGAGAAGCAACGGGGTTGAGGTTTTTGAGAGTGAAAGTGATCTTTTTAATCAAGAAGGTTCTTTGCCGTACAAAAGTAACATCAATACGCTTGTAGCCAATCTTAGTTCGTTGAGATTAGAAAATGTGTCGCTCAGGAATGATATACAGGAACTCAGGGAGGAGCTCAATAGTGTGAAAAACACTGATGAACGTGTGGTCATGCTCGAAAAACAACGTTCGGCTTTGGACTCGTCCCTGAAAGAGTTGGAGTCCAAATTGCTAGTTTCTCAAGAAGATGTTTCCAAACTTTCCAATCTGAAAGTTGAATGCAAAGGTTTATGGGAAAAGGTGGAAAATTTGCAAGTACTTCTAGATAAGTCGACCAAGCAGGCAGATCAAGCTATTATAGTGTTACAGCAAAATCAGGAGATTCAAGAAAAGGTTAACAAATTAGAAGAATCTCTTGAACAAGCTAATGTGTACAAGGAGTCATCAGAAAAGATGCAACATTATAATGAGCTTATGCAACAGAAGATTAAATTAATGGAGGATCGCCTTCAACGTTCGGACGAAGAGATACATGCTTATGTTAAGTTATATCAAGAATCTGTGGAGGAATTTCAAGATACCTTAAATACTCTAAAAGAAGAAAGCAAGAAAAGGGCGATGGATGAACCTGTTGATGATATGCCATGGGAATTTTGGAGCCGTTTATTGCTTGTAATTGATGGTTGGTTGTTGGAAAGGAAAATATTGGTTGATGATGCAATGGCTTTGAGAGATATGGTATGGAAGAGAGATCGACGGATTCATGACTCATACATGGCATGCAAAGAAAAGAATGTAAATGAGGCGGTCACTACATTTCTTAGACTAATATCATCACAAACAAGGTAAATTTTCTACTACTGAAATGTAAGAGGTATTTATATTTATCATGCTAATTAATTAGCACTGTTGATTTTTAGTTCAGGATTGCATGTTGTTCACATCGCAGCAGAGATGGCGCCAATTGCTAAGGCAAGTTCAGTTAACCTCTGTTGGTTTTTATATCCTTGCTTGATTTCTTGATAAATTGACCGCTTAAACTACTTTTAGTACTATCTAAAATACGCATCAGGAATGTGCGGATCCTAATTCACATCCCTAAATTCAAAAGTTTCTCTTATCAGTCGGCATAGGGGCCTTATGAGGATGTTAGATTTGGACTTCCTACACTACAATTTTAGTTCAAACCCATCCCTGTTGTAATAGAAGTCTGCAGTGCTCTTCATGCCTTCTTGAAAAGGTTTTTATTGCATTTTTATCGCATCTAGTGTAGCTTTTGTTTTCTCCTTGATCTGCTGTTGCTGTAAAGGTGAAGGATGCTGTAATTAGGTTCACTTGCGTATTTTCTCTGTGAACTAGGTCTATCATTTGTGAAAGAGGTCCTGGATCATACATTTGCTTGATATATGTTGATATTAAAATAGATTTTTTTTATTATATATTTTTGTTTATTTATGTATGGGTCAGTGGTCTTTTATTTTGCAGGTCGGTGGTTTGGGTGATGTTGTAGCTGGTCTTAGTAAAGCACTGCAGAAGAAGGGACACCTTGTGGAAATTATTCTTCCCAAATATGATTGCATGGAGTATGATCGTGTTCGAGACCTAAGGGTATGTTGTGTCTGTTAATTTTTATTTTAAATATTGATCGTTTTTCTACAGGAATATCATTAAATTCTTTAGTGACATTTGTCCTATACAGGCTCTGGATGTGGCAGTAGAGTCGTATTTTGATGGTCGACTATATAAGAACAAAATATGGGTTGGCACTGTTGAAGGTGAGTAATTTCAATGTATCTGTCTGCACTTCATTTTAGCACTGCATTCTCACCATATATTTTTTGGTTCTCCAGGTCTTCCCGTATATTTTATTGAGCCTCTTCATCCCGATAAGCTCTTTTGGAGAGGACAGTTTTACGGAGAACGTGATGATTTCAAACGTTTTTCCTTTTTCAGTCGTGCAGCCCTTGAGTTGCTTTTCCAAGCTGGCAAAAAACCTGACATAATTCATTGTCATGATTGGCAGACAGCTTTCGTGGTATGGACCTTTAAGCTCAATTTTTATTTCTTTGACACTACGTCTCTCTCTCTCTCTCTCTCTCTCTCTCTCTCTATGAGACACAAATTTAGTTATCGAGTTGGTTCTTTTCTAGGCTCCACTTTATTGGGACTTATATGCCCCAAAGGGATTAAACTCAGCTCGGATATGTTTCACCTGCCACAATTTTGAATACCAAGGCACTGCACCTGCTTCAGACTTGGCGTCTTGTGGTCTTGACGTTGCTCAGCTAAACAGACCTGATAGAATGCAGGACAACTCCGCACATGATAGAATCAATCCTGTTAAGGTATATAGTAAATGGATTTATTTCATATCAGCATACTTTCAGGTGTAAACGCTGATCCCTTTTACATTTTACGCTTCTCTATGTCAGGGTGCAGTAGTATTCTCTAATATTGTGACAACGGTTTCACCTACTTATGCACAAGAGGTGCGGACTGCTGAGGTATGGCTTATTCTTTTGACATTATGTTTGACTACTTGTATATTGAGGCTGGAATGGACTTAGATCAGGCTCCTTGTGTAGTTTCTGAAGCTCTTCATAGGAAATTGACTACTTGTACATTGATGATCAACTTATCATAGTAAATGTGTTAGTTGCATCAGCCTTATTCTCACTTGTTGCATTAAACTGTATTATCTATGACTACAGGGTGGACGTGGTCTCCATTCAACACTTAACTTTCATGCTAAAAAGTTCATTGGAATTCTCAATGGAATTGATGCTGATGCATGGAATCCTGCCACCGACGGATATCTCAAAGTACAGTACAGTGCTAATGATCTGGAGGGGAAGGCAGAAAATAAAGAAGCTCTTAGAAAGAGTCTAGGGCTTTCTTCTGCTGATGTTAGGAGACCATTGGTAATTGCATTTTCTGAAGTTCAAATGCTTCACTTTGTTGTGCACTATCTTAGTTTTCTAATTATGCATGTTTTCCCAGCTATTTGAAAACACTAGATTTTACTACATTAATACCATTGTTTTTTGGGTTTTATGAGAAATCATACATAAGAAAATAATATAATAGATACAGCTCTGTCATTTGTTTTTTCATTCCTACAGTTTCCTTGGAGCTTTATACTAAACTCAACTTGTTCATGCATGTTTGGAAATTGCATACATGGTCATTCTTACAAGGGCGGAACCCCCTTTTGTACAAAGTTTTTTCTTACCTATTGTACAATGGTCAGAGGCAGTCAACTTTAAGTCAATAATTTTTGTTCGAAAGGCATACTTGGGCAGTGCTATTCTTTCTTTACTTTTGGAACTTGGTAGTAGTCAACATGTCAAATAGCTTATACATTAGCTTTTGCTCCTCTGTTTAAGTTAATGTATCAATTTCTGTTAATTTGCTCTGCATGTAAATCATGTCAGAGATTCTGACAATTGTATCATTGGTACACGACTATACGTGCATCATTGTTTTATTTTTTTGTTATTTATTTTCATTAAGCATGACTGTTGGTCAGTGAAGCTAGGTGAATACTTGAATTTCTTTGATCTCTTGGATAGGTGGGATGCATAACGAGGTTGGTGCCACAGAAAGGTGTGCATCTCATCAGACATGCGATTTATAGAACATTGGAACTAGGAGGGCAATTTGTTCTTCTGGGTTCAAGCCCCGTACATCATATTCAGGTACTTCTCTACCTTTCTTTTATTATTTTATTTAGGCTATTTTCCCACCTGGTGTTATTGATAAACTAAAATCGGCTTATAAATCTATTTATCAGTTCTCTAGATATTTTGATATTATTCTTCTAGATTAGGGCTCATATTTTTTAGCCTCCTGATGTAACCTTATTACTATAAACTCAATGAAAAAGGTGAGCTTACTAATAAAGCTAAACCTATCCTATCTATTGCCTCTCTATCTTCCATTTATTATTCCTCCCTGACCTATCCTTTCAAGACTTTAACTCAACTTGGTAATAGAATACAAAATTTTGAGCTCAGATCTCCGCAGTTGCAATATGCAGTAGTCTCTCATGCTGGATTCTAGTGGCTTGTTTGCATGCTTAACCATCCGTTTTGAGCTCAAATCCTTGCGACATTAATTTACTTGCTGGTTTTTAGTGGCTTGTTTGCACATTTATGCAATCAGTAAGTGGTGTATAGTGGCTGTATTCTTCTATACATGGTTGTGTGAGCTTAGTTTTTTCGTTTGAGAGAATGTATGTGCTCAGTTGTATCTATCTGTTCTAGTGAATCACTAATTCTTTGTTTTTCATACTTATCTGAATAATTTACTTCAGGATTTCTTCTTTTATTTTGATCTGCAGAAGGAATTTGAGGCTATTGCAAACCATTTTGAGAATCATGATCATATTAGATTGATATTGAAGTATGATGAAACTATCTCCCATTCCATTTTTGCTGCTTCTGACATGTTCATCGTTCCATCAATCTTTGAGCCTTGTGGACTTACACAGGTGAAGTTTTTCTCTGCCCTGTGAAAATTATCTCAGCAGATCATCAATTCTGAGCTTTCATATTAACTTCCTCTTTTCTTTGGTTTCCAGATGATAGCAATGAGATATGGTTCTATACCCATGGCAAGAAAAACCGGTGGTCTGAATGATAGGTGGGCGCTTAATGGCTAATACATTATGTAACTTGCATTAAATAGTTTAAGTTATTTGCTTCTATGGAAACTTTGAATTACTAAATCTTTCTTGTACAGTGTCTTTGATGTTGATGATGACACCATACCTCTTCAGTTTCGAAATGGATATTCATTCTTGTCCCCTGATGAACAGGTAAGAACCTCTACTATATCCTTAATGCATTTATAATTTGATCTTCTCTCTTATCTGCCATTGATGCTGGAGGCTTCAAATCTGATATAATATCTTCTCCTCTTCTTTATGTTGTAAAATCTCTCGAGTGTCCACTTCAGTATTCATATCATTCCAGTCTACAACATAATGTATACTCAAGTAAATACTTCCAGGAACTAAATGGTGCTCTGGAACGTGCATTTAGACACTACCTAAGTAATCCTGAGAGTTGGCGGCAGCTAGTTCAGAAGGATATGAACATAGATTTCAGTTGGGATACTTCTGCTGCACAATATGAAGAACTCTACTCCAAGTTGGTGGCCAGAGCAAGGTCGAAAGTTTGCCCTTGATCTCTAGATGCTGCTAAACCAGACATCTCCACGTTTCATCCCCTGGGATATACTCTGCTTCGGACTCTGATAAGTTGGAGCTTGAACTGCTATTTTATTTAAGAAATCTTAGGAGCAGGCACAACAACAGCTTCAAATATTTGTACGAGTTTGACTCTGGAAGCGACGGGTGGTTTTAAGATGCTCTGTTCTGTCATCCAAATGCTCATTCTTTAACATTACGATCACTATTTATATGTTCAGGCAACCTCTTTCTTTTATGTATACTACTTACCAGGTTCTTATCTTTGTATGCCTTACATAGGCCGATGTGCCTTTTCTTTACGGCTTTCACATCCCTGCCAAGCTTGGATGTAACACTATCTTGACGCAAGATATAGATGAGATATGTAAATAAATAAAGAGAAAATTCTCACCATTTTTCGGCACACCAATGTCATTTGATTACTTGAATTTTCTTCAACGTTTTTAGGTTGTGCATCTTTCTTCTGTTGCCTCTTATTTCGTTTGGCAGCCCGATTCGTACGCAGCCAGCAACACCAGTACATTTGGGACTTAAAAAGAAAGCTTATAGGTTGTGATTTTTGCACCCGATAAATAGTCCTCAACTTCAGGGTCTCAAATTCCGATCAAACTTGTTCATCCTTTGAGGGATAACAAAAGGGACAAAACCTCCAATCTTGTGAGGAAAAGAGTCGTTGGTTTGTTTCCCGCGTAAATTTTGCAGGTGATAGACTGATTATTCATGCTATTCCAATATTGGACCTTCCAGTTTGATTACCATTTCGATTGAAGTTTAAGTATCTTCTTGTTTGATGAACATTAGTGACCAGTAGCTATCTCAAATAATAGGATGAAACATTGTTGCACAAAGTTCAAATGAAGTTGTCCATTGATTGAAACATTTACATCACCGACAACACAACAAACTAAACGTAACAACTCCAGGCTCTTCACTTTCCGGGAGCAAAGTTGGTGGCGTATGACCAGGCATTGTTGTTGACCGGGTCAGCAAGGTGGTCGGCAAGGTTCTCCAGTGGTCCCTTTCCAGTAACAATGGCCTGAACGAAGAAGCCGAACATAGAGAACATGGCCAACCTACCATTCTTGAGCTCCTTCACCTTAAGCTCAGCGAAAGCTTCTGGGTCATCAGCAAGACCCAATGGGTCAAAGCTGCCTCCTGGGTAAAGTGGGTCCTCAACTTCTCCAAGTGGGCCTCCAGCAATTCTGTATCCCTCAACTGCGCCCATCAGGACGACTTGAGTGGCCCAGATGGCCAATATGCTCTGTGCGTGGACCAAGCTAGGGTTGCCCAAGTAGTCAAGACCGCCCTCGCTGAAGATCTGGGCTCCGGCCTTGAACCACACGGCCTCACCAAACTTGACGCCATTGCGGGCCAAGAGCTCAGGGAAGACGCACCCAAGAGCTCCGAGCATGGCCCACCTGGAGTGGATCACTTCGAGCTCACGGTTCTTGGCGAAGGTCTCAGGGTCGGCTGAAAGCCCAGCGGTGTCCCAACCGTAGTCACCGGGGAACTCACCAGTGAGGTAGCTCGGGGGCTCACCAGAGAATGGGCCCAAGTACTTGACTCTGTCTGGGCCGTACCATGGGCTTCCAGAGGAAATAGACTTGGAGGCAGTCTTCCTCATGGAGATCCTTCCGGTTCCGAAAACCTCGGCGGGGGCAAGTTGCACGGCCTTGCCGGCAAATGTGGGGGAGGAGAGAGCCATGGAAGCAGCCATTGGAAACTTGTGAGTAAGAAAGTAAAGAAATGGAATAGGTGAGAATGATGAGTAGTTGTGGTGATAGGTAACGAGCATTATGAGCTTAAATAGGACCAGACCCCTTATCTTAGAAGATCAATAGCTCAAGTCTCATTGGATGTGAAATTTTGAAGTTTGATCTCCTTGGTGTACTTGGCACCCTCAACACCACCAACATTTACAGTGTGACAAAAAAATCTTAGAGAACAATTTAATAGTACCACTAGTTCTTCCAATTGGACATTGCCAGTTGATCAATATCGATAGATAACCTTTATCTGGTAGAAGAGATAGTATGGGATATTGGTGTACGACCAAAGCACTGATTCCACCAGACAAATGTCACTTCAGATTTGCCCTAATCAGGACCCCTCGAGGGTTTGCACTGATAGCCATGAGTGAAGATTGATCTGTTTCTGTAGGGTCTAGTGCGCCTTAGAGACTTCTCAATATAAGCAGTTGTTGTGAACAAAATAATCAATAGCAATCGTAATTAGATCTGAATGCAATTCTTGACAGGTAACAAACTCAACGCCGAAATTGTGTGGCTGTTTTTCTTTTCACATTAGTGATGTCAAACTAAGATTAATCAAACATAAGTTCTTGACGGTCAAGAACATGAACTCGCAAGATAAGGAGGCTTCAGACCCTTAGACTTTGATCTGTTTCAAGGTGAAAATGATCGCGAGTTTGATATCGAAGTCACGAAGTGGAAGAAATGATCGATCGAGGATGAGATATTTTTCGTTTCTGCAGCTGGTGAGATATTTCGCGAAGAGGTTCACTGTCTGCCACTCAATTCTTCTTCAACCTTTTCTGGGATTTTACTTTGCTCTCAGTGACCGTTGAGACATCGTCACATGTCTCCGATATCCCTCCAACCACACACACATCATTACTCTGTGACCGATGTAGCTAGCTCGATCATGCATGCACCACCCTCGATCAGTCTCAGACTTACCTTTCAAGCTACCTATTATTCATAATATGTTAAACACTTATTATTCATAATTTCATATGGTCATATTAGAGATGCCATTTGATCATGCATGCCCATCCTTGTCTATATCAACGGGTTTGTGACTAAGGAACCTATTACAATGATGGGTTGCATGACCAATGATGTAAACAGTAAACTGAAGACATTAGACAATCACTATGATCTTCAATATATACACGTACATCAATATACACTGGAAACTGTGTTAGCTATTTCAGAAGATGTTGACTAGATATATATATATATATATATATATATATCTCTCTCTCTACAACGATATTTTACACAGATCAAGCTACTTGCTAATATCTACATTTACGACTCTCTATCTTGTGACTTTTACATAAGTCTCACCATCAAAACAAGCCAGAAAAAGTCTTCATATTGGGGTATTGAAGTTGTCAATTTTTGGTTACATCCTAGGAACGTATAGGATCGTTTTAAATTTTGAAGTGTACCCTAGCGTCTTGATTTTTGAAGGCTGTTTCGATAATAATAAGCTTTCGATGTTCCTATGGTCGAATGTAACCCAGAGTTTTGAGGCATTGCCAAATTGCCCCAAGTCTACTCCATCCCATTCAAGCCTTTCAATATTAACCATGTTAAGGTCCCATAGTAGAGATATCAACTGAACCACACGAATATATTTTTCAAGGTTGTTCGCTTTCATATTCATGTGGTTGCCAGTAATTTGACGCTAGAAACTCGAATTGTGGTCACAGACAAGAAATTTGATATTAGGACTTGGTAGACTAGTCTACTAGAGGGTGCCATGTGGACAGAGCACAACAAAATCAGAATCCTCAAGACCAATGAGGATGAAGTTTTAGATAGCCTAAGATAAGGAGCTTTGATCTCAATACCCCCCTATTAATAATTTACCAACCGGTCACCATTTTCATCACTCTCAATTCCAACTATCTAAGCACATTAGCTCCTTTTCTCTCTATCACCAATGGCTGCTTCCACAATGGCCCTCTCCTCCCCAACATTCGCTGGCAAGGCAGTTCAGCTTGCCCCGGCCGAGACCTTCGGAAGTGGAAGAATCTCCATGAGGAAAACCGTGTCCAAGTCAGTTTCCTCCGGAAGCCCATGGTACGGCCCAGACAGAGTCAAGTACTTGGGCCCATTCTCTGGTGAGCCCCCGAGCTACCTCACTGGTGAGTTCCCCGGTGACTACGGTTGGGATACTGCTGGGCTCTCAGCCGACCCTGAGACCTTCGCCAAGAACCGTGAGCTCGAAGTGATCCACTCCAGGTGGGCCATGCTCGGAGCCCTCGGGTGCGTCTTCCCCGAGCTCTTGGCCCGCAACGGTGTTAAGTTCGGCGAGGCCGTGTGGTTCAAGGCCGGATCCCAGATCTTCAGCGAGGGCGGGCTCGACTACTTGGGTAACCCTAGCTTGGTCCACGCACAAAGCATCTTGGCCATCTGGGCCACCCAAGTTGTCCTGATGGGCGCCGTTGAGGGATACAGAATTGCTGGAGGCCCACTTGGAGAAGTCGAGGACCCACTTTACCCAGGAGGTAGCTTTGACCCATTGGGCCTTGCAGATGACCCAGAGGCTTTTGCTGAGCTCAAGGTGAAAGAGCTCAAGAATGGTAGGTTGGCCATGTTCTCTATGTTCGGCTTCTTCGTTCAAGCCATTGTTACCGGAAAGGGACCAATAGAGAACCTTGCCGACCACCTTGCTGACCCAGTCAACAACAATGCCTGGTCATACGCCACCAACTTTGTTCCCGGAAAGTGAATGAGGCTTTAAGAGACTTGTTAGTGTCCTCATTTGAAGTTTGGGTGGGATTTGAGTGTGGGATCTGTTCATGTTGTAGATTGGTTTATGAACCACCCTAGTGTTTCGAGAATGTGAATTATTATTATATGGAAATCTAAATGGAGTAAACTTCTTATCTTTCTCTGTTGTTTCAATTATTGCCTTTACATTTATTTACCGTACTACCATAGCTTTTACTACAGTAACTATACTGGGCCGGGTTGTAATGGGTCTGGTTGCTCCTGCAATTTGTGTCCGGAGCTTTGCTTCTGTATTCTTCTCTTGAAACAGAAACATATCAGAGTCGAAAGAGAAAGAGAAAGAGAAAGAGGGAGATGTAGAGGTAGAGAAGAGAAAGAGGAGCAGCAATGGGTGGGCGCTTATGATAGAGGTACGATTTCCAGTCAGAAAACTGATGATAGAGAGAGAGAGAGAGTACGAAGCTGTAAGTTTTATTGTGTTTCTCTTTTGGTTGAAATGAACTTCGAACTTGTTTCGATTAGTTGTTTACTCCGATTGAGAGTGACTAGTTGTTTATTTCGATCGGTTGTTTTTCTTTTGATGTTTTCGGTATTTGTATATTATGACTTGCTTCGGTTTCACCTCCTCATGTTTGCTTGGGATGATAGTCTTTTTATGTGTACCAATTGAGTCAGGTTGATGTAGTGAGCTAAAACTAAGAAGTCATATTGGAATTTGGTCGTACGCTAAAAAGTTTGATGTACTGTCTATGAGATCTGTAAGTTGTAGCTTTCAAGTTGAGCTTTGGTCAGATTGGTTTAAGATGCTGTTAAGGTGGAAGAAACTTACAGGAGAAAGTTTTATCTCAGTAACTACTGAAAGAAAAAAAAAATACAAATAGCTTATAATTGCATTTTCAGGTAGCTCAAATAAATTTGAATAAGGATGGATCCATCTCTAAGAACTGTTGTGTCAGACTCCCTGTTTTATGATGTTATCTGCCATTGTACATAGCTCCTCCTCTGGCTCATTCTATGTGTTTCCAATATTCGAATCTCATTTTTATGATATCACCAAATACAATAATTCAGTCACACAATGATAGTGAGACTTTCAGATCTTACTGTGTATATCAAGGACACTGACAAATTAGTAATCCTGGATTTTTATTTCCGTGATATTGGTGGTGTGGGCAATCTTCTATAACTCTATATGCAATTCTTGACTGGTGTTAAAGTGAAAACCTTGCTTCATGGAGAATTCAAATTGGTAATAAACGTTTTCATTTGTAAATGTCTCATATATGTATGACAATTGGCGTACTTGATAACTGATCAACTAATTGGATATTGGGTTATTTTGTTGTAAAAATGATAGTTTAGTGACTCTTATCATTGATTAAAATGAATTAAGGAAAGCCTGTCTAGTGTAGGAAAGCAAAACTGAACTTTGTTAATTTGGACTGCAAGGTAGCCTTTATTGGTTTCCTGGTGATTTGATCTACATGGAGTGTCTTTCTTTCTCATTTCCTGGGTGATTGTCTTTTTTCTTTCTTTCTCTGATATGCGAATGTACTATATTTTTAAATGAGGTTTACAGTAGTCCCGATAAGATTATTCTATAATCAGCAACTGAAATACTTAGGCTTAGTTCTTCTTACTCTGTTTCCAGCAGTTATGTAGTAGTGAAAGCAACTTAAATGGAAATTGTGTTCATACTTCCATTATGGTCATTTGAGAAAGCCCTCTAATGCCTTTCGTCTTTCGGTCTCTTTGAAGCTACTTTTTATCAACTAAAACATCACCGTTTCTTTTCTCCCCAATTCTTCTCTACTTAAATTTTACTTGAGTATTGACCAAAATTTTTTTTACTTGAGTAACTGTTCTCCATTTACTGATCATTTTATCTGTCTTATTGTTGCAGTGGCTTATTATAGGATGATCAACTCTACAGGAGACTGGTGCCCAAAGTTAATAAAAACGCTACCATGTTAATGGAAACAGTTGCAGCATGTTGTCAAATCGGTGCGGATGGTTCAGGTTGTATTTCATTTTTGAGCGAGCTTAATGAAAGATTGCATAACTATCAGTTCCTTACCAGGTGCACTAATTTCTTATGGTCTTCTATAGTATATACTGAACCTGTTCGTCAAGATTACGTCCTGAAAATTTGAATCAATTTTTTTTTGTTGCTACAGAATATGGCATGGTAAAAAATGATCCAGTGTGTGCTATTTGATCTTCACCGGGAGTTGGATATATTCATCAGTTCAACTCAATCGATGTCTGCCATTCTTTATTTAAGTTATCTGTCATCCTTTACTTTTAAGTGAGGACAAGACATGATGAAATAGATTTGCATTCCATTCCAGTTGTTTAAAGAACAATATAGAGACTGATGCCCCCTCCCAGTACCCGCAGCAAAGCGCGGGCCACCTAACTAGTAATCAAACATGGGAGAAAGAAGACATCTGCACTTCAATTTCTTCTCTTCCCTGAAACAGGTTCATCAATTTCTTTGTTACCCAGATTAAAGTCTTTGTTTTTTTGTAGATTTGGTGTTGAATTTGGTTCTGTTTTCTTGGGTTTTGATTGGATAGGTTGAGAAAAGATTGAAATTAGAGAACTCATCTGAGCAATTTACTTCATCACAATCAAAATTGGTAGAAGGCCAGAAGTTGTTTACAGAATCACTAGGCTCACCCATCTACCTCGATTTGGATCACTCCAACAAGAGCAGTACACTCCAAGACAGTAGTGAAGCCCCTGAAGCATTTCTCTCATGCTCTCCACAGTTCATGCAAACTCAAGAGAAACCAACTCAGCCAAGTTCCCCCAAAACTACCAGTGACAGTGAAGTTGAAGCTGTGGACGATATTGAAGAGTTGATCCAGCTCTTGGGTTTGTCTAGCTGTCAAGAAGGAGATGAAGAAAAGGCTGGTTTGAACTTGAAGTGTGGAGGGAGTGAAAGTGGGGGAAATTCTTGTCATTGTGAAGGCAGGTTTTATGAGAAGATTGTTGGGGTGAAGGGACCAAAGTATCAGAGAGAAGTGGAGAGGTTAAAGGGTTGGATTAACTACTTCTTGATTGGTGATGGGGATGGAAAGATTGAGCCTTTCAGGTTGACACATTTGCTTTTGAGTAAAGCTGCTTTTGTTTCTGAGGGTGCTGATCATGGTTTTGGAGGGTTAGACTTCCCTTCTACGATTACAGATTTTCTGCGCAATGACCCTCCAACAGAGTAATATGGCACAATGTACTCATTGTTAGAAGATGATGCTTCATAGTTTCATATATCAGCTTGATGTAAGGTAAGGGTGTTGAGAAAATATATTAGCAGAGTTTCTTTGCAGAAAAGTTCTAAATCCTTTTTCCAGCAATAGTATGATTGTTTCCATCATATATTACATTTAACGTTATTGCGAGCAGGAGGAAAGCAGTAAGATCATATGCAATATTTTCCTTTTTATCTTTTATGCTTTGATTTATTCAAAAAGCTTCGTTGTTCTGCAAGTAACCTCTGGACTTATGTTAAGATCAGGATTTGACTTACAAAAGCATGAATTAATTTTCTTGTATGATCAAGGATTATCATTTCACAAAAAAATCAACATTGTTATATGATGAGCACTGTTCCGTTTCTGATACAAGTCATACAACTTTGCAACTTCAATTCAATCTGTTCAATATTCATAATGCTAAGAAATACTTTTGAACTTGTTTCTTAAATTATATTGCCTTTTTCAGTTTCAAAAGGGTGGACAACACCGCATTCATAATAGGCCGCTCCTCGGGATTCTGGGTGGTGCAAACCAAGGCTAGCTTGAGCAGCTCTTCTGCACTTGCCACTTGTTCCTTGGAGATATCTGAAGTTAGCATTGGGTCCAGAACTTCAAGAAGCGAATCTGATCCATTGGCAAGGGCATTCTCCACTAGTTGGTGCAAGCTCATTGGCAGCCCATTCTCTTCCATGAGTCCTGTTGGCCTTTGTCTTGTCAGTAACTCCATCACTATTACACCAAAGCTGAATACATCTACTTTGGTTGTGATTTTCTTCATGTATGCAAACTCTGCAGACATACATTTTACGCATATGAGCACTAGCAAAAGCAATGTCATTGTAGTTTCAGAAGAAGGGTGAAACTTAGAAGGGACTATGAAAGTAAATGGAGATTAGTTCATTATTAAGAACAGCTAACAAAATGTCACCTGGTGCCAAGTAGCCGATTGTTCCTTGGAGAGCTGATGCTGTAGAAAGGCTACTCCCATCCTGAAGATGAACACCCAACATTCTAGCTGTTCCAAAATCACTCACATGGGCCTCCCAATCATCATCCAACAAGATGTTAGAAGGTTTCAAGTCGCAATGAACAATGGGAAAATCATAGCCTGAATGTAGGTAATCCAATCCACTTGCTATAGAGACCAGAATATTGATTCTTCGAGAGAATGTCAATTTCCACTGGTTCATCGCATCTTCATGTATGATGTTCTCCAGGTTCCCATTTTCCATGTACTCCAGAACTAAGGCCTTCAATTTCCCACTCTCCCATGCATAGCCGAGTACCTTCACCAAATTCCTATGCCTCAGTTGACTCAATGTCTTGATCTCTCTGTTAAAGCATTTATCTGATTCAACTGAGAATTGCTGGAGATTCAAGCTCTTTATAGCTACAATCCGCCCATCTTCCAGTCGACCTTTGTACACTGTACTCAAGCTGCTTGCACCTAGAATGTTCTCTTTGCTGAAAGAATCGGTGGCATTTTCTAAATCCTTTGGATCAAACCTCTCGAGTGCCGAAGCTGTAGCACACTCTGGTTCTGGATTTTCAACCTTTTCTGGCTTACACAATTTGGTAAAACGGTTGAGGAATATGAATATAATCACTAGAATGAGAAGCAAAGAAAGAATTCCAAGCGCCACGAGAACGTAAATGGTTTTCTTGGATATGTGGTGTGAACTTTTCTTGCATGTCTTAAGCAGTATGTTTCCACAGAGGTCTGGGTTTCCTACCAAGTTTGATGCATTTTTACTTCTGAATAGTGCGGTGTCCGGAACAGGGCCCTCAAGTTGGTTGAAAGAGAGGTTCAAGTGTTTTAAGGTGGTAAAATTAGTAAAGCTCTCAGGAATAACTCCCCTCAAAGAATTCTGGGAAAGATCAAGGGAGCTGAGATGCTTCAAGTTTGTCAACTCTTCTGGGAGTTCACCATCTAAGTTGTTCCTTGAAAGGTTCAAGCTTGTGAGGGCGTCCATCTTAGCAAAGGCTTCAGCTTGAATTGGCCCAGAGAGTTTGTTACCTGACAGATCAAGAGAGTACAAGTTCCTGCAGCCTTCTAGCACGGTAGGAATCATTCCTGAAAGATTGTTGTTGGAAATGTCAATGGCCTGCACCATTTCCAACATGCCAAGCTTGTCTGGAATGCTTCCATCGAAGAAATTGTTTGAGAAATTCAAATATATCTGCATGCTTTTCATCCCTGAGACCACAGACCCTGGGATGGGTCCTGAGAGATGATTGTGAGAGAGATCAATTTTCGTTAGCCGATTAAGGTGAGCCATGCTTTTTGGAATGGAACCATTGAGCATGTTACCTTGGAGGTTTAAGTATGAAAGCAACTCGAGTTTTGAGATGGTATCTGGAATTGGACCGGTCAGTCTGTTCTGCTGCAACTCAAGTTCAGTCAGCTCTTTTAGCTCAAAAAGTTTCTCGGGGATAACTCCTTCCAAAGCATTGTGATCCAGGGATAGCCCTTGTAGGTGAGAAAGATTAGACAGCTGTGGTGGAACTGGACCTGAGAATATATTTTCAGCAAGTTTCAGTATTATAAGTTGGCCCAGTTGGCCAATCTCTGGTGGAATATGTCCGACCAATGAATTGGAGAAGGCTCGCAACCGCCTGAGATTGGAAAGTTTTCCAATTCCAGGTTTCAAATAACCGCTAAAGTTGTTTAGGCTCAAATCTAGAGTGGAAAGAGTTGTGCAATTGAAGAGGTCATCTGGGATTTCTCCGGATAATTTATTTGATCCAACAGAAAAGAAAGTTAGATATGGAAACTGCCCTAGACCCTGAGGTATTTTCCCAGTTATTCTATTATAAGCCAAGCTCAAAATTCGAAGATTGGTACAGTTGGTTATACTAGATGGTATGGATCCTTCAAGAAGGTTGTTATTCATGGAGAGGTTTTTGAGATTATAAAGTGACCCTATGTCTGATGGAAGCTCCCCTGTTAGAGAATTTTGGCTCATTGAAAAAATTGTCAGATTTGTCAAGGTTGTCAAGGATGAGGGGATCTCTCCAGTAAACTTATTGGAGTGTAGGGTCAATATTTGTAATGATCTCAAAGATCCAAGCTCTGATGGTACCATCCCGGTTAACTCATTGTTCGAAAGTTCTAAATGGGTTAATGATTTCAGCTGAAAAATGGAGAGTGGTATTGTGGAGTTGAGCCTATTCTTGTACAATCTCAATGTTTCTAAGTGAACCAAACTTCCGAGCTCAGATGGGATGCTTCCGGTGAAATAATTGCTGTAAATATCAAGGTTAACAAGCTTCTTACACCGACTAAGATCAGATGGGATTTCCCCAACAAAGGAATTCTCAAACGCTACCAGTTGTTCTAAATTTGACAGATTTCCCAGCTCCCTGGGTAGTACACCGGACAGCTGGTTTTTACTCAAATCAAACCTTTTGAAAGCTGCCAACTTACCCATGGAAGTAGGTAATGAGCCTACAAATTTGTTGGCACTTGCTAGAAGAAGCTGGAGATTAACAAGATTTCCTATGTTTGATGGGATTTTTCCAGTGAGGTTATTAAATTCTAAACCAAACAAAGATAAGTTTCTGCAATTGCAGATGGCATCCGGCATGCTTCCACTTAAAAAGTTATCCCCCAAATCTAATAGCTGCAGATTACCAAGATTTCCTAGTTCTGGTGGAATTGAACCCGAAAGAGAGTTTTGATACAGAGAAAGTACAGAAAGTTGTGAGCATAGTCCCAGTTCAGCTGGAATATGTCCAGTGAATGAGTTTGAAGTTAGATCAAGAACCTGGAGGCCTGAAACGTTTCCAAGGAAGGGTGAGATCACGCCTTCGAGCTGCTTTTCCACCAGAGATATTGAAATAACTTGATTTGTCGTGGGGTCACAGGCAATGCCAGACCAATTGCAGTGATGGCTTGCTTCTGACGTCCAATCTGCAAGTGTTCCGTTCGGGTCGCTGGTGATGGATTTCTTGAACGCATTCAGGGCCTCGACTTCAACCTCCAAGTTCGGCTGAACTGATAGAACAGTAAGTAGAGCAGAACAGACTATGACTATGGCCAAATAGACTCTCTGAGACTCCATTGTATTGGATAAACCAGCTGATGAGAAAAGAATGATGATGAAGCTCTTTATATAGATACACTATCTAATCCATGGTTCCCCTGACTACAGAAATCTGATGTGGACTCACATGAGTCAAATCGTCAGTGATCAAAAAGGAGGAAGAAAATGTGATTCTTTGAACCAAGTTTGAGCTTACAATATGACTTTGAATTCCACCTAAAATGACAATATCTATCAGTTGCCTTAGAGATAAGCATGTACTCCTTTAATTATTGTCGATTTAGTTTTGAGTATAATGACATGAAACTTATAATACAAATATATGGGAGGCATGTGATGCAGGAATGAATGCAGTGTGAGACTGTGAGCTAGTTTGCGTCTTTGTGTGCTTATAACGCGGTTTAGACTATATACAGTGTGCGCAATAAGCACAAGTTATATACAGTGCGCGCAATAAGCACAAGTTGCATATAGAGACCAAAGTAATGAGCTGGTTTAGCTCTGAGTTCTGTGTTTTTGGATATGTAAAAATAATATAACAAGTGCAGAGTTTGGATTGAGGCCGGCAGAAAATGACAGGGTTGAAGATTTTAGATTCGTTTAAAAGATTGGTCAGGAATGGCCGCCATCATGATCATTTGGGTTGGTGATGAAGAGTGTAAACGAGTTGTTACAGTGTACTTCGATCGACATCGATTTCACTATCATGTTAGAATTCCGAAACAAATGAAGAGATTAGAGACCACGGGTTTACTAATCCATTCCAAACCGTGTATTCTATTTCAGGAAATCACCAACTTGATTGAATGCACTCAACTCGTTTTCACCAAATTGTTAGGTTTTGAGAGAAACTTCTATACATCGTTTGGTTCGTAGATTAGGCACTACACGATTTCTCATATGCATGCAGGCCAAAGTTGTCAAACGTTTTACTTTCCTCATAAGAATAGGAAAATGGCGAGAATCAGTTGCTAGGGTAGTAGTGAGATAATGGTAATTATGGAAATTGGAATTAGCATCACCCTCACGTTCGTTTCATGTTCTTATTCAAAGTTCAGTGCTTTGCGTTAAGCATGATCCAACTCCCACACTATTATAGTCGGTTCAATGTGACTATCCACTTCCTCATGCTAACAAGTTATGACCATAACATGACCCAACTTACAACCAATTAATCCACCTTAATATGACAATTAATCACTATCAATGAGATTGGACTATATATTTGCACCCTTACCAACTTTTCAGTGTCACACTACTCAGTTTTGTTATCTCTCAAAACACCAGGACCTTAAAACAAAGTTATGGCTCAACCAGTCGGTGCTTCATCCTCATCTCTTTCCATTCTCTTCATTTTGTTCTTGTTCATCCTCTTCCCTGGTAAAATAGCTCAATCTTTCTCTAACAATTTTCAGTTGCACATTCGTTAAGTGCTTAGAATTTCCTCCATTGCCTTTTGCATTCTACTGAATTTTTTTTTGCTAGTGTGAATACTTTAAACTTATTTGTTACTGTACAAATTAAAGTTGATCGAACATCTAATCTGATCAATTACTGTACAATTTTTTTTATCCCCATTACTGTACAATTTTTTTCTAACTTGGGCAGGAGGGGCCTGTGAAGCTTGTTAATGGGGATGAAAATAAGACCTGGTGTGTTTCTAAGCCATCAACAACTGATTCAGAGCTCTCTGCAAACATTCAGTTGTTAGGATTGCGGCTCAAAACTAATTCCTAGTATGTTTTGGATTTGTTACTTCTGAATGATTTTGGTAAGCTATTCTAATGTATCTAAGATTCTTAAAATTTTCCTTAGAAGTGAAGGTTTATGATTCATGTTATGAATCCTAATCCTATTATAAGTTTATTCACAAATGTGTCATGACATTAGAGAGATGGTTTTAAGTGTGGTTGACGAGACGTGGGCGAGGCGATCATCCCAAGAGATTGTATCTCTTGGTTTAGAGAGCAGAGATGTCAAGGGTGAGTATAGCATTTAGAGGAATTCTATGAGTATGATCTGTTGTGGATCAATTGAGAGTTCAGATATCTAGAGATTTACAAACTTTGAGAGTTTGGGTGATTTAGAGAATTCTCTACTATGAGAATTTAAGTTATGAGAAAAGAAATTATTTAAAAGTGTGGAAGAACCGAATTGTTCTTCAGTTGTAATCTTCTTCTTGTTTAGTAGATCCACCATCACCATCACCGGAGGACGTAGGTCAACTATTTTGACCGAACTTGTTAATTCTTGTGTTCGCTTGTATTGTTATTGGTTATTGTCTTAAATCAGTTTCGGTCTTGGGCTAGAGAGTTCGGATGATGACCCGAATTTCCTATCATCAGTTTGCCTGCAACCAATTGAAAGATTGCAAGGTGATTCAAGAAAGAGGCTCATGCTATAACCCCTACTCTCTGATCAACCATGCCTCAGTGGTGATGAATCTTTATTATAAAGCGGTAGGCCATAACAGTTGGAATTGTGACTTCAGTGGATCTGCTCTCATTTCTCAGACTGATCCAAGTAATGAATAGAATATATCAATGTTAACTTTGATTTACATTACATATATGCATTCTGGTCTTATGATGATAAAGTTAGAGTTCGGAATTGAAGGTTATGGTAGCTGCAAGTATGCATAGCAGGTGCCCAAGTTTTCTCAATTTCAATTGCCTAGAATAATAAGAGAAGTCCCTTGTTCTCTTATTTGGTTCTGTTCTGTAGGATTCTTAGTAGTATTGTGAACTTTTCATTTGGGTGTACTGGTTCAGGTTGGTATTTCAACCAAGTGATTCCATAGCTAGACCGTGAAGTGTTCTTTAATTTATAACTACGGAAATACTAGTACTTCACCCTGAAGTAGCATCTTCTTGACTATCTATTTGTGTTGATCATATCAGCATTTACATTCAACATTAGAAAATCAAAGACATGAGCAGTACAAGCTAGCAAAGTAGCACCAACTGAACTTGTTAATATCTAACTACACTTGTCAAGTTGTCATCATTGTTTGAGGCTCAAAAATCTTAGGGTAAAGTTAAGTACCACTCTACAAGTTATGCTCGAGGTCAAGGAAATGACGAAAGTTATTGTTCTAGTGTTCTTATTCCATATTTGCAGTGGATGCCAGAAAGCCTCGAAATTAATCCTTAAAAGAAACTATCTGCAATCAATCTCATATTTTAGGGAAAAAAATCAACTCAACTGAAATGAAAGGAAGTGGACAAAAAGAGCTGTTATAAAGAACACAGGGCATGAAGATGGTCTTATGAGCTGAAACTCTAACACCAAAATCTACTAAATAAAAAGCACCACACATCACCACCTAGTACAGTAGTATTAATTAGGATGACTGCGGTTACATAATCTTGTGGTGTCTCCAGGTCAGTTTCTTGCCGTTATGCATAGACTAATTTAGATTGATGCATGTAGCCCATATGTCTCAACCAACTGATACTGAACACTGCCGATTGTCCTTATTTTACATATAATATAGCTTAACAAATAGATTTTCACACAAAAGGGTATCATCTCTACTTGAATTCTCATTTTCTTTAAAAGCAACCTGTGTCTGAGCTTGTTCAATCTGCAATTTAAAGTCTGCATTTAAGCATTGTGCTCATGGCTAAAGTGAAATGCTCTTTCTCTATCCTCAAACTATTCCTTTTGCAGGTTCTGTTTTTCGACAGAGGTATCATTTTCTTGTTTATAAGTTGCGTTCTTAGTTCTAATGATCTTCCCAGACGAATATTATGACTGACACAGATTGCCACCCTAATTTTGAGACTAAAAATTTACTTTAATTTGCTTAATGAATTAGAAAACTTGAACTTCCTTTATACTGACTCAATATTTGCTCAGATTCTCTTCATAAATGAAAGCTTTTCTTTCTCAGAAAAAAATATTGCTGAAGACAACCTTTCTTTTGGTAATTCCAAATCATTTTTAATCTGGTTTTTATTGCAAAATATCCTTTACAAATGTTCAGGTCATAAATTTTTCCACACTACTGCTATATATACAATGTCTTCGTCTTGATGCATGAATTCCACCATAAGATTTGGTAACTTGACAACAGCAATGGCTAAGTGCTCTATTCTTCCTATCCTGGTTTTGTTGTTTTTCTCAGGTACACCTTTGATTTTAAGCCACAAAATTTTCAATTTCCTTTTGTCCTTGTTGATTGGTTTTCTTATCTCTCTCAAAATCTGAAAATTATAAATTCTGCAAGAGAGTTTTCTATTGTGCTGATCTGATTTTGCCAAAAAGCCTTATTTTCAGACTGCTTGATTACTTGGTTTTACTATTGCCAATAATTTTACAGGACCAAGGGGAGCTAGCGCAGTGGAATATATGAAGGTAATGGCAGACCTATGAACTCAGAAGGAAAAAATGCATAATTTGTTATCTAACCCTTTGTCCTTTCATGTATATTGTTGTAGACGTGGTGCATTGCTAAGCCTTCAACGAGTAAAGAAACACTGCAGAACAATGCACAATATGCCTGCAATAACATAAATGCAATGGATTGCACGGCAATCCAAGAAGGAGGTCCCTGCTCAGAACCTAATGATCTTTCGCTTTACGCTTCATTTGCCATGAACGCTTATTACCAGGCCAAGGGGAGGCACTACTGGAACTGTGACTTTGGCAACTCTGGTCTCATTTCCTTGACAGATCCAAGTATGTAAAAAAAATCTATATTGTGCTTTCAAAAAATTACAGTTAGGTTCATTAATTAGTTCCGTTTTAATAATAATTCTGAACATCTTTGTATTTTGTGCTTTTCAGGTTATGGAAGTTGCACCTATGAAGGTGAGTGATCATATACTTGAACTGAATATAGCTGAGAAATGATATTCACTACTGGAAACCTAAAGTCTTCTCATCCATTTTCCTTTGAAATTTTTGTAGGGGGAGAGGCAGCGGTGGATGACTCAAATTCGGTAAGTTGAAGTTGCTCCACCAAGTATGTCATCAAAACAATGGTACTCAAGTTATTCAAATATTGACACTTCTGTGTTTATTTTTGTTGCTGCAGGGCAAGTGGTGTGTAGCAAGCCCTACAGCAAGTGATGATCAGCTACAAGCGAACATTGATTTTGCTTGTGGAAAGGTAGATTGTAGCATTATAAGGTCTGGTGGTGCCTGTTTCGAGCCCAACACTATCCAGAACCGCGCCTCAGCTGCCATGAATCTTTACTATCAGCAAACGTATCAGGCGGATACGAGTTGTGATTTCAATGGCAGTGGCAATATTGTCAGAACCGATCCAAGTAAGCACTTTCAGAAGTGAAAAATATTGTGTAGTATTATGCGCGTACACGATCTAACTTGTTTGTATTTTCTTGTACAGGTTATGATGATTGCAAATTCAAGTGTAACTGAGGCAAGATGAAGTGACTACTCTTGTTGCAGGATTCAAGCAAAACAGGCTTGATTTTATTGTGCCATTTTTTTAAGCAAATTAAAAGTAATGAGAACTTAACAATAAGGGCTTTATTTACCCTCATATTTTGTTTAACAATGAGTGAAATGGAAGATCTTTATACTCTGCTTCACCTATGTATCCTTCACATAAGTTCTTCTATAATGATAACCAAAACAGGTTGAATTGTAGCTTGAATTTGTTTTTCTAAAACTAAATTGTTATCTCATAGCATCAAAAAATATATATGTGTTTCTACGCTTTTTCAGAACCCACTCTAAAAATTTCTCCTAAAAAGTAAAAACTAATCTTGCCATCAAATCTCTAATTCCCTTCCTAAACTATGGATTATAGCTCGTTGTATGCCAAAATCAGACCTTCCACCCCAAACTTACGATTTTTTAAGGCAATTTTGGGACTAACGGACCTCAATCTCTTTTTTACTATTTTCCAATGTAAAAACAAATGATTCATTAATCCCTAAGAAAAATTTATCTAAAAAGAAAAAAGAAAAACCCGAGAAAATCATAAATTCTCGACTTAACAGCTCCGGCAATAGTGAGCTAAGACTTCAGACCTTGAGTGCGTCCCGTCTCCCAGACTTGAGAGACTCTCCAACCTTAATATCCCAGGCCTCGAATCACGCCGTGAAATTCCTCCGTCTCTTACGTCAGCATGGCTGCTCCTCCGGTCCTCCCCACTCCCGGCTTCTTATATACCTCCCCTCCCCCTTCACTCAAAGACATCATCTTCTTTCATCTTCGTGTTCCAACTCCAACTCCAACTCCAACAACGCCAACCTGCGATGGCAGTTGCTCTTGTCTTTTCCACTCTTGCTGCTGTCGTCGCCTTCCTCTCTCTCTCTCTCTCTCTCTCTCTCTCTCTCTCTCTATCGAACCTCAAGCTTCGCTCCAATGCTGATTATCCAGGTAACAACAACAACAACCGATCATCCCTCGAAGCTTCCATCTTTTATGTTCGGTCGGGTTTGTGTTTCCGTAGAATTAGGGTTTCGATTGAGTGTGCCGGCCAATTTCCAGTTCTGACTTCTATGCACATGATCAAAGCTCTTAGTAGTGTTCTGTTTCTTTTCTAACTGAAAGTGATAAGAGTTTGATGTACATTGAAATTCAGTACTTGATTGTTGTCTTGTCACTTCGGGTTTGATTGTACTCTAATTATTCTCACTGAGAATCCTAGTTCTGGTTTTGATTTTGAACATGGTGTCATTTTCAGCTTCATTTACTGATACCAAATTGAGAACAAAACATGCTTTGACGGCAGACATTGCTAAGGTAATGCCCTAAGACCTGATTATTCTATGTGTTTACGAATTAAATCGTGTGATATACAATGTTGTATGTGTAGATAGTGATTGTCAATGTGTGTTTTGTGCATGATTATAGACGTGGTGTGTCCCGAATCCTTCGTTGAGCTATGAGACTCTGCAGGACATACAAACTTATGCCTGCAATTATGTGGATTGCTCAGCTATTTACAGTGGGGGTCCATGCTTCAACCCCTCGAATGACTTGAGTCATGCAGATTGCAGCCTTTGCCATGAATGCTTATTATCAAGAGCAGCATGATTGTTTCGGTGGCTCTGGACTCATATCTATCACTGATCCAAGTATGTGTTAGTGTATCTAGTTCGAGATGTATCTTGATTTTGGATTTATCACTTTGCAGGCTACGGGAACTGCTATTTTGTAGGTAGAGAAGAGATGATTTCCTCTACGGCAGCTCTGGTAAAAATTACAAAAATCAACTTATTAGTTTTTACAGTGTCTGCTTGCATTATCTCTTTGTAGAAGGGTGTTTACATTCCAGCTTTTGTACTGTTATCATTAGCTGGTCTAATAAAGAGTAGTTTCGTACTGAACAAAATTTCTTGTACACTGCATTATACTATCTCTTATCGTCCACTCCACTTTAGGACGCTTGAAGCATGTCTATGTTATATCATTGTTTAAGTCCTTAAGTGTTTTTGACATCCTTATGGCATGTATTTCATCAAAATGACAGTTCCTTTGGTTTAATTATCTGAAACTCGAAGGCAAGAATAGTCTTGGAGTGATGGTTGTTTGTTTGTTACTGGCTGCTGGAGCCTATAGTTATAGCTTTCCAAGCATAGTATGAATATATTTTCCAATTTCCTATGCTTCCGTATTTTTTGTAATTAACCGTTTTCTCTTATACAAAATGCTTATTGTGCTACTGATAATTGCAGAACACCTGGTGTGTGGCAAAGCCAACTGCAACTGATAGTTTGCTACAATTGAACATTGACTTCGCATGTAGTAAAGTCAACTGTAGTGTAATTGAACCCGGCGGTCCAGACACTATTATTAAACACTCGTATGTTGCCATGAATCTTCACTACCAATCTTTTGGCAGAACAGATTTGAGCTGTTATTTTCAGTTGACTGGCATGCTTGTGATTGAAGATTCAAGTAAATATTTTTGCTTTTTGACATTTGATTATAGAGTTTCCATATGCATATGAAAGTTATTTCTAATGCGAGCGTTCTGTATTTTCTGTATAGGTTCTGGAAATTGTGTCTATGAAGGAGTTGTCCACTTGTCCCTGTAACAAATGCCGTCCCTGCACGTCTCAAAATGAAGAAGGGGGAAAGTAGGGCCTTGTCTGCAACATCAATTGCACTTATGGTGGTGTGGTCTATTGTCGGTTGTGGGCTGGTGGCTGGGGCAGTATATGTTATGTTTTGGCTTCGTCAGACACGCACACCGGTGGTGGAATTTCCCATGCACTCATTGCCAGAGCCATTGTATACACGGCCAGAGCCCTCAGCTCCCCCGCTTCCTGATTAGTACATAGTATGAAAAACTAATAGTTAGTAGTTGAAAGCCTTATTCAACAACTTCAAGTCAAGCTGAACCAACCTCCACTTTCTTTGATGCGGATTGTGATGATTGAGGAAACCCTGCACCTCATTCCATAATGATGGTTTTGTTACTGTTTAAGGTGGTTTACTCTGGTTCGTTGTCTTTCCCAGTGAGTTCTGTCAAGCAAGCAGTTTTGCTTTGAAAGCTTCCACTTGACGGAATAACAAAAGAAAGAGTCGAGTATTTGAAATTTTTGTAGTTTGAGGTTAGTAGAGAAATCCTTGTAGTGTGAAAAGTAGTTCATACATTTTGAATTGGCTTCACTGAAGATTTGCATTATTTGCTGGGATTGCACATGAAAGTTGTGTGTAAAACAGACTACTATATATTTATATATGACTAACTCATATAAATTTTAAGACATAACATTATACTAGACAGAGTTGGTATGAGAGTTTCTACCATATAAAAGTCTTAATCTACCTGTTTGGGGAATGGACTATGCTACATTACTACAAACTTTACTTTCAAGTGTTTGAATCAAGATTGGAATGGGTGGAATTGCCAAGAAATGTATAATGTATAATTTGAATTTGTTGTTATTAATCAACCAATAAGTAAAACCATTAGGTAACTTATAGATTACTAATCATCGTATATTATTGTATGAACAGGAAGTTAGTACAGTATGATGAAGTAATTCAAAACTCCATTTTTTAGTTTGATCCCTATGAATTCCAAGAGTTAGTGAACAACTTAATCTCACAACAATGGTTTCAACCGTTGTATTGTTCACAATTTCTCTATCATCAACATATTACAAAATTATTTAGAACTATGGTTTTGTTCACATAACTATTTAGAGCAATGATTACAAAACTATTCGGTCACATAAGCTTAAGTCACGAAAAATTTCTTGCGTGTTTCCGTCACTTCTAAATTCTTCCCTCTCCTCCCATTCACTATCACCGTTCACCAATTCACCATAGTAAATTACAAAAGTAGAATTAAAAAAAAATGAATCAGAGACATAAAGTGCAAAAAACAAAGTGATTATGGAGAGCATAATTGAAGTAATTAAGGGTGTAATTAATAAAGTGGAGGGAGCTTCCACACGAGCAAGGAAGGGTGAGGAGTCATTTCCACGATACGCATTCATCAATGAAAGGGCCCCACATGGTTCCTGCACGCGTGCCCCATCTAACGGCCATCATTTCCCCCGCAATAGACGGAAAGCATTTCCAAGGCCCCCAATCCGACGGCTCCCGCTCTCCGCGTTTGACTGCTCTCTGTCTGCACAATCCCTTCACACATCCCAATATAACCCCAAAATTAAATACCACCTCTCTCAACCCCAAAGCCCAAACCCAGTTAAACTCAATAACCACCAAACCAAACACACTCCTCTCTACTCAGCTTTTAGATCTTTGCTCATCAGCTCAGCTCCTGTGAATTTCAGCTCATAAATCCGAGAACCCAAGTCCTATCATCTCAGGAAACATAGGTTTTGATCTAAAGTTTTGATCTTTTTTATTTGATTCTTGTTTATTTGAGTTGGGTTTGTTTTTGTATGGCTTAAAGCTCTGATCTTTGAGCTAGTTCTGGTTGGTTCTGTTTGAATTTGGAACCTTTTGTGCTTGGTTTGTTGTTGAAGTTGGGTTTTTAAATTGGGACTTTGGTGATTAGATTCTCTGAAAGTTAGCCTTCTTATGAGCTTAATCTGGATTAAGATGTGCTTGGTTGCTGATTAACATATAGAAATGAATGGATTAAGATGAATCTCAGTTAATATTGTAGTAAAGGGGTTTGCTTTGCTAGGCCCGAATGGTGAAATGCCATTGATTGTTCAGTTTTTGAGGCTTTCTTTATGCTTGTTTCAATATTAAAACTGGGGACTTTGTATGTGAGTGTGTTATATATTGTGCTAGCTGAATGCAGTTTTTGATTTACTTTTTTTTTTTGGTTAGTTGGGAGTTTGAAGGCTAGAACCTACTAATTTGGAATCAAAGAAGTAAAATCAAAATGCCGTGGAACAGGAATTGTGTTCGTTTGGTGGTGTTCTTCCGTGTCATTCTGTAATTGTATTCAATCGGTGAGCCTATGCCCTCTCTGTTATAGTATGTTTAATACTTTAATGTGTTGGCTATGCTTACTGTCAATTCAGCTGATAAGTTGTAAAGACTGATGTAAATATTGAGACTGGACAGTGCATTTAGCTCCAGCATTTCCTTTCTCGTTTTTGTGCTCCGATATATAGCACTGCAACTACTTTTTCTTTTGGTGTTTCTTAAAAGATTGTTTTATTGTAATTTAAACCAAAACTTCCCTATATGAAGTGGTTCCTTTCAATATTTTTCCCAGCATATCATTGTGTAACAATATGGAGCATTTTGTGTTCTTATTGTTTCTGGTTGCTCATTCAAATTTTATTCTGACATGTGCTGTTCTGAGGATTTACTTATGCAGGAGAAACTCTTTGGTTGTTGGAGAAATCCTTTCTTTGGTGATTACTACGGGTGGCTAGAATTTTGAGAATGTACATTGGGATAACTGTAAGGAGATACAGAGCTATTCAGGACGTTGGGAAATTTATGATGTATGTTGGGATTATTGCTTACTACCAACTGATGCAAGTCTGCCAGGTACGTACCACCATCTGATTTCCTTTCTGGCATGTTGTTATTCTTATCAAGCTCCAATTGGATTCTTTGACATGTCTAGTGGATAATTAAGATAACTGGCATTGAATTACCTGACAGGTAGTGTATTTCATTTCTTCACTACAAAGCTTAGAATAAGGATTGAGTGGAAAAAGGATTTTAACTATTTCCAATATTGGCATACTAAAGGATTTTCTTTTGGCCGTTTATGCATACCAGGAATAGCATATGCTGGGTTGAATATTCATCTGTGTTCGGTAGTTTAACTTCAATAGCTTGTTGGTTGTATTTTTCTGAACTGAAGTGATGATATGTTCTCAATTGAAATGATTTTCAAGATCCAGCATCAAGCGAAAACATTGACATTTTCGATTGTCCTTTTTCTCATATGGTATTTATAATTTAGGACAGGTTACTCTAAAGGCTGTACAATCAAGCTGTTTTCTTCTTTTGATTTTTCTTGGCTGCACAGTTTGCATAATTATTGTTCTTTTGCAAATGCTCATGTATGCTTTTTATGATATTTTTCAATGTACTTTAGCATGACTGCCTGTACCTATTTGAAGATATTGTTGTGTTGATTGATGCTGTTCTTCTATTTGCTTGTACAGGCTGAATATTTCCGTCAGTTGCTTAAACCTGTTACGTAGTCTAGTAGAACGATCTTGTGAATCTGGGATTTAGATAGACTGCTCTCCAGCTGTATTTATACATAAGAAGGCAGTGGTTTGTTCGTAATTGGTGTTAATTGTGAATTAGGCGGCTTTCCAGTAGCAGAATGGAAATAAGTTGATTGGCAAAACACTCCTTAGTATTACTTTACAAATATATATCTAATCGAACTTGTAGTATCATCTAATCAAGTTGAAGCTCCACCTCTTCAGCTTTATTACTTAGGATTTCTAATGCAGAGTGACCAAGCATTTGACCCAAACAAGGCAGCACCGCCCT
This sequence comes from Argentina anserina, assembly GCF_933775445.1. Taxonomy (NCBI): domain Eukaryota; kingdom Viridiplantae; phylum Streptophyta; class Magnoliopsida; order Rosales; family Rosaceae; genus Argentina; species Argentina anserina. Next base: position 4,330,542 of record NC_065874.1, read on the forward strand.
TTGCAAACCAACTGGGTAATAACTACATGCATATGCCAGTGGCATCTCCATTTGGTACTGTTTTACCTCATGATGCAATGCACTACAAACCCTTCCATGGTGTTGAATTTCAAACCTCTGACATTTGCCCGAAGAATTTCATAATCTTCGATCAGACTGATCATCGCAGTCAGATCATGTTCAATCCTGCAATTGCCCACAGAATTTCTGGTCCTGCTTTTGACATCTGTGCAGCTTACATGCAAGACAATTTAGGATTCAATGAGGGAACAAATGAGGATAAAGAAACATCTTCATCTCTGAAGGAGGATTCAGATGATATTAATGCATTGTTGAGCTTGGAAGAGGAAGAAGAGCAAGAAGAATATGATGAGGAAGAGGTCAGTACAGCACGAACTCATGGAAACTATGGGAGTTCATACTCTGATTCTTGTTCCAGTTATGGTTTGAAAACCAGGAAGGATGGGTATTTTACACTTGAACAACCTTCTGGCATTGGTAGCAGCAGCTGCTGCAACAGTGAAAGAAAACGGAAGAAAATGAAGAAGATGGTGAGAGCACTGAGAGGGATTGTACCTGGTGGGAATGAAATGAACACAGTTGCTGTTATAGATGAAGCTGTTCAGTACTTAAAGTCTCTGAAAGTTGAGATGCAGAAGCTTGGTGTCGGGAATTTAAATAACTAAAGATTGAACCTGTTATGGTGGTAATATTGGGGTTCTGTGCTTTCTGGAGCTTCTACTGGAAACTTATCTCCTCGTTGATGTTCAGAGATTGAAGATATTTGCATTGCTTTGTAATATGAATACTCATTTGCTTGTTGTCACTTAATTTCCAATGGCATGTTGCAGCTATTGAGTGCTATGTAAAACTATGCACCCTTTTATCCAGCCTCGACTGGTTAAACATATTTCAATAAGTTATTTTAATTTATTATATTTGAAGTTTCAAGGTTGCTTATCGAAGTATGAGTTATTCTGGAACAGATTCACTGTCTCAACTCATTTTTATCTCCTTTTCATCTGTTTGAATTTCAGAGACATGTACATTGTGGGCATACATGCATGCTGCATTGTTGTATTTCCCAGCGTAACCAATGAGCATTCATGCGTGTGGCACAGTAGTGTAATGTATCATCCATTTGTATTTGGTGCTAGATTCATCTAAGCTCCTTTTGTTAAAGGTCAAGATGGTTACTGGTTGCTTTATGTGAGCATGACTTGCCCAAATCTGTCATTATCTTGGATTCTTATACTTTAAATCCATCGATGTATGCTTTACATTATCTTTTAGGTGCTGGAATTGTAGGGACATGGATATATGGTGCTTTTGTGTTCCTCCTATTCATCCGTATATTGAAACCCCACTGAAGACGAGTTGAGGCGTTTGTGTTAGTGGAGCACCAATGAAGACTTTTTTCGAGTTTTTCCACTACAACCATTTCTTGCTTGCTAATGTTCTGTGCCTTTAGTCCCCACTCTGAGATCAATTTGGTCAAGTTGGGGATGTCTTTACTCTTTAACACCCATCATCCCAACAGTTCTCGTGTTTTCTGGTAATTTTGTTCTTGGCTTTTTCCTTATCCATCTATGCACTTTAAGAAAAAAGGAAAACTCTTGCTTATATGTAGTTTGAAAATATGTTCCATTACAGTTGGAGGTAATGTAAAAACAGTAAAAAGATGCAGAGTGAGGGCAAGAAGATGCAGTACACAACTACACACCAATGCAGCTTTATTGGTGTATAAGCCAATTTTATCTTATTGTCTATGGTAATAGAGAAGTACTAACACTTGGATGTGAACCCTCCAATCCCAAACGAAAATCGTTCTGAATATAAACATGATAAGCATTCTGAGATCAGTAAAGACACCCTTTTAGTTGTAAATAACTCTATGTTAAAACTCAACAGGGATATCTGATATATATAGGTGATTTTAAGTGATTAGTTAGCATTTTCATGAAAACTGGTTGCTGGATACTTTGGTAAGAAATGTTCCATACTAACAAAAAGAAAAATAACTAATTTATTGATCAATTGGCCTAAACTGTGTATAATTGATAATGAAAGAGGAAAACAAATACTACAGGCCTACTAGCTGATTCTTCCTACACCAATAACTGATAACCAAAAACTACCAATTTCAAATTATCAGTTTCTACAAAAGGTTGAGTTGGAGAGGGAATGTAACCACATCGTCTCCGAGCGAAATGGTGTGTCTTCCTGATGGTAATAGATTATAAGCTGTGTAATCAACAATTCCTAAGCTCTTGTAAACACTGAAAATAAACTTGACCTTCTCACTCATTCCAGCTTTCACAAAAACCCTCTTAAACCCAATAACCTGCTTAGCATGTGTAGAGGCAATGCCACTTGGGGGTTTTGAGTAAACCATAATTACTTCACTTCCATCCCTTCTGCCCACATTTTGTAATTCAACCTCAAATTCGAAATCATATTGGCAATCCAAGTCATCAATAAGGACTGAAGGGCAGGGTGGCCTTCGTTTCCCTTCCTTGTACTCCAAGTCACGGCAGTGTTGAGACTTCTCTAACTTTATATCTAGAGATCTCTTTGCAGATAGTATAGTGTAGTTGAATTGGGTGTAGCTAAGACCATATCCAAATGGGTACACTGTGGAGCCATTATAGAACTTGTATGTACGACCAGGATATCCTAAGCTATCAACTGGCCTCAAGGGCATGGAAGTTAATGGCAACATATCTACATAATCAGCTGGGAACCATGTAAGAGGTAATCTTCCACCTGCAAGATAATAAACAACAACAAAAAATTGTTATGGATACATTAGTTTGTGACATCATTTTAGGTCTCTTAAGGTGAATCCACAAGCATTGTTGATACTTACCAGGATTGTAATGTCCAAAAACAACATCTGCAATAGCATGGCCACCTTGTTCACCAGGGTATCCAGCCCATAAAATAGCTTCGATGTTATCATTGTTCTTGGCAAAGCTGATATCAACACCCCCTGCAGACATTATCACTAGAATTGCTGGACCTTTGGATACTTGAGCAACTTGATTGATGAATTGAGTTTGGTACCCTGGAAGAAGAAGATCAGTCCTATCCAAGCTCTCGGCCTCAATTGATAAGTCTAATCCAACAAAAATTATGGTCACATCAGCTTCCTTTGCAGCTTGCATGGCTGGGAATATCAGGCTCTCATTTACACATTTAACACCATCACATCCCATTTCATACCTCACTTTTCCGTACGTTGAAAATGCATCAAGAGGTGAGACGAACTTACAAGGAATACCTAATTAAATACACAATAAAAGAGTATAGTCCATTAGAGCTAATAAACAGTTCCTGATGTTGGAACATGTTTTAACAAGATTAAGAAAAAAAAACATGATTATCTTCAAATACCTGCATAGTTTCCAATCATAGCAGTAGTAGCATTGGCATGAGGCCCGACGAGAGCTAATTTCTTGATCTTGTACGAGTTGAGAGGCAAAGTTTCGTTGGCATTCTTTAGTAAGACAATTCCTTCTTTGGCTGCTTCCATTGCCAATTCGATGTGTTCTTGGGAGCACACATCCTTCTTGCCAAGGGAATTGTAAATAGGGTTTCCATCAAAGAACCCTAGTCTCATAAGTACCACATAAAGCTGCCTTAGAGACCTGTCTATTTCTTGGACCTTTACCTTTCCTTGTTTCACGGCAGTTTCAGTAAAATTAGGGTAGTAGTCTCCACAATCCAAATCCAACCCTATGTAATGTACATATATTTTAGTTAATCAAACTCAGATATGTTAATCAAAACAAGAATGAGTTTTGTCAAGGACTAACCTGCTTTTAATGCTTGTGCAGAAGCTTCTACTCCGGTGTCACCAAGCCATTTGTGGCCATTCACCATTACTTCTAAAGAATCACAGTCTGAAACAATATATCTGCCAACAGCAAAAATTTCAGATGCCTATCGAATTATAGGTCGCAGAGAATTATTTTTGGGGTTACAAGTATAACTAAAGTAGCTAGAAATCCCACCCATGAAGGTTCCAATTTCCTCTAATGGTATCTTTCAAGAGCTTTGGATCAGCACAAGTTGGTATACCATTAACCTTGTTGTAGGAGCACATTACACTGCTAACATCACCATCTTTAACACACATCTCAAATGGTTTAAGGAAAGTCTCCGACATATCTTGCTCCGTCACCTTTAGATAATAAAAATCAAAAACAAAGATTAGGAATTTCAGCGATATGTAACATACAGAAATACAAACACCTAATGTAGCAACTCATAGAGTCATAGGTTTAAGTAACTCACTTGGGCATCAAAATGGTAACGATCCACACCAAGCCAGTTATCGACATCATAGGCCGCATAGAGCTTGCAGCACGAGGAGACCTTAAGAGGCCTAGAGTTCAAGTCTGTAAAATTCTCTGTACCAGCAACATCCTGCAAGCCTCGGACATAGTTTATAGCATAAGCTCCAACAACATAAGGATCTTCTCCTGGTGTTTCTGTGGCTCTTCCCCACCTTGGATCCCTCACTACATTGATATTTGGACTCCAATATGTCAACCCACCCCTTCCTAGGTTGTACATGGCTCTTGCTTCCGTTGAAACAACCTAAATAGAAAGAATTTTCAGATAAGTCACATCATAAACATGAAAACATAATGTTGGAGCCTACAAATGATCTAGTAGAAATGAATTCATCGATCTAATGACTGATACAGGTCACTGTTATGCAAAGCCATGCATTAGTTTGCAGTAGTTTCGTAGCCATAATAATTCATTTCCGTCTACGCCACTGGTATAATAACATGTTACATATAAATATATACATGTATATGTCCGATAGTTTTTTATGTTCAGTACACATCTTCTCCAGCCAGAAACACAGAAGAAAAGTAATTAGCACAGACATGATGGGATTTCATGTAATACCTGACCAATCTCCTTCCACAAGGACTCGTTGAACGCCGCAGCGGTGAGAATGACAGGAGGGAAGCTTGTTGCACCGGGAATGACATCATCAAAATAAGTCCCCGGACCGACGTTGGAAACACCGTGGAGTGCCTCAGACCACCACTCGTAATTAGGCAAACCAAGTCTAGGCACCCCGACTGCTTTGTTTCCGAGCTGCTTCACTTTCTCTGCCAATGTCATCCTGTCCACCAAGTCCTTGGCCCTTGCATCGTATGTCAATTTTAAGTTGCAGAAGCCAAGGACTGACATATCCAATCCGAGTTTGGAGTACCTCGAAGGATCACAGACGATAGTGAAGTTGCTGGCTCCACTGGTGGAGACATTTCTAGAGTCGAGAAGTTTTCTTCCGGCATTGGTAGAAACGAAAAAGGATGCAATGGAAAAATAAACGAGCAAAGTGACAATGCTACGCATGGTTGATCCTTTCTCAAGCTAGGTGATTTATGGGAACATCAAGCTACACACATATATAGTAGTTTAGTACTGAGATACAGTTTTATCGACTTAATTATCAGATAAATTGGTTTCAACAAACTCATTCAGATAATCAGATACGTTAGATTTGAGTTTTAGTTATAGATAAAATTTTCTTCAGAAGAGATATATAGCCAATTAATAACCAAGTACTGTACAAATGGGAAACAATGTTCTCTATCTATTACGAACGTACGCGTAGCCAGTCAGTTGATCGATCTCTAAGTGAAGAGTTTGATATTTGAAAAACAATTGAATATAGTTATATACTAGCTAGTGAGAGGGTCCTAGTGAGTGTAGTACATAAAATGTACGTGTACAAGACGATATTGTTAGTTACAAACATTTCTGGTATACATATTATTGAATCTTTCATTATGAAAAGATAGACTATACAGAGTTTGATTTCTGAAGAGATGCCTAACGAATTCAAATATAATGCATGATCGAAGGAATTTCAGGATATATGTTCAAGTTATTCAGTATATCAATCTGTATACGTACTGGATCAATCAAATAGAATAGCTAAGCAAATCACTTAAAACTTGATTAGCAAACAAGCGAAATGAGAAATTTTCCCCCATATGCATACAATTTTCTCTTTCGTCGATCTTCACATGCATTAGGGTTTCTTCAAACCATATAAGCAAACTAGGTTACTGATCTTAATAAGAGGATAAACACAGACCAAACTAAAGTACACACTGAATCATAATTTACCACAAACAATTGGGTACGTGCAGAAAAAAATAGTCTCACACATGCATAATATAACCCAACACGTAATCTCACATTACCATGCAATCTTATCAACATAAAGCACAAAGGTTTCACATTGTAAGTTTTGAAAGGAACTGAACAATTTGCCAGACATAAGATCACGGTTGTACAGAGATCTACACTCTTCTACACTGCAGTGCTCATCGGACAGTCGGTTACAAGTTACAACAGCTCCACCAGCGGGCTCTTTCAATTGATCGATGGCCAGTGCTAACTATTGTGTTTTTCACTTTTTTGGGACACGATTCATGTACGAGCAATCGAGCATGCAAATGAAGGGTGTTCAACTGTTCATCCACCTAGGAATAAATCAAACACTTACCTGTTGGTGCTTCTATTCCAAGCAATCTTATAGACAATCCCAAATTAATGGGGATGACTGGCTGAGAATAATGTAAGACTTGTGGTTGCCAGAGCATGGACTATGGACATAACTGATGTAATGAATCATTCTAATTTCTAAAGAAAACATATAACTGTCCATCAAAACCGGCCGATTCTGTTGATGTGGAATTCATGTTTACATATACGCAAATTGAACGTGTTATTATCTAAGTTTTTTTTTCCCACTCTTAATGTCTTGAGGCTTCGTTGGTACAAGTGTTTTTTTTCCTTCTTTTTCAGAACAAGCATAGCAGTAATTAAACTGTAAACTAACCCCCACATTACCTTGCAAAGTTACTTCTACATATTAAGCTTCAGCAGTTCGCTTACTAGAAATAAGATACCGATCGTATATATGGGGACTAGGGGTGGACACTGGTAAGTACGGTTTGGTATTGGACAAAACTCATGACCCAATTCAAATTTTACGGTTTGGTTTTTTCATTTTAGAGACTGTGACCCACAACCCGACTCTACCCGTACGATTCGTTTTTTTTTACTCGTATATAAAATACGTAATATTATACATTAATTTCAAAGTACAAAATTTAACATAAAAATGAAAACCAAAAGGTCTAATTAATTATTTCGTACCTTGAGTCTAACATCTCCGCAGTCTATATTTAGCTCAAGAACAAAATACTCAACTACATTAAAATCAGATATTGAGGAGCAAAAATGTTTGCACTCTCTATGGGTTTAGGTAAATGAACCTCGCTAAGCCCTTTGTGTAGGTCGTCTGGTCTATCTAAACCTTCTTTCATGTCTCATGTGAGCCGTTATTGATACTGATTCGATGAGAATATGAAACATTAATAAAATCATATATTAGAGAATTCAAATTTAAGAGTTACGATACAAAGAGAGGCGACATGAAATGGAGAGAAGAGAGAAGAGTTATGTGGATTGGTATTGCGGAATGAAGTGAACTATTAATATAGCGCTACACTAAGGAATGGAGATTTAGAAATAGAGAAGACCATAAGTGTTTTTGTCTAAGATATAAGAGAGGCCGCAAGATTGATTAAGTCAATTAGGTTTATGTTGGATGTAGTTTTACTCTTTTTTTTAAATAATAAAAGTAAAAATATACCAAAACGTTGACGTTGACCGTTGATTTCGTGTTATTTGGGTCGGTTCGGTTTCGTTCGGTTTATGAGAGACTAAACCCAAAACTCAACCCGAACATAATCGGTTGGGTTCCATTTTTTTATTTTCGGTTCAGTTTTTTTTAATTTTTAATTTTTTCGGATTCAGTTTGAGTTCGGATATATTTTTTTTTTTTCAGTTTTCGGTCTGCGTGTCAACCCCTAATGGGGACTATATATGGTGCTCACCGGATGTCTGAGTAAAACGTCTTGCTCGCTTACATCTCCGTCGCCATTTCATCGGAAAATCACGCATTTCTACAAACTACTTGACCACCACTGCAAACTCTAGCATTTTTTTTTCAGGATCAGGCACAATAATCCGCGTCCAGGCATTCAACTTATTAAGTGTTCATCCACCAAGGATCATATCACACATTCACCAATTGTTTGCAGTTTGTGAATCTATTAACAAAACTAATAACATAGTGTCATTGATGAGGATAATTAACAAAACCAAAATACAAGCTGTGAGAGCATGTAAATTGAATAACACCAATTCATATATAGATGTCGCTAAAGAAAAATATATAAGACGTAAATAATATTAAAGGGTCCAAACTTTAGCTATTTTTACAATTCCCCAAAATCTACAGAATTTGCAAAAGTACCCATGTCGGTTCGGACCCTCTCTATAAATACACGAAGACGAATCAGACCAGCTTTCAAAGAGTATCGGCTAAAAGTTTGAAAGCTTTTTAGGTATGTCTTCTTCCCTCTCTCACTCTTTCTCTCTTCCCATTAATGCCTTTACATGTTTTAGCTTGTCTTTCAATTCTCTGTTTATCTCTAAATTTGGTTTCAACTCTCAACAGTTGTGTTTGCCCTATTTCTTGTAATGCTTCGTTTCAATGCTCTTGTCTTGTTTTCTTTCTTCATCAACACAAACCCTTTATGGAGTTCAATGTAGAAATGATCTTGTTTAGAAGCTCAAAGATTATAGTGTCAGTTTTAAGGAAAGTAGAGTGCTTTTTTAGTTGGATTTTGAGTTCTTGATGTGTTGTTGCAGAGGGGTTGCAACATGGGTGATGATGATGAAGGGTATGAGGAGGATGGTAGGGGTTGTCGTTTTCTTGGGTTTATGTTTGGTAATGTGGATGACTTGGGTGATATTGATGTTGATTACCTTGATGAGAATGCAAAGGAGAATTTGGCTGCGCTTTCGGAGAAGCTTGGTCCTGCTCTTAAAGATATGGACCTGGCGGTCAAGTTAGCACAGACGTTGAGTGATGATGTGGAGCAAGATTATGGTGAGAAGGCTGAGAATGCAGTGGATTATTTTGACATTGATGAGGATTTTGAGGGTCCAGAGACTGAAGGTGCTGCTGAGGAGGATCATCTGTTTCCGAGAGACAAATGCTAATGTTTTCGGTGGATAAAATTCGAGAAATGGAAAATGTGGTGGTTGAAAATTATGATGAGGAGAGTGAACAAGAGGAGGAACATGAGGTGGTTGAACACAATAGACTTCCCTCACCGCTGCCAGTTCTATGCGTGGAAAATGGAGTGGTGATCCTAGGGTTTTCACTTTTCAGAAATCTTTGGCACTCATGTAAAGGAGGTAGTTGAAAGAAATCGTAGAGTATCTTTTCGCGAGAGTAGGCATAAATCTGTGGATGTTTCGCATATTGTTGAAGAGGATGAAGAGGTGCTCCTCAAAGGAACTGGTGAAGAATTTACAGCTTTAAAACCTGATGATGGAGTGAAACATGATATCTCAGAAATGAATGATGATGTTGAATTTGCGAAAACTCATATTCAGAAAGAGGCTACCTCATTTTCTCTGTTGGATGGGCCAGGAATAGGCAGACACCTTTTTGCTGAACCAATGAAAGAAGATTAACATGTGGATCTTTATGAGGAAAGGCAATCATCCCTTTGTCCTACATTGTACCCTCTTGATCTGAAAGTCTGGGAAGATGGAATTATATGGGACAAGTCTCCTGTAATGAGTGACAATGCTGTTGAGAGTTGTGAAATTTCAGAACCTGAAGGTGCATTGGTTGATAAAGAAACGATAACTGAATCTGATAGTGGGTCTCAAAATATTCGGTTAGAGTCCAAGAAACAGTTTGATGAGAAAAGGCATGACATTATGCTATGTAGCTGCTGTAGCTTGTTGGAGACTTTTGGCTCAAGAAATTCAGTGGGACCTTTTTTAGGAAGCATATTTGTAATAACCCGATTTTTCGGGACGAGTCATTATACTTTTCCTAAGTTATAAGTTTTCGAAAATTTTAAAGTGTGTTCGTTTCTTTTATAAACGTCGGAAATCGACAACGAAAACGTAATCGGAACGTTTAATTCGAAAAACGTTACGTTTCCGAAAGTATTTATCGACTTTTATTTCCGTCGCTCGGTTGCGGAAACTTTCTTCACGAAAGTTGTAGAGCTCGTCGATACGAGTTCGGGAGTATGTGACATGTTCGAATCGGACGTCGGAGGTAAAAGTTATTAACGTCGGAAGTTAGTTCCGATTTTTGAAACGAGTATAAATAGAAACTTTTCAGATTAGAGTTTCCATTATTGGAAACCCTTCTCTCTCTCCTTCTCCCCGCCGCTCTCTCCCTTTCTCTCTTCTCTCTTCTCTCTTCTCTCTTCCCTCTTCCCTCTCTCGGCTTCCTTCCTCTCCCTCTCGACCCCGAGCACTCTCCCTCTCTCGGTTCTCACCTTCTCTTTCTCCCTCTCGACCCCAAGCACTCTCCCTCTCCCTCTCCCCGAGACTCTCCCTCTCACCCGAAACTCACTCATCTCCATCGGCTTCACCACCGATCTCCCCCCTTAGGGAGACGTGGCCCTCACCGCCGGTCTAGGAGGCGTCGCACCTCCCCGCACAAGCGACCCCGAGGTCGACTCCCTCTCTCTCGCCGCACCGGAGCTCCACCAAGACGTTGACTTTTCCTCCGCCTTATCCAAGCCATCTCCGGTGGTTTTAAAGCACGAATGAGGTGAGGTTTAGCATGAATAGGTTGTTGTGATGCTTGTTGTACGATTTGTGGTTGTTTGGTTGCGATTTGGAAGAGTTTGGAGGAAGAGGAGTTACCGCCGCCTAGAGGCGGCGCGTGTGGAGGTATGGGGTGGCGTAGGGGCTGCCTAGGACCGTAGGAAGATAGAGGAGGAGGAGGGGGAGAGGTTGGGCACGGCGGTGGCGTCACACGCTCCTTGGTTGGCGTCGGCGCGTGGGCCCCACGCGCGGCCGGCCGGAGGTGGCGCGTGTGCCACACGCGCCGCCGTGTGAGGCGGTGTGAGCAGTGTTGACAGAAGGGTATTTTGGTAATTTACTGTGTACGGTAAATGTAAATGTAAATTTTATTTACGTATGGTAAATGTAATTAAATGTTACCTACGGTAAATGTAATTTATAAATTACTTTCAGTAAATGTAAAAAGTAATTTGTAAAAAGGTAAATTAGTAAATTTTATTTACTGAGATTATATTTACCTTTAAACAGTACGTATATGTATATAAATACGTATATAATATTTATACGTACATAAATACGTATATAATATTTATACGTACATAAATACGTATATAATATTTATACGTACAGAAATACGTATATAGTACTTATACGTACAGAAATACGTATATAGTACTTATACGTACAGAAATACGTACTAATCATGTATTTGTACAGTAACCGTGAATAGTAACTGTGAACAGTAACTTCGTATAAACCAAAATTGCTGAACAGTAACCGTTTATTACTGTTTTGGCATTTAAAGGTTTAGGAAATGTTTCTAAATTCCTTTCTTATCTTTTCAAGGTGATCTATAAAGCGAGGAAAGGAAATTATCTTCGGAAATTGTAGGATTCACGCTCAAGTCAATAAGGTGAGTAAGATCTCACTGAATTACGAATCTACCCTCGTGGTGATTCAACATTTTGCAAGTGTGTTTATTAAATGAATTACAACATGTATATAATTTAGTGGACTACATATATACAGTATAATGGTAATAAGTACATATATATATATAGTTCATTAAATTACGTACTGTTATTAATTCATTAAAAATAGTCATTTCAGTGACAGAAAAATTGGGCATGTGTATGTGATTCAAATGGTACGATATGATGTGAGATTATTGTACGTAATTTTCAGGTATTTATGAAATATGACATGTATAGGATATAGAGGACTATGTATATATAGTATAAATGGTAAACAAATACGAATATATATAGTTCGCTATATAATATACTGTTATGATTTTTATTGTGGTGATATTGTGAAAGTTTTAAAACGTACAATATGATGAGTGATTATTGTACATGATTTTATCACGGAGAATGTGAAATATTGTGATTTGTCTTCGGACGTGATGTGTGGTACAATATGATGTGAGATTATTGTACATGTGCGGCAAGTCGAAACCTAGCCTTTGGCCGGGCGAAAGTTACGATACAGTTAGAGCTCTAGTCTGTCTGCCATAGTACTGCATGGGAGGTAACGGGTGGTTATCTGCTCATGAGTACTCAGCTTGTTTTGGATATTGGGTGGCGGGTGGTTACCCAACATCAGCGGTATACTAAGTGAGGGGTAACAGATGTGTACCAGCGCTCATTAGTTACCATTTTGTGAAAGTATTAGAGTAACCAGATGGGTTGCTCGTTTTCTCATGATTTTCATTATACTGTGTTGATGTGGAGTTGTGTCTTTTATGAGACGAGAGTTATATTAATATTTTACTCATACGAGCTGTAAAGCTTACCGGGTTTGTGTTGCAATCCCGGTGCACTAATATCAATGGTGTAGGGGATACTTCCGCAGGTGCTGAGTAGTGGTGATTGAGTGACGACTCCGAAGACTTGACGTCGTTCGCATCCAGTAGTGGTGAGGCTCTAGCATGGATTGTGTGTGAGATTTGGTGTAATTTTATTGTGAGGTTGTTGTGAGGATTATACAATTCCATTTGTTATATGTTGAATTATCATTTGGGTTTGTAATAATCGGCTTGACTGAGTTATATTTTAAACTCAGAGATGATTCGCTGTGCACGTTAAATGATTTCATTTTCATTGAGATCGTTTTTGGTGTTCTAACGACTTTGAGATTTTGAGTTTTTAGGCTCGAAATTTTGGGGTCGTTATAATATTCCATCCCCAACTCTTAAGGCTAGACTCTCGATTTGAAGTGGATAACCATGATTATGGTAGAATGGAAAATGTCAATCAGAAGCTTCGTGCTATGAGGGAATTTAGCAAACGTACTTCACATAACAGAGAAATGCTGGAAGGATCATGGTTAGACCAGATAATATAGGACACAAATACGCCTATTAGGAAGCCAAAGCTTATCCTTGATCTTGAATGTGAGCGAATGCTCTTTGAGATCTTGGGTAATAAGGACGGTGAACATCTTAATCTTCTTTCAGTGGCCACTTTTGTAACTTCCCCTGTAAAGTCAAGCAATGAGGATCCTGTGCCAAGACATAGAACTCAGTTTTGTTGGCAATGAAGTTGTTTTATAAAGGGAGGGAACTCGAAGATGATAAATCTCTGGCTGCACACCATGTTCAACAGAACTCTTTGCTTTATCTGGTTCGTACAAAAGTACATTTGTTGGGAAGGTCACAAAAGCTTCCTGTTGAGGACAAATGTTTGCCTACTCCTAGAGCATTTAAGAAGAAATCTGATATTTCAGTGAAAGATGGTCATGTCTTTCTAGTAGAGTATTGTGAGGAAATACCTTAACTTCTGAGCAACATTGGTATGGGTGCAACATTGTGCACTTACTATCAGAATGACATTTCGTTGCACAATGGAAACTGTAGCTTGGAACATGTCATTACGCTAAACCCTGTTGATGACAAGAAAATGGAGTAGTAGTCATTTTTGGATTTCTATGTAGTTAACCTGCGAATATATTTAGCTCAGTTTCCCACTTGGTACTAACTAGAAACTAGAAAGTGTACATCTTAACTTTCCTAAAGAATAAAAAGTCCCAATATCATTATTTTTCATTATTGTTGTTGGGACTTCTAAATTTTTTCACTTAACTTTCATCTACATTCAATAATTAAATTTTGGGGCCATCGCAGCGACGCACCGGTTATTTTCCTAGTTATTTTTATTATTTGCTACAAAGAACAATCTTTAATACACTGAAAACATCTTTAATATACTGTAGTCTACATACATTCATGTAACGTTTTAAAAAATAATAATAATAATCTTAACATTCAGCCATGTATATTGTAGATACACGTCGTACATCGAAGACTCACTTTAAGAAGTAAATTACAAACAGGCCCATATGATAAAATTAGGCCCGTTAAGGCCTCCCCTCATTAGTTCGCTCCTTCACTCACAAACCAATTTCTCAACAGAAAATGGCGGTGAGATATCTCAAAGACTTCATAGCATCGGAGGCCTTCAAAACCGCCGGCAGAGAGCTACGCGACGGCGTCCCCCGCCTAGTTAAGTTCATCTGCTTCCTCCAAGTCACCAACGCTCACCTCCTCACCGTCGTTCTGGTAACTAAACTCCCCCCACACTCTTCTTTCTCATCTTTCACTCTCAGAGCTCCAAAACGACGCCGTTTTTGTGTGGTCGCAGACGTACGGTCCGAGCATGCTCCCGACTCTGGGCCTCGCCGCGAATTTGAGCTTGGCGGAGCGAATCTCGACGCGGTTTGAGAAGTTGAGAGTTGGGGACATCGTGCTGCTGAGATCGCCTGAGGTTCCTAGGAAGATTGTGACCAAGAGATTGGTGGCTATGGAGGGTCAGTCTGTTAGTTACGTTGTTGATCCAAAGAACAGTCATGTGTCTCAGACTGTTGTTGTATGTGTTATGAGCTCATGTTTCAGTTTTGAGTTGTGTTTTTTTTTTTTTAAACTTGAATTGTTTGGATTTGTTGGAGTGATTGTTGTGGATTTTGGTGGTGTGATAGGTTCCGAAAGGGCATGTTTGGGTGGAGGGAGATAATATCTATGATTCGACTGATTCGAGGATGTTTGGGCCTGTTCCTTATGGTCTTGTACAAGGCAGACTCTTTTGGAGGGTGAGAAAATTTGTGTCTTTTATCTTGCTCATTTCTTTGTTCTTTAAGTCTAGTTTACAATTTCAAGTTTCTAGTTTTGGTTTATTATGTTAAGACAGTTTATTTTCTTCTCAAAATATCTCATCTTTGTTTATCTTGTCATCAGTTTTGGCCACCTAAGGATTTTGGATCATTGGCACAAAGCAAAGTGAAGGATCCTGTCTCCTGAGGTACATTATTAAGCATGCACTGTTACTATGCCCTTCTGATACTGTTCTTGATTGTGTGATATGCTTGTGTAATGGAACTGGAAAGTTGGGAAAACGTTTTTTTGAATCACTGCTGTTTCTGGGGTTATCTGAAAGCCCGTTGTAGTATACTTTTATTGTATAGGAGAAGTATTTTGAGTCTGAGACTTTATGTGCATGACTACTGAAATGAAACCTGTATTCCTCAGTAGCTTATTTTTAATTTTCTCTTGATATGTTAGCACTTAGCAGTCTTTTTTTTCATTTTCACAGATATCTGTTCCTCCTGAATCTGCTGTCAATTACGTTTACCATAATATTTCTTCTCACACTCTACAAAAAGATAGTCAATATGGGTCTTGGTTTTCAAACTCTTTTTCTGTGGATTCTCTTATACATATCTTGTTAATTTTGGATCATCGCTTTCTTACCAATTCTGTGGTCGAATCTGTAGATTTCCATCAACTTATGTTGAGTTTTCCCTTAAAATTGAGGTATATGTTGGTGAACGTGTTTGACTTATCTAACATTTTACAGGATTGGCATCGAGTCTGAAGTTGAGGAACCAAGACTGGAATCATGGGATAAGAGTTCATAAATGCCAAAAATTGCTATTACCCTCAGAAAATCTGAGTCAAGCTGCTAGCAGCACTAGAAACTTGCTGAGATTACATTATATACCTGAGGCTACTTTTGCAAGAGATCGCAACTTCTTCTCCAGCCTCGAGTTAAATGGGGCCTTCACATTGATTGGTCAATGTTTGTAGATACGGCACCTAGGTGATCTATCACATGTTTATCCAAGTTTAAAGACTGGTGTATTAAACAATCACGGAATCACCCACCTATGTCAATGTTCTGAATGGCAAGTTTAGTTGGGTCTGCTCTTGATCAATTATCCTTTCAATTTAGCGATGATAAAATCATCTACTACCTAGTACCTACCATATGTGAAAAAAAAAAAAAGGAAACAGTATATTGGAAGAAAAAAAATAACTAAATTACAAACCATGCATTTAGCATCTTGTTGCTATGTACATCCTAAACTGTCAAAACCATGGCAATGCTACCTATGGCTGTACACAAAATTCCTGTCAAGTATGCATAACACCCTCTTCATCTCATAGCCACAAGCTGTTGGTATCTGAGATAATAGTTCAGTGCCTTCGGCTCACTTCATAAGTTTGGGACGGCAGCAACATGCTTTGCATGCAGGTACGTCGGTATATTCAAGAGTTTGCAAAAACAGGAAGAGTTATATTGGACTTGCTCTTGATACCTGCACCTGAAAGCTTATAGTAAGCATACAATGAAAATGACAAAAAATATGGGGATTGTAAATACGGCTGTTACAGCAAAAATCTAACTCTAGCAATTTTCAGTTTACAACAAACGCTGAGGTGCACAATATCTTTCTTATTACAGTATATAAGACTATATATATTTAGTCAATCCCTGACTAATATGTTATTTGTTTCTTTATGTCAATGCAAGACCATTAGACAATCAAAACAAAATATTTATTATGGGTAGTTTGATAGAATATTGCTTTTGCAGAAAAGCATCTAATTGTGCGGGAGACGAATGGTTTATAGAAGAAACCAAACCTGGTTCCCCAAGCTCATTGCTGCAGTCCAGCCATGAGGATGTGGTAATGCATTGGGATCAAAGGCATTGGAATCATCACTAAGGAAAGTTAATGTAGTTGGTTCTTCTTGTCGTTGTCGTGTGTTAGCTGGTATTGAGGGTGGTAATTCTCTCATGACCCATAAAACATAAGCTGAGGGTATTGATGAACCTGACAAGACAACATAAGCTTCTGTTAAACTCAAGGAATCTTTATATGTAAATTGAAAAGAGGGTAAAGCGATTGCTGTATGTTACTAAGCCCCCTTCAAATAGAAAAACAAGATCCATTTAATTTTCAAACAGGAAAAAAAATTTGGAATACCTACCTACAAAATAATATAAAATCAGCAAAAAAGCAGTATAAACACCATTCACTGGCTGTTGATAGCAATGGTAAAGCACCTGCATAATAATATATTCAATAAACTACCGCAAATATTTGATCAAGAAAAAAAAACCACATGGCTTAAAATTAGGTACGTACAGGTATATCAGTTAATAGAGCCACCAAAGCACTTGAGGCGAAACATAGAACAGAAACGACAGCTAAACCTGCAACCTGTCAACAATATAATGTTTCCATGCATTATTATCAGAATAATAAAAGTAATTGATTAATTATTAGCCATCAACATATATTTACCAAATTATTGCTGCAATACATAACATATCAGATTACCAAATTAAGATATAGAGATATAGTAGTAATAGATTATATACCTTCCACATTTCAGAAGAGGCTCTCTCAGATCTAACTTGTCTCATTCTCAAGCATAATAGGAGTCCTGAAATGACAAAATACCACCAAATACAACTTCAAAGGATTGAAGATTAAATTATATAAATGAATAAATTATGGTGCCTTAAAATGTCTTAGATCAGCAAATGCGACCAAGACCACAAAATAAGGGACATGGTTCTCACAAAAAAAGATAATGAACCAAAAAGACTGTTCGGAGTTCCCTATCTTGTTCAAAACTATATAGGTTGGAATGGATCAAAACTAATCATACTCTGATAGTGTGTAGACTCCACTGGGAGGCGATTATGCATGGATTCGGTACAAATCTGATCATCTATACTACTTCTAAACTCATAAACTCAGAAAATTACTTAATTTTGCAAGCAAATACAAGCACCTGAAATAATAGCTACTCACCATAGCATGCCAATGCTCCTCCCAATAATAGTGTCACTACTGCAAAAAGATCTACATATACCTGCATGATAAAAATCCACTCAATAAATTAGTAGTTGTTACCTAAAATCAAACCAATATATGCATTATATACAGTATATACAAAATTACTACATCAAATATATATTTGCAATCAAGTTATAAACAAAATCATTATCTGCTGATTCTGCTCATAAATCAGATATTATATATATGTTCTTTTAGTACCAAAATATTGTGTAGATGTTTAGATATAATTCTTCATTTTGATCCTAGCCTAGAAATGGCTTCAATAGCGGACTAATGAAGAATTGTTGTTGAGCTTTTCGAAATTCAACAACGTGCAATCTATCAACAAGTATCCATTTCAAGTTAAATTAAGCCACCAGGAAAGTGGCTCAAACCAATGTTAAAAAGTAGTCTCCAAAAATAAGCTCCTTCAATTGAGCAGTTCCAGTAAAAATTCCTAAGTTCGCTTTAATATTAACACTCATTTATGTGGGCACATACACTACTGAATAATGGAACAGGATAAATTCAGACCAATGCAAGTATTTGAAGCTTCAGCTCATGCCAAAACAGTAAATCATCCTACATTCTTCTATGTTAACCGAAGATAGGAATATATTAAGTGATGAATGAATCAAAGTATTAAAGACAATCAGTTAGCAGGTTTCATACCCGAGCTACTACAGCAGAATCAATGGGATTTTTTCCCATCCCAATCCAGATAACCACAGCACATGCGATCATTATAGTGAAAACTAGCAGAGTAACCTGTCAAGTGAATCATGAGTATAAATATAGTATTATTTTGCAGTACGATAACTTCACCAAAAGTGTACAATGGGTAATGATTAACATAAGATAATGACTAGCCAGTGCACAAGAAAGCTAGAACTGTTGCAATACCAGAATCACAATTTTCTGGCGACTTCCAACATGGACAATTCGAGGAAAGCACCTTCTAGGCCTATCAGTGTCCAACGAATTAGTTTTGCTAAATGTCTTCTCCAATAGAGTTTCCTGAAAACTACCTTCATCCTCCTCATCTTCGTCATCTGCCTGATGGCACAGGTCAACCCTAAAGGTGAGAGTGTCAGATATTGCTCATAAGAGACAAAACTTTAGAATAATAATCAAGTGAGAAAGATATACTAAAGAAAAGACTTGCAAAATGAACTTTGATTTTTTAACGAAAGACTGTTGTTAAGAAGTATTATTATATCCACACAGTTATATTCAACCATATTTTTTTCAGGTTGCCTCACAGAGTGCAAATACTGCAAAATATACTTATTTAGTTCACATATTGTTTGTTCTCCACTTCATCATCCAACTAATCATGTCTCAGGGGTAATATCCACCTCAGTGTCACAGTAAATATAAAAGGAAAAAACATTGTCGTTTATACATACGACATACCTATATGTACACTAACAGGAGTAGCAGCCATGGAGGAGAAGCATTTATATTATTAAAGCATGGAAGTGTAATACGCATTCATTGTGCCATGTTGATGAAGTAATGCTATATCCCCTCATATGTTTGATAAATCCATGTGTGATAAATTTGTATTATTTATTACAAAAGACAACAGAAACCTTACCAGAATGATAAAAGTAGAAGGAATGCAGCAAAAAACAAAATTTTGGGTAATGCTGCAAAAGAAAAACTCACTGTTATGATACATTGAGCAAAAACAGAAGCTAGGTAGCGTACTAGCATGCTTATAAATGAGACTGGAGGCATACCCATAAGGCTAAAACCACAAGAGTTGGACCAACATTTCCACCGCTTGCAAGCAGCAAAAAGAGTTAATACTAAATAAATCAAGCAACCTGTCATGAACAAGATCAAACACTTTAGTTCCTTTTAAAGCTACTGTCATTTTTTGCTATAATCATAAGTTTATAATAAAATATTTTTACTCATTGGACAATATCTCTGTAAGTCATGAGCTCATCAAAATCATTGTAATGTACATAAAATAATTGTATGCTGTGAATTGTAAATTCATACCCATATTCGAAGAGCCAATCAACAGGTGAAAAACCTGCAGGACAACATTAATGTATTAAGAGAATGGCAAGCTGCTTCGAACAAGCTTTAATATGCATGGTTCATATCCATACATTTAAATGCTTTCAGGTGTATATGCACACATATATGTACATGATAGAGCCTCAACTACTACTAATACATGCATGAAAACAGATACAAAGGGTGCTACATATATACAGTCATTATACAACACCAACCTCTACTTATAAATACCTATATGAATACACACGAAGGGTGCATGTCTTTATAGAAATTATACAATCCCCAATTAAGAATAAGCATGAGCCAAAGAATACATTAATCAAAACTAAAGCAGGGTGGGGTAGCATCAATCAGCACATGTATTCATTGATCACTCCCCATCTATGTCTCTCCTACGAGAATGCTAACTTTAGTTGTTAATTTACTTTCCTTACCTAGTTAAGTTATAGTAGACCGCAATTTCTCTAGAACACCAACTACAGATAATTGTTGATCCTATTCACATATATAATCTGGTGGGAACAGGTCAAGGCCTAAGGGTTCACAGAGTCAATCAAGTACCTCCAAACTAGGTTACTCTAATTAGCTATCAATTTCCTTTTATGTATACTTTCGTGTGTGTGTGTGTGTGTATCTGTGTCTGAATCCTTGTATTTATATAAATGCGGATGTATCTCTGTCTTTATAAAGAAAACACATCAAATCTGAATTCAAATAAGAAATAATACTAAGCATGAATCATCACATACTTTTTGGCGAGTCCATCCAACTTGTGAATTCCTCGAGTGAAACCTAATTAACTGTGACAGTACACATGAGAGTCATTTCAAGAAAAAGAACTTCACAAAAATCGACCAAGAAGTACCCTACTTCCCAAGGTTGATGTCATATTAAAACTATCATAAACAAAAGAATGCATGTTTGGGGATAGGAGTTGGAACTAAAATCTTTTGTGAATGAGTGAAAATTTGAGTGATGTTCAGCTCAAAAACAGTAAGCTCTCAACATTTTTTTATAAAATGGCAAAGTCCACCTGTCTACAAAACTTTCTCACTCCAATTGGCAATCCTATAACTTCTACATGCCACTCAAGCTCACTATGTAACATTCAGACTAAGCAAAAATAAACCCAGTTACCAGTTCAGTTTGCCAATCAAAACCAAAATCCTCCACCTCAAAAATGCATAGTAAATACAAAAAATCCCAGTTCAAATTCTCAAAACCATCAATACCACACAGTCCAATTGACCCTATCCCTCAAGTCTCAAACCTTCCCACCCTACATTGGCATCTTTTCCACAATGCACAAAACCCACTTCAAAAAAAAAAACCTAAAACCACACCAAGCTCAGAACTTTAATATAAAAAAAAGCAAGAAGAGCATTAGAAGCAGACCTGATAGAATGCAAGAGCAGCTATAATGGCATCAACAAAAGCAAGACCCACATTCACACCCACCAGCACATTTGGCAAACAAGACCCTTCTCTCAATTCCAACATTCTCCTTCTCCTTCTCTCTCTCTCTCTCTTAGTTTTCTCTGTCTAGAAATATGAGACAAAGCAACAAGAACAAGAACAACAGAAGTACTAGTTTGACAACGTTGTTGGTCTCAAACGACTGTGCAAACGTACGGACGTAGAAGAAGAATAAGACCTTGTCGATGATGGTATCTCTTTTATGACAGATCTGCCTTGCCTGATTTTGTGCGGTTTTGCCCCATAAACACAAACACCACAATCTTCACAGAGTGGCACCTGAGGTAATTGGATTTAATCGCCGAGGGCATGTTGGTGATTTAGGTGAGATACTGGGGGCTTTGTCTGATACTGAGGTAAATAATATCACTCTTCCCCTTTTTGACACCATCAAGTTTGACTTTGTTTATGGTCGTTTACCCAATTAGCTTGGGGTTTAGGGTCCTTTAAGTCATGTTTAATATAATAATTATGGTTTTGTCTGTCGCTTTCCTCATAAAAAAGAGCATAAACACGTACTTAGGCTTCTGTTGTACTTAAGCCGGCCCCGGCTGGCATGAAAACACTAAAATAATTGACGGTCGGCGTTTGATTTGAATCTAACTCGATGCAATAAAATAAACTGTACGGATGGGTTTAGAATGCATTTGATATAGTTGTAACTTAGAGAAGCTCATCTAGCGCCGCTCTCTTTTCTCTCTAGGGTTTCGTCACTAGGTTTCTCTGAGAACGGCGACCATCATTCTTCTTCGGCAACCATCGGATCTAGGATTTGAATGTTGGGTAGGCCACAGGCGTAGCTATATGGACACTCCCTCCTTATCAACTAGATAATTGTGTCATGTCTTAAATTTTTACTTTAAACTAAAAACAATATAAGTCATTTGATTCATTTTTCCCCTCTAATCTGATAATAAATTTACTCATTTTCGACTATATTATAAGATTGAAGCAAATCAATGTCTTTATAGAATTTTCTCATCATTGTCTTTCTCTCCATTATTTGATGTATCTCATACATAGTATAGTGCATTTTTTATTCTTTTTAATTTCTTATTTTTTATTAATATTTCGTCAATAACAACTAATTTGTACCTACATAGTTGGGTCATTTAATTTGTAGAATCATAACTATATATAAGTTTGACCCCTCTTAACAAAATTTCTGCCTACGCCACTGGGGTGGGCTTGAAGTTGGGCGAATGCCAAAAAAATTTTGCCAGTACAAATATATAATCATGCAACTGTAGACGTCGGTGAGTCTAAAAGTTAAAATAAGTGTAAATGAATGTAGAACAATATTCTTAAAATCAATGACAAATTAAAATACTCCAACAAATTTTGTTCGCAAAATGATGAGATTGAAACGTAAGAACTCATACATGTAATTTCAAATTTAATATATAGAGTAACAACTAACAAGAATATTAGAAGAATTATACTTAATAATTTTCAATAATTTAAGAAGAAGAATAAGGTCATGTAGGAGAAATGCATATTAAAAATCCAATTCTATACACATATATATATATATATATTCATATATAATAATTTTTTGGCTAACACTAATATACATGTAGTAAAAAATTTAGGATGAAAAATCTTGGATGGGCTGGATCCGCCCTTGGCAACCATACGGTTTTCAACTCGACGACCGGTGCTGTTGTGATCTCGCAGGATGTGTTTGCAGTCGGCCGTCTCCTCTCCATCCATCGTCGACTGCCGGAGCCTAGGGCAGTGATGGGGACGTTGTCTTTAGTCTGGGATATGAGGAATAGGTTATAGATACGTGTGCTAGAAGGGAGCTTTTTGTTGCAGTTTTAGCGATCTGACGATCATTGTCGTCTCCTACGTGAAGGGCTGTGGTTTTTTTTTTGTCATTCTCAGTTTTATCTTGGCTAAGTATGATGGTGTGGGGGATGCGGCGACGGTTCCCATCTATTCTTTCCTTGTCTCGGTGGAAATTCTCGGCATTCCGCCGAAGTTGCTAACTAAGGGATCTATAGAACTTGTTGGCTCCTCCATTGGCGAGTTGGTGAGTCTGGATAAGATCGACATTAAGCAAGGATACAGGGCTATGATGTGCATTCATCACTAAGTTTATGATCCAATTATGGCAGTTTTTCCTCCTCGAGTCTTTGAGTTTGGGCTGAAGAAGGTTTTGGCGACGCTTTCCTTCCGTTATGAGCGAGTGGTGAGCTTATGTAAAGTGTATAGGCTCCTTAAGCATGGAGCGGCTAGTTGTGGCGGCGCACCGGCGTTCCTTGAGGTGTCTGGTATACCGTCGGGTGTTGTGTCAGAGGCTATCCCGGCAGTAAGTGGATTTGGTTTTGGTTTGGATCGTGGGAAGGGCAAAGCGGTGTGCCCTAACCCTAGCTGGGAGGTTGGCTCGGGTCTATGTCAACTCTTACTGCTAATCTTTTCTCCCAGAGCTCTCAGATGGTCCTTGATTGTCTCTATGGCTACATGGGTAGAGCCGACGATTCCGAAGATGGTTTTCACCATTTCGGGTATGTCTTTAGCTGACATGTAGGCCCAAGCAACTTTGTTTCGTTGTACTAAATCTATTCCAGTGGTTGAGCTACCGAAGTCGCCTAGGGTTCCGAGTATAGGTGGAAAATGGATTAAAAAGCCCGAGCCCGACCCGTTAAAAGTCGGCACGGCCCGAGCCCGTTTTGAACCCGGCACGACCCGAGCATGATAATTTCATGGGTCGGTCCATTAAACACATAACTTTATATTATTTATATAAATACTTAAACAATTATCACTATTAGACTTGAATATTAGAACTTTTAAATCAAAATCTCTTGATTATTTCATTATTATTATAACTATAATATTTCACAAATATAATCAAAGTACTGAAGAAAACGTTATTGTTTTGACATACATAATATTTTACAAATAAGATTATGAAAATGTTGTGGTATTTTTATTTATTTTACCATTCTAAATAGTTTATAAAACAAATATGCTAATTACATGATATTTTTTTATTCTAATTGTGTGTTATAATACTAATGGACCAGGCCGGCCTGCTTCTTGGCCCGGCACGGACCCGAGCCCGACCCGACATAGGCTTGGGCCGGACCAAGCTTGATGTTTAAGCAAATGGGAAGCCCGAGCCCGGCATGAAAATTAAAGGGGTCGGCCCGAGCACGACACAAGCACAGTTTTGGCCTGCTTAAAATGGGTTGGCCCTGCCTAGTCCGTTTGCCACCTCTAGTTCCGAGTGTTGCTTTGCTTTTCATTGGTGTGAAACGGGATATCCTTCAATCCCTGGATGGGTTTCCTAAGCAGGCTAGGGTTTCTGGTTCTGGTATGTATCATGTTATCTTTGGGCTACCTTTTGTTGTAGAACTTTCCTTGCCTATTGGGAATGGGGTTCTGAGAGTGTCTTTGTCAAGAAGGAGAAACGTAAACCTGGTTGCCCAAAAGGCTCCAGATGAAGATGACTAGTGAGTCTGTAGGTCTTAAAGAGGACATTTGGGGGAAGGAAAGCTCAAAAAGCTGTGAAGCTAAGTGAGAAGGTGGATGGGTCTCCATCTTCGGGTGATGCTATTGATTTGATGTGCCAACGACCTCCATGGTGTTGGTTCTCTACTCTCCTCCAGGGCAGCCTCCTTCTACGTATGGGTCCTAGAGTTCTAATAGGCGAGTTGGTCACGTAAACATATTAATTTTAGTTACTGGTGACTTTTTTTGTAGGTTTCTTGCTAGGGTAGGGTGCACTTGGTTCCTTACTTAAGGTTTTCCTTGCTTTGGTTCTTTACTTAGTTTCAATTCATGCCAGAGCCCCCGAGAGGGTGAAGTAGGTTGTTGTATCCTTCTTTTTTTCTTGAGTTCTAATAAATGACAATATCATTGAGTTTTCAAAAAAAAAAATCTTAGAGAAGTTCTTAGTTTGAGTATTCTCTTTGATCGAGCTTCAAGTTTCATGAAAACTGTATTTGTTGAATTTGTTTCGAAAATAATACAGTAATAATCTCAACCGGTGACAATAGCATTTTGCGTTTATTCATTTATACTGTGTGTAGATTTATACTTAAGTATTTCATTGTAACAGAAAAATGTTATGTAATCAATGCAAGAGAATCCCGTTGTGCACGAACTCAACCACACACACACGACCCTGAACGTTAACGCATGGATAGGATCTTCCATCGGTTCCATGTACATAAATGGCAATTCATGGTCGATTCAGTCAGTGCAATATTTGTTAAGGTTTTCTATTTGGAATTAAATCCAATCAATTGAATAGTGATATTTATTGACCTTCTTTCTTTTTCGTATTTATAGATCGCATCATCGTAAACAGAGGATCAGTGAAATGTTCACTCTCCTCTCGTATCAAGTGAGAATCGCGTTATCAGTCGTGTCTCATTAGTATGACATTTCATAACAATAAGTTCAAAAGGCGATGAATGCTAAACGACCAATTGATCGCCAAAATATTAGAATGGCGAGAGGATATATGTATACATAGTGGAATCATCTATGCAGGTCAGCTTTCTCTAGCTTGCGCCTTGAAGAAGATGTACTTTTAAAATTTCAATTTGGTTAGTTTCTACCCATTTTTGTTTTTTCTCTTTTATGTGTTTTGTAATTCATTTCTTCTTGCTCTAGATTAGATCAAAACAATTTGCGGATGATCTAATAATTGCACACCGTGCATATAAGAATTTCCACTACTTGTAGATGCATCTCTGGGCATTCTTTTTGGACTTATACATAACTTGGTCTGAGACAATATACAATCCTTCCTTACCAAGTTCGATTGTTACCCAAAAGTTCGATATGCAGAAGTAATCATGGTACAGTTGATCAGCCCAATTTCTCATATAGTTTCTCCTTATCTGGCAATATGTTTATAGTACCAATTGCCAACCATAGAATTGGCACCAACGGAGAAAGTAATCAGAATGATATCTGGGAAGAAGGAAAGGTATTTGATAGTCAGAATAGTTGAAGACCATATCTATGCTTTCCTCCTATATAAACCCATCATCAAAGTATAGCCAACACAACCATCGACTCGATCAATTTTCCTTCTCTTTGCTTGTTTTAGGGTTCATCTCTCGGATTCTGAAGATGAAAAGGCGAAGACTGAAGTTGGCGAACTCCTTCAGCAACTGAAGGAAGCTGAAGACAATTACGAAGGGAGAAAGAACGAGGTAAGGAGCTTGAGAAGCTGAGAGCAGAGGCGCGGAGAGGCATTCCGATCGCGAAAGGCTGGTTGGTTGTGGCCAGCATCGAAGAGCTCGATTGGAACCAGGTCAAGGAACTGCATGGGAAGTTGACAGAGCTGCAAATCTATTGAGGAGAGAATCTCTGTTTTGACGCGGGGTAGCACTTCTGCTGAGGACTCCAATCCTTCTCCCCAGAACCCGATGTGAGGGTTTCTAAAATTCGATCGAGAGGATGAAGGCTTGAATATCACAGTTGCATATTTTTATTCAAGTAAAAGTTAATTAATAAAAAGTTCAATTTTCTTCTCTTACGGTTGGTGACATATATGCGTGCCTTATCTAACTATACATATTTTCAATGAAACACCGTACCTGCTACCTCTTCTTATTGTTCAATTCACTTTTTCTTCGCGATCACTGTGCATGATCTAACAATTGTACATAACTATTATCATTCGCCTACCTCTTCACTTGATCGGTTCATTTCATTCTAATTTAGATGCATGGAAGATGTAATACATCTCTCTCATCTTCCATGCATCTAGTGTAGAATGCAATGAAGAGTTGGACCTTGTTGTGCTACAAAAAGGCATACAAATTTACGTGAATATAACACATATCAAATTAGTACTCATTTCAGAAAACAAGTAAAAACAAAAGAACCATTTAAGGGAAAAATAAAGTTAACCTACAAGCCGCATTTGGAGTAACTGTCAAATTTCTAGTGGCCATTACCCCATCTCTAGTTGTGTCATTTAATTGATGCAAATGATTTACAAAGATGCTACCATTTAGAACTTTTCAAAAAGAAAAGAAATCCAATTGGAGAGACCATGATCTAATTGGAGATAGATATCGACCATGCTACAAGTTCGTACCTTTCATCCCTTCCAGAGAGTTCATCCATAGGTGAAGTATTTCAATTCGATCTGCTCAAACAGAAAAACCTTACAACCCACCAAATTAAGGCATTAAGCAACAAGAGGCATTTGATGGCTACAAAAGGAGGCTTACAAACAGAAAGAAAAAATGGTAATCCAACCTACAGTTTAACACTTTAGCTTATAATTCAATGCACCCTTTACAAAATCCGGAATTCTCATATGGAAATAAATTATGCCAACCCCAAAAGTGACGAGCTTTAATTAAATTTGGAAGCATATAGACAAAGAAGGAAGAAGAATTAATCATTTCTCATACCAGCAAATCACACATATAATTGATTCAGAGCCACAAACCCTATATTAGAAACAATGAACAACCTTATATAACAGTGCTGCTAAGAATCAAAATCCAATTCTCCAATTCCTATTATCCTATTATCTCTTTCTTTTTCAGTCAAAAATGGGGAGGAGAAAAATTGAGATGAAGAAGGTAATGGACAGCAGCTCCAGGCAGGTGACTTTCTCTAAGCGCAGAACCGGACTTTTCAAGAAAGCTCACGAGATTGCCACACTCTGTGGTGCTCAGGTCGGCATCGTTGTTTTCTCTCCCGGAGGCAAGCCATACTCATTTGGCCACCCAAGTGTGGACGCAGTAGCTGACAGGTTTCTAAATCGGGAGGAAGACGAAGATGACAACAGTGATGATCGTGGTGCTCGTCGTTCTGGGAAAGTAGTGGTGAGGCTAAACCAACAGCTCGCCGAGGTTATGAAGAAATTGGAGGCTGAGAAGAAAAGGGGTGTGGTGATCGATAAGGCAATAGTGAAGGCAAATACTAAATGGGGGCTTCCAATCCAGGAGAGGAGCCAGAGTGAGCTTGTGAAAGTGACGCAGTCGCTTGAGAAGTTGCGCGAGAGTGTGAAGGCAATAGAGAGTGAGATGGAGGCATCGTCTTCTTTGCTGCTTCTGGCAAACAAGCCGGTGAAAGAGACTGTTGCTAAAAGTGGCTGAGGGGTCTTGCTTGCTTAATTTGTAGTAACATCATATGGTTTCTGTTGTTGGTTGATTTTTTTGTTTCTGAATTAAAAATATGCTGTCAAAACCAGAAAAGGGATCCGGAATAGAAATTTCCTTATGAGTGTAATGGGTCAAAATAATTATAAATAAATATGGTTGTTGCTAAAAATGTATAATTAGGTATCACTCTGGCACTTATTTTATCTCGGGTCACTTGAGAGTGCTAATTAAACAGCTAAATGAGCATCTAAATTTGCAATTCCTACTTTATTGAAAACGTACGACAAACCTAGCATTTATACTTTTTGAAATTTGTAGTTTTCGTGTAAGATTAGAACTATTGAATTATTCTTAGTCATTGTCTTTATTATTGTAAAGAAATTTTTATATGCGCGATATGCAACTCCACGCTGCAATCTTAGCTGTTTATATTAAAGTCATATTTTTAAATCATCCAGTGTATCATGTATTTACACGCAGTAGCCGGGGTGAATATTTTATGATTATTGAATTATGTAACTATATAACATTGATGGATATTGCAGTTCGATGAAAGAAAGTGTATACATTCGACATGGTGGATGTTCTTATATGTTTAGTAGTTGATTGATGATGCAACATACGTACCTTCAACTAGTAGCGGATTCAAGAATGAAATGTCACATGAGCTAATTTAGACAGACAAAAATATTTGCTCGACGGTATTAAAATTTTAATTTATTAAAAATAACAAATATACATAGGAGAATCTAAGTGTTCGCTGCAATATTTGAAGTATATATATAATCCAATATGTTGCAGAAACACAAATGCAAGTTGGAATTGAGTTCTCTTATAATCCAATATAATCATACGATAATAAAGTAGCCTTCACTACTTCAATAGTAGATTCTAGTCAATTAATTTCATTGAATTACTAGCCAGAATCAGTCAAAGAAACCATTTCTATCAATTAAACTTAAATATTCTTGGATATCTATACAACAGTCGAATAATGTCAAGCTCACAAGTCATTTTTTGTCTAATTTGAACAATTTATATAACATGGTGAAGAAACTATGCAATAAAAATTGATATGAAGAAGATAATCTAGATTGAAACATGGTGAAGGATCGGCCTAGGACTCTTAATCAAACACAAGTATATGATGATCTATATATTTTCACTCAAAATACACAAGTAGCCTTGGGGCTTGGCATCCTAAAGTTCTAATTATGAAGATTTTGCATCTTATGGTCCTATTTGGAAGCTACAAATTTCATAAATCCAACAATGCAACATTTTTCAACGTAAGAGGCATAAGTGAGGAAACATTTACACAAATGATTGAGTACTAAGCTCTAACAATAGCAATGACACGGAAGAGTACAATCACTAAACAAATACCCAATTCAACCAATATCAATCTATCATTTCCCAAAAAAACAGAGAAACAAGCATCAATATGTAATTGGCATAAATACTTATTTTCACCCTAAACTTGGCTGAAATTGTCAATTTGCACCACAAACTTGCATTTGAGTCAATTTACCTCTTAAACTTGGTAAAAATTGCCGATTTGCACCCCATCCGTTAAATTTAACTGTTTCTATCCAATTTTGCGTCACATGTCATGCACATGAGGGGTAATGTTATCATTTTCTATTTATATTTTTCTTAAAAACAAATAAAAATATTCTTTAAAATGAGGATTATTTTGTTAATCAAATTATTTATTTATATCTTTTTTCTACATACTTAACCATACTTTGAATTATATATTCAATATACCCACTCATTCTGTAATAACCCTAAATTTCAATACATTATTTGATTTAATTTGAATCCTATAAAGTTATGAATTTCAGTTTAAATGAATATAATTGTTTGCAACGTTACGGAACGGAAACAGAAACGTTCTCGGAACGTTTAATAAGAAAAACGTTACGTTTCCGAACAAAATTATCGACTTTTATTCCGTCGCTCGGTTGCGAAAACTTTCTCCACGAAAGTTGTAAAGCTCGTCGATACGAGTTCGTGAGTATGTGACGCGTTCGAAACAGACATCGTACGTAAAAGTTATTAATGTCGGAAGTTAGTTTCCGATTTGGAAACTAGTATAAATAGAGCATTTATGAGATTAGGGTTTCCATAATTGGAAACCCTCTCTCTCCCTTTCGGCCCGCCTCCCTCTTTCCTCTCGACTCTCTCTCCCCGAAACCTTCCCTCTCTCTCTCTCTCAAGTCACTCTCCCTCCCCGATCTCCGTCCTCAACCCTCCGTGGCCTGCACCGCCATGCCCAGAAGGATCGCGTGACCTTCCTCTCCAACCCCAAGCTTGCGACGTGCTAGCTCGCCACCGAGACCTCCTTCTCTCTCCCCGAGCCTCCCTCTGCATCGCACAGCGATCTCCGCCTCCAAGCTGCCTTGCCCCGCACTGCCTGACCCTGGAAGCACCGCGAGACCTTCGCAGCAACCCTCAAGCTCACCGCTGCTCGAATCGATGTCGCCGGCTTCTCACGCATCACCGACGACAAATCGAGTTTCCATCGTTCGAACTAGGTAAAGATTAATGTAATTGATTTGTGGTTTGTGATTGTTGGATGTTTGGATTTGATTTGGGAGATTTCTGGATCAATTGGAGAAGGATTGAGGAGAATCGAAGGTGTGGATATGAGGGTTGAGCACCGCTGTCTTAGGCGGCACGTGTGAGAGGGTGAGGTAGTCTAGGGGCGGCGTGAGGCCGTGGGGAGGAAGAGAGAAGGAGGAGGGAGAGATTGGGCGCGGCGGTGGCGTGCTACGCGCCGGTTTTGGGCTCGGCGCGTGAGCGCCACGCGCGGCCTGCCGGAGGTGGCGCGTGCACCCCACGCGCCGCCACATGCGGCGGAGGTGTGAACAGTATTACTAGAAGGGTATTTTGGTAATTTACTACGTATGGTAAATGTAAATGTAAATTTTATTTACGTACGGTAAATGTAAATTAAATTTTATGTACGGTAAATGTAAATATAAATTATTTTCAGTAATTGTAAAAAGTAATTTATAAAAGGTAATTAATAAATTTTATTTACTGAGATTGTATTTACATTTAAATAATATGTATACGTACATAAACAGTATGTATACGTACAGAAATACACAAACAGTATGTATACATACAGAAATACGTATTTATTTTGTGTATTGTACAGTAATACATGAACAGTACTGTGAATAGTGATAGTGAATAGTAACTGTGAACAGTACTTTCGTAAAACCGAAAATTGCTGAACAGTAACCGATTATTACTGTTTCGGCATTTAAAGGTTTACGAAACGTTTCTAAATTCTTTTATTGTCTTTTCAAGGTGACCAATAAATCAAGGAAAGTAATTATCTTCGGAAATTGTGGAACTTCGCTCGAGTCGATAAGGTGAGTAAAATCTCACATATTTACGAATCTACCCTCGCGGTGATTCCAAGATTTTGCAAGAGTTTAAATATTGAAATACAACATGTATAATATATAGTGGAATATATATATTCGTATAAATGGTAAATAAATACTTATATATATAGTTTGCTATATTATATACTGTTTTGAATTCATCTGGATTTGGTTAATTCGTTGACAAACATGTGAGCTTAATATGGAGTTTGTTTAACGTTTTGTCTTCGGACATGTTTATAAATTATGACATGTATAAGATATAATGGATTATATATATATATCGTATAAATGGTAAATAAATACATATATATATAGTTTGCTATATAATATACTGTTATGATTTTATTGTGATGATGTCATTTTGATGACAAAATATATCGACCATGTGATTTTGATTTGTACAATATGATGTGAGTTATTGTACGTGATTTTAACATTGAGATTGTTAAAATGTTGCTTTGTCTTCGGACGTGATTTGGTACAATATGATGTGAGATTATTGTACGTGTTTGGCAAGTCGAAACCTAGCCTTTGGCCGGACGAAAGTTACGATACAGTTAGAGATCTAGTCTGTCTGCCTTAGTACTGCATGTGAGGTAACGGGTGGTTATCTGCTAATGGGTACTCAGATTGTTTGGATGTTGGGTAGCGGGTGGCTATCCAATATCGGCGGTGTATTACGAGACGGGTAACAGATGTGTACCAGCGTTCTTGGTACCCGTATTATAAATGCATTGGGTAACCAGAAGGGTTACTTAATTTTCTCATGAGTGTTTCATTTCATATTCCTTTGGGACAACCTGATGGGCTGTCCATTGACTCATGAGGGCATTTATATTTGTTAATTTGTGATTTTTCGTCTATTTTGATATGCGAATTATAATTTGATTTTACTCATACGAGCTATAAGCTTACCGGGTTTGTGTTTACAATCCCGGTGCACCAATTCGATGGTGTAGGGGATAATTCCGCAGGTGCTGATTAGTCGAGATTGAGTGACGACTCCGGAGGTTCGAAGTCGTTCGTATCCTGCTTGTGGTGAGGTTTTCTAGCAAGGACTTGTGTGTGAGAATTGATGTGGTTTTATTTGTGAGTTTTGTGAGAGATTGTGAGGATTATTACATTCCATCTTATGTAATGTTAAATTATAAATTTGGGTTGTAATAATTGGTTTTCTGAGTTGTATTGAGAACTCAGTGATGATCCGCTGTGCACTTAAATGATTTCGGTTTCATTGATATTATTTTGTGTTTAACGACTTTAGAATTTTGAGTTTTTAAGCTCAAAATTTTGGGGCCGTTACACATTCAAATATAGTGTGTTGTGTATAAATATATTTTTATATGTACACATTATTGGAGGATGAACAAAACGAGAATAATAACGACGTAATAGAACATAACGTAACCGTTTATTGATTGATAATGAGGCCAATATATAGGCATTACATAACCACAACCCCGTAGAATTCGGAGTCATAATCTATTACAGAGATGTGAATCTATCTCTAACAGGAAACCTAATAAGGCTAAGACACACACAATGGTAGAATAGTAATTCTCTCGAAACACATATTTATTTTTAATTTTCAATGTATTTATTTATTTATATTTTTTCTAATATATTTTAACATACTATATCACATAAAATAATAAATATATAAATCAATAACATGTTTCGCAAAAACAAACATTGTAGCAAGTGTTCCTCTTCAGTAATTTTATTAATTTATTTCATTATTCAATATGAATTTATATAAAATGACAACATTACCCCTCATGTGCATGTCATGTGACGCAAAATTGGATAGAAACAGTTAAATTTAACGGATGGGGTGCAAATCGGCAATTTTTACCAAGTTTATGAGGTAAATTGACTCAAATACAAGTCGGGGTGTAAATCGACAATTTTTACCAAGTTTAGGAGGTAAATTGACTCAAATGCAAGTTCAGGGTGTAAATTGATAATTTCAGCCAAGTTTGGGGTGCAAATCGGCATTTATGCCATATATAATTTAAAGAATTTGGGTGATATTGATATAACTTTGTATTCTCTTCCTCATACACAATAGAACAAAATGCACAACTCTCTCCAAAATCCAAACAGAGAAAAATTTCTTCACAAAATATATGTAGATAATACTTACACAACATGTAGATTGGAACATAATCTATCACTATGCCAATAAGGTCATCAGACGACACAAGTAAGACGACATAAAAAATTCACACGACATAAGTTGGGTTTTGGAGTCCCTAAGACGACATATAATGGATATATGTCGTCCAAATAGTATGACATTTTATTTAGATGACACATAAGTGTGGTGTGATTAGAATAAAGAAATCTCACTTTCAGTAGAAAGTTTGGACAAAGTTATAATGACAAATAAGTGTGGTCTGACGAACCCAAAGAATCTCACTTTTAATTGAAAGTTTAAACAAAATTACAATGACACATAAGTGTGGTATGATGAAATCAAAAAATTCTCATTTTCCATTGAAAATTCAGACGACATATTTTTGTGGTCTGAAATAGGATATGCAATTCAACTTCTCACATATTGTATAAGGTTTTCAATATTTCGCACGTTTAGTTAAATAAATGATGGGAAGCATTTACTACATTATTTCAGACGACACATTTTTGTCATCTCATGAAACCTAAAATTTGAACTTGCCTGGTCATATCCCGGGAGATTCCCCACAATTAATTAGTCAATTTAAATATTTTGACGTACATTTATCTACATATTCATACAACATAAAATTATCGTCTCATGAGGTCAAAAATTGGTCAACCATATCTATTATTCAATGAAAATGATCATATCTACGATCCATTCGAGCTAAATTTTTTGATTCATTGACACTCAAACTCTCGTATAGACTAGGGCAATAAATCCATGTAAAAATATGGGCTCATTTATCTCCCAAACATATACCTCCCCATAGGGAAGCATAAGCGTAATTAGGGCTGACTCATGCAATCGAGACCTAAACGTTACCTAAAATATGTCAATTTTCTACCATAACCGTAATCAACTATCGTGATCACATCATATGGTCAAATTTTACAAATTTTATTTCCTCATTATAGTTAGTTTAGAAATATTTACATTTACATATAACCTAGCTAGTGAACATGTTGACCAACTCGATCGACACCAATAGAATGATGAAAACAAACCGATTTTCTTGGGTAGTCATATTTTTATATAATGATCACATTCAACGGTTGAATTTTGAAAATTATATTTTGAATTTGTTGTTCATGTAGAAAGGTACCATAACCATTATATATGTTACACCATACACTAGCAAGCATATAAGGATTTTATGTAATCAAAATTTTGAAAATAAATAATTGATAATTTTGACACAACACATGTATTTTGTACATATTATTTCTGGCGTGAAAAAAAAAAGAATCATTTCGGTCTTTATTTTCACCACGGTCAAGTTGGTCAACTCAATATAAGGTTATGCATTCTCTATGGATAGTCCTATCATAGAGACATAAATATTCTGAAATTTTTACATACATTTGTATACTTCATCTCCACAAGTGTAGGAGAATTTTCGTAGATTTTTTGGAATTCCGAACTATTAGTTATGATTTTTTTAAGTATTCTAAGGCCAAAGAAATTACATAACATTTAATTAATTGAGTTTGAAATTTTGAATTCCAAAGTTGGAGTTTAGAATTTATGACTTATTATGTCGTAAGGGTAATAATGGTCATTTCATGCACCCTAAAACTAATCAAGCTAAACCCTAAAATGCCATTTTCTTCTTCTTCTTCTTTGGCTGCGCGCCTCTTCTTTCTCTCACTCCCCTACTCTTTTTCTTCTTCCCTCTGGCTAGTGCCTAGCTCCGGCCATCATCTCATCAACTCACTACCATCACCTTATTCTCCATTCAAAACCGAGCCAAACCCCTAACAAATCGGAGACATGCTCCACCTCCGAGCATCTCCGCCATCACCAGCCCAACTTCTCCGCTTTCGGCAATTTCTTACCGCACTGCCACCATGGTTCGATCCTAGAGGTATAGAAGAGCGAAACCCAGAAACCTTGACATCCACCAAGGCTAGGACGTCATGTCTGCAACATCGCTGGAGCTCTAAGCTCTGTGCTTTTTGATCTCGATCTTCCGACAGTAATCTGGTCTATTCATCCTCAAAATCGAGACAGCGCCTCTGGTAGATTAAGACCCCAAACCTAATCTTCAAATCGAAGTCACAATATATCCCAAGTGTTGAAACAAAGTTACAATGGAAGCTCCAGCTGCTCAACAAGGTACTACGTGGAGGGTGTATGTGCATCAGTGCATGAACATCTGCTCAGGCCAGGAAGCCCCCTCACTGCTGAAGCAGTAATTGTTTTATGTATACGTTTGCCTATTTGAGTTTGAGGTATATTATCGAATTGCATGTTTCTGTTACTGAGTACTGAAGTTGGAATTTTGTTGGCTTTTACAGTGTGAAGCATGCTCCGGGAATTGTTGGAAGAGAAAGCAGATGGGCTTAAATCCAAGATTCTCCGCCTCTGTGGTATGAGCTTTACCTTTTGATGTTTTGTTCTGCTAAGTTTAATTTACAAGCTCAAGTTTTGTCAGAAATATATAACTTGACTAGTACTGTAAGCTTAAGTTTAATTCACATATATGTAATATGTGTTTTGATTTTGCAGCCTTGCAGGTATGCTCTTTCTATGCAAATACCATATCAGATAGACAAACAACAGTTGTGGCTCTAATCTAAAGGTAAAATGCTCAAAGACTATTAGTCAATAATGTGTGATTGTTATATTGGCAAATAGTTTGCAGTAAAATGGTAAGCAGTGTCG
The DNA here is from genome assembly GCF_933775445.1 of Argentina anserina. Taxonomy (NCBI): domain Eukaryota; kingdom Viridiplantae; phylum Streptophyta; class Magnoliopsida; order Rosales; family Rosaceae; genus Argentina; species Argentina anserina. The sequence goes on from NC_065874.1 coordinate 4,367,207, forward strand.
AACCTTGATGTGCACTTTCAGATTCCACATAAAACATGTTACCTTATAACCTTAATCCTGCTCAGGTTTTCATTCACGATTCTTGACTTCTTATAGGTACCCGTTGTATTGTGGATCAAAAAATTGGGCGTAGGCATAACCGCATAAGGGGCATGTTTGCTTCCAGTTAAGACAGATTGATATAAAAAACCAAGCTAAAGTATGAATCTAATTTGTGTTTGTGACTTTAGTTTTGCTTATTTTGCTTGCTGTGACTTGCACATACAAGCATCCATGTCTATTTTGTTTCAAGAGATTTGCTCTGAGATGAATCCATGTACATGTACAATAGAGAAGATTGATAATTTGATACACTGATCATCTCATCATCTAAAACTTGTGAGTTGTTGGAATGCATATCTGGTCTTCTACTTCTGTTTTGAACCGAAATGCTTAGGATAGTTTTGAACTGACTTATTCCGTTATTTGTACTGCATAGTTAAATTTTGTATTTTCTCTTTAAAATTGTGTATCTTCTCTTTTGCAGATTTATCCCTAATTTTTTAAGCAGCTTGCACATATACGTTGTTTTGGATTGAGCTTTAGATTTTTGTACACCAACTGTTCGATGTTTTGCCTCTGACAGATTTCTGGAAGCACGAGGTTTGGATATCTTTGGGCCATTGGCTAATCGAATAGGAATCTCGAGCTTGAATGTAAAATCAAATGTTTATTTCTTACTGGTTTTCTTAATTCTTGCTATATACGTGGACACTGGTTGGATTTTGGAGCTATTGTTAGTTAACATCCTTAAGAAATCTTGAGTCTAGGAAATCTAATTTCGTTTCTCATTTAATGTTTTGCATTCCTTCATTTTATTTATACACATGTATTGGCACACTTCAAAGGTTTGTCTTTGAACCCAAATTACTACATTATATCTGTTGTGCTACATTGATGTACATGACATGTATTGGCACACTTCAAAGGTTTGTCTTTGAAGTGGATTATTCAATAATCAATGAAGTATTACTTTGTTTGAAGTTTATGGAAACAACACAGTTGCTTATATCAAACAAGAATGTGAACGTAAATGTGAAGTTTAATTATCAATCAAACAACATAAATACTATAATAGATTACAGTACAATGAAGTCTAATAGACTATTAAACGATATATGTCATTTGGTTTAAAAACATAAAATAGAGGTTAAATGATCAATGAAACGACATATCCAATATGAAATATGCTATTGTTATGTCATGTAATAAGGTGTCATACAACATATAGCTAGAAGTTAGACGACATTTAATTGTTGTTGTATTTCAATCATTATGTCGTGTAATAAGGGGTCAGATAATATACAATTAGAAGTTAGATGACATTTAACTGTCGTTGTTTTAACATATAGACGACATATAGTGAATAATAATTCCAAAGTTGGCTTTTGCAGACGACATATATGTGTCATAGTTTAGTGATACATACGACATATAGAGAATAGATGGGAAATAATTGTTTCAGATTTGGTATTTTCACACGACATATATCTGTCGTCTAAGTTATTTCACACGACAAAAAAAAAATATCGTGTGAGGTGATTTCACACGGCAGGCCCTTAGGCGACATAACCATTTTCATCAAACGACGTAGCTCCACTGTCGTGTGATAGCCATATTGGCATAGTGTATACATAATACATTAATACATCAATCATAACATGGATTTGAAGTTCATGAATAGGACATATATAGGACAACTCGGGATTCAGGAATCTTACCCGGTGCTCAGCCGTGGCAGATCCTCCAGTCCTCTAGTCCTCATCTGATTTATGATTGGGACTAGCCGACTAGGTAAGTCGCAAGAGTGAATGACACAGAGAGAATAAGGGATATACTCACAGGCACATCGATGGCGTCGGCGTCTCTCGGCAATCTTGATGGTGGCTTTGGAGTCTTCACAAATCTTTTGAATGCAGCAGCCTTCTTTGCCGATGACCTTGCCGATTTGTCTGGACAGGAAGAAAGATTACAGAAGAAAGAGTGAATGATAGAGAGAAGTAGAAAGAAAGGGTTTGGTGGAATGATGGCTCGGTGTGCTCTCCGTAAGTTTCACCTTATATATATATATATATATATATATATATATATATATATATATATATATATAGAAGTTCGTTTTTTTTTTGCTGGGCCGAATCGTCATCTGGGCTGGATTCGCCACTGCCTTCAACATGCATGCAACAATCGTGAACTTAATTTGTTCATATCTAGCATATGACATAGGAGTTGATCGTACCGAAAAAAACCATTAGAAATCAAATACGCTGTTGGATCCATAATTAGGTGTGCAGAAAAGGCTCAAAATTAAAGTGGCCCGTGTACACGTGAAAGGAATCGATGTCATTGAACACGATTATCATATTGATGCACTGGAAGTAAAGGGAGAGTTGATCGAGTAGCTAGATGCAAAAGACTTGGCTTTTGTAGGCAAATACTGGCAGCCATGTAGAAGACTTGACCCTTCTTAATGGAGATGTTTGGCGACCAACTCATACACAGTTGTACATGCATGGACTTCTCTTTTGGAGTATTCTTCTAATACCGATCTGTCGATGTCATGCATGACCTTGACTTCTATATATGTAACGCGCAAACATTATATTTCATTATTTCCTGCCTTCTTCTGCAAGCCATCGCTTCCTTTCTGTTATTATTATTAGCTAGCTAGGTTTTTATTACCATGACAGCATGACTACAGGTAGCTCATCGATCTGTTTCGCGTATCAGATACCACGCGGCTGCAAAATTCCCTTTGCCTTTTTCACTTTCGGTAAAAAGATGGTTAGATGGATCCCAGAGAAAAATCCAATCAGTAAAAGACTGGTCTCATGAACTGAATGGATCAATTCTATGATACATATATAAATTCCAAATTCCAATATGTACGGTCAATGTAGCATGGCACGTACACATATTCTATACACTTTTCATTTTCTTCTTTTATTTTCTGCTGAATATTTGTTTACTATGGTCCTAGTCTCATAGATTCGACAACGACACGGATGGATGGTACATGCATTTCATGAAAATCAAGCATACCTATTCGTTCATATATATATGGGGCATGGATAATAAACACATAATTCGAATTAATGTGTTAGCTAAGTAAACTTAATAAATTTGATATCATATTGTATATGTACATATGATTTTTTTTTTCTACATTTTGGAATTGAGATATTGGAACAAACAAAATTTTTCTATCAAAGTCATTTAAGGATGAACAAATAAAAAAATTACAATGATCTGTCAAAATTAAAGCGAGTTGATTACTCTCGACCTTAAACGTTTTTCATCAAAATTATGAATTGATAGTATTTTGTACGTGCGTCATCATGTATATTCTCAAGTTTTATTATAACATATATGTGTTGTCAAATTTGATGTTTTTACATTTCTCAATCATCACCTATTCTCGCTAAAACGTTCGTAATAACCTAACGTATCGATAAACTCACTCAAACCATGGACTCGATCGGAGGCGAATTTTGACACTCATATCCTACGTAAATAGAGAAGAACAAAAATCAAACAACAATATATCATGGAACCAAGTGTTAGACTGTTAGCAATGGCTTGGGGAAGAAAGTAGACTCTGTTTCGTATATTTGAAGTGTTAGTTTGCATGGAGTTTTGTTCTAGACGCACCCACGACTCTTCTTTCCCACGTTTCAGGTTTCAACTGCATCTCGACTCCATCCAAAAACGCGGAAGCAGTTTGTCTCCAACGCACCTCTTCACAACCCAAACTCCCCAAAACGCCCTTCACTCGCCGCCATATTTTCACATAATATTCCTTGTCTTCTTAAGAAAACCGAACTTTCCTCAACACACCTCAATATATTTAAGGTCCCCACTCTTGCATTCCTTACCCATCAACCCAAACCAAAACGAGAACCTCGAAGCAAAGTGTCTCTCTTGCTATGAAATTTCTGGGGAAGAAGCGGTGGATGTTGTTCAAGAGGTCGATGAGGAAGGAGTCGTGGAGTGTAAGGTGGAAGTATTTGGGGTCTGCCTTCAGGTTTAGGCCCGTGAATCTCCAGCTCTCTTTCTACGACGACGTTGTGTTCAAGATTGTTTCGGTTTTTGAGGCTATAGTCTTGGCCCTCAGCATCGCTTTCTTCTACCTTTGTTGCGGTTGCAGCTTCTGATCGAGTCTCTTATGTACTTTTGAGTTTGGAGATATGATCATGGCCGGCGTCCCTCTTAAATTCTCTTTCCTTCAGAAGAATTTCAGTCTCTTCTGTACAGTTTGAAGATATGATCATGATGTCCTCTCTAATGGGTGATTCTGCAAAGAGTTCAAGTCTTAATCTTGGCTTTGAAGGATATGAGGGGGTGAGAATGGGATTTGGGCCAAGAAGCTAATTTTCCCACATTGGCTGTGTACGTAATTTTGTTAATTTGCTTCAATGTGTGTACAAAGTTAATGATTAGTTGACTTCTTTCATGAATTCTGACTTTCAGTTCTGCAATTTGCCTCAATATTTCTCTTCTGAGCTTTGAGATATTGAGATTGATGCTTCAAACTAATTCCTAAGGGATAGGCCCAATGGCCCTTGTACATAATTTCAACCCCTAGTTCCATAAGGATTTGCTGATATGGATCTCCTAGAGATATTTAATTTGGAATGTTAACTCATATTACTTGTGTCTTCTTCAGTCAATTTTATCACCAAATTAACAGACTGTTATTTCATACAAGTAGTTCCTGTACAAGTTTAGAATAGAGGAGTCTACCGAGATCTGTTTCTATTTCAGATTAGGTCCTCATTATTTCATTAATAACAGAAATGGATTCCTCAAGGGCAAATAGGTAATGCAGATGACTCTGTTTAGCAGTCCACAGAAATTGACAGCTATTTTAGCCTTGCAACATTGGATTATTCTTCTGCCAAACATATGAACTAAATCAACTAAATTAATACTGATAACAATTTTATAAATCACCAAACATTGGTAATTTAATTTGCTAATAGTAATACAGAATTTTCTGTGAAATGATGTGTCGATGATTCTGGATCAGGTTTGATTACATTACTGAAAAATTTCTTGTAAACATATGACTGATATGAGTAGACCTTCTTCTAAAAGGAAGAAAAATCCTGCATAACACTATTCAGTCACAATATGGACCGAGTGTGTATGTCAGCTGAGGTCATAGCAGGATATCTTCTTGTAAAACTGTATATAACTATATATAGCTAGCTGCCAGGCTCTCTTATCTCTTTGACTCCCAACTTCTAAAACCTCTAAACCTTGAGCTCGAGTGAAGATGCAGGCCTCCATTTGCATTCCAACTTCATCAACCTGTCTGTCCCGTCACTCTCTTCTGAAACCTATCACAAACCCTCTTCTGGGTCATTCTCTGTCTTCAAAACCATGCTTGTCTCTGAATAGAAGAGCTTCTTTCACCACCAAAGCAGTTCTGTCGACCACTAAAGAAGCAGTCTTGAAAGATTTTCATGAACGCAGAGCTCTCAAGGTTAACCAAACCTATCATGTTATCTAATTCTGTAGCTGCGAAAATGAAACTAAAACTTTTCATTCATCCTTTTAAGGCCTTCTTTAATCAATACCGTTATGTTCAAATAATGTAACTTTGTGTTTTGCAGATTATTTCAGGTCTGCAGAATTTCGACAAAGAAAATGTTGCGTCAGTCATCACTGCTGCAGAACAGGTTTGTTTCACATATTCCATTAATTTACAGATGAGAGATATGAGATGATTGCTAAAGTAACTTTGTTGTTAAATTCGATAACAAATATGTTCCCACTACTAGGCCTCTGATCTTCTTCTTTATGCTTGGCTCTGTTAAATTTCATTGATTCCTCAGCTAAATATAGCTCAATATATCTTATATCATTTGTTATTTGATAATTGATATAGGGAGGAGCAACCCATGTGGATATAGCTTGTGACCCTGAGTTGGTGAAGCTTGCTATTAGTCTAACTTCTCTTCCGGTACGTAAATATTCTTTGTAAATGTTTTAGTTCTGGTTTCGATTATCACTTAATATGCATTGACTGATGCCTCCATTTCAGGTTTGTGTTTCATCTGTAGATCCAGCGGCATTTCCAGCTGCCGTTGAAGCAGGAGCACTGATGGTCTGAGTCACATACTAATTTCTTCCTTACATATGCTTCAACATAATGCTACCTAATTTGACAAGAATGTCACAAACTTACAGGACTCTGTCTCGATCATTTTGTGTAAACTTGAAAGTTGATGGCTTGTGCAGGTTGAGATTGGAAACTATGACTCGTTTTATGAGATGGGTGTGATTTTCACTCGAGACCAGGTACTCCATCTCATTGTTTGTTTAAATACTAATCAGTCAAGAGTTTACCTATCAAGAATTTTTATCAAGGATCTCATTTGTCGTCCTATGTTGTTTTCAGATATTGAATTTAACAAAGGAGACCAAGAGAATTCTTCCATCTGTGGCCTTATCAGTCACTGTACCTCATACACTGAGCCTTCCAGACCAGGTCACAAGCAGTATTGCTGAAAACACTATAGTTGATCAAACAAATCCTTGCATTTATTCATCCAGTTATATATAGTTTAACCAACTTAGTTGAATGACAGGTCAAGCTTGCAGAGATGCTAGAGCAGGAAGGTGTAGACATCATCCAGACTGAAGGAGGAAAATGTTCTAACCCCTCCCAATCCGGTGTTCTTGGTTTGATCGAGAAGGTACTAGCAACCTAGATTCCATTCTGCAATGAGATTTTGTTTCAACAATCAAATCTGATGGTGCTGGTATTTGGTTTTGAAGGCTTCACCAACATTAGCAGCAGCATACTCGATATCGCGGGCAGTCAGGATTCCTGTCATGTGTTCATCTGGACTGAGTGCAGTTACAGCACCAATGGCCATAACTGCAGGAGCCGCTGGTGTGGTGAGTAGACCATGACACTAGTTCTCTATCTATAGCTCGGAGGATGTCCAAGTAAAATGGATTAAGAATTTAACACTGTTTGTTTGCTCATTGTTGAATACAGGGCGTGGGCTCAGCAGTTAACAAGCTCAATGATGTAGTTGCGATGATTGCAGAAGTCAGAAGCATCTCTGATTCATTAGGGGCATCATCTGGCACCATTAGGCGTGCTACCAGTGAAGAGAAAACTTTAAAACTGTAATTCGATTGCATAGACATGCTATATTAGAGACTAATATGAAAATAAACTATGACCTATCTCCAGGGTCTTTTATGTTAGCATATCTTATCTGAGTAAAGGCTTGACAATGGCATACATACATTGTTGGCAAAACCAATTAGGTCTTTACTTATCGAGAGTACGTGAAAGCTAAACGAGAAGTTAGTGATTAGTACTAAAATCCAGTCATTGGAGCTAAACATGGTGCATCTACATTTCTCACTATTAAAATCCAGTTGGTACAGTACTTCAACTAGAAGTACACACCAACTGTGAAAAGCAGCATTCTCCCTACTGAAATTCAATCCTGAAAAGATATAGACAAAAATAATACAGGGCATGGACGGTTGTTTCAATAACAGATTATTAGCATACAGATGGGTCTGCTTTCACCCCATTGAGGCATGTTTGTCAGATATCGTAATCTTCATCATCCTCAGTTTCGTCACCCTCGCCACTTTCCTGCAGATGTTTAAAATATGATCAGTAGACTGCAAATTGACAATCACCTGTGTTACATGTAACAAAAGATTCAGGCGATTTAACACTAACAGAATGCAAAGGCTTACCTTTCTCTCGATATATTCTGACATGGCCTCGTCAAACTCAGCTCGTTTCTTCATGGCTATATCATAGTATTTAACTTTGCCCTACAATTAGGAGAAAACAATAATGAACAAAGAAAATGTTATAAGCAACTAATGGCCTAAATTAACATGCCGGAAGCTAGTACCAGTCAAAACTTGATAACAGTTTGACGCTACGTGAGTGTAGATATAGTCTAACTGGTTACGACCAGTATCATTGATCAGGAAAAGAACAACCACAAGCTTCGCCAGTTTCATTTGGCTGTAAATCTTATGTAGCTAACCTAATGGGGATTGCTTCAACGCTGATAGATTTGAGTCATAGAATTTCTATTTAGCTAAAGCACATAGTAAAAGCATTCAATATAGATAATGGCAAGTAGACGAATAGTTAACAACTTCCTGATCAAGCTCGATCATGGCATTCATAGAATCAATTAGAGTCCCTCTCTTGCTAATAATCTGTAATATTGCACAAGTTATATACACAAGCTTGATATGCACAAGCACAAGCCATTCACAAGTCTTACTGTGTTAAAAAATGCAAAGGGTGGGTCGGTATCACAATTTTGCAAAAAAAACAAAAAACAAACTTAGAACTATCACAAATAGTACCTGTATTTTTCATCAGAATAATATAACAAGTTCTGAATACAATTACTGTGCACTAAGTGAACTAAGTCAGGGCACGAACCTCATATGACAATGTCTTCCACTTCTCTCCGCCCGCCTTTCCAACCTGAATATTAAAAACACTGTTAGTTCACAGAGGAGGAGAACTGGAGAAGTGATGGAATTATGACAAGAAAAGGCAATTAGTATTTAACAAATTATCCCATGAACTCTGTTCTGATTTACCTTCTGCATAGTCTTAACATCTGGATTTTGTTCTTGAAATTCCTTGCGGAAGTCCTCCCTTAGCCACAAAAAGATAATCAAGTTTGTGAGAAAGCTGCATGCACTGGGCTGATTAAGGAGTTTCAGAACACTTGAAACATTTAGGTTCAACAGATGAATTAATATTGATTCGAGCAACTTCATCTATACTGAGCACTTGAATACAACTCATGCATCATATTGAAAAGAGGCCACGTACCTAAAGAAAATATTATGAACCAGAAAATTTACCGAAATATTCCATTATGTATCTAAACATCCTATAGTTTATATCTAATTGACAAACTTCAGTAATAAAGTTCTTAACTACAAATATGATTTAGCCTCCCCATCCCCAGAAAATGCACCGAAATTATTATTTTGAGTTTATCATCTAAATTGATTAACTTGGTCCAATCTAGAATAAATCCACATATGGTGGCTGGTGTGTCTGCATGAATCCAGTCTGTAGGAACCATAGTGTGATAATTGTATCAATACAAACAACATCAAAGTTGCAAAACACCACAATTGGTAGTCTATTGTCAAGTAATTTTGGTCCTCATATAGCTAAGTAGATTTTCTTTGGTGTATCTAAAAGAGTAGCAGTAATCGGAAAATCCATACCCAGTACAGTACGGTGTCTATTGGGATACTGAATCTGAGGCTACCAAGCTATATAATGATACCTATTAAGAGTCCTGTACTCTAAGCACCCTAAAACGACTTTCTTGTAACATGTTAACTTCCTAAAAATTACTCAACCAATAAGTCTGGTGCGATGTTTAATCTCATAACTGGAACTTCCACTTTATATTCTTAAAAAGCTCCAAGTAGAAAAGCTACTATAATTAAGGTCTATATACCAGAACCAGAATCACACCAACGAACTAAAGTCAAAGTGAAATCTGTCCTGCAACAATAATGGAAACATAAAAAGGAATGAAAGAGGTAACATACAAGAAATAGAAGAATGCAGTTGGTGGTTTCTTGGGCATATTGGGATCAACTTTTGCACCTTTCTTCTTCTGCTTGGTTTTCGATCTTTTGACTGACACGGCCCTCTTTTCCCCTTCCTCAGCTCTCATTAAGCTTGATAACCTCTTTTTCGCCTCGCCTTGTCTGACCCTCAACACCATTCTCCTAAACAATTTCAAATTAGTCATTAGAACTGTTCTTAAACACTATCAAAATTCAAAAACAATATGAACCCAATTACTCATTCAACAATGTCTGACCCTCAACATTCTCTTGTTAAACTAAGTATACAGAACAATCAATCTCCAATCTCCCACTGTAAACTAAACCCCACCACCCAATTTGTTTAAGTACACAAACCCTCTACCAACCAATTGAGCCCAACACGACTACTAGCCTAAGTAAACTGCCTTCCCAACATTTCGGAACTCAAAAGCAACAAATCCCATGAAGCAATACATACCAAAGTTTCCACTTTGTGCTTAGTTTTTCCACGTCGTGGGTGTTTACTGAGTTTTATTGAGCATAAAAAACAGAGCATAAAATGGTGAAGACAAAAGTAACATGTGGAATAAAATTACCGAGGGGAAGCTTCTTCTGGGGTCTTGGTGGCGGAAGAAGAGACAGGTCCTTGAGAGTCGTTGGTTTTCTTTGCCATGACGCAGTTGCTGGTTGCTCTGCGACTGGGTAGGGTGGGTAACTGGGTAAGTGGCTCAGAAACGAAGGACACAGCGCTCGGTGCTACGGTCTCTGTGTCCTGACGTTTATAGTGCAGGAACAAAGGCGTCGAGCTAACGACGTCGTATAGTTATCTACTGTTCTGTTTTGGACGTTTGTTGTACTTGATTGTCTTGCAATCTTTTGGTTCTGAAATTTGGAGGATTGTACATTTGTACTAGTCTACTGCAGAACTTTGTACTACGCGGGCACGGGACGAGATGTGGCTAATTTCACGTCTCATCCCATTTATTAAGTTAGAGACGGGATCAAGACGAGATTTGTGTTTTTAAAAGTTCGTCCCACTCGGGATCAATCTCGTCGGAATCGAGATGGGACCGGGCTTATCACACCTCATCGGACTTTAAATAATAAATACTTAATTTACTATTAATAAAATTTTAGTACCAATTATTGTAATAGAAGAAATTAACATATAGATTGTTCTAAAAATTCTTCATCATCTACTTCGATATCATGAGTTTAATTATTATAAAATTAAATTAATCATTCAAATTATAGCGTTATATATATTGTACATAAAAATTCTAGTGTTATCATACAAGATAAACATATATAACCATATATAATTATATATTGTATATAAGATTATATAGGTTTCGATTGCTAAGTTCATAGAAATTTGCAATATACAAATCGTCTTTATTTATATCATATAATTCGAACCATATATTAATGAGAAAATTAACCGGGACTTATTTATCTTTAAGAAATGAATCAAATTCAAGATTCATTATTTGAAGTTAGTCATTTCCTTATCAAATGCATCCGAGATGTTCTCATAAATTATAAATGTATGATGATGATGAAATATTTGATGGTTAAAATTCAAATGAAATTTAAAGTTGGACGGAGCGGGATATAAATTATTCGTCTCACGTCTCGTCTCACTATTATGAAACGGGATGGGACAGACGTTTTAAGACTTCTGTCCCGTCTCGTCCCGTCCCTATGAATTTCGGGACGGAATCGGGACGGGATCATGATTTCAGTTTTTTATGTCCACCCCTACTTTGTACTCAAAAACAGAAGAAGGAATAGGGACTCAACAGATTGAATACTACATTTTGGAGCTTTTCCTAAAGTTTTGGTTAGTTTGAACTTACTCCCTATGATTTTTAGGCATGGGATAGTATATGTTTCATATATTTAACGAAATTTAGATATCTATTATGCGCACTTATATAAGGTCACGCGTATGATTTATGAATTGTAAAAACTTTGAATTTACATCGGGCTGATCAGACAACTATATAAAACTATCAATAACCTCTTATAATGTCCATTACATTCTTTCTATTACCATGTAGTGGAAGTAATAATATCCGCAAGTGTTCGCCTTATAATGGTGCTGTCATACAAACTTGTCTCTCATGATCTCATATTGTCACAATAGTAAATCAGCAGTCATTAAAATGAGTAAGAAGTTGAAAATGAGCTAATTCAATCAAAGTAACAACTATATCCCTGAAAGTATCCAGTGCGTGAGGATGAAATTATAGTTTGCAGCTGCCTATATCCAAGGGCATTTTCATGAAAGATAGGAGTGCATGAAGGAAGTGTGCTCCCGGAGCAATTATATATCATTGTATTCGTTTTGAAAATGTAAAATAATAACTTAGGTACGTGTTTTAAAAGGACGCATACAATTGCGTCACTACTTCATTACATGCCAAGTCATAAAAAACAACTCCCCAACGGCATATCTCAGAAGAATAATCCATACCTTAAGCCAAAACTTTAAAACAACAAAGTAATACTACAAAACTTAAATATCAAACTTATCTTCATAGATACAATCAAATAGTCGATATCAATTATAAATTATTGTGCACTTATTACCATTCTAAACAATTAATACAAGAAGTGCATTAATAGTGTTAATGTTATATTTCATAATTTTATTTTTTCGATTAAGATGAACAACTGAAATGTCACAACTACTATTTCCCGTGAGTCGAAGTTGACATCTCATCCATTAAAGACAAGTTGTCTCCCACCGGACCAAACGGTATCAAGTATAGTCAAACTCACAATCTCCCACTCATGGTAACAAATTTTTCTCTTAAATAAATTATCTCACTTATACCGAATTTTGATCGGATAGAAAATATATGTAAAAAAAAAGATTAGAGAATCAGAGAGAGGTGCATCTCTCTTCCGGTGAGAACTGCAGAGTGACGTGGCGTGGATATAGCACCGCAGCTGAAAACAACGAGGTTTTTCCTCCTCCTACAAAAACCCAATCTCAACTCGCTCTTCTCTCCGATTCAAAATCTCACCTCGTTGGCGTCGCCACCACTCTCACTCTCCAACTCTCAAACTCACCACCACCATGCAGGCCATCCAATCCTCCACACTCCGACCCGCCCCGCTCGACCCGCTCCGCAAACGGGCCCACTTCCCCAACCTCACTCCCAACCCCGCCCCCAGACGCGTCTCCTTCATTTCCGCCTCCTCCACCGCCACCGCCCCCACGCGCGAGAAGGACCCCAAGAAGCGCGTCGTCATCACCGGCCTCGGCTGCGTCTCCGTCTTCGGCAACGACGTTAACGCCTACTACGACAAGCTCCTCGCCGGCGAGAGCGGCGTCGGCCCCATCGACCGGTTTGATGCTTCCAAGTTCCCCACCAGGTTCGGCGGCCAGATCCGAGGATTCACCTCCGAGGGCTACATTGACGGCAAGAACGATCGCCGCCTCGACGATTGCCTCCGCTACGCCATTGTTGCCGGCAAGAAAGCTCTCGAAGATGCTGATCTCGGCACCGATAACCGCCCCAAGGTCACTTCCTCCTTCAATTCTAATCAATTCTAGCTCAATAATCTTTAGTTCGATTTCGTTGATAAACTATGGATCTGTTTGTGAAATTGTTGCTAATTGTGAACATGCATTGATGAATTGATGTAATGTAGCTGAGTTTATTTGTGGTTTTCTCGATTTGATTGAGTAATGAATCCCGTCGCCCTTAGATGATGCTGAAATGGTTGAATTTTACTTGAATTACAGCTGGATAAGTTGAGGGCCGGTGTGCTAGTTGGATCAGGGATGGGTGGTCTTACTGTGTTTTCGGATGGTGTTCATGCACTAATAGATAAAGGTCACAGGAAGATTACCCCTTTCTTCATTCCCTATGCTATTACGAACATGGGATCTGCTCTTCTTGCGATTGATCTGGGTTTCATGGGGCCGAATTATTCAATTTCGACTGCTTGCGCTACTTCGAATTACTGTTTCTATGCTGCGGCAAACCACATTCGTCGGGGCGAAGCTGATTTGATGATTGCTGGGGGGACGGAGGCTGCATTGATTCCCATTGGGCTTGGGGGGTTTGTTGCATGCAGGGCATTGTCTCAGAGAAATGATGATCCGAAAACTGCTTCTAGGCCGTGGGACAAAGATAGGGATGGCTTTGTTATGGGTGAAGGTGCTGGAATATTGGTGAGTCTGCATTGGTTATGAATTATGATTTTGAAGCCAAATGATATGAACAACATCGAAGTTCAACCCTTTTGCAATTGATTTCTTTTTTTATGCTGATTTTGATTATGATACCTGAAGTAGTTGATCTTGTTGACAGGTAATGGAGAGCTTGGAACACGCAATGAAACGAGGTGCACCTATCATTGCTGAGTACTTGGGAGGTGCAATTAACTGTGATGCATATCATATGACTGATCCAAGAGCTGATGGACTTGGCGTATCTACATGCATAGAGAGAAGCCTTGAAGATGCTGGTGTGTCACCTGAAGAGGTACCGTCTTCCTTAAGCTCGTCTTCTGATTCATAGTGCCTGTCTCTTGGCATCATTAATTGAAGTATTCCCTCACTGTTTCAGGTTAACTACATCAATGCACATGCAACTTCCACTCTGGCAGGTGACCTGGCTGAGATTAATGCTATAAAGAAAGTGTTCAAGAACACAAAAGAGATAAAAATCAATGCCACTAAGGTAATCTATCTTACTCTGCCTCTACATTGTTTAATATGATGTGCCATTCGGCCCATTCCTGATGATGTTTCTTGTGTACTTATACCAGTCTATGATCGGTCACTGCCTTGGTGCTTCTGGGGGTTTGGAAGCTATTGCTACAGTGAAAGCTATACAAACAGGATGGCTTCATCCTTCCATAAACCAATTTGTATGTCAATACTCCTATATTTTACATTTTGATGGTTTTTGTTTACGGGGGTTTGAAAATCAATTCACAAAGCATAGTATTATTCATTTAGTTTCCTTTTACTATGCTTTTTGTTCCTCACCTTTACCGAAATGATCTCTGATATGTGGCTCATTCCTCGAACAGAATCCAGAACCTTCAGTTGAGTTTGACACTGTTGCAAATGTAAAGCAGCAGCATGAAGTGAATGTTGGTATGAATCCCAAAACTTCAAACTCCCTTTGCACCTATCTTTCCGTGGTAAATACACTCACTAGTCACTACTATGTTTATCCATTTTTCAGGCATATCAAATTCGTTCGGATTTGGAGGACACAACTCTGTGGTTGCGTTTTCAGCGTTCAAGCCTTGATTATCCAAGCTTGTCTGCAAGTTTTGTACTACATCAGTCTTGCATAGAGGAGATCTTAACTGTATCTGAGGCTGCTTTTCATTCTTATTTTTGGAGCCAGTTGTAGCGAAATAATCAAGGGTTACTATATTTCAAGGACAATAGTCAGTTAGAAACCAGGTTCTATGGGTCAGTAGCAGGTCTTATTTATCTTCTTCGTTTTTACTTGTGTGGTTGTTGACTTGTTGATATGCTGAATTGTTGTATTAAATGGAAAGCTTGATCAGTTTTATTGATTGAACCACATTTTGGCCAAACCATGTTTTTGCTATGCTTTTATAATCTCTGAGATGATGCAGAGTTTTATTTGAAATCCAGGCATCTAATAGTAGCTAAGAGCCAAAGCTTGAGCTAGTAAAGCCGCCTCTAGTAACTTTGCATCAACTATTATATGACATGAAGCAATAACGAAGTAGCAGAAAAATCCGATAACACTTTCAAATAAACCCTAAACAGTTAAATTCGCATGCGAAAAAACCCCTTTTTTATTAGAAAAAAAACCTATACAGCCAAACTGAGCTAAAAACAAAACAAAACAAACTTTGAGCGCTTTTGCGGCATCAATAATCATCCTCTTGGACAAGCTCCCAATCTTGAATATCTTCACTACCGGAGGAGCCCTCGCCGGCTTTCTTGTCATCGAAAACCTTCAAAACCGCTGATCGGATCGCTTTATAGCTTGATTTTCCTATGAACCAACAAATACTTGCCGGAACACCAACCGGAGAAGTTATTGCGGCCCCACCAACAATCCATGGAATTAGCTTCAAACTCCGTGACATATCATCTTGTGACATCAGCTGGTACTCCTCCATCTTCTCTTTTCCTCTGTTGATGATCTTCCAACTCTCTAACCCCTTGGCTATTTTCCACCAACATTCAAAAACTATTCTCTTGTGTGGATCGGAGAGTAAATAATATGAAATCGTAAGTTTAAAGAAACGTTCAGATCCGGACTCGTGTTCCTTCTTGAAGCATTGATACAAAAAGGACTCCCAATCCACGCCTCTCAGTTTCTCTCTGAACTCTTCGAATGTGAGATTTGATGGTAGATCCTCCAGAAAGCAAGGCAAAAGCTGTGCTCTCAAGGCCTCTGAGATCTGTTTCTGTGTGAGATTCTCTCCGGACTGTAACCCAAGAAGCTTGTAATGATCAGTTGTATAGAACATAACCTCTATCTCCGGTATCGCTAGTAACTTTTCCGCCGTCGTCTTAGCGTTCTCTGCCGTATGCATCTTGTATAGATCAAAGCCAAACCCTAGGTTAAAATCTTGATTTGATTTACGTATGAAGAAGGTTAACTAGTCGCCTCATCTATATAGATCTTGTTAGAACTACAACTACCCAACTACATACGGTGACGTACCGTAGTATGGTAGGATTTCCTGAATAGATAAGTACAAACTGCGGCAGCCCAGCCCATTTTAAGATGCTGATTTTAGTCATAACTATCTGAAGTGATTAAATTCTTTGTAGCATTACTACCAGTCTACCATAGTATGATCATTGATCTAACTATAGTTACTGAACATTAGCCAATCCAGGTATCGCAATCATCACATAGCTAAGAGCCATAGAAAGCCATTACTGGTTTTGGGGTGCTTGGAGACTGCATGCACATTCGTAGATTAGAATTTCAGATTTTCTTCAAGGTTGGTGCGCCGTGCACGCCCGGAAAATGTAATTTCAGATGAGAATTTCATGATCGATCGAGTCATGGTGCGGCTAGCTCATGTTCGAGACCTGTTCCTCCGCAGACAACCCCTTCATCTAAAGTCTCAACAATAGGTTTCAGGTATTCTATTGCTTTCGGAAAATGAGTTTCCCGGGAATTGAAGCAGGTCAAGGAGGAAACCAGTGTTCCACAATTTAAAAGGACGGACAAGGAGCTGATGAAGGAGCAAGTGGAAGAGCTCAAGGGGGTGCCGGGGCACTTAGGGTACGTGTAGACCGTGTAGTGGCTGTTCCAATTATATTTCTTTATAGACATAGGATTTTGTTAATCATGTATCGGACTGAAGTGAGGTTTGTTTGATTCAAAACAAGTGATCGACTTGATCTTCTTTAGTTTATTTTTCTTGAGAGGGTTTGGGGAAGGCACCATTGGTGTGTCCGGTGGAATTGGTTTGGCGGTAGTTTTACAAATATTGATATTGATATGCATCATTATATACCCATGAAACAATAGCTAGATATATTACTCATGAAACAATGACTAGATATATTATTCATTTACTCGATCATGCCAGTAGCAGATCAGATAAATCCAATGACAATGACAAAACAAAAACAAAAAGTAAGGATTTAAACTAAACTTGGTTATCAAGAAAACTAGTACAACTTATGTGATGCCTTTGTTTTATCAATTAGTACTCTTCTACAAGTTCACAGTCTTGAATATCTACATCACCGGAGGAGTCCTCACCGGCTTTCTTGTCATCGTTGCCATAGCCAACAGTGGCAGATCCTGGATGGTTAATTAGGAGATACTTGAAGTTCTAAACCGAAGAATAAGAAAAAGAAAATAGTGATAATCTCGACAATGCAAGAAAATTGTATTAATTGAAACCAAAATAAAGACATTTAGTTAAGGGAGAACGTAATGAGTCCAATCCCTTAAATGCAAACAATAAAAAATGTTAAACTAATAAAATTTAACACTACGAGTTGATTGTTCTTTAAAAACACATGCATTTCCAGTTGATAGTTTAAATTTAACTAAACTAGCTAAAAACTTGTTTCTTCTCTGTTCATCCCTTTGACTCTTCCGGTCTTCCCTCTACATTAAAAATCAACATAAGTACAAAACCCTAACGGATTAAAATCCTAAAAAAAAAAGTAGCAAACAAAAATAAAGTAATCAACTTAACCCAAACTCATAATCAGAATAACCAAAACAATTAAATAAGGTAAAACTAAACCCAAATCTCAATTTCATTACCTCATTCACATGAGATTGCCGAACAAAAACATATTCCCCAAATACCCAGTTCGATCTAGGGAGCAGGTTGAGACGGACAACTATGGTGTTGCGGTGGAGCATGGAGCTTAGTCCTAAGGCCCCAAGTGGAATCAGTCAATCTAATTTAGGGAATGCTTCAACTTAAAAAATATATATATATATATATATATATATATATATATATATATACAAGGCTTTTCACATAAGGAGATTATTATAAAATCGGCTGACATTTTGTAGAGATGATCTATACGTTATTACCTAAATATTTAACGGTAGAGATGAAAAAACTCGATCGAAAAGTTGCTCAAAAATGAAAACTCATACCTTATGTGAAAAACCTTATATAACTAGTCCTTGCTATATAGAGGATCCGCCCCAGCCGGCCGGTACCTTAAACTTAAAAGCTTCAAAATTGCTGATTGAATCGCTTTACAACTTGATTTTCCTATCAACCAACAAATCCTTGTCGGATGATAAATCGGTAAAGCAATTACCATCCCACCCATGATAAAAACAAAAAATTTACAAGCCCGTATGAAAATCCTCAATCGACATCAGCTCGAACTCGTTCATATTTTTTTTGTGTTGATGATCTTGAAACTCTCTAAACACTTGACTTATGTTAGCCAAGCGTCAAATTATTTTCGTTGCTCCGGATCGCTAAGTGCATAATAGGAAAGCAATGCTTCTGCGATACGTTCATATCATGGCTTTTCTTCCTCTGACTTATCGAAGAACCGGTCCCAAGCGGCTTCCCAATCCATGTGTAGAAGTTTCTGTCTGCCCTCTTCTATTGTGAGATCTGATGGTAAACCAACAGACTTGCTCAAGCAAGTCACTATCTTTGCTTCTAAGGCCTTTGACAGCTAGCTCAGCAAAAGCGAAGAAATGTTTTGAGTTTTGATACTCAGCCGTTGGAATATCAATCTGAACTGTTTGATTTTAACTTTTGATAACAGTCAAATGTTGGCCAACACATTTAAGTACTGATATTATGAATATATAAAACGTTTGCAGAAATTCTGAAAAATGATATATTCTTCGATGACAAAAAAAAAAAAGCGTCAGAGATGCACATAAAATGGGCGCCAAAAAGAAGGGCAACCTCTCCAATTTTCCCGCCAAATTCAATACCCTAGTCCCCAAAAAGGGATTCCACTAATTTCCACCACCTATCTTCTCACATCTCAACAACCTTCCTCACCGCCGCCGCCATCGGAAGAAAATGGACATCAGCGATGAAACCAGGGCGGCCCACCGCCGCGAGCTCACTTCCTTCTTGGAAGACGGCGTACGTCACCTCTCTATCTCCCCTCTCTCTCTCTCTCTATACTTCTCTCTCTAACCAATCCGGTGTTGAGTTTCGCAGACGTACATGGACGACATCAAGGCCGTCCTCAACCGCAAGGACCGCCGCCTCATCGTCAACATCTCCGATCTCCACTCCTACGGCGACCTCGGCAACAAGTCAGTTCACCTTTCCCTTACTACTCCATCTTAAAATCCCTAAATTTTGTTCTAGGTTTTCTGGAAAGTTCTAATTTGATCATTCGATTTTTGCGTAAATTTCATCAGCATTTTGAGAAATCCGAGTGACTATATGCAAGCATTTAACGACGCGGCGACTGAGGTGGCCAGCAAGATCGATCCTAAGTACTTAAAATCCGGGGATCAGCTCCTCGTGGGCTTTAATGGGCCCTTTGTGTCGCGCGGCGTCACGCCGAGGGATCTTCTCTCTGAGTACATTGGATCCATGGTTTCGGTTCGCGGCATTGTCACCAAATGTACTTCTCTCATTCCCTAATTTTATCTACATTTTACTGTTTGTTGATTGAATTGCGAAATTTAGTTATGAAATGTGAGGTGTTTTGGTGAGAATTGGAATGAAATGGTTTCAATTAGGACAAAAGGTGCAACAAACTTGAGTAATTGAGGTTAGTGTTGTTAAGTTTGAGTAGGCTTAATGTGTTAGCTAATGCATTTGCAGGTTCTCTTGTGAGGCCGAAAGTTGTTAAGAGTGTTCATTTCTGCCCTACGACCGGAAATTTTATGACTCGTGAGTACCGAGACATTACATCCAACATGGGTCTGCCTACAGGATCAGTTTATCCCACCAGGGTAATCTCAAGTCTTTTCTTTAGTTATCAACTTATCATTGTTCTGTTATTGGGTGAAGGGCTTATATAAAGTTGTTGTCACAGGATGAAAATGGGAACTTGCTGGTGACCGAGTATGGAATGTGCAAATACAAAGATCATCAGACTTTGTCGATGCAAGAAGTGCCTGAAAACTCGGCTCCTGGTCAGCTTCCGCGAACAGTGGATGTAATAGTTGAGGATGACCTGGTAGATAAGTGCAAACCAGGAGACCGAGTGGCTGTTGTAGGGATTTACAAAGCTCTTCCTGGTAAAAGCAAGGGGAGTGTGAATGGAGTATTCCGGTAGATACTGGTTAAACTATTAGTTAGTTCTGCTCATACAATAATTTTTTACTTTAAATCTTGACTTAGTGACTGTTATTGTGTAGGACGGTTCTCATAGCTAACAATGTTACTCAGCTGAACAAAGAGGCACAATCGCCACAGTACAGTGCTGAAGACCTAACGAATATTAAAAAGATAGCTGAGAGAGATGATGCATTTGACCTGCTTGGCAATTCACTTGCACCTTCTATATATGGGCACTCGTGGATAAAGAAAGCAGTGATACTATTAATGCTTGGGGGAGTAGAAAAGAACTTGAAGAATGGCACTCACTTACGAGGGTAAGTCATGCTTCAAGTTTATGTGTTAGACATATATGCTACTGATCTATATTGCACTGAAAGCAAGCTCATCCCCATTGTGCTTTTTCTATCTGATCTCCATATCTTTCTTCTATTTTGGATATCCCTATGAGGCTGTGCCCGAGTGCTCTGGCATAAAATGAAGTCTCATTAAGTCGTCTTGTGTTTTTAGTGACATTAACATGATGATGGTTGGTGATCCTTCTGTTGCGAAGTCTCAACTTTTGAGAGCAATTATGAATATTGCTCCATTGGCAATATCAACTACTGGCCGGGGTTCTTCTGGTGTTGGTTTGACAGCTGCTGTTACATCAGATCAAGAGACAGGTAATGATGCATATTCTTCTTCTCCAGATATATGCTAGTACTGCATGATTCTTATATCTGGAAGATAATAATGTATTTGCTACCAGGAGAGAGAAGGCTAGAGGCTGGTGCCATGGTTCTTGCTGACCGCGGCGTTGTCTGTATTGATGAATTTGATAAAATGAATGATCAAGATCGTGTTGCCATACATGAAGTTATGGAACAACAGACTGTTACTATTGCCAAAGCTGGAATCCATGCATCTCTCAACGCGCGGTGCAGTGTGGTGGCTGCTGCAAATCCCATATATGGCTCTGTAAGTGACAGTTAATGGTCATCAACTGCCATAAAGTATAGTATTATTTTTGTCATATATATATATACATACACACACATATTGATATATTAGCCCCCTTTTTTAATTTATAGTTCTGATTCCGGAATAATGTTGCAGTATGATCGTTCATTGACACCAACAAAAAACATCGGACTTCCAGACTCTTTGCTTTCTCGTTTTGATTTGCTGTTTATTGTATTGGATCAAATGGATCCTGATATTGACCGTCATGTCTCGGAGCATGTATTGCGTATGCATCGGTATCGTTCTGTATCTGGAGGTATTAAAGCCGTAATATCTTGCTTTAATACTATGATATTTAAGGAGTAGAAACTAATTTTTGACTGATAAATGTAGGTGAAGCAATGCTTGATGCGAACTCAGGATACGGAGGAGAAGATGAAGTTGATAATGACTCCACTGTATTTGTCAAGTATAACCGGATGCTACATGGAAAGAAAACAACTAGGGGACAGAAGCGTGATACCCTCACAATCAAGTTCCTAAAGAAGTACATTCATTATGCAAAGCATAGGATTCAGCCTGATCTGACTGATGAGGTCCTGATTCTTTATTTCTTCGTCGTCTTTGCTATAAAATTATCATTATATTTTCTTCCAATTGTTACATCATCTGGTTATTTGTCTGAACCTATTCTGCAATCTGATAAACGAACAGATACCTATCTGTATTGTGGAGTCTTTTCAATTACATTTATACTTAGATACCAATGTTTGCATTTTGGAAGCTTTGTGACAACTAATGCCAATTTTTTCCAACAGGCATCTGAACAAATTGCAACAGCATATGCAGAACTTAGAGATGCCAGTTCAAATGCAAAGGTCAGCATTGTTTTCACAATCCATCTTATATATGGTTAGTGCTGTGGCTCGTTTATCATGAATTCATGATCGCTGTTGCGTTTGTTATTCAGACTGGTGGAACTCTTCCAATTACTGCCAGAACTTTAGAAACAATCATTCGTCTCTCAACTGCTCATGCGAAATTGAAGTTGAGCAGAAAGGTAACTCATCAGTTTAATTGACTTGATAAGAATTATGGGACTTCATAATGTTTTCATTCATCCAGGAAATGAAGATCATAGGTTTTCATGAGCTTCTGTATTCTGTCATTCTGATAATTATTGAACTTATGGTAGCTTGTAATTCTGTCTTCACAGGTCACAAAATCTGATGTTGACGCTGCTCTTAAAGTTTTGAACTTTGCAATATATCACAAAGAGTTGACTGACATGGAGGAACGCGAGCACGAACGAGAAATGGAGAGGAATGGCAGAGATGCTCAACATTCAGGTGAAAATGGTGGCTCTCGCAATAGAACTGCTAATAGAGATGGGTAAGCATATAATTTGTAGAACTCTGTTAAATCTTTAATTAAAGTATCTCTATGACTACTGAAATGTGCGAATCCTGTTAACATTTTCCCCTTGTAGCATTAGCAGTGTTGTTAAAAATTCCCAACATTCAGCTAACCCTATTTGTTTTGTTTTTTTTCCCCTTGTAGTGCACCAACTGATCCAATGGACATAGATGACCCTCCCACACAATCGGCTGCGAATATATCTTCTGATAGGTGAGTCTAGCAGCGGCTGTAGCCAAAGTTGCCATTATGTTTTCTAATCTGTTAGTTTTATATATTAATGCCAATTCTAATTTCTGCCATTCTTTCTCTGCCTGCAGAGGAGAAGCATTTAATTCTTTATTTGGTGGACATATGCGAGAGAAGCGCTTGGATAGCATATCCATTGAGGAGATTGAGATGGCTGTTAATGAAAGAGCAGTTTCCCCTTACTCAAGGGCAGAGATTATAGTCCTGTTAGAGGTAAAAGCTCTACTGCATGGTATTCAATCGAAGAAATATTGTTAGCTGTTAAACTTAACGGATTGCCCTTGTATTCTTTATCTAAAACTATTATATGAGCCAGTATTGTGAATACTGACGCTCATGTCAAGTTTGCTAAACATGACTTCTCGATCTACTTTAGTGGAAGTGTAATAACATAAAGTGCATGACTTTCAGAAACTTCAAGAGGATAACAGAGTGATGATAGCTGATGGAATGGTTGTTATGATCTCATGAGTTGTAGGCTCACCTGCTACAAGTTAATCAAGGTATGTGCAAAGTTTCATAACTTTCCATGCTATCCTGTAATTACTGAGCTCTAATTAAGATTCTATTCCAATTCTGAGTTACTCCAGTTCAAACAAATTTAACTCTGTTTCCAAAGTTTTACTTTCCTTGCCAGTCTTCAAAATTTTCTGGATTCCTGAAAATAATTTACATTTACATTCTTATCTAGCTTGTTTTGGTAAATAAGATACTGCATTGGTAAGTAACAGAGAAGCAATGAATTTCAGGGGGAGCCGAAATCAGCAACAGGGATGGCAACTTTGGACGGAAACATAAACTTTAGGTTTTGGCTTCTCATCATCTCATGTATCACTTCTGATGTAGTAACATTTTCATATTTCAACTCCATGTAAGCTTTGTTACAGATTTTAAAGCAGTGTAGGCGTCCATATGTTATTAGAATTCCCACCTTTTGTACTTATTGCCCTGCCAAGTTAAAGGTCCCTAAGTCTTAACACTAAAACTGTCGCCATGAAACTCAATTCTTCTCTCTTTTTACCGAGTTGATCATGCAAGTGAATTGAGGTTCAAAGTCATATTGATAGAACTTCACCATCTCCTACTTACAAAGAAATTAATATCAATAATCTGTGAATCAAACCAGATATCTGATAATTCTTGTCGCGATTTGTGAATAATTTTATTTGTAATGTAAAATGTAGAGTGATTAATAATTGGCAAATGGGGTTTGGAAAAAGGACTTGAAGCACAAGAAAAGACAGTATTTTTAATTTTTGGTAATTAAAATCAACGAAAATTTCCAAGAAAACGAAAGACGTCATGTTCGGACTTGGGGGACAAGAAATAAGTAGAAGAGTTGAGATAAAGCAAGATGGCAGCTCCGCTGCCTCTCATTCTCAGAAACCCTTCTCCTCTCTTCGCTCCGATCCCGACCAACTCTCCTCTCCGTCTCCCTACCACTCACTACCACCGCCGCCACTGCCCCCCTCTCGCCGCAGCCAAGTCCTTTTCCGCCATTTCACTCTTCTCCAACACCACCAGACCCTTGCTCCCCATCCTCAACTGCTCTAAGGTAACACACCATTGATGTCTTTAACCTTTGAACTCTAACTCTAGCTTTGTAGTTGAACTAACAGTTGTAGGTTTACTTTAGATGGAAGGGAGTCAAACTACTGGGAATGAAATCACGGAGGAAGTTACTGCGAACACAACTGAAGCAAGTGTGTCTGGTTTGAAGAAGATATTTGTGGCTGGTGCTACTGGGAGCACTGGTAAAAGAGTTGTTGAGCAGTTACTGGCTAAGGGTTATGCTGTGAAAGCCGGAGTTCGGGATTTGGAGAAAGCCAAAACTAGTCTTCCCAGCAGTAACCCTGCTCTTCAAATTGTGAGTTTTGTCTTTTATTTGAAGTGCGGGGATGGATATAATGAATTGAGGGGGAGGATTGAGTTTGGATTGTGTTGTTGTTTTTGTAGGTGAAAGCAGATGTGACAGAGGGTTCTGCGAAGTTGGCAGAAGCAATTAGTAGTGATTCGGATGCTGTGATTTGCGCGACGGGGTTTAGCTATGGATGGGATGTTTTGGCTCCATGGAAGGTAACATTCTGTTCTCTAGTCTCTACCTATGCATTATATTTCTTTGGCAGTTTGGCATTTGGTCTTTGTGCACTGCATATTTGGTTTTGTAAATTGCAGTATGATTAGGCAAAAGGGCTGTTTGTTTAAGTTTAAGCTTATATTGGGATTAGGTAGATTCTAATGATGAGTTGATAAAGTAACATTTTAGATGATCAATAATTCTAAATGAACACCCTTGTAATGATGATACCCTTTACTGCTTTACACTTGGTAGAAACAAGGATCATAGTGTGCCACACTGCCACCGGACAATAGTCCCATTAAAGAAAAGTCCGATTAACAGTTAAGTCCTCACTGTTGTGGTGATAATCGAAAGCATGTTGATTTGAGGATACTCTGGGTTCTGGAAGGCATGAGTGAATGAAAAGTTATGTTCTATGATTATGGATTTATGGATGGATGTAGAGACTTCAATGTAGGGAACCTTTTTGTTTTTTGAAATTATGACCTCTATAGTGTTCATATATTCAGAATTGACTGATGTTGAGAGTTTGTTTGAAAAGAAATATGAAATTTCAGGGCCCTGCCTAGCAATGAAAAGAACGTTGTGGGAAAGGAACTGTTACTTTGTCCCAGCTTCTATGCAGTTTTAATCCAACAGAAATGTTCATTGATCCTTATCCTAAAATATTTGATACTGCTATAACCACAGATCTGTTTTTTCGATGTTGTGCTATTGATAATGATTTGCTGTCTAAAAAATGGCCATCTTTGGTACAGGTTGATAACTTTGGGACAGTTAACCTCGTTGATGCATGCCGCAAAGTTGGTGTGAAGAGGTTTATTCTGGTCAGTTCCATTTTAGTCAATGGAGCATCAATGGGGCAGATTCTCAATCCAGCTTACATCTTTCTTAATATATTTGGTCTCACCTTAATCGCAAAGCTTCAGGCAGAGAATTATATCAGGAAGTCTGGTATAAACTACACAATAATAAGGCCTGGTGGGTTGAGAAATGAACCTCCAACAGGAAATCTTGTGATGGAGCCAGAGGTAACACTGCAATTATATCAATTTTTCCGATTTTGCCTGGACTCCCTGGAGTCTTGCTACAAATACTAAACCTTCAATGAACTTTTTCTCTTGGCAGGACACACTATCAGGAGGCACCATCTCCAGAGATCTGGTTGCAGAAGTAGCTATTGAAGCATTAGTCACTCCTGAAGCATCTTACAAGGTAGTGGAGATAGTTTCCAAAGCTGATGCCCCCAAGCATACATATGACGAACTATTTGGTTCAGTTAAGGAACGGTGATCTCTAGTTTGATGACAGGATATCTTGTTGGCAGATTAGTAGGTAACTACGTATACAGTATACCCATTTGTAGTAGCTCTGATAGCATATCTATGTTTTCTAATGTTCCTTGTCCATCAATACTATACCTCTTTTCATTACATTGATAATGATTGGTCTGATATCTCATTATCTGTGTCTTTAATTTCTTTTTTGTCATCTCATTTTAGTAACTCACTAATGAAAGCATTAGCTTCAATTATGAAATACTAGGCAAAAAGAGGAGACGTATATGATGCAAAACATCTTATTAATCATCAGAACAAGTGAACAAGACTTCCGAATTAAAAGTACGAACGACATCAAATAGAATGCATTAAAGAGTTAAAAGAACCAAGCCAGCAAAGAAGCGATGGCCCCTAGTGCAGCTGGAACAGCCAGAGCTGCTGCTTTGCTTTCCATTGGAGCTGGTGCAGGTGCAAAATCTTCAACAGCAGCAGTGGCTTTGAAAGAAGCAAAGCTCACAAGGACAATGATGTAGATAGTGAAAACCATGGCCATTCTGCAACTCTCCATCTCTGCTCGTTAATTCTTGGATATGTGAGCAAAGTGGTAGTGAGAAACTGAGAATAAGAATAGTAGTGAGTTCTGGTTTTGGTTGGGGAAATTGAGAAGGTACAGTGCGGGTTTTATAGGGAAGGTTTGTGGGAGTTGGCTAATCAGAATATGCCATCCGCCAATTGTATACCTTCAACCACAAACAACATCATTTGGTGGTAGTGTGGGCTTTCATATATATAATTCTCTCTCACTCCACTAAACTCTGTACCAGCCTGTGGTTATAGTGCAAGATAACCAAAATTAGCAGAATAATAGTGTTTCCAGACAAGTTTGGAATATTTGATAATTTGCTCTAGTGCTATGCATGTGATACATTTGCCTCTGTGGCGCACAACCATTATTTGGGGTTAAGGGGGGCTGATTCAGATAAATTTTTTGTGCCATTTGTAAACCAAGTGTGAGTTTATGTAATTATGTGCTCAGAGAATTGATCGGCCAAATGTGTGTTCACTTATAAAGATGTCTTAAAGCTAAAGATTAAAGAAGGTATGCTCTTTGGTATTCTAATCGGAAAAAAAAATCGTATTCTAAGGTCTACTACCAATAAATTATACAGCATATTAACATGAGTGCGCACTTATGAAACAGTTTGAAAGGTATATCATATATGTGCGGTAAGTAAATCTAACAGCTACAAACTATTTAAGGTTTTGTGATCATCATGGACCCAAATCACCCATATACTCTTTTTGAGGTGCAGTGGCTAATCATGGATTCAAAGAGTTTGGGATCAACATCAACTGATGATCATGCAGGACCAAAAATTTGTTCATATATGGATAAGTGCCACTACTAATGAAAAAAGTATTTGGGCCTTTTGCAATGAAGACCCACTTAGGCAATTACCATTTGCAAATTACAATTATATCACTCAGCTCAAAGTGACAGTCTCAAACCCTCTAAATCCTTCTCGAGCTTGTCAAAATTAATTCTGTACAAGTTTCACCCTCAAGGCCTCATATAATCTCCAGAGCTGACAATGAACCACGCGGTTGATTTCCGGCGAAGAAGCAAGACGGCGCCGGCCCCCAAGCTCCGAGAGATAGAGGTTCTTATAATCTCGGCGCAGGACCTCAAGGACTTGAAGCACTTAACGCAAATGAGAGCTTACGCGGTGGTGTACGTCGATAAAGACGTGCACGTGGTGAGGACCCGGGTGGACGAGCACGGCGGCACCAACCCGACGTGGAACGAGGTGGTGAGGGTCAAGTTCCGGGAGGAGATGGCGGACAAGGAGCACGTGCTGGCGGCGGTGAATGTCGACATCTACGCTCACGATCACGTGAGGGAGAAGCCGGTGGGGAGCGCAAGGGTGCTGCTCTGCGACGTTTTGTAGGGCGGCGATGCCCGAGAGACGACGGACAATCCGATACAGTGCTTGACGGTGCAGGTGTGGAGTCCGTCGGGGAGGCCCCAAGGGCTGCTCAACCTGTGAATCCCTGCCACGGGAAGGTTCTTGATAAGGAGGGAATCGTTGTCGTTTAGTGAGAGGGAGGCGGATGAGGAGGAGGAGGAGGAGGCGGTGGCGGAGAAAGGGAGTAGGTTGGTTTGGTGGCGCGGTGGATGTGCCAGTGCGTGGATGTGCATGATAGACACGTAGGGTAAGCATCAATGTTAGTTCAGTATTTCATGCACGCTTTGGTTTTGTTCTTGTTTTGTTCTTTCATGCACATCTTTTTTTTTTTTTTTTGTAATTTAAACATGTCTCCTTTCATGTCTTGCGTATTAGAATGAGTGGCTTTCTTCAATTAAGCCTGCAGGTTGTGTGTTAAATCCTAAAAGCCATACATATATTAATAACAGTATGACTAATATAATTAAGAAGAATAATTGAAAGAGAATCGAATTTGGTTTCCATGCCTTCTATCTAACATTCTAGCTAGTACCCTGAGCCCTCGACGACCAAGCGTATTAACATTTCCATTTTCGAAGGGGTGTGCCATCAGACAACTCTGCATAAACCAGAGGATTTAGATTCATGCATCGATCTAATTAACATCGCTCCTTTAATATGAAGTTTGCTGCAAGGCATTCTGCTTCACCAGAAGACATTTACAACATGGCCAAGTCATTCTCCACAAAAAAGAAAAGAAAAAAACAACAGCAGCAGCAGCAACAACAACAATAACGACTGGGATGGAGAGAGAGCCTGCGAATCCAGTTATACATTGTCTGAAGAAGTGATGATGCTATATATTCTAAAGAGATATAATATTAAGATGGACAATAGTCAACGAAGGACTCCATGGCCCAATGGATAAGGCGCTGGTCTACGAAACCAGAGATTCTGGGTTCGATCCCCAGTGGAGTCGATTAACCTTTTTACTTCTCTTTTTCTCAAAGTATTCTGTTTTGTTTTTTTTTATGATATACTATTTAACCGGAGCCGTTTAGCATAAGTCAGGATGGCCGAGTGGTCTAAGGCGCCAGACTCAAGTTCTGGTCTTCGAGAGAGGGCGTGGGTTCAAATCCCACTTCTGACATTTTCATTTTTCGTTTTTCTTTTCCAACATTTTCCTACTAACTAGCTCCCCTGTCTTTTCATTACAGTGATTGGCAGTCACCATTTCCGCGATATTACCATCTGACATCAGCTGTTGAGAACTTGAGAATGACATTCACATCCCGAAGGAAAGCTCCATTGCCAAAGAAGGCAGCTTAAAGCTTGTTACAAATAAAAGAACTTCATAAAGATGTATGAAAATATATTGTACATGTGGAGCTAAATATCTCAAAACATTTCATACTTTCAGATTGACATAATCAGCCAATGCAATTCCACAACCACATTAACCAACAGAGATCATTTTGTTGGTGTTACATTGACGAATTTCTTTCTTCAACGACTGCATAACTGCACTCCATGCCCTTCATTTCCACCTGGAGTTTGGTCCGTATAATCCTGAAGTCAACATGACTCAGAATGGAGAAAGTGCCGCATGGCTATGCAGGTTAACTCAACATGTCACCAGAATTTGCTATAAATTGACATCTGTTTTAGATCTGTTTCTTATTGGGCGCTGCTGCTTTTAGTTTCTCTAACTGCTTCCGTATGTACGCTTGTTTCAACTTCTCACGACGGGCAGTAGCTTGTTCTTGCCTGCGTACTTTGAGCTCTGAGGCCTTCTCTCTTGCTTGATTCGCTTCTTGGTGAACTTCCCTGAACAAAAGGAATCAATGACCAAAAGATCTGAGTTAATTATGAACAGGTGCATATAGGTATATAAACTGTGAACAGTTGAGCAATACGTACCATATAGCCTACATATAGGACAGTAGCTCAGACATATATAAGTAAAATGGCCTACTCCTGTAAAACAGGTATACACCAATTCAACAGAGGTTAATTCATTAACATCAGTCAAAATTCACTTTTCAAACAGACCAGATATGACATAAGAGCATGGGAGCATAAACAACCAACAACAGTTGCAATCACCAAATTACAGATGGTGAACCGTAAATATGAAAAGGCCATAAAACAACACATTCATCAGATGAGAAATACTGGATATCTGATTAATTCCATGTCAACTAAATTTTCATACAGAAAAAGTAATGTACAAATAGAACTTACCTCACAAATCGCTTGTGTTCATCATTGTCCCATGTAGCACCTGCTTGCCCAAGCCCCACAGGTTTCTTGCTAAACAACATAGAAAGTTCTGTCTCGCCATCTTGATTCTCCGGTGGCGCAACAACAGACGATTCTCGATGCTGACTCTGCTCCGGCTCGTCCTGCTCATTTCTCTTGACAAAGAAATCCACACAATACTTTTCCTTCTCTTCCTCATCAGACAGCTCTCCCCTCGCTAGCTTCTCATACAATGCAGCTTTCTTCTCCAATGCAGCATAGCTGGCTGATCCATCCTTGACTGCTTTCAGCTCAAGCTTGTCCCTGCATTTAACCAATACAAAACCTCAATATCTATCTTAGCAGAAATTCAAATTCAAATTCAACCTGTGCAAGAAGCATTGAAATGGAGCAAGCCAAAGTTCTCAACTTTGACAAATTGATTAACAATGTGATATGAGAGCATAGTTTCAAACATAGAAAGCTCAAAAACTTCATCTTCATCACTAAAACAGCACCCTAAGAACTCAATTGTAAATTTAGCCCTAATCCCAATTCCAAAACCCTAACATTGAATCATCCAAATTCCACCCAAGCAGCCAATAATTAAGCAAATCAAAGCAAAGCCCAGTCAATAAAATTGAAAAACACGTCAGAAAGTGACATACTTGTGGGCCCGGGCGTCGACGCCGGAGTTCTTGGCGGAGAAGGCATCGTGGGCAGTGATCTTCTTCTTGGCGCGGTGGAACTCGACGTCGGGGCCGGCGAGGTCCTTGGACTTCTTGGAATCTTCCTGAGACTGGTAGAGCTGGGCCTTGAGCTCCATGATGGAAGAGGCTCCGACGCCGGCGATGGCACGGTGCTTCTTGGGCATTATAGTCGACTCCGTCAGCCATCCTAGTGATTCCACCACCACTCTCTTCTTCTTCGGCTCTTCTCCTTCCTCACCCATTATCTCGAAGCTTCAAAGATTTGATTTTTGTTGGCGCTCACCGGGTTTTGTATTCCTCTGTTCCGGCGGTGGTGAATTTAACCGCCACATACTGACCCGGCCCGGGCCATATGAACTTTTTTTTTATTTTCTTTCTTGAGAATAAAAAAGACTTGGCTCATTAAAAAGACGAGGACTAAATCGTCTAAACGGCTGAAATTAATTATGAGGAGTGACTAATCTTGTTTTTAAAGTGATGAATGTATAACATTTTCAGTTATCCATCCTTTAAAGTTCAAACTCACAGTCGCATAATAATCACAAAATATTGGTGTAACATGGTTTGGAAAAATTGAACTTTATGATCCTGGCCTTCTCTACTCCACTCAACATCAGAGGCTTGGGGACCTTTATTTCCAACCAGTATTAAGATGATTATATATACCAAGGTTTAATGGTGGTGAAGCAAATAACTATTTTGAATCAGGGTGCTCGTAATCTGAATGCTCATCGGCTGGATTGAACACAAATATTTTTGCTATGCACCTTCGCGCGGGGTGTAGAAATGGTTTTATTCATATAGATAATGCAAGGTTTACAGGTCGAGGTTCATCCTATCACCGGACTAGAGCATCGAATGCAGACTCAAATATGGCGACACTAAACAGTGAAAGCTAGTGCAAAACTTCTACACGTTTATTCTAAGATGTAGAGAAAGATTTGAAGAAACATGCAGAAACCAAAAACGGTAAAAAAGCTTCAGGCGGCTCAGTGGCGCTTCATCCCTGTTGCTCGTTCCCAAGCCTGTAATACGTGGTGCACAATTTCCTCAACTCCTTGCCCGTGCTTCACCTGCATATAGGTTCACAAGCATATCAAGCATGAAACAAGAAATTTGACCTTTGAAATAATTCTGAAAGCCACTAACATCATTTAAGACTCATACAGAACAATAATACTTGAAATTTGGCATGGTTACAGGGCTGAAGTGTCTCTTTTCTATCATTTATATGTGATATCATGGGAAACTGCAGCTAGATATGAATTAACCACATACTGTAGTCGTAATAGTACATAACTACTCCTAGTCTCCTACAATGCAAAATTGCTTGCTAGCTAACTAATTCAACCATTCAATCAACCAACCTGAGCAAAGACAAATGGCCCTCCATCTCGCATTCGAAGAGCGTCACGCTCCATCACTGCCAAATCAGCTCCAACTGCTTGTGCAAGATCCGTCTTGTTTATCACCTATAATGAAATGTTATCACACATGAATTCCTCATCAGATGTTTTCAAGTCAAAAGTCAAAAACTGCTCACAGTATACAGATCTAGTATCCAGAATAAATGCAGTTTTAGCACTGAATAATCTGAAATACCACATACCAGAAGGTCAGCTTGAGTAATTCCAGGGCCACCTTTCCGTGGAATTTTATCACCACCAGATACATCTATGATGTAAATGATATAGTCGGCCAGCTCCCTGCTGAAGTTTGCAGCCAGATTATCTGCACCCAAACCAATCAAAATGGGAATGGTTCAATCAAACAATAAAACATGACTAACTCAAGCCAACCATTGGTTGGTCTTTAACATACAAAAAGTTTCAATTTCTGAAACTTCACAGCAAGTAGTTCCATCCCAAGCTAAAATGTCAAGTTTATCCACAAAATTAAACTATTTCCATTATAAACTTTATACTTTGTTAAGTTCAATGATTAAGTCTTAGAATTATCATCATCATCATCACCTTAGTCATTTGCACCAACCCAACCTAAGTATTCAAGAAGTTTATATACGGGGTCCCAAATTTAATTGCCTCGGGAACGTACCTCCGCCCGATTCACAAAGAAGAATGTCTGCCTTATACAAGTTAGAAAGCTCCTCAAGAGGGCCTAGATTTATGCTGATGTCTTCACGAATTGCGGCATGAGGGCATCCCCCAGTCTCCACAGCACGTATCCTTTCTTCAGGAAGTGCTCCATGCTTGACCAAAAACTCGCCGTCCTCTGTGGTGAATATATCATTTGTCACCTGTAATAACCACACTTGTCTATCTTAATCAATTCTATCCTTGTATCAACATCACCACAACAAGCTATAACTTGGATATATTTTAAGTTGCCCGGCCTTAGTCTCAATCAACCAGAAACAGTCAAGGCTGTAAAGAAATTAACATAATCTACCAAGGCAAATTTTACAAAAAATGACAGTCTTTAAAGTATCTAAAGCATATAGACATAAAAGCTTAAATCTTTAAAATTCTTCAACATAAAGGGACTTACTGCAGCAAGACTGTACTTGTCGCGCAAAAGTTTACACAGAGCCAACATCAGAGCAGTTTTCCTGCATAACATGAACCAGGACTCCATGAACTCTCATAAAAGTCATTGTCAATTTTATGTTGGACTAAATTCACTTAAAGTGAGCCAAACCAAGATAATAAAGCTTATGCTAATAAATCAAGAACAGGGTTTTAAAAACTTGTGATTGCCACACTATCCAACCGATCTGGGGACAAAAAAGAATACAACCCACAATGAGTTAAAGAGCACACACTCCTCCATAACAATGCCCAAATTTCAGCTACAAGCTAATTCGGACTCTCACAGTTAAACACCTAAAAGGGCTGAATAACCCTAAAGTCGCAAGTTTATTCATACTTCTTATTAGTCCATTTGAGCTTAATAATACAATTAGATGGACAAACTGTGATATCAGTAAGGCAAAAGTTACAAGATAGAGAGATGAATAGCCCACTAACCCAGTACCAACTGGTCCTCCAATGCCAATAGTGAAAGCCCTTTCCTTGAAATCCCTGGAGAGGAGTGGTGGCGCTCTTCTGCTGAAGAAACCAGGAGAGTAGATGGGTTCATGTGAGTGTGGTGCCAGCCCATCATGGCTGTGGTACACCTTCCCATCTGCTCCTGTCCATGACTTTGTTGCTGCTGAATCCCCATGGCTGTGATCATGATCATGGTGATGGTGGTGATCATGGTCATGATGGTGGTGGTCTGCCATTGACTACACTCTGCTGAACTGGTTGGTACTCAAGTCAGGTGAAGAGGAGGTGCATCTGCTAGTTACAGATTGGGCTGACAAGATTATGTAATCCTAGGTTCTTTCAATTACCAAAACACCCTTTGGATGATAAATGGCTAGGTTAGGCAATTGGGGATAATTAGGTGATTAGAAATATGAATTCCTTTTATAATGTGATACATGTCTACATCGTTGCAATGTTTAGAGTGAGGAATAATTGATGCATATAGAAGTTGTGATTGGTTTGTTTGATTGAGAAAAATTAACTTGAAATTAGTTTATCGATTCAAAATTCACTTGAAAATTAGATCATGTTTTAATTTTTATTTACAATTTTGATTTGAATGTCTGTCAGTTTGTCATATCATGTGTAGTTCAAATTTGAACTTCACTACCTTCTCCAAAAGAGATTGGAATGGAGATCTGTCATAACACAAGGATTTGAAGAGATATTTGGCACTGATTCAACCAGCCAACTGCTGCTGCTTACAAGTATGCTAGGTAACTTGAGAAAATTCAAGCATTGCTGATGACTGATAACTGTGTACAAACTACAAACTGAAAGGTTGCTCATGCGTCTTAATATAATAAAATCTGTGTACATACTATATGATATGCTTATACAAGACTACAACATGAATAGTATGTGTAACTAATACAATTCCAGAAGTACACTGAATCCATTTCCCACACAAGCTTGACAGTTAAAACCACATAATTAACAAGAGGTAAGTCCATACTCCATTTTTATGCAAGCACTCCATCACTGTACTCTTGCAAAAACCACTATACAGTAGCATAATAGAGGGCATGCATAAAAAAACAAAGCAAGTGACTGCAAAAGCACTCACAATTTCAAAAGAAAATTGAGAAAGATGGGCGCAGACAGTTTTTAAAAAGGTCAAAAAAGAATCCCATGTTAGTCAAACAATTTCTTGAGTGCATTTTGTTTGCCACATGGTTGCTGAGGCATCAACTCCCTTTGGTTTTGCCTTTGAGCAAGTTCTTGATCTAAAAGCCTGATTGCAAGATTGAGATCATTGCCTAAAACAACTCCTTGGCTTTGTATGTAATCTCTTTTGTCTTGGAATAGATAGTAAACAGCTATGACAGATAACTCTGCTGTGAAAAGGATAGTCCAGAGCCCTGAGCTTCTCTTAGTCCTCTTGTGGTATGCATTTAGTCCTGTGTATATGTTAATAATTCCCACTAGTGTTATCACTGTTCCAAGCATCCAATGCACTATGTACCACACACTTCTTTCCTTCTTTCCCCTGAAATTGAAGAAAGAAATTTCTTGATATATGAATTCACTATGAATTGCAGTACATTTCCAGTAGCCTAAATTATAGAAAGCTAAGTAAAAACAAGCAGAGATTACCCATTTGAATGAATTATTATTACCTGTGAGGCCTGAACAATCCAGTCAAGGCTTGAACCCAGATGGCAACATAAAGTGCTAGGCCTAATCTTTGGTGGTTGTTGTTGAATGAGTTCTCAAAGTTTTTGATCGACAACACAGCTCCAGCTGTGGCAAGAAGCACCGACATTATCTGTTTTAGACTGAAAATTGTATCAGAAGCATGACATATGATAAATTGATAAGTGAAGGATCAACATGCCTCAATCATATAGTGACAACATGCACAGAATTATGATTTATAAAGCTATGTGTACCAGAAAGCATTGATAGTGGTTATAATCTGTTTTGTAGTTTTATATAAAATGAATTGATGAAAAGAGCATGATTTGTAAACTTAATCTAAGAGAAGTATGTAAAATCTGATTACTATAGGATCTTTAAAAGTTAGAGGACACCAAATCAAAAACCAATTACACGAGAAAAACAAAATTTGCTACTGATCTTGATGTTCAAGAAATAATGCATGAAATGGTAAAGTTAAATTGGAGCTAATAAATAATCAGATAGTTCGGTGCATTTTGTCATCAAAGAAAAGAATTGTGGACAACATCATTAAAGCTAAAGTGGGTGCAGTGATCATGATTGAGAACAAAGATGAAGCTTGAGAGAGAGAGAGAGAGAGAGAGAGAGAGAGAGAGAGAGAGAAAGAGAGAGAGAGAGAGAGAGCAAATCTTGCATCTCAAAATTAGCATTGACCCAATGTTGATTAATGGATCATCGTTTTCATTGCTTAGGGCTATTAGCTGAATTGCAGAAATCTTGCCTGAAAAATTACATGGAAATAGAAGAGAACTTTGGCCCTTGTTGTCCCTTGTTCTTCTCTAACAGACATTCTGATAACAAGTATTCCAACAGGCATTAAGAGACCCACAGAAAACCATAAGAGAACTGCATGAACTGTAACATTAAAGGTCATCTGAGGACTCAACTACAAACACAACCAAACAAGGAAAAGAAATTAGGAATTTATCTGAAAGAAGGAGATAAAGGTTATGCAGAAATAAGTGTTACCTTGTGAAAGTTGTCTTTAATGCTGTTTTGACTGCTGGTGGAATTGGACTGATGATCTTCATGAGATGAGCAAACTACTAATGGAAGAAGAAGAAGAGAATATGCAGAAATAGCTAGAGAAGCTTTTTTGAGATAAGCAATTTGCATTCTTGGCAAGTATCTGAGTGAAGCAAGGCTAAAGAAGATCAGAGGTCCTTAAGTTTCTGTTATTATTCTCTCTACACTTTCAGCATTCCCTAATGTTCTTTGTAGAAAGCCACTTTCAAGATATGGTTTTTGGAGATAAAATGGAGAAGAAGAAAAGTTACATGCATGTATAACTTTCAAGACTGAAGTTGCTTTATAGGAGGGGATGTGGTAAGATGATGAGTGAATGGTAACAAATCAAAAGAGTGATTAATCATTAATCACCATATTGTATATAAGTATAACTCTAGAACATTTGTGGCTTTAGGGTTGGTAGTTAGTGTGAGAAAGAAGATATATGTTATATAAAAGAGATGGCAGGATTATAAAGGTAGTGTCGAAGGGAATGAATGAATGTTAGGTAGCTAGTTTTCGTTTCAATTTTTCATCAAAACAAAGTAAAGTGGGGTTGACATAAAAGAGAATGCAAAAGTTTTATAAGGCTAAGTATTAGGCCAAAGTTTTATATGAGGCGAACGGATTTTACAGAAGGCAAAAACTCTCTCCAAGTCATGTAAAATATTCTGCTACTGATACTTGTACCTAAAAAGAGAATGGCTTAACATATGTTATTAATGATTTATTGTGTGCTGTTGTGTTCTGTAATTGCCTGCGGCAGAAACGGTGAAGAATGAAGAGTAGGCTAATTATGGTTTTACTTAAATTAGTCTCAGACAGATATGATGAAACTAACAAAGGATAAAAGCCATCAATCTTGTAGCTGCACCCAGGATCATGATTATCTCATATTCTGGGCCTCTATCTAGTTGCTGTCACCATTTGATCTTTAGTTCACGGGGTTCTTTGTGTAAAAAGTTCAGAATATTATGAGCAGTATAATGACATGTGGTTGTCAATCTGCATAACAGTATAGTACAATGCAGCATTTGGGGGTGAGGAAATCAAATAGTTTACTGTTCAAATCTTCCCTTGTGATTTAATTTAGACATGATTGAAGGCAATTTTGAACGTGTATACATCTAGCAAAATATGTTTCACAATGTCAAAGCGTTAGTAAGAGAAAAGTAACAATGCTAAAAATAGCGGTGTATGAGTTGCATCAAAGACTCTAAGGGAGACCACCTGTGATCAGGGCCGGCTCTGAGGGATTTGAGGTCCAGTGTGAAAAAAAAAGGGGTCTTACACAAAAAAAAATTTCGGGGTTTGGAACCTAGCCAAGTGCAATACTAGGAGGCTCATCACTACGCCTGAAATTTTTTATTGATATGTTAAAACATGGTACAATGGGGGAGACATAAAACCATTACCCCAAAGAACTGAGAACAAGTACCAACATGCACCTCTTGTACCTATAATCAGATATGAACCACATCTCATCTGAAATGACTTCTTCTTGCATTTTTAGAAGCAAAGTCATCAACAATATGTTCAACTTCAACAACTTCCAGCATATTCTTCTCAATACTCAATAGTGCCAATCCATTCAACTTATCTTGAGCCATATATGTTCGCAAATAAGATTTTATCAACTTTAGTTTTGAAAAACTTCTTTTCGCTGATGCCACAGTAATAGGTACAGTCAACAAAAGCTGATAAGCAACCAAAATATTTGGAAAGAAATCCTTTTTTTTTTTTGCGAACTCCATAATTTCAATGGAACTCCATGGTTTTCCAGTTTCATATGCTTCAATTGACAGCATATCTTGCAATATTTGCAATTCTAAAAGTAAAACCTTAGCATTAATATCACAATCCTCACCACATTTCAAAGCATTTTCAAGGTTTAGACAACAATTTTTCATTCCTTCATCATCCAATACAATCAACCGTGATGCATCAAATAAGAAGCCAAACATAGATTCAAAAAGTTCCATTTGTTCAAATCTGGTTTTCAATTGAGAAATTGCCATATCAACCAAAACAAGAAAGTAGTCTGTTCAAACCAAAACAGATTGTTGTTCTCTTTATGTATTAGGATTTTCATCAAAATGTCTCTTTCTTGTAGCCTTACGCGGTACATAAAAAACTGATTCAATTCTCATTTCATCAACAATTTCTTTCGCATCAGTGATAGCAGAATTAAACCCATTCTCCCTATATTTCTCAAAAAATGAAACCAGCCCTTTCAAACTTTCAATAGCTACATCAAGAAGCATATCCTTAGATTGCAAGTTTTTGCTTACCAAGTTTATTTTGAACAAGATGTCATACCATATAACCAAACTCAGAACAAAATCAACACTTG
Source organism: Argentina anserina (assembly GCF_933775445.1). Classification (NCBI taxonomy): domain Eukaryota; kingdom Viridiplantae; phylum Streptophyta; class Magnoliopsida; order Rosales; family Rosaceae; genus Argentina; species Argentina anserina. The sequence goes on from NC_065874.1 coordinate 4,406,532, forward strand.
AAAATTCACCTGAAACTAATTTCTCAGCATCCAAACTTACCTTAGAATCATCAGAAACTTTAGTTAATTTGATCAAAGCTTTTTTAATTTTTGGAAATTGACTTTTAATTGCTTTCAAACTTTCTATACGACTCTCCCATCATGTCACACACAAAGATTTCAAAGTTAAGTAATCCGCATATTCAAGCAAAATGTCCCATCGCTTTGTTGAATTAGCAAACACATTATATATGGCTTGGCATCCCCCAAAAAAGATTTTCTTTTTAAACAAGAGTTTGCCATATCAGAAAGAACCAAATTTAGAGAATGACAACCACAAGGCATATAAAAAGCTCTAGGATTTATGTCAAATAATCTTTTTTGAACACCTCGATGTTTTCTTCTCATATTAGAACCATTATCATATCCTTATCCTCTCACATCATCAATATTCAAATCGAGAGAGTTAAGAGCAGATTGTGATTCACCAAAAAGACCCAAGCCAGATGTGTTTTCCACATTTAAAAACTCCAGAAAATATTCTTCTATTTTTATCGGGCGACTTTCAACATCAACACATCTAATTATCAAAGTCATTTGCTCTTTGTGGCTAGCATCATGAGTGCAATCAAGAATCACAGAAAAATATTTAGATGCTTTAATTTTTTTTATTATTGCGCTCCTAACACATGATGCCAACATAGCTATCAATTCATTTTGTATTTTATGACTGAGATAATGATAATGAATTTCTTTATCTTGAATGAGTCGAAAATGATGCTTCATTATTGGATCAGACTCAGCTATTGATTCAAGAAAGTCCAAGAAATTTCCATTTGAAATCTTCATAGATTTTTTCATTTGTTTCACGAAATGCCAAATTATGCATTGCAAGACATTTAACAACAACAATTATTCTGATCATAACTTGCTGCCAATGTTCAATATCTTTTTTGATTTGCTCTTGTAATTCTTTATCAATAGTTTGATTTGTTCTCAATCTTACGCGGAGTTCAGCCCAGGCTCTAAGGTTGGCATAGTGTTCAGTAGTCTCTTCAGGTTGCTTAAGTTTTTCACCTAGGTGTCCCCAATCATCAACCCCAACATCTGCTAAATGACTTTTAGAACGGGCTTGTCTTACCACTTTACAACAAAAGCAAAACACTTTATCTAATTCTTTTGAGTAACCAGCCATTTTCTATCAGAGAGTCGTCAATTTCTTAATTTTCGATCATAATAGTATGTGGAGAACCCCCTATTGTGCTTATCATTTGGAAAATTAATATTGGCTTCTCTAACATGACATTTATCAACAAGCAAGTCTCTCATTTTTTTCATCTAGACTATCCCACACTCTAGGATCTTATATATTCACAGATAATGAAGCATTTGAACGTTCAGGCACATGATTAACTTCTTCATTCTTTTCAGCAGTCTCATTTTCAAGCACATTTGTTGTTTCTTCATTTATTTCATTTTCATTTTCAGGCACATTTGTCGTTTCCTCATTTATTTCATTTCCATTTTCAGGCACATTTGTCGTTTCTTCGTTTACCACATTCTCATTTTCAGCCTCGTTTGTTCTTTAATTTTCAGCAACATTTATTGTTTCTTCATTTACCTGATTTTCATTTTCAGACACATTTGTGGTTTCTTCATTTACCAGATTTTCAGTTTCAGGCACATTTGTGGTTTCTTCAATTACGACATTCTCATTTTCAACAATATCTTGTGCTCTTTAATTCACTACATTTTCACTTTGGTTTCCAGAAGAAAGGTTTCTTTTCTTATTCCAAAGTTTTTGAATAGAACCTCTTTGAGGTTTTATTATTGTTTCTTCTTCTAGTTTCTTTCGTTTTTTTTTAACCACCAGATGCTTGTTTTTTAGGAAGCATTGCCTTAAACTAAAAATTGCAATACAGTAATAGAACAATAGAACCTGGATGGTGAATATTGCACAGCTGATCAAAGAGCACATCCGCTATTCCACTTCAACTCATTTTATCAAACCAAAGCAGTGAAAGCACACATGACACATTGACACATCCAATCTTCTATGCAGAAACATAGCAGTACAACACAATTCCATAAGTACAATTTCATATATGAATTTCATATTATCATATATCAATTTCATATGAAACAAAGAGATTCGAAACAAATCTTTTTCAATGGCAAAACCAAAAAGAAGAACAGAAACATAATCTGTAATAGTACTTGAAGATATAGAAGAACAATGCGAAGAGAAAACTCAAAATTATGATCACTGCTACGACAGAGTCTACATAGACTTGTTTGTTCGCATCCCCCGTAGCCATAACCACCTTCAATACATCAGAATTTCACTGCAAGTAATAACGCGTCAATGCCGAACCAAATTACACTATGTAACACACACACATAGCAAGCGAGCCATATAATCAAGTAGAAGCAACAATATATATATATATATATATATATATATATATATAGTTCTGTACCTCAAAAAGATTATCCATAAAGTAGAAAATTCCACCAGCACAGCTTAAGAGGTAGCACTTGATGTGGGTCAGCGGTGCCTGCATCATTTAATCCAATGTAAACCCAGTTATAGATCGAAATCAAACAAAACAAAGAGACAAATTAATGGCTTCTCATGTAGAATAGACCCATGCATATTGACATGACTCGACATTTCTGATGCTAAATATGGGATGATATATGAGAGGTCTCGATTTGGCCTTCCAAACACAGTAACACTTATCGATCCCCCCCCCCAACCGAATGAAAATGAAACCCCTTCCACATATTACAAAGCTATAAAGACAAGGTTCCCTCTCTAAATCTATTCCAACAGATAGAAACTAGATAGAGATACAAGCAACAATTTCAAAGAACACAACGACAAATTGTAATAACCCTATTTTTCAAACAATATTTGGTTTGGTATGAATTCTATAAAGTTGTGAAATTCAAGTAAAATAAATTTGATTGTTTGCGACTTTACGAAACAGAGAAGGAAATGTTCTTGGAACGTTTAATTAGAAAAACGTTACGTTTCCGAACTAATATATCGACTTTTATTCCATCGCTCGGTTGTGAAAACTTCCTTCACGGAAGTTGTAGAGCTCGTCGATACGAGTTCGTGGACGCTTTACACGTTCGAATCAGAAGTCGTACGTGAAAGTTATTGACGTCGGAAGTTTGTTTCCGATTTTGGAAACTAGCATAAATAGAAAAATTTAGGGATTAGGGTTTCCATTTCTGGAAACCCTTCACCCGCGCCACCCTCCTTTCTCTCTCCCCCTCGCGACTCTCTCTCCCCGACCCTCTCCTTCCACGCCGGCGATCTCCCTCCACCGGCCTCCGTGCTTGACACCACCGGTGTAACTGAGACCGCGCGACCGGTGGTAGCGGCGACGCACCCCGAGCGGGGATCGAGAAGCGCCGACGGAGCTCGACCTCGGGTTCGTCAATTTTGACGTGGCCGGCATCGCAGGAGCTCGGCGCCACCACCACGAGCTCACCCTCCTCCTCAACGACACGAATTGACCAACGGTGAGACTCACCTCGAGCAGCGACGCCAGTGATCATCTCCCCTCGAACCCGAGCCCTCACGACGATTTTTTGGAACTCCTCCGATGAATCCGACGGTCCAAAACGTTGATTGAGGTAAGGATTAACTTTGTGTGATTGTTGTGATGGATTGTTGATGATTTTTGGAGGATTTGGTTTGGATTTGTGGGGATCAGAGGATTATGAACACCGCCACCTTAGGCGGCGCGTGTGGGAGCGTGGAGGGGTCTAGGGGCGGCGTGAGGCCGTGAGGAGGAAGAGGAGGAAGAAAAGGAGAGAAATAGGGCGGCGGTGGCGTGCGACGCGCCGGTTTTGGGCTTGGCGCGTGAGCCCCACGCGCTGCCACAGTGAGTGGCGCGTAAGCGCCACGCGCGGCCTGCCGGAGGTGGAGCGTGTACCCCACGTGCCGCCACGTGCGGCGGCGCGTGAACACTGTTTCCAAAGGGTAATTTTGTAATTTATTTTTATGTGCGGTAAATATAAAAGTGATTTGCGTACGGTAAATATAAAAGTAATTTTAGAAGGGTAATTCAGTAATTATTTTTTACTGAGACAGTATGTACATTTGAATGGTATTATGCGTACAAAAATACATAAACAGTATGTACTCATACATGAATACATAATAGATGTGTATTTGTACAGTAATAGATAAATAGTAAATAGTACTCAGTGAACAGTAAATTTGTAAAACTGAAAATTGCTGAACAGTAACAGATTAGTACTGTTTCGGTATTTAAAAGTTTACGAAACGTTTCTAAATTATTTTCTTATCTTTTCAAGGTGATCGATAAATCAAGGAAATGAATTATCTTCGGAAATTGTGGAATTACGCTCGAGTTGATAAGGTGAGTAAAATATCACATAATTACGAATCTACCCTTGCGGAGATTCAAGATTTTGCAAGAGTTTTTAATATTGAATTACGACATGTATACGATATAGTGGATTACATATATACTGTATAAATGGTAATAAGTACATATATATATAGTTCGCTATATTATATACTGTTATGAATTTATTATGAATTTGTCATTTCGATGACGAAAATTATAGGTTGAGCAAGTGATTTAATTTGTACAATATGAGGTGTGATTATTGTACGTGGTTTTAACATGGTGTTTGTTAAACATTTTGTCTTCAGACGTATCTATGAAATATGACATATATATGATATAATAGATTATATATATATATATATATATATTGTATAAATGGTAAATAGGTACATATATATATAGTTTGCTATATAATATACTGTTATGATTTTATCGTGATGATGTCATTTTGATGACGAGATTTATATATCGAGTATGTGATTTTTATTAGTATAATATGAGGTGTGATTATTATACGTGATTTTAACATGCAAATTGTTAAAATGTTGATTTGTCTTCGGACTTGATTTTTTTACAATATGAGGTGTGATTATTGTACGTGTTTGGCAGGTTGGAACCTAGCCTTTGGCCGGGCGAAAGTTACGATACAGTTAGAGCTCTAGTCTGTCTGTCGGAGTACTGCATGTGAGGTAACAGGTAGTTATCGGCTCATGAGTACTCATATTATTTTTGGATGTTGGGTAGCATGTGGTTGCCCAATATCGGCGGTGTACTACGTGAGAGGTAACAAATGTGTACCAGCGTTCATTAGTACCCGTATTATAAATGTATTTGGGTAACTAGAAGGGTTCCCGATTTCTCATGAGCACTTTCATTTCATATGTTTTTGGGACAACCAGATGGGCCGTCCATTGACACACGAGTACATTTATATTTGTTGATTTGTGGATTTTCGTATATAATGATATGCGAGTTATATTTTCATTTTACTCATACGAGCTATAAGCTTACCGGGTTTGTGTTTACAATCCCGGTGCACCAATTCGATGGTGTAGCGGATAATTCCGCAGGTGCTGATTAGTGGACACTGAGAGACGACTCCGGAGACTCGAAGTCGTTCATTTTTCCTGCTTGTGGTGAGGTTTCTAGTGCGGATTTGTGTGTGAGAACTTGTGAGGACTTATTGTGAGTTTTGTGAGAGATTGTGAGGATTATTACATTTCCATTTTATGTAATGTTGAATTATAAATTTGGTTTGTAATAATTGGTTTTCTGAGTTGTATTGTGAACTCAGTAATGATCCGCTGTGCATTTAAAACAATTTTGATTCGTTGAGATTTGTTTTGGTGTTTCTCGACTTTGAAATTTTGAGTTTTCAGCTCGAAATTTCGGGGTCGTTACACAAATATCTCAGATCGATTACAGATCTACAACTCAGTTTGCTTGGTGATAAATCTAAACGAGAAAACACAATGATAATCTTACTCGATCAACGAGATCCAAAAAATAAAAACAAGAAGAAACAAAGGGAAAAACAAATAGGAGATGAGATTTACTTTGGAGTAAAACTGAATCCACCTGAACTTGATAGAAGAGGAGATAGTAACCGAAGGCAAAGAAAAAGCTCCAGACCACACATGAAAAAATACAAACAAACAAAAAAAATTGAAATTTTAGGCCCTGGCCAGTGCGGTAGCACTGCCCTCCCTCAGGGCCGGCCCTGCTTGTGATCGAGCTTCGTCAAGGGACTCTTAAGTTCCAGTGAGAATACTAATAATAATATAGTTATCCCTGAACGTAGGCTTATAGATCATGACGACAAAGAGCAATATAATCCTATCACATTAGTCCCATTACAAAAACATAACAAAGTATCCAACCTTCACATCATTTTAAAGGGAAAATAGGAATGATGACTGGGTTGGTGGGCACTGGGCAGTGACTATGATCTTTTTCAGATCTGATATCGTGTTCCGTTGGAGTCGTAAAGACATGTACACGTTAAGGACTAGTTTCAGTAAAACAAAAGATTTTCTCAGCAAGACCAAGAGGTACATGAACGATCATGCTTTGAGCCTATTCAAGTTTAGTTCGATCACTTCGACGATCACACAAACGCAACTTCTATGTTACAGCACAAATGCAAAGGACTGCAGACCACAGTTAGCAATGTAATTTCACTCTGAATGACAAGATGATCTACAGCCATAGTAATACCAGAAAAGTCGACCTTTAAAACTAATATCACTCTCTATTATTCAGATAATGAAGATTTAGAGTCTTCACACACTTTCCTCTCAAATTTCTCTAGCTGAACATACATGCACATACCCCATCGTGTCCGGAGTCGGAAAGGAACTAAAATGTGCAGATCTTAAAAGGACCCTTTTTTATACGTATCTTGTAAGGATCCTACTACACAAGTAAAAGCAGTGAAAGACTCAGCACCATACTGCCAAAAAAAAACTCACCAGACGAAATCAGTCGTATAACAAAAACTTAAACTGGATAGTGGAAAGTTTCAGAATGAAACAAAATACCTACATTTGTGTGGCGAATCGCTGCAAGATAGTATTGTCCAGCTTGGGAGGCACCCTCTGGTGGCATGGGCTTGCCTTTGTTCCAATTGTTGATCATCATTTTCACTGCACGATAGTAGTACATTATACATCGTAACATACTATCAACTTCGGAACAGTTCAACCCAAAAATTACACAAGGGGAAGCATACATACGTTTAACTGGTTTAAGTTAAGCCTGATTTACGAACAGTTTTGAAATAATTCCTTTGACAAATCAATGTTCTTTTACGGCTTAAGATAGATATATTGGCTACTTTTTTTGTGGACGAAATGAATTGCACTAAAGGATTTGGCTATTGGTTGGTCATATTATGCTTTGATTATTGCTTGCAAACCCTCCCTCTTCCCAATGTTCAACAGCTAGCAAATTAAATTACCTATGATATCCCAGAAGAATGAATTCCCCGAGACCTTAGATTTTGAAGACAGTAGAGTCCGAATAAATTCTCAAAAACTCACCCTATTTAACTACACGTAACTTGTATATATTAGATTAAAATGAGAAGTATTTTCATCACTTTACTTCGGAGGTTGAAAAGAAAGGTCATACGCACGCATCTTAGCTTCCTCTTCAATTATGTCTACTGTACTTACGAACTGGGGAGACACGATCTCTACAACCGTCGCAAAGACGAACAAAGACGTTGATGCTACCATTTAAAATTTCTTGTCAAATTCGAGAAACTATTTTATCGGCCTAGAGTCCTAGACACAGAGTTGAGTTTGAGCCGAGATTCAGAAGGTGTAACAAGAAGCAAATTAGCTATTTTGACACTATGTGATGGGCGTCATTGCCTTATCGTTCAGCTTCCTCACTTGGATTCAGTACCCACCTCACTCTGCAATTTTCTTCAACTAGCGGATCACACATTTGTGGGATTCAACATTGCGAGAAGCGTGGAGAGGCTGGAGAAAGAGTACGGTCTCGGTTGCAAGAACTATGCTGATTTGAAAACTATGGCTGCAAAGTATGACGACGAGCAACCCCAAGCTGCTTTCTGGGGGACTGCTAATATAGCTGATATTATTCGTTTTTTAAAGACCCGTACTGACATGTTTCGCAAGCAACCCTTTGCTGGTAATGATGAGCAACTTAAGACTGCGGTCTTTAACGACTGGGGTGATAGATATCTGAACGAAAACCAGGTCAAGCGCGCTACTATCAACTGCGGTTTTTATCATCAACTTGGGTATCAGTTGGCGTGATAGATGTACACTGGTACGTGCTTGCCGTACAGATGTGGATCAGCAGAGGGAATTGATCTGCATGCTAGCTGCTGCGTACTCTATTCACTTTGTTTCTCTGCTGGCTAAATTAACATATCAGTAGTGTGCCTGAAAATGTGGAATTTGATCGTTTTTTGAATTAAAATTAAGAGCTCCGGCCAGTCATTTTATTCAAAAGGCAAATGTATCGGAAGTTCTCTTATCCTAATATGAGCTCAAAAAATAAAATGGTATGACTAGAGATTAACCTCATTGATGGCAAGCGTTTGGCCATTGCTCTTCGGAAATCCCTTGCTCTTCTTAACCTTCCATCTTCAGGAAATACCTAACCCACAAAAGCATAGTGATCGATACATACGACAGTACGACACATTGGGTTTTGAACACTTAAGCAATTGCTGAAGATTTCCCAGAAGAATTCCCAGAGTCCTTTAGATTTTGAACAACGTAACGTCGGAGTAAATTCTCAACTCTCACCCTAAACAGCTAGCCTGTAACTCGTATATATTAGCTTAAAAGAAGAAGAGTAACTTCATCACCTTACTTAATGCTACAAATCATATGAATATAGCTTCTTTCTAAATTATGCCTACTGAAAAAGTTGTGCATGTAGCCCACGGCTGTCGGAATACTACAGCCGTTGCCAAGAGAATCAAAGATGTAGATGATTCAATAGAAACGTTTTTGTCAAACAATAGATACTATGCCATCAGCCTGGACATAGAGTTGAGTTTAAGCCGAGATTCCGCAGGTGTAACAAGAAGCAATATAGCCATTTTGTCAGTGTGATGGCGATCACGACCTAATCTTTCAGCTGCCTCTCTGCAATTTTCTTCAGCTAACTGATTACACATTTGTGGGATTTGACATTGCGAGAAGCATGGAGAGGCTGGAGAAAGAGTACGGTTTCGGCTGCAAGAACAGTGCTGATTTGAGGACTATAGCTGCCAAGTTCGACAAGAAGTCGTGCGCTGATTTCTAGGGATCTCCTAAAATAAGGGAAGAGCTTGGTTATGATCCTTATTATCGCAAGTTTAAAAAACCCGTGTGTTCTTTGACGACTGGGGTAATAGATACCTCAACGAAAGCCAGATCAAGCGCGCTACTGTGAATGTTTCTGATTATCGTGTACTTGGGGTAGATTACAATTTAGGTACTAACTAATAAGTTGTTGCCAGAACATGCTCGCTCCTGCGGACTTTACTACCTTGTTTGTTTCTCTTAGTTAATTGGTGGCTCTACCTTTTGCACCTTGCAAATTTTAATCGTTTGTTTCAAAATTCAGTGTGGTACTTATCAAATGCCATCTGAAATTGAAGGAAAGGGATGTCTTCTTATATCTTGGATGCAGGAAATCATTTACATGTGCACTAGTTTAGAGAAACTTGGAGACCAATTTCAACAAAGGAGAAGGCCACTTGGGAAATAGGACAGTCTATTAACAATTTTCTAGTTTCAAACATCAAGAACACCAATGCAATAATTTTTCTGCAGTTGAAAACTTGAAATAGAAAATGATATCACAACCTCTATCATTGAGAGAAAACACTCGGTCACATTCAGTATAGACACAACAAAATCCTAACTTCATCTAAAATTGAAATGTTTTAACTGAGAAAACAAAATGATATCACTGCTGTTAACATTCGGCAGTCCAAAATGCAACTGCCTAATATAAACAGATTCAAAGACATGCATCACCAAGCGCCACACAAATCCGCATGAAAGAGGAAAAATAAACGAAACAGGTGTAGAGGAACAAGCAGATTTAATAGAAAACTTTGAAAATGGAACAAAAACGGAGGCATTCTGACTCTACCATAGTCTGATAAAATAAAGTGATCAAAAGAAAGTAACTCAGAGATCAGTTCTCTACCGGAAAGATTCAGAAACAAATCCAAACCTAATCCCTCTTTCTTGTTTATAAAATGAGCCATGATTAGACAAACAAGTTGGGCCTTGATGCCTTGTATGTGGTCTTCAACTTCCTGGTTGGTGGCCTGACCTTCCTAGAAATCAATGGAAACTTGATCTTGGAGTTGTGGAATTGCTTGGTACTTTCCCTCTTGCAAAGCTTGGCTGGGACAGTGGCAGTCTTGATAATCTGGATACAAGGAAACCTGACCCTGTGGCGAGAAGCCATCTCAGTGTACATCTGATCCACAGCTCCATTCAGAGTGGTGTCACGGTACTCCTTGTACATGTTGTGATATCCTGTCCTGCTTTGATACCTCAACCAGATACCATAGTTCTCAACAACAGTTGGCTTCTTCTCAAAAATCTGCACCCAATTTCAATCAAATACTCAAGACTCAAGGAAGTTAAGAAAAAAAAATACACCTAAAGATTCATTACAATATCTAAAATGCAATAAAAAAAAAAGTTCATCACAAGACATTTTGAGCAAACCAACGATTACAAAGAAAACCACGCAGAGTACAATGTAGATTCATATACATAAGTGAACCTGATTCATATTGGTTTAATAAAAAAACGCATTGCGAGCTATCGGCACTAAACAAAAACATGAAACTGGACTGCCGTTAAGTCCATTGTCCGAAGTGAATACAATTGTACAGACACAGAGCGAATAACCATAATTTGATTTCATTCATACAACATGTGAAGTAACAAGACATCATACAAAAAAAAAACCGAAAACTGCGGTAAACAGAGACTAATAAGAATTCAAACAACAAAATGGAAAAGAAAATAACCTCATTGATGGCAAGAATTTGGCCATTGCTCTTCTTAACCTTCTTCAGCTTCTTCAAGAAATACCTAATCCAAACACAAATCAACACAATTAACAAAACTGAAAACAAGAATTGAACACATTTTACGCTACAGAACCATATAAACAACCGAAAGGCCAAGATCAAGAGCTTTACCAAAACTTAGATTTGGCGCGAACCTCATTGGTGTGCCAAAGCTTCATGCGGTAGATCTTCGGTGTGTCCTCGGCGTCCTTAGGGAGAGCCCTACCCACGACCTGGTATTGATGAAACTGCAAACAACAAAACGACGCCGTTAGAATCAGCTCACCGGAGTTTAGCTTCGCCGGCGAGTAAAAAAGGAGAGAGAAAGATCGGAGATCGGAGAGTGAGTTGAGTGGAGGCTTTACCTTGAGAGCGACCATGGCGACGATCTCAGCGGGCCTCTCCTCTCTCTCTCTCTCTCTCTCTCTCAGTTTCGCTCCCTGATTTTTAAGAAGCGCGACTTAGGGTTTTTCGTCTTGCTTATATACGAGGCTGGATATTTGGGCTTGAAAATGATATTTGGGCTTGAAAAATGTGGCCCGTACATAACTTCATTTTATTCTCTTCTTTCTGATGATCGACCATCTCCTTATAACATGGCCAGGTTTGACAGACGGAGACCGGAGGTAGGTTACCTGGTAAGGCTGATGCCTTCTCTTACGAGCCAGTTTTGTAATGATGAGTTCTTATGGATATCCTTCACATATGAATATACCTTGAAAATAGACAAAAGTAACTGTGAAACTTGTTGCAGATATATATACATTGCTTTCCTATCCAAGTAAGTAAATAGTGAATATTGATTGCCCAAACAAACCGTATTTATAGACACAAGATACACCATACTCCGTCAAGAATTTGCAACAACTGAAACCAGTATGTATAATTTAACAATAGTCATCCAACTGCATCTAGGTACAAACACAGAGTCGAGCTTGCCGTCTTCTATTTATTCTCACCAGGTGTGAGTTCCTTTTGTTACGCCAAGAGTGATAGCTATCATAGCAAGAAGCGTCTGAAAATGAAGAACATAGTTATGTTAAGGCATGAAATATATAACCTCACTATTTAAAAAGTAGATGCCAAGAAAGATGAATAGAAACAATTTGCACAGAAGAAAACATAAAGTACTGGACAACATAATGAATACAAAATAAGCTAAAGAAAAAGGTACTGCAAGCTCCCAGCTGCAGTTTTATTTTACAACAGACATGACAACAACAGGAAACTTCTTATTATGTACCTAAAATTACACTTACGAGTGACAATGCTCACAATAACAAGATGTGCATATTGCATAATATGTTCAATACAACAATCATATGAATGATATGTAGCTTAAAGCAAGAAAATTAGATATATTATCAAAAAGATTGCAACAACACAACTCTTAAAGGATGCTCTGAAGTTCAGACAAATCTCCTTGCTACAGCATACTTAACTGGAACATAAACTTTACAAGTTCCAACCATTCAAAATCAACACACTGGTTCTAATTCTAAATCCCAGACTCTACAACTTAAGCAAAACTCACGAAGCCCATAAGCTTGTATTAAGTGAATGAAGGATCAACAACAACTAGATAGGTAGACAGTCACTCCGTAACCTCAGTTCAACAATAAAGAACAGGAAGATTGAAGAGATTTCCAATTCATGAACAAACAAGAAAACTGCTTGTGGAAATCCATCATTATTACAAAACAAACATTATAATTATACAAGCATGTATATATATATATATATATTGTGATTAGAATTACGTAAAATGGAATGAAGAAAAACTTACGGCTATTGTACAGGCGACATATCCAGGTTTTTCTCTGTAGTCCACCCTCACACAAAGCAAAATGAAAGTTCCAATATACCAGGGGATGCCACCAAGAAAGAACCCCATTATAAACCTTCAGACAGTTATGGTGTATACAGTCAGTTATAGCCCGCAAGAATATGCTAATAGAAATGCACATTCAAAGTCAAATGAATAATCTATGATGTCTATCGTATCAAATATCATGATCCCTTTTTCTTTTTTTTTTCTTCTTTTTTCTTCTTTCTTTTTTTGCTCAAAACACATCATATTCTCAAATTCTAAAACTAGCAACTCAAAGTTTGAAACGGACTTATTTGAAGAGATAACTCAGCCCCTGTAACTCTAAAAGCACATCCCCACTGTATAACTACTTGGGAGTTGGGGATCAAACTGTCACCAGCCAATGCAGCACCCCTTCAGTGGTGTATCGCCCTTCCTGAAGAGCCACTGAGCCATAAACAGACCTTCTCAACATCAATAGGCCCAGAATGCAATCACTCAATGGGTACTACAATATAGCTAGTTAAAAACCCCATCGCCTATCGTAAAAGGACGAAACTTTGCCACTGATCAGTACAAAAAAACTGGATTTCACAAAGCTAACCATCAGATTACTCTCTTTCAGCTCTGCATAGACTGATCGATCACTACGATTTGCAGTTTTGCACAGACCACACAATTCATTACACAATTTCGCTTAGTTTGATCGCCAAAACTACCAATCTCACACATTTAGGCATCAATGTACACAAATTTCAGTGATCATAAACACAAACAAAAAGGAATGATCATTGAGTGAAAGTGAATCAAACTCACAGCACCCAGCCGCTTCCAAGACCACAGCAACCAAGCCTCCGTTCCCTTACAGGTCTTCCCTCAACAACAGCATAACCTAATCGAACACCAAATCAAAATCGTAAGCTCGAAACTGAATTTGTAAAAGAATCAAGTACGGATCATCATCGATTGAGATCGTTTACCGGTGACGGTCTGGTAACCGTGGTGGTGGTGGTGGCGCTGTGGAGGTAGAGGAGGCCGGCCAGAGACGCCGGGAGGAGGGATTGGCGAAGGGAAACCGACGACCGGCGACGGCGGTGGCTGCGGGGGAGGGTAGTTGGCGACGCCTTGGAAGGTGCCGTAGTACTGCTGCTGGCTCTGGTGGTTGGCGGCGAAGCCTCGGGTCTTGGAGTCAGCGTCGTCGCTCATTTTTGAGGTGTGGATCGGAAATTGATGTGGTTTGGGACGGTGAAGGTTGATCTTGAATCATATCATCAATGGCGGTGGTTTCAATTCTTGGATAACCAGCTGCCCTGGGCTAATTACCGCGTTTTGGTACTTGGGTTCGCTATTTTTGGGCCTCCATGTCTCCTTTAAGGCCCAAATTGTAGATTTTACTATATTGGATTATTGGTTGCCAACAAAACAATCAGTTTAGTGAATTAACCAATAAAATATTACTTAGTGATATTATACCACATTTAAATTAATTAAAAACTCATTTTCATATTTCTTATACAAATTAAGACATAAAATCAAGACCAAAAAATAAGTAAAATAAAACTAATTAATTAATGTATGTAAAATATCCAAAATACTCTTATTTTCATGAAAATTATCAAATGTCACTCTTATATCTAACAAATTTCTCCCTCCTCATTTTTTAGTTTTTTTTCCGGCAAATTTAAATTTTCTGAACAAATTACTGGCAATTTGGAGGTGAGCCAATATATAAAGTTGTTTATTATGTCATAGGCTTTTATTTAAGTACCATATTGCATGTGTTTTGAGAAATTTTAAAATTTTAAATTTTACTCACCAAAAACCGCAGTAGCAGTTAGTTTCTCAGTCGACAGTAGCAGTTAGATTCATAGTCGACAGTAGCATGTACATTCCAAGTCGACAGTAGCATGTGTCTTACAAGTCGACACTAGCAGCTAGTTTTTAACTCGACAGTAGCAGTTAGTTTTTATAGTCGACAGTAGCAGTTAGTTTTTATAATCGATAGAAGCATATAACTTCTCCATTAATAGTAAACACTATGGGTCAAAGAGGGGTAAAAAAATAAAATAGTTTATGGCATGTGACAATTTGTTATCATTTAGTCCTTATTTGTAAATTTTGGTCCTTATTTGCTTTATCAAATTAAATAGTGAGTTAATTTGTAAATTAAATTGTTGTCTTATACTTTTAAGTAGTTTGATAATTAACCAATTGTTTGCATTCCATGCAACTTAATTACGCAATTACGCCTACGCCACGCTTACGCCAAACATGAATTGTTTTAAGTGAAACTATTATCACTTGGTAGTTGGTACATATTCGTTCCTGCAACTGGGTTGTTGCAACTACGATTTGGATGTCTAATTGTCTATGCGTAAATGATAGTATCTTGTACATAGATATATAGCTGGCTCACTTTTTCTGAGTAACGGGGACGATCAATCTTATCAAACGCCAAGGTCTGCTTTCCTGATTTTTCGAATTCATTAATTACTTAGCAAGGTCCCAATGGATTTGCGATCTATCAAGAAATTTGTCATTAAAGGCATATATGTTACTATGGAAGAGGGATTAATTAAGGATGATTGAACACGTACTGACGTACATGCCATTTTACTATCAAAGTGTAGCTAGCAGGGCCACCCTGAGAGATTAAATGCCCAATGCGGAAAAAAAAATGGGCCGATAATTTGAGGGAAAAATCTGAACATTATAAAGTTATTTTCTTAGATTTTGAAAAAATAGGTATTTTTACACAAAGTCTCTATAAAAAAGATGGGTCATTTTACACTAAATCTTTTAGTTGATTTCCATGGACCCAGTGCGGGTGCACAGTCTGCCCTCCCCCCAGGCCGGCCCTGGTAGCTAGGTACGTTTTTTTTATACGAAGTGTAGCTATGTACGTTGTTCATATACACAAGTCAGTACGTAGAAAAGTTGACAGTGTACGTCGATATGTGTGTGTTCTTGAATATCATGACAAGTTAATCATCCCTAGATCGATCTGCAGATCAGGACCACGTCTGCTATATATATGCATGCAACTTCCAAACCAATGAAATCGATCTCTTAGTTGCTGTAAACTATGAATAATCTGGGGATACGAAAACAACGACCGTTTTCCCGAGTCTGAGTACGTACTGCATGCATGCTAACCAACCTTAATTAGCTGGTTTAATTTCATAATAAAGCTCCAAAGCTTGAGACACGCACACATACCTAACTGAACAGAAATGGCTCAACTGTAAATACGATTCTATTGGCATGGAAATTCAGAGTGGGTAGAAAAAATTTCACGCTTACACAGTTTCTCGCGCTGTCATGCAGAAATGGTCTGTGGTATCATGCAGATTTTAGTTCCTGCATGGCTGCATGTATCTCCAGGATGAGAATATATTTTTATGGCTTATATATATATATATATATATTGAAACATAGCTTTAATCGCGCCCAATATCATAACCATATACAACGTACATATAAAATCATAACATGCATGCAACTTCATGGTTTACTTTGTTTGGAAAAAGGAAAACAAGTTTTCGTTCTCTGATTACTTGACACGAATTATTTATTTTAGGAGCACGAGCATGCATGCATACTTTCACCTTGATAGCAAGTCATATTACATATACATGGGTTGTCGGAGAGAAGTACAAGTTATTAATTCAATAATAAGTTAGGGCGCGTTCGGTAAAGAATTTAAAACAAGTTTTTTCGTATTTGAAATCCAAAAAATAAAGGAGATAGCATTCGGTGGATCATATTCTTAATATGAAAAAAAAAACTGTAATTTGAATACATATTCAGATTTACTCTATCTTTTGCAAAACGATATATCCGCGTTCTCTAAAAACACAATCCTAAAATGGCGAAAATGTGGACTCTAATTTCGCAACAAATCAAGTAGTAGGCTACTAATTTTCCGAGTGAGAGAGCGGGAATGAAGCGCGGGATAAGAGAGTGAAAACACTTCAATTTTTTGTTGGCTCAGTGACAACTTTATATATCTGAAAACAGTTTTGCAAAACATTAAAGGACACAGCCTTAGTTTCTATACAATTTCAATGTTTAGGCTGTTTCCAATTAATTGAGATCCAAAATCTATTTCTTTGGCATTTTAACGACGTACAATAATTGTTCAAGACACTGAAATTTACAAGATGCAATATGACTTTTGTATATATATTTATGTGGCATAGTAGTACATACGCAACGTGATATGTGCCGAATACTTTGTAAGTATAAGAAGTGTTGGCAGTCCTTTGTTTGAACAAAACACATGCTTATATGAGTAAGCACAGGTCTATATGAATCAAGGCTCAAGATCAAGTTAAATGCTTGTTATGATCTCATGGTAAAACAGGTAATTCATACATACGCATTTCATGATTTTCATTGAGGATATAATAACTATCTAATATCCTAATCTTTTGGGTTTACCCCTTGTATAATAAACTGATATGTTTAAACATTGCTTGTCAAAGCTTTCTCTGAGTTCTCTTGTTGAAATCAGATTGATTGTGTTCAGATCATTTATTAGGCCTCCACTCTCTAAGTGTAATCACTCATGTAAAACTCTTGTGTTTAGGAGTTAATAAAAAGTTTTTTCTAGTTGTCCGTAGGATCAAGATTTGCTTTTATTTCTTGGGAACTGTTGAATGTAGATCTGCATTCCTCATGAGTGCACATATACATGCCTCATTAATGAAGCTCAGTATTTTGAGTTTAGCTAATGAGATATTTGCTCTACTAGTTGCATTTACTTCCTTTTGAGGAATGTTTTGCCTAGGGTTCCTTGTAACCCTAATTAAATTTGTTAACTTGATTTGGCTAAGTCATAAGCAGGTCCTTAGCTATTTTAGAGAGCACGCTTGTGCCCCCTTGCTCTATAAATAGAGAGCAAAAGCTTTTAGCTCCTTGGTTGTTGAATTTGTCCTTATGCATTTTCATAAGGGCTGAGTTTTCTCTTGTATCTGCATTGTTTCTGGTGCTTAGAGTCTTTCATGAGAATATAAATCTCTAAGCTTGAACAAAATGTTTTCAAAACCTATATTGGATTTGCATACCATGAGATCTTGATTGGTAGTGCATCAACCCGTGAAGTGTTCACAATGAATTAGTTAGGTGCTAGTTAGATTTTGTAGGTGAAACTTCAATGTATCTTTCATTATTGTAAACACACAAGAGACAGAGTGAGGTAGAACATACGAGAGATTGGAGGTCTAAGTCAGGATAGGGAGCATGGTTACTATCCATGTGTTGCTACAAACTTGTAATTGTGTGAGTTTGCTTAGTGGAAAAAGATTTGTCTCTCAGGATTTAGAGACACGCAGTTTTTCTCCCTGTTGCAGGATTTTAGTGAGTAAAAAACATATTTGTGTTATTTTTGTTACTACAAATATATATTGTTGTTGATGCTGCCTACTGCGCCGAGGCAATATACTCAACTACTCGTACACTAACTGCACCATTCCCCTTGCTCTCTTGCCTATCACAAATAGAATAGCTCATTAGAGTGAAGACCATGGCGGTGTGGTCTTCAACTCTCTGATGCCTAAGTCAGGTGAATTGTAAATTTGGCATAGTAACGGTGTAGGGTAAATATTGCTTACCTTAAGAGGCCAATGGTTTGACCTTTAAAAGCTGAGTTGAGGTAGATCATTCACTCATCCTCCGGTGTGAGACTTGGTCCAATTGATGTGTTCTTTCGAGCTCCATTTGAGACGCGCGTGCATGCGCGTCCGTAGTCGGTTTGAGCCGATGGGCGGCTCGTTGCACAACTGGCATAATTAGCTCCATGTTCGTACTACGAGGTTGAGCCACTTTTGAGCCTAAGTGTGTTAATAGTCGCGCTGATTATGGCTAGTCATAACAAACCTATGCCAATAATTATTATATTCATATCCTTTCTGATTCTGAAGCTCAATCTCAAAAGAAAAAGTTGTCAGTGTCCTATTCACCCCCTCTAGGACCTTCATACTTCATTACCAAAAAATGTGATGAATACTTAAATACAAAACCTTCATTTCTCATACACATCGGAGAGGAAAATGATAAACTTCACGTATGACGAGTCGGAGATACACATTGAGTAAACAAGTATAAACCTACTATAAGAAACAACATGAACCTCGGCGTCATATATTTTAAATAAAGAATCGACACCTTCATTGAACATGTTCATGATAAAATCTTTTGGATGGAGATCATTTCAAGAACAGATGACTCACGAAGTAGGTCCAATGTGATAATTGGAAACTAGCTAATAAATTAAAAATCAACATCAAAGATGAGATAAGCTCATAATTATACACAATCGTCTACGTACGGGCCTACCAATTATAACGCTTGCATGCATCTACATATATTGAAACAGCTCAAATAAGTGAAATAACATAACACAGATAGCATCATGGTGATTTTTTGCAAATTGGTCGATACACTTGGTGGGGTTTGAGAAAGAAAAAAGGAAAAATGCTTTCTAAACAACAAAAATGGTTAAGGAAAGATAGAGATAATTCTCGACTAAAGATTCAAAACTTTGGTTCTGGACGTGGTTGGAGAAGGAAGGAGAACATGCAGAAACTCGATCATAAACTGGAATTTTATTATTTTCTTTTCAGTAATATAACTTAAAACTAACAGAGTTATAATTTTGGGTTTAGTGGAACTCCACATGTCATTTCCTCATTGTTGGCACAAATCTGGCACATGTGATGTGCTCCCGTAGGAAAGGTAGATATCTGATTTAGATATCCATGAGAATACTTTTAGTTAATTAAATACAGTCTCGCGTAATAGTTGTGTGACACGATTGAATTTTATAAACATAAAACTGATTTATGTTATTGACATGACCAAAAAAATATTAACTTAAACGCATATTTGATTAATATTTGAGAATAATGGACACATAAAACTCATGTTTTTATTATAATTTTATATATTTGAATGTCTATTTACTCTCATATTAGTTAACATAAGTACCAAAATGTCATATAAAACTTAACTTTAGGTACCAAACTGTCATCTTTAAAACATTAGGTACCAAAGTGTCAAAATTGTTATATCTCATAAGAAATTTAGCCCATATATCATGAATACAATGGTTGATACAGTGGTCATGATAACAATAACGATGACGATTAAACCTAATGATCAATGCGAACCTAGTTAAGGGACGATTATTACAATAACGGCCGACAAGCAATACGAACATGAGTTGTAATCAATGCAGTAACTCATGACGATAAATGGTACCCACGTTTTCCAAGTCTTCTTTTCGCTAGGTAAGAGTAAGACATCTCATTCATTCTCCTCTCAATATCATGGGCGTAGGCAATAGGGGGCGAAAGGGGTCAGCTGACCCTTCTCACAATAATCATTCAATTGTTGATAAGCTGAACTTCCCATATAAATCAATAAGATAGTTGCTTATGACCCTCCTAATTAAGAAATGAATACAATTAATCCTCTAAGTTATATCTTTGGTTTTTTTTTCTACTGTGATGCATTTCCTCTCTCAATTCTTATAATATGGAGCAAAACACAAGTTACATAACTAATATTCACACAAAATCCATACTAGGTATTCTAACAGTCATTCATACTTTGTCATAAGCATCACTAGTTTCGGAACGCTTGTATGAGAATAATTAATGACATTAATGAGATAAATAGTGTCGCACAATTCATCAAATATCAAACTTCACTAGGAAGTGTAAACTCTTTGATTATCATTATTTCATTTGGGATCATATATTTTTTGCTTTGACTTGTTCTATTACAGTAATTTTACATGTATTGTGTTGTCTCTGAATGGTTATTGGTCTAATTTCTCATATATAAATGTCTCATTTTCGAAACCATATCAGGTGGAGTTCGGGATTACTGTTTTTATGCCATGCCCTAGTTTTGACCCTCCTAAATGAGAATCCTAGCTACTCCACTGCTCAATATACTTGACAAAAAGCGAAACTAATTCGAGCGTCGGAGTGTTTATGTAATTATGTACTTGCAAAAAGTTAGGTTTCAGTAATAAGGGACACAGCCTAGAGACGGAATTTGCAAAGCGTGATGCACATAGGCAATTAGAAATACATGTACAAGCAAGACTAGAGAAAAAAGAGAGGAAAAAATGCCGTAAAAAAAATTAATCCTGAGAACTGAGAAGAAAAAGACGAGAGCATCGATTTTGGAGAGAGAAACAAACCAGAGAACTAACCTCCCTCCCCATTTTCTCCTACGCAAACTACGATCTATCAATATTTAGATCGAACACATGAAAGTAAGGGGTATATCTATTGTTCACTACTTATAATACACTTTCATCCTTCATGTCATTGTTCTTGTTCAATGTTCGGGTTCGAGTACCATGATTGTTTCTTGATATGTCTATATGGTGCCCGTTTTGAGAGATATTCTCTCCTTGGTACGTTGCTAGGTTTCAGTCACATTTGTGTTTTGGGATTCAATGAGCATCACATATCTTCAGTAATTCAATATAGAATTAGACAACATGTAGCAGTATGTTTTTGGGTTTATGATAGTCTGTATAAGTCAATGATCCATTTGACTTCTGTTGAAGATCCATTTTCGGCCCTTTGGACTTGTGTGGACAAGTTAAAATTCCCGACGCAAAGAAAAAAGTAAATAAACAAATAAAGAAAAAAACCCGAAATGGTAAAACAACACCAAACGATTGAAGCACAGTTATAATAATTTTTTGAAACCTTGAAAAGATTCCGGTTAGCTGCAGCCACTGAATATAAGAGATCATGGAGATCATGAGATGGAGGAACTCAAAGGTAAGTCATCTCTCGGGAGAATACCAACTACGGAGGATGCCGGAATGAGGGAGAGCTCAGTTTTACTAGGTGAGTATCAAATGGCCAGACACAATAACTATTTGAGAGTCTGTTGGAGCAATTATTATATCCCAACCATTGTATACAATAAGCTTCTAGTTCTAACATATTTGAAAACATTTCCACTATGGAGACCGAGGAACGTTTCTTAGAGACTTAGAGGTTCAATCAATCAATTTATTTCTAGATTGGTTCCCAGTTTCAATTCAAGTTGAGAGTATAGTATGATATTATGACCAGAGATTGTGGGAAAAAAAAAAGTGTAGAAGATTTTTAACACTAAAGAAAATTTAATTGACAACAAAGATGTTGAAAGACATAAGATGTCGATGCAATTTCATTTGAACTATGTCTTACTCGCATATTTCCCTTTAATTAAATTGTATCTATGTCTTTTGTGGCAATCAGGTTCTGTAAAACTTCCACATACCAGTGGACAGTGTGGACTTGACTTGTTCCTCTAAGCGTGTGGGGACACTCAATTATTTTCTATTAATTTGCCTCAACCCCAGAGCTACGCATCTTTTGCTGCATGCTAGAATTTTCATGGACATCATTTTATAGCGGAGGGACGGAAAGTTTTGCAAGTTTGATTCGTGTGTTAGTTTGCAGAGGCTCTATGGCTTCTTCTTCTGTGGATGCCTTGAAGTATGATGTCTTTCTTAGTTTCCGGGGTGAGGACACCCGCAGTACTTTTACCAGTCACCTTCATGCAGCTCTAAAGCAGAAGCAGATCAAGACCTACATAGATTACGAACTTGTAAGAGGAGAGGAAATTGCACCTGCCCTTATCAAAGCAATTAAGGGTTCAGAGCTTTCAGTGGTCATTTTGTCACAAGACTATGCTTCTTCAAAATGGTGCTTGGACGAACTTGTGCATATTCTGGAATGCAAGGAAAGCCATGGGCAGATTGTTATACCCATTTTCTACGGAGTAGATTCATCAGATGTACGGCACCAGAGAGAGAGTTATGCAGCTGCTTTTCTTCATCATGAAGAACGTTTCCAGGACACGCCGAACAGGGTGCTCAAGTGGAGGGAAGTTTTAACAAAAGCATCCAACCTAGCTGGGTTTGATTCACGCAATTTTGGGTAACTTTCCAACTTATAACTGGTTCATGTTTCTGACTAGTATAGTTAAATGATCATGACCATAGCTATTAATCTTTGTCATTGTTTATATATGCTAGGCGTGAGTCTGAACTAATTGAGGAAGTAATCAGAGATATTTTGATGAAGTTGAGTGAGGAGTGTTCAAGCGATTTGGAGGGACTGGTTGGAATGGAAAGTCGCATCCAGAAACTTGAGTCATTGCTATGCATTGTCCCAGAAGATGTTCGGGTTCGCACTGTCGGTATTTGGGGCATGGGTGGTGTTGGCAAGACCACCCTTGCTGGCCTTGTATTCAACCAACTCAAGTCTCAATTCGAAGCTTCTCATTTTCTTGCTGATGTAAGAGAAGAATCTGGCAAACATGGAATAAAGGCTTTGCGAAATGAACTCATTCGCAACTTATTGAAGGATGAAAGTCTAACGATCGCCACTCCATCAATAGGAACAACTTTGATCAAAAAGAGGCTCTCCCAGGCGAAGTTTCTCGTTGTGCTTGATGATGTTGATAATGTAAGCCAACTAGAAATTTTAGTTGGTATTCAGGTTCAATTTGGACCAGGAAGTAGAATCATCATTACAACTAGAGATAAGCATCAACTTAGAGAGATGCAACGACTGCAGAAAGGAGCAGACCGTGATGTTATTATGTACAAGGCGAAGGAACTAGATCATAAGGAAGCGCTTCAGCTCTTCCAATCGAACTTTTTCGAAGATATCAGCGGCAGATCTGATTATTCCGAAATAATACATTCTGCTGCTGGAATTCCCTTGGCCCTTAAAATTTGGGGTTCCGTATTTCGTCGACGCAAGACCACACAAGAACGGGAAAGTTTGCTGGAAAAATTGAAAAAGTCTTCCGGAACAGATCTTCAAAAGGTGTACAGGATAAGTTATGATGCATTAGGAGAACATGAGAGGGAGATTTTTCTCTATATCGCCTGTTTTTACAAAGGAGAGGAAGTACGCAGAGCAAAAGAACAATTAAATGCATGTGGATTAGATGCAGATAATGGAATCGACGTTCTCATTGATATGTCTCTCGTTTCAATTCGATACGACAAACTGTGGATGCATGATGTGATACAAGAAATGGGACGGGCAATCGAGTGTGAACAACATCCTGCGAAGCCTGGAAAACGTAAACACCTTTTTACCCCGGAAGACGTATGTCATGTGTTGAAAAAGAATAAGGTAAGAGCCTACTTAATTAATTGACATGATTAATTAGAGAAACTGCATTACATTCAAAGAAAAATTCATTTTCTGATAAAATGTTGATGCTAGTTTGAGTAAATCTTTTTTGTTGTTTGGTAAGACCAATGTTTTCATATGCGAATGCGAAGGTGAAAGCGACATAGTCAAGCCTCATAAGGCGAGAGCATCGAAGCGCTAAGACGACTGTTTTTCCAACAATGAATTTTTTAATTAATATGTATAAATGTTATTAATCCTTATAGTAATTAATGAAATTGTATAAATATGAAGGTAAAAAATAAAAGTAGTTGAATTTTTAAAATTTCCTCTATTAAAACAGCCCAAATAGAGAAATATATACCCATATTATTAAGCCCAAGAGAATTAGAAACCCAATAGATGTTAGACAAGTCAAACGAAAAACAGCATTTTGATTAAACCCATAGACCGAACGATGTCGTTTTGACGACAGTTCGAAAAAAAACCACCTTCTTCATGCGAGAAGCCGCACCGTGTATGTCGCTTCCGCTTTTGACCCGCTCCGCCGATCTGAGCGGTCGCCTTTCTGGCAGATCGCCTGGGTTTGAGCATGCGGGGCTTTTTTCTTTCGCACCGCACAAGGCACGCACCGCCTTTGAAAACACTGGGTAAGACTATATATGCTGATTTATACTTTGCATCAATTTTCAGGGGACTAAAAATGTTCAAAGCATATCCCTTGACCTCTCCACGATTACTCAGTTACAGTTGACTCCTCAAGCCTTCAAAAAGATGCGTAATCTAAAATTTTTAAAGTTAGATGGTGGAGATTGGACGGGCAATGTGCACTTTAATCTTCAAGATCTAAAATATCTTCCTGATTCCCTTATATATATCAACTGGCCGACATACAGTTTGAAGTATTTACCAGCAACATTTTCTGCTGAGAATCTCACTGAGCTTTGTATGCCTGGTAGCCGACTCAAGAGACTTTGGAATGAAGGCCAGGTATATATACGACCAAGTTCTTTCCTGCAAGTATTAAATTATCAAATGCAGTAATGTAAACTCATATATTTAAGCCAAGTTATTCTTAATTCTTACCAATTTTTGTTTTTGTTAAATTGTTTCAGAAGCCTAGGAACTTAAAGCGGATTGATCTCAGTCGCTCCAGGGAGCTGGTTGAAGTTCCAGATCTCTCTCTGTGTGTAAACATTGAGAGGATAGACCTGGAACGCTGTGAACGGCTGGTTGAAGTTCCTTCCTATTTTCAAAATCTGCACAAGCTTACTCGGTTAAATGTGGATCGTTGCAGAAATTTACGTGTTCTCTCAGATATGCCAAGTAATATGGTTGATTTGAAATTAGGTAGGACTACAATAGAAGAGTTGCCTTCATCAATATGGTGTCTAGAAAAACTTGATGAGTTACGTCCTTGTTGGTGCGAGGGCATTAAGACTCTTCCAAACAGCATTTGGAAGCTGTATTCCGTCAGAGATCTTACACTGACTGGGACAAGTATACAAGAATTGCCCTCATCGATCGAGTGTCTCTGCAATTTAAAGACTCTTTCTCTGTCAGATTGCAAAAGGTTCGTCAGTCTCCCAACCAGCATATGTAAGTTGAAGTCTCTCCTAGAACTGAGTCTTCGTGGATGCTCTAGCTTCGAAAAGTTCCCAGAGATCTTGGAGCCTATGGAACTTCTGCGGATTGTTAAATTAGGAGGAACCAAATTGAAAGAGCTGCCTTGTTTGATTGAAAACGCAGTTGGGCGGAAGGAATCGGAGTTACCTGGGTGTACATGCTTTGAGTCTGTCCCAAACAGCACCTTGCCTCCGTACTCGTCGGTCATTTTATGGCCTTCGATGAATTGGCTAATCCTCAGTGGCTGCAGAATGCTAGAAGAAATCCCTGATTGCATCTTCAGCCTCAACTGGTTATTTACTTTAGATCTGGGGGGAAGCATGATTAGGCGCATACCTTCAACCATCAATCAAGCGTCTCGGCTGGAGGAATTAATTCTAAGAAATTGCGAGCTCCTTGAGTCTTTACCCGAGCTCCCATATGATCTGGAATATATAGATGCAAGTGGGTGCAAGAGATTAAAGACATTCTCTGGGTTCACGACTGCACTCACAGAAGATTCGAAGCCAGTTAATTGTAATAGAATATTCCGTAACTTTTCTGATTGCGGAAGTTTGGATGAGAATGCGAGGAGGCACATAATGGATGATGCACATCTTCTTAGCACATTTTATTTGGTACGTCTCTCTCTCTCCTCTCTCTCCGCTAAAAAAAAACCACTCTATCCATTCCGCTGGTTCCATAAACAATCAACATCATATCTGTGTCTATGTACAGGTATTATGTAAGAGGGATTACGAGGTTAGATGTTCGGGAAGTGAAATTCCAAAATGGGTGAGGAATCAAATGGAGGGAAGTAGGATAGATATCACGCTTCCTCCACATTGGATTAAAGATGCCAACTTTCTGGGTTTTGCTTTATCTGTTGTTATTGACTTCCGTAAGGCGTCTCATGCGGAAATATGTACAGGTGAATACATCTTCAAAAGCGAGGATGGTGAAAGCTATACATGGGGCACAGGCACTTTTGATGACAAATGGTGTCGAGGAAAATCGGAAAACATGGTGGTGGTGTGGTTCGAAGCCCTTCAGAGGATGTGGTTGGCTCCTTGTACCAATGCCACTCGCGCCTCTTTCCATTTCAAACTAACTGGATACGACCAGGAGGAGTATGAGGTGGAACGGTGTGGGGTGGGCTTTGTATATGCTCAAGGCCTAGACGAAAATGCTGTAGATTGGCAGATCATGGATGAACAGCATGGTGAAGCTACCGCCAGTGAGAATTCAGATTAAGATACCTCGGATTCAGTTACCCTCTTGAGGTCATGTTTCAGAAACTGTCGTTAAATTAGAGCCCCAACAGACTCCCATGAATTCAATAGTTTTTGTTTTGGCTGGCCAGACAAACAAACTATATTTGCACCGGTTTGCTGGCAGTCTCAGAGACTCAAAATGAGCACCCAATAATCCAATATTTCGTAATCGTTACATGTAACACGCACACAATTGGATGTCAAAGAACAATTAATAGAAAATGATTATTCTACCTCGGCAATAGTATCTATCAGAGCAACAATTAAAACTAATGTTACCATCCCAACAGGGATTCAGGCCACGGTGTTTCAAAATCAATTTATTTAAGCCTCTGGACCTCGGACCAAAAAAAAAAATTCCTCTGGACCTAAACTGTCACCCAGACAGCGTTTTGTGATTTCTATCCTAACTCTAGCAACAGACATTTAAGAAGCAAAGTTATTTTATTTTATTTAAGATAACATGTGGCTTTCTTAAGAGACATAAATTAAGTGCAAAAACCAGGAAGCATATGACATAATATTAACAACATAGTAAAATTTCAATTTCAATCAAAAAAAAAAAGTAAAGTTTCAATTCCTGTCCCCCATCTCTTCATAATGAAACTAAATATAAATCTTTGGTACAGTCAGTAGCTACATATCAGTTCCAAAGCAGCAGAGGCTAGTTTAAGAGTTCTCATAATCCAACTGTCTTTCACTAACAGTCGTTCCCATACGTGAAATGCAAGCTCACATCACAGCCTTCTTCCTCTCCTACCACCCTTTCTGCGGGTGCTATCAGTGGGAATTGGAGTCACATCCTCTGAAACATGGACACTAAATATCAATTATACTGGTGAAACAAAACATGCACCGCCAACAGTCTAAACCAACAACTTATAGTCCACCCACGAATATGTTTTTAAACAAAAAGTACAATTTTTACAGCAGTCCGTACATTCAGAAAACGCCGATACATTTTGCACCCACAAAAAACTAGACATCAATTATTGACTTTCCTCTTTTAATAGGAATGTTCTGCTATATTTTGAGAACCAGAGATGAAGAGAAAATATATCAAGTTGAACAAAATGGAATTACCAATACGACCAATTCTCATTCCAGAACGAGCAAGAGCACGGAGTGCAGACTGGGCACCAGGGCCAGGTGTCTTAGTTTTGTTGCCACCAGTTGCCCGCAACTTAATATGAAGTGCAGTAATACCTAATTCCTGCATTATCAAATCCAAAAATTATGCAGGGAAAATGAAAGAAACTTAAACTATACACGTCATTAGTAAAAAGTCCATCAGAATAAAAATAAGTAAAAGGAAAGAAAAAAGTGCAGGCAGATCAGGACCTTGCATCTAGTAGAAACATCTTGCGCTGCAAGCATAGCTGCATATGGGGAAGACTCATCTCTGTCGGCTTTCACCTTCATACCACCTGCATATAAAGATACATTAGATGATGAAACGAAACATTGAAAATAGCATCTTATAACCCGAGTATCATTCCAGTGACTTGAACACACTGGAGTTTTGTGCAAGTGCTGCTTATCGCGCCACTTAATATACCAATTTGTAATATATAGCACCACTTCATACAGTTAAAGTTGAGTGAACACTAGATTTACAATATATGATTCAAAAATTAATTACAAAACTTGAAAGAATTGCTTTACCAGTAATACGGACTAAAGTTTCCCTTCCAGAGAGATCAGTCACATGCTACAAAACAAAGTGTAAGATCAAAATCCAAATTCATAACACTGATCAGATGTAAGAAATTAGTAGACAGATAAATTTACTTACAATGAAAGTATCATTAAACGAGGCGAAAATGTGGGCAACACCAAAAACATGTTCACCATCTCTGACAGCAGGACCGAGAGTGACATTCTCTTCCTTTGGCTCCCTAATCTTCTTATGCTTCGACTGTAACACACATTCAAAACCAAATCAAACACTAAAAAGTGCTCCTTTCAATACCACAAAACGATAAATTCCTATATCAGAAAACTAACAGTTTCTATTTCACAGTAAAATTCACCAGGTTGGTGCAAAATGCCTAAAACTGATTCAGACCCAAGTACACTATTATCGGTCCAATTGTTTTATATCTTAAACTCGAAATTATAGTACTACCAACACAATGATTCATCTTAATTGAATTAATTGGGATTAAAACCGGTAGAACACTAATTAACATATAGTAGTATCAGAACATAAAATCTATATCCAAATAATTCACAGACATATGCATTTCAAGGACGAATCAGACCTCAATACGAACAGACAGCAGCTAAATAAATTAAAAGAAAATAAAAATTAAGGGTTTTGGATCTGAAATCCAGCAGCTAAAGCTAGTGAAACGGACTCGGAGCGATTTGAGATAGAAAGTAAATAGGGATCGGAGATTTGCTTACCATGGTTGCGACTGGGTTTGGTCGGGGTTGGACCAAGTGGCGCTTTTCAGCTATTTGGTAAAACCCAACGGAGGACTGAAGCGGGGGCATGTCGTCTTGGGTTTTATATGGGACAACAATTGCACTAGGGTTACATTTAACGGTGGATTTACAAGGATACCCTTCTATTTATGAGTTATTGTAATTTCACGCCTTGTTTTTTACTATTTACTTTCCCTTTTTTGTTGTTTTTTTCTTCTAAACTGTCAAAAGTAAATAATTTCTGAATTGTGTAATGCATTCGTCCCTTATGCTATTTATCGATATAAATCATCCTCGGTTACATTAGTAACACATCATCCAGACATGTTCAGATTGAGATCCGTAAGGTACCCCTCTATTCAAGGCGCATCAAGCGCGAAAGCCCCCCACAAATTGATGAGAATTTAGGCTCAATGCTTTGCGTCTTTGAACATAGAGAGCGGGGGAGCGTTCATTTCAACAATGAGAGGAGAAGCAACAAGGCAAGTAAAGAAAGTTGTTGGCCAGTTTTGCAATCAATAGCTCAAAGGCTGTGTGTTCAGTTCTCTATCAGAAATGGAAGTTCAGGACTATACAAGGTTTCACTGTCACGTGTATATTCTATTTCTCTCAGCAATGCGTTGCAAGTATATATAACCGACCTTACACAAAGTGGAGATGAACACAACAACAAATGATTTTAGTGAGCCTAACTACAAAGAATGGTAACAACCAAAGTCATCCGGAATGCTAAGCAGATATCAGACCGATGTAGGCAGCAACTAGCGACAATGTAGATGATATTATATAGGCACCACCAACAATGACTGGCTCTCTAAGTCCACTTAGTTCAAGGTGATGATGAAATGGTGCCATTCGGAAGAGTCGACGACCAGCACCTTGCAACTGTTTGGTTGTCTTAAAGTACATTACCTACATATTACTAAAACATTAGCACACAGAAAACTGTAACTTAATCAAATCTGAGAATGAAGAACATACTTTATCTGAAAATTCAATGGTACCGGTAACAAACCTGCAAAATAATCGATGAGGCTTCCCAGATAAAGATGCCAGATGAAATAAACAATGGGAAGAACATTCCCGTGCAACAAGCCATTGCAGCCAACCCTCCACCAAGTGCCAAGGATCCAGTATCACCCATGAACACTGATGCCTTGTATCGGTTGTGCAAAAGGAAACCAACACAAGCTCCTGCCATTGACGCTCCAAATATTGCAAGGTCTGTTTATATGTCCGACACTATTTAGTATTCAACAATTGGAAGAGACCAACCTTACTGCAAGTCCATTTAACACTAAATATCTATTAACAAAACGTTTAGTATCAGTCTTATCATATATAGAACAATGGAACTTACACTTATACCATTGCATGCTGATTCATATCAGATAACATGAATCAATAAGAAATTTAACTTGGTCAACTGCTTAACTGTTCTACAACTCTTAAATGTTGATCAGTTGATTTCAAATGGTACATGGCCCCATTTACATTATAATATAATGCAATCACCTGAGCATATTGGAAGTACTGCAATTGACATTCCTGTAAAAGCCAATGCAGCAGACCCTCCAGCCAGCCCATCAAGACCATCTGTTAAGTTCACCCCATTTCCCATAGAAACAAAACAGAATGATGCCAACAGCAGATATAACTTTCCCAGCCATACAATGCCTAGTGGAGCAGGTAGAGGAACTAACATTTTCCTACATCAAGAAATACGAGATAGAACTTCAGCAAAACTACCATGAGTAAGCTAGTGAATAGATCCAGAAGTGTTGCCACTGCATCCAATAAGTGAATGCTACTATCAACTTGTTTGAATCAGTGAATATAATGATTATGCACAGCATCAATTTCACACATCAAGAACACTAATCACTAGCAAAACCTAGGTCAACAATGATTACTTTGGGAAGGGAAGGGAAGGGTTCAGATTTATCTTTCAGATTGATTAGATAAAAGCATTTAGACACTCCTAAAAGCATTTAGACACTTCGCAAGAAGCTTCTGTTATACAAAAAGGGTCATAGAGATTGTTTCTCACTGTAGTTATTAACATATGCTTAAAACCGAATACAGCTCACCATATGAAAATTACATGTTCAATATATCTGTAGCCATATCTATTAGGCCAAACCATGTGTTTGCTTAATCAACTATAAAACCTCGTATTTTGTCTGGCTAATACGCAGCATTTAAACACATGTTTCTAATTTCTGTGAACTCATCAGCACAAGAATAGACATGTGAGTTACCATTAGAATAATAGTTACAAGAATATATACATGCCATAGGGTGATGATATATTTGTTGTATGCAACCAATATGAAAACCATGTTGCAACAGCTACCTGCAAAATAGCAAAAGATTATTATTACTCACAAAGTTGTAAGATACAACTCTTAGATACTATTTGAGAAGGAAAAGATAATAGAATGTTCACCTCCAAAACAATTTTTATCCATGCAGATAGACCTCTACCATGATTCTTGATCAAGCAAATGATATCATCAAGTAGTCCAATAGCAGCAAATGCGAGAGTTGCTGTAGTTGCTCCGGCTACTTCAACAGAAGAAAAACCAGCAGTGAACCTTGCAACAGTTACACCAACTGGTATAAAGAACAGTCCACCCATTGTGGGAGTTCTCTTTTTTAAGGAGTGCCTTATGGAACCTTCATTTCTGATAATTTGATGAATCTTCAAGCTATAGAGCAATGGAACGCAAACATATCCCGCACAAGAGGCTAAAGCGGCTGATATAATAAACGGGCAAGTCAAGTGGAAGGGTGCCAAAGGTAGTCGAACAATCCGCCAAGCGCACCAATCCACATATAGTAGTACCACTACTAAGAACATTATCAGTCCCGTGTTGAGTAATACTCCTTGTCTGATCCTGCAAATGTAGTGTAAAAGACCATCAAACTAAGAACGACCTCACTAATTTCCCAAATCAGTCTCTTCAGGACTCAAATTTCTTTGCTAAGTACGACACGGAACTATCAAGGTATATTGACATATTCTCGCAGTACTACATGAAACCCCAAGGTTGGGTAAACTTGCCTGTGTTTCTTGCGCTGGTGCCCGAGCACCGCAAGCCTATAAGCACTAAAAGTTATAGCATCATCAGTTGGCTTAGTGATAGCAGGCAAATCAACATAAGACTGAGGAGAAACAACATACTCGGCATCACTACCGTCACCATCACTCGAAAAACTCATGTGCTCTGCAGCCCCTTCCTGGTTATGTCCCCAATCCTCAACCGGCGAAGTATCCCCCAAATCCTACACATCAAACCAAATCCTCAACTACATTGCCACAATCCCAAAACATATTAAACGAATCATATAACAATTAGAAGTATTACCACGTCAAAGTCTCCAGAGTAAACACGACCATGACCAAAGCCACATCCACCTCTTTGCAGTCCAATCAACTACAAAATTGAAATCACAAACCGCATGATTCTAATTTCCAAAGTCATATGGTTGACTTTTACACCAAACTACCGAACTCTAAAGCAAATTCACCACAGCAAATTAATAATGAAAGAAAGTAACAGTTACGAGCTGACAGACCTTAGGATCGTGAGTGATCGGGGAAAGTATCGGCGAGAAGCCGGAAGAGGATCGGAGGCGATCGGCGGCGGGAGAAGAGGAGCGGCGGTGGGGGCGGGGGAGGTGGAGAGGGTAGAGGCGGCGGAGATGGAGAGAATAAGAAGCCATGGCGGTGAATCAGAGACGAAGAAGAAGGTTAGAGAGAGAAACTGAGAAAGGTGGGAATGAGAGAAGGAATAGATCTTGAGGAGGTTGGTAATAATTCCATTGATAAACTGGGAAATTTTAGAGAGAGAGAGAGAGAGAAATTGGAGCTGAGGAGAAGGATTTTATACACAACAAACTTAAAACCGGAACGCCGGAGGGAGAGAGCAAAATAGAAACTTTGAAAGTCCCGCAACCATTTTCTCTCTTTTATATTTGTTCCGGGGGCGTCACGCGCTTGGCTGGGAGCGTGGCGAATCGGATAGCAGACCACTAATCAACCATAAGTTAATCGCCTAATTTTGTTCTATGGTTTTAATATGTATATATATCCACCAAGGAAATCTGAAGATTGAGATACGAGTGCTCTATATCTTCATAACAGTCGAGAGTGTAATAAGACAACTACTACAAAGTCCATTTACGTTGTTTTCAACAGTCGAGAGTGAATCAATCAATGTCTATATATAAAGACAGATACAACATGTCCATATACGAACACCATCGATACGCCAGACGATTTTCCACCACAACACCAGCGAGTGTGTTGAGTCACAAAACAGAATGGATATATCTATGGACATCTGAATACCGATATCCATTGACCACTAATCAATCACACTCCACCAGCGTGAATATACACAAATCCGGATTACCGGGTCTTAGTGGCAAGGGAAAAAGGCCCAGAATCAAAATAATCCCCTTATCCCGTGTTCACTCTGATTCGGCACCGGAGTCCGGCCTCGTCCCATGGAGAATCCCCTGGTTCCATCAGGCATTCTTGGGCCAGGTGGTGGCTTTGAGGGTTCAATTGGATGACCAGACGAAGTGGTTCCATGGCCTGGAGAAGTATCGATTTAGAATTGAAAATTAAACAATCTAACGTTTCAAAGATAACCACTGAAAGGGAACAAGTTTTAGAGAGATCAACATACCTAATCCATTGAGGCCACGGTACTTCTGCCTACCAGATTGCCCCCGACCTCGACCCCTGTGCCCAGTTTTCTCCATGGGCATGTGGTCTCCTAGATCCTGCAATGCACAAACAAGTACACAAAATAGTATCATCCCTGTTTTGTTTTCCAAAATTTTGATTCTAAGGTACCTTGGTCCAATATATAATCAAAATAGCAAAAGGAGAACACAATGCTGGTTACCTCTTCATCAGGTGTACCATTGTGATGTTCGTTTGCAATATGAGTCTCCTCAGTCCCTGTTTCCGATGTCCGAATACTGCTACTCTTCTCAGAATCAAAGCCCCGCCGGGATTGTCTTCGCTGTCCACTCTGTCCGTACTTAACCTGAGGTATAAAAAAATCACCATTAATCCTCTTGCAGCCAAGAATGGAAAAGACAGTAAGAGAAATAAAAAAAAGGAAAGAAAACAACAAATACCATCTGCTTTAGGAGCTTCACCCGCATGCCATTTCTCCAATCTTCCTCATTGTTTAATATAAGAACCTGATCCAAACCAATAAGAAAGAACGGCAGCCTAAGTACCAATTATGCTAGCTATACATTCAAATGCACTGACAGAGAAAAGAGCTCAGTACTTACAGCTTTCTCAGTAGCCTCCACAGTATCATACTCTACAAGGGCATGCAACTGCAGAAAAGAACAGAAGCTTATATTACCATAAGAACAGAAAAAATTGCAACCATTGTGTAAGAACAGTAGTATAATAAAAAAGACAATTGTGACCAGAACCATACCTTATTACTCA
The DNA here is from genome assembly GCF_933775445.1 of Argentina anserina. Lineage (NCBI taxonomy): Eukaryota > Viridiplantae > Streptophyta > Magnoliopsida > Rosales > Rosaceae > Argentina > Argentina anserina. Next base: position 4,441,257 of record NC_065874.1, read on the forward strand.
TTAGCTTCTCAACCTTGCCGCCTTTTGCCGATGCCTCTATGGCACTTGGGTCAAGTATGCATATATCCTTTATACTGAAAATTTCAACAACATTAAAAAATCATAAATTGGAGATACTGTGATAAAAGACCACCAAACAAGCAGGATGAGGAGAACAAAACATACTTTCCGGCCTCACTAAACATTTTCTTAAGGTTTTCCACTGAATGGTCAACTGGTAGATTCTCCACCAAAACAGTGAACTGCAATACAGAAACCAATTTTTAAATGCAAATAGTTTCTTATAAAACATCGGATTTCCGAGAGTAAAAAGAGAAAATTTTATGTTTTGATATTATGTGTTCAACCGGATTACCTTTGGATCCCTGGTTTCAGGTGATGGTAGAGGATGAAGTCGTTTCACCTTCTTCCCATTTGAACTCACAACCTACGAGAAGGCAAATTGTCAGTAGTCGTTTTCGATATTCAGATCTGACTAACACAAAAACTTTACAAGAGAATAAAAGAAGATTATTACAAGAAGAGAGGAGTCTTTCAAAGCAGCCGCAATTAACGAGTAGTTTCGAACGAGCTTCTTCATCTTCTTGAAAGAAGCAATGACTGAAATAGGAACTGCAAGAAGAAGAGCAAAAAAGTAGAAGGAAACTGTTACATTATCAGAACAAAAAATCATGAACACATAGTTGCAAGCGATATGTTTGTTTATCATCAATTGGAACCCCTAGAGATTAAAACTTCTTATATTACAACTTTGACTCTTCAAGCAAGTAAAGTGTTCCCGTGATGTACTTTTGAAACATTCATTTACAAAGCGGAGATCGGGAGTAAATGAAAAGGGAAAATGCAATAGCTGGTGATAGCCAAAAGAAGTCACATACACTTGGATATAGACCAGAATGAGGGAGACAGAAGTCTAAAGAAAAAGTCAAACTGATTCAGAAACAAGGCACAATAAAAAAAAATCAAGGTCTCTTGCAAAGAAATTCTAAGAATAGAGAAACAATCAGTCAGCAGTCATTTGCAAAGTCATTCAAACCTATCCCAGATGCTCGGCACAGCTAATTCTAGCTGCACCAGGAAAACACCCAGGGAAGGCAAACTGTCAGAAGTACCTGCTTTACTCATCACTTCCGTCTTCTCTAGTCTAGTATTGCAAGCTACACTAATATGATTGGCATAGAAAAATTGAACTGTCTTGATATCCTAGTAACTAGGAAATTAAACCAAGGACAGACTAGTTAAAATGTCAAGTAGGGCAAATGCATAAAAGTCGGATGATAATAATTTATGCCTCCGTAATTCGCGATTGTCAGACGAAGGAATCCACCTGATACAAATGCTACTTTGATCATTGGAATGCATAAATTGCTCGAATGATCGAAATTACTAAATGACACTGGGAATTACATGTGAAAACACTTGATGGAGCAGCCATAAGATGGCTGGAAAAGAAATATCATGTTTGGAAACCTAAAACTAAGCTCAATCTTTTATGGTCCAAAAGAAAGTCTCCATGGTAGTTTAAGGATCTTGTCAGGTTAATAAGTTAATTTTCAGTTAGAAGAATAATTATGAGTCTAGAGTTTTAAGAGTCTTTTAATGTCTTATTACTAATAAGTTAGCAGTTACAGTCCTACGGTTTTCTAGGAGCCTAAGAGTTGTTTGAAGCCTATAAGTATGGATGTCTATTGTATCTCAAGGGCAGATTGGAATGAATTGAAAAGTATCTTTTGAAGGCTGTGCCTTGTTATCTCTCCCCTGACCTCCCTCATTTCCTTTCTACCTTCTAAACCTCTCTCTGTCTCTCTTATACTACCCTTCCCTGCATCAACACTTCAAGGGCAGACATAAAACATTTTTATGGCAAGGGAAATGAAAGCAAGGGCCAAATTTGGGGAAGATGATTGTTGAATATTTCAGCATGTTGCATGAAATACAACTGCCCATCTGCCCATCAGCATGTTGCAGGGAACTCTTTCAGATCAAAGTGCATGTATTAAAGCACTACGCTGATACACACAATCCCTGCATACCACCTAATAACAGAATCAAATTTCATATAAACTTCACTGACAGACTGCTCTCCATGACATAAAACAATGCGTTTGCAAGATCACATCTGAAACCATGAGGACCAAAGTTAACCCACAAGTCACAATTCGAATTGCATTTCATCCTTTTTCATGATTGCTTGGATTTTAAGAAGCAAAGGAGTCATTTGTAGAGAAATAGCAAACCAATTAAGTTATTGGGCCAACAAATCAGACAGAAACACATGTGAGTTTTAGTTCTGGACAGAATAAACCAACATCAATCACCAGAAGTACTTACCAAAACCTTCTTTGTTCTTTTTAATCAAACCCAACATGTACTTGTCGGTGGGCAAGTTTTCATCACTAAAGTAATATTCCACCTGCAAAACCACGAAAAAGGAAAGGTGTAACATCGAACCTTGACTAAACATACCAAAGCTTCAAACGTCAACGAAAAAAAGGCATCATTATTCAAACAATTCCTAAGCTTAATTTTTTAATCGAAAATTACTCAACATTACCCTCTTTTAAGGTCAACATTCTATTAACTCCTCCTAAACCTAAACCTAAACTAGCACATTGTTGCCTCTAGATTTTACCTCATGGTAATTTCAAACAAGCACTCAATTAAATTTATAGTCACCATTCACACGGACACAACTTAATGAATTAAAAACCTAATCAAACAAGTTAGAACAGAGAATGGAATTCTAGGGTTCATAACAAAGATCCAGACATAATAGCGATCTTGCCTGCTTGATAATCTTCAGCTTAAGATCCTCAGTGAGGCCGCCGCCGGACGATTGATCGTGGTCGTCGTCGGACGGCAGGCGCGGAACCTCGGGAGCCGCGCGATCGGGGGAGACATCGGAGTCGTTAGGTGGAGACGGTGGAGGGGAGCCGGCGTTGGTGGTGGGGACGGCGTCGGTGGGCCCCTCTTCGCCTTCCATAATAGGCGAAATAGGGGGAGGAAGAGGAGGAGGGAGGAGAGTCGAGTGTTTGAAATGCGGAAATAGACCCCCCGCCTCTTTCTTCTCCTAACCTCTCTGGTCCCTTCGCCCCACCCCCTTATATAGAACCCCCACGAACTCCCCCGTGCCCACGTGACGTCTGTCCTTCAGGGGTACTTTCGCCATTTACTTTTTAATTAAACATTTAAATTTTTATACGATGGACTAGTGTTTGTTCGTCATGTACAAAAGGTTCGAATTTTTTTCCTATGTTGTTGGCTGAAGTTCAATTGAAAACCCATCTTCTCTAAGGAACATGTAAAGACAAATCTCAGTGGAAAATACTTGTATCTATATTAATATGGACGTGTGAGTCTAAACTATTTTTATTTATATACTAGTGTGAATACAAAATCAATAAAGATTATTTTTATAAATAAAAAAATCAATATTTATTTATCCAATTGTATTAAACAAATAGACTATTGATTATGATATTGTTAATTTTTACAAGTACCGTTTATTTGTTTCATGTAATCGATTTTATCATTATGAAATCACATTACTAAAATTATAAAAATAAGGGAGAGTATGACGTGTACTTTCATATTAGTATGGACACAAGTATTTTCCATTTGTTAATTCCGTTGAAGATAAGTGCCTCGTTAATGACCAAAAGAGCATATGTGTTGCGTTTGCCAATTGAAACGGTACAAAAAAAAATGGAACAAAGAGCAAGGCATTGATTGAAATACATTCTCATTCTCATGACAAAACTATAAAAGCAAATACCACATTCAACATAGGACTTGGGAGTATTGTTTCATTTGTTTTCCAACACGCCCATGCCTTGACTACAGACCATAAGTCACCCATGTGATAAACTTCATATAACCAGACTCTCCTTACCTAAACCAACACCAGCACAAGCACCCACAAGGCAAGCCCAAGCCTTAGACCCAACCCTCGGAGCACATTTCTCCTTGACCCCGAAAACCAAACCCTCACATCATCCACCACAGGTCCACACAGTGAGCTCATATCATCAGTCCTTGTGTTGTAGTACACACTGTAGAATGCAATCCTTGACCTCTCAGCTTTGGCAGTGAAGTTCACATTGGCGATTTGGAATGTGCTGTTGGAATCAGGGGTGTAATGAACATTTTGAGCCTGGTCGCCGGCAAAGGCCATCACAGCGAGAGGCTGCTTGCATTTGTCATTAGCATGGCCTACAGAGAATGTGAGGGTATATGGCTTGTTCGGTTTAGTTTCAACCATTTGCGAAATGATGCCTTCCTTCCCAGAAAGCAATTCGATCGCTCTCTTGCCCTGTGGCACACTGAAGTGGTAGGAGTCGATGTAACGAACAGCCCGGTTGGATTCAACATTCCAACCCGGTAAGGATGATGTTTCTTCGTCGAGATTTGTAGGCAGCAGCACTCCCAAAGAGATGTTTGCAAGCATCCACGGACCTTCTTCAAAATCACCATTAACCACTGCATTGTCTGCACAAAGTACAGCACATAGGAGCTATTCAGTAATAAAGAATCCGATCTTGTGAATCATTATCTACTTGTAAGCTAGTAGCATTACAGACACTAAACACAGTCCCCATTTAACAAAAATTGAGCTCATCATACGCATCTTTGGGTTAAAACAATTGCTGTAAATGAGTTTGTGTTTTCACTTTTTTGCTCCTCCAAGTTTCCGAACCATATCCTTTTGATCAAAACCTTTACAGTAACTTCTGTTTTTACAGAATTGTCAAAACCTAAACCCCATTTTCAAACCAAAACAATTTAACATCAACATCATCAAACCCCTGTAGCCCTAAGATGGGAACGTGCAGTTTCTTTTTGTTCTGATTTTGTTGACTTTAGGACCAGGAGAGTTGGTCAAAAGTTAAAATAGCGCGGGAAGAAAAAGATAAAAAAGAGGAACTTACTTTTGGGCCTATCAGGGGTAAAGAGCTTCTTGATTGCAACGTCATCAATGATGGGCCCACAAGTAGGGTCGTCCTCCATCCCGGGGTTCCTAAACACCAGATTCACATCATCCTCCTCGGCCTCAAAAGCCCACGCGTAGGGGTCCCACCCCTGCACATTGTACAGTGTCTGCAGGTCTATTGTCTGCGACGCGGGTAGCACCGACACGTTCAGCGACTCCAGCTGCGCGCACGTGCGAGCCGCGCTGAACGTAACGGAGTAGATCGAACCCTTCTCCACCTTGATGTTTTGGCTCACTTCGGCGTCGTTGCCGAGCCGGACCGCGTGTCTACCTTGCGGTACGATGAGGATCATCCCACCCTGTTTTTGCCCGGACTCGACTATCTCCACGGTGCCGTTTGATTTCCAGCTGGGGATCCCTGTGGGCCCGTCTACTATGGCGTCACTGGAGAAACCGCCGGTCGGAGTCGCCTCAAAGTCACCGTTTGGCAGTGGTCCTGATTCAATAATCAAAAATAATATCTTAAATATGTCAAAATTAAAGAAACTCCAGAAAATATTACTGCAATCTTATAGTTTTTACTGCTATTGGGAGCACATATTAACATGAATCACATGATACAGTCAACTTGAACTTGAACCTTAGTTGAAACATATTCAAAAGTACTCCAAGTCAATTTCTTTGATGACTTGAAAGTGTCAATATCCATATCACTCACATACATGTGCATGATTAAATGAAGAATCGGTCTATGGCTACCTTTCAACACATATTCAATGTGTTTTCGGTGCATTGCATCATAATATCGAATATGAATTTTCGTTTTCGTTATAATTCAATAGCACGTAATAGGCCCGAAAATGTAGATTGATTGCCCTTGGTAATGGACCCATTGGTAATTCAATGGTTCATTGTATATGAATAAACTATACATCAAAGTCATGGTTATTACAAGGTCCTACAAAGATTGGAAAATTCTATTACCCTGGCCCTTTCCAGCTCTCAAAAGGGGGACCTCTATATTACCAACTATGCATGGTTAAGGATCAAAAAATTATCATGGGGAAGTCAAATATTAAGCAAAAAACAGCAACAAAAAAACACACATGGATTTTCTATCATGACAGATATGACAGTAGGCAAAATCCTACCCAGCAAACGACACACCGTACAGATAAAAATAATACCATTACCATTACAAGTGGAGAAAGACTTGTCATTCTCAAGGTGTTGCTTCCAATATTAAGTACAATTTTTGAGTAAGATACACGAAGCACAGAATGAGAATATTTTAGAAAAATAGCACACTGTTTCTTCACAAACCCTATTGCCTATCTCCCTTGAAAAACACTTTTGTTTAACCTTACCCAAACATGGGCCTCACTTTGTAGCCCAGTAAATGAGATAACTATAAAGTGAAAAAAATAATATCATACGGTAAACGCGTGGACCCAATCAGAGGGCCAGAAAGTTGGAATTTTACCACCAAACACAACCGGAGGATAGTGATCTATGTTCTAGAGGACAGAGATAAAATTATTGAGGGTAGTACCCTTTTACGGGAAGGACGTTGTCCTTTTGTAAGTTTTGGGGAAAAGGAGGTAAAAATTTGGCGCGAAGTGTGTCCTGTTTGGTCATTTACCTTCAATAGGACGTAGCAGTAATACTAACACTATAAACTTTACTATGCCATAATTGTTACTAATAATAAGCTAAGAACCCCTTTAACTCGAAAGGGTAGGCTTTGCTCTAAACAAAGAAGAGAGAACAAGACCCTCTAAAGTTTTGATCTAAAATCTTCAAGGACCCATGAAATTCCAGACCAAAAGGGGACCAAATCAAGTTACGCTTCCCTTCGAAAGAAAAGTGTAGCGATGTATTGATGAAGTGTTCGGCGAAATGCCTCAAATAAATAAAGAGGTAACTTAGAGATAATAGAAGCATTTGGGACCATAGTCGAACAAAATCTCAGCAGAAAGCCAATCAATACTGCTAATTACACCAAATGTGGAAGAAATATTTATATGCTAAACAGAAATAGTAGCCAAGCTTCAAGAACACCGAACACTAAGTTGCAAATCAAATCAGAAACCAGAATACAACTCAATCAATCTTGCTCCAATTGTGGATTGCACTGTATATCAGATCTTAGAGTTGAGAAGAAACAAAAGCACACTAAACCAACACTACCTATTATTCTATCAAGAAACCCAACATTGAAGAAGGAGATGTAAACGTATTCAAACAGAACAGGGAAAACCCAGAAAAGCGTACCATCTTCAGCTGAGATTTGAGCAGCCAGGGAACCCAGAAGAAGCATAAACGGTAAGACCCATGTGGCCGTTGCGGAGCTCCGACCCATCTTTCTAAACCAAATACCCTCTCAGCTTCTCTCTCTCTCTCTCTCTCTCTCTCTCTCTCTCTCTCTCTGCGGTCTGCACCGAGGCTTATAGTGACAGAGTGAAAGAGTGGCTTTTTATACAAAAAGATTCCCAGTTCGATCGTCTTTATTCTTTAGCTCATATTCCTCATAAGTAGGTTTTACTTTTACTAAATCAAAGTTTTACTTTCATATGATTAATTTGACTATGACGACAAGTATTCTTTCTTCTTTTTTTAACGAATTTACAAAAACGAAAAAATGTGAAAGAGGGAAAAAGCCGGCTCATGTTCCCACCTAGATAATTATAAATTATTGAATAAAATAGAGCAAATAGGAATGGTGCCGTGTTTTGAGAACCGTGGTCTATTGCGGCGGGCCCGACCTACCTCCGCCGTTTCATGCTACTTTGACAGTCTTCAAGGCACTCGTGAGTTTCTTTATTTCTTTATCCCCGGCCAATAGAAAACAGTTTGGTAGGAATGGTAGGATTGTTTTCTCTTATATTTATTTTACGTCACTTATTGGACGGTAAAACTCGATTCTTATTCGATTTCTACGTCTCATGAAAAATGAATGTATAGACTATAGACTGACCTTTTTTGAGAGTGCGATGGAAATATAATCCAATGGTAAGCGACATCAATAGTAAGTTGTGTAGGTTAAGTAAGAATATGTTTCTGTACAAGAAAATGTTGTAAAATTTTAATTAAAATTTAAAATTTCAAGAATCGTTATTAATATAGTGTGTAAATACGAGAAACTTGTAATGTACGAATCGTCGTTAATATAGTGTACAAATACGAGGTCGTTTCAACTAGAGTTTGAGAATCGATTTAATCTTAACTTAATTAATCCAAACTATAAACACAAAATCAAATGAGATAAAATAACAAATATACAAGATAAAACCTAAGGTATCATAATCAACCACTAACAATCTTATTTTATGTCTCGATGCAACTAATGGATTTTTCATCTCTCTATATGACAATTCTCATATCTAAGTCCAGGCACGTCACTTAGACCATAGTTTTCCTTAAGTGTATGATACTCTCCAAATACATCAAATGTCGTATATCCTAGCATGTAGTCTATCCAGGTACAACATAAATTTAATATGAATGACTCATTGTGTTCTATAAAACAAGAGAATTATATTACTTCAAGTACAACAATAATGTAATTCACAATTCTTAATCACAAGAAGCTAAGTTGAATTATATTGCATGTACACCTCAAATTAATCTTCTAATTACTATATGCAAAACTTTAATGTGATTAATCAAATAACTTAAACATAAAACATCAATTCAAATAATGACTAAAAAAATCATCATAAGAAAATTATAAATTCATCAATAAAACATCAAACTACATAAACAATCTTTAAAAATGCATCATCTTAACTTTAGAAAAAGGTTAACAAGCTACAACTATGAAAACATAACAAAAATAATAAAATAATAGAATGGTGAAGATTGATGGATGACCTCTACTACTTTGACATCTATATTGTGTTCTCGAGACCTCCTCTCATATGAAATTCGTGTTTCCTTATATATGGAAGATTTTTGCTCAGCTTTTACTTCAGTTTCCTTGTAAGACTTGGTTTCAGACTCATAACTTGATATAGAATGGGAAAACCTTGAAATATATATTGTAAAAGTAGGAATCCATGTACAATTTGCATCTTCATCTGAATCATTGACCTTGATATATTGAAAGTGAATGCACTTAGCAATGCAACTCGAGTTCTCCATGAATGCTATTAAACCTGAGCATATTTCAGCTATAACATCTCGTCACTCAAACGATTATAACTTCCTCTTAGAGTATCGAAATCAATATTCGTAAAATCCTACAAAAGCTAGACTTCTGCATCTTTCCAATTATATAAGGTTCATGGTCTGAGTCGACCTGGAACTCTCATAGTAGCTCTGCAAAATTGGATAGGTAGATTATGATAGTGAAGAATATAATTGTCCATTAATCTTTGTTAACCCATTTAAACATATTTTCTTCTCTTTTTGACACAAACCTATAAATACACTAAAATAACATAAATCAATCAATAATTAGAGAACTAAACATATAAATCAAGGATATGATACATATAAATATAGGATAATACGACTACATCAATTACAATATGGTCATACGATGATTAACCATATTATCTACCCTTTCAATTTGACGCCTAAGGACCAATGGTGTGCGCTTTCACTCATCAATTATAATACAAGTGAATAGCTTTGACCTTGCAATATGGTTTCAACTTCCTAAGGCTTATCATATGAGAAAAATTATGATTGCGGTCGGTAGTACTAGGAATACAATATATAGAGAGTAAACACAAACTAATTTAGAATCAATGGTGCAATTAATTTTAATCTTCTCAAGGCCTGCCTTTTGAACAATATTATGATAAATGTAAGTGGTACTAGGAATACAACGTCTTCTTATATACCTGTTGTATTTTATGGAAAGTTTAGGCCTTAGACACTCAAAAATTGAATAACAATTGATGATGTGATATGTCGAGGTGATTATCCATTCGAGTTGTGGATTATGATAGACGATCGGAAAGATCAGTGGATGAAGGAGACGGTCCTTTGTATACGATCCTCATAAGGGAATGTTTGTGTTTCTGAAAATCTTTACCTTTTCGTCTGTTTTTAATCTATGTTCCAAAAATTTATTGGTGACATTGCAATAGATATTTCATGTGAAAGACAGTCCATATACCCATTCAAAAACCTCTTGAACCTTTTTTGCAAAAAATCTAAAATTACATGACTCGTATAGTTTTCATTGTTGATGCTGATAATTCATATTTTTACAATCCTTTCGGAGTTTCTCTTATATTTTTCATCACATGATGATTTAGTCTATGACACCATTTGATTTGCAAGTCATCTCTTGTTATAGATCACCTCCGCATAATCTTATCTAAAAGTATAGATACTCTAGCCAACAAATAAACATGAAAAAAAAAAACAGAAGCTCACGGCCCCGTCATAAATAAAATTCGAGCCCAACCCAATGTCTTAAAAAACCACAAGCAAATCTGCAAGTGTTCCGCTGAAACAGAGAGAGACCTAGAGAGCTGAAGAAGCAGAATCAATGGGGTCGTCGTCAGCTCAACGAGAGCTTCAGCGCGAATTGGAAACCAAAGCCAACGATCTCAGCAAAATCCAAAAAGGCAAGCCTTTCACATCTCTCTTTCTACTTTCACACACTTCTACTTAAAAAAACCCTAACAATTTCATGGTTCTCTCTTGCAGACATTTCAAAGAATCACCAAGTCAGAAAGAAGTACACCATTCAGCTCGGCGAGAACGAGCTCGTCCTCAAGGTCTCTCTCTCTCCCCCCATCACTGATTACTTCAACTCTTTTTTCTTTGTTTTTAAGTTTTAACTGATTTCTGTTATGTATGAAATCTCATTTGATTGCAATTAAATTATGTATACGGTATTGGTAATAATCTCTGTATTTGGTTAGTGATTGAGTGTTTTGATCTATTGGTGGTTGGGTTGGTTGTGTTTGCAGGAGTTGGATCTGTTGAGTGAAGATGCAAATGTGTTCAAATTGATCGGCCCGGTTCTGGTGAAGCAGGATTTGGCTGAGGCCAGGGCCAATGTGCGCAAGAGGATTGAGTACATTTCTGCGGAACTGTATGTTTCTGTTTCCCATTTCGATTTGTGTTTGTGTTTGCTTTTATTTTCCGGCTAGTTGCAATGTTTGTAGTACTTTTAGCCTGTCGTTGTGAAGTTTTGTGGTTGGAATGTGGAAAGTATTCAGGGAGTGTATATGTTTCGAAGCATTAAGTTTTGTGTCCAGATATTTGAAATTATAGACATTTAGGTAGTACTTGTGTTGAATCAGTTGAAAAGTTTGGATATTTGAAATTCTAATGAATGTACATTAGGTAAAGTACATTTTATTCAGGGTTATGTTTCATTGTTTCTCCTAAAGTTAGGGACTTTCGCTCTCTTTGATCTATAATCAGACATGCTAGCTGTGAAAGTGTGAAGTAATGTCAATCTTTGTTCTTAAGAATTCCTCTCCCTCTTACTCATAGATAGATATTCATTTTCATTTCATGTTACTGGCTGTGGATTCCTTATTCACCCTCTGTGCACATTATTCTCATTGTTGATGCCAAAGCCTATTGGGTTAGATTTTATGCTGAGACCAATGCAATGTTTTTTTTTCTCTTTTCTTTTGAGAGTGTATCTTACTAATATTCCCAAAGCCATTGAAAAACAAAATTTACTATACCAGACAGGGAAGGACCGGGATGTCATAACAGGGGAAAAATTTGAACCAATTCTTATGAACCCCATCCTTCCAACACTGTTCTGTTGTATTAGTATTGAAAATAAAAGGATGGTAATAGGGATTTTCAGAGCTCTTACCAGATGACGAAGGACTGGGATGTAATAGCAGTATGAATATTGTTGAACTAATGTTCTCATGAACCCCATCCTTACAACACTACTCTTTTGTGTTAGCATTGAAATTAAAGGATGTTGAATAGGGGTATCAGTGCTGTTACAAAGTTATGTATGTGTGCCTCTTTTCAATCAGACTTCTATTGGTGAACCATTGTTTCATAAGAGTATGCTCAAATTTAGTCACACGCATTTGCCTTGTATAATTTTGGGCCTTAGGTATATCTAGTGGAACCTTTTTTTTTTTTTCTATTTTGGGAGAAGCCTTCCAATGGGAAGAAAAGCGGGGAAACAACATAATCCAATTAAAAGATTCATCCTCTGCTTAAGCTCATCTTCTTCTCTCCTTTATTTAGTGGCCAATGCTTAAGCTTATTGTAAGGCACCTTTCTTCTGAAGGCAATTATCGGAGATCATATACCAAGTATCCAACACATTTCCTGGTTTGGAAATGACTATGCATTAGTATATGTTTTTTCTTTTGTATAAACTTTGAGTATCAGTATTGGATGTTGTCAAAACTTTTTCTTGTCTTTACAGTGCTAAAAAGCAATGTAAAGTTTATGTCTTTACCGTTGTAGAACATGATTATTCTCTTCTCACTTGCTACCATTGTCTCTATCAGCATTGTAGTTTTCATTTTACTTGTGGCATATGTTTAATTGTAATTCTGCAAAACAGGAAGCGGCTTGATGCTACTCTTCAAGATATGGAAGAGAAGCAAAATAGCAAGAAAGAAGTGGTATGTTTTCTTCCTTGTTGTGTACATCACTAGTGTCGTCCATATGGTGAAGAATTTATCAGATACTGATGTATAAAACCTATACCCTTTTTTTACTGACTCGGCTATGTATTTTTAGTCAGACTGTCCTGACAAGGTTAATCAACTAATCAAGTATCTAGGATCTCTTCACAAATCCATCAATATTTAGTGGCTGAAAGAAAAGTGTTAACTTTTTAAAAACTATTGCTACAAGTCCTACAACATTATACTGATCTTTGCCAACAGGCATATAGACTTATAGTTCAGTATTAATCACTTGATTTCTTATTTTGTCTTGTAGATATATAAAGTACAACAGAGAATTCAATCTCTCCAGGCTGGAAAAGCAAAGGCATAACCTTGTTTAGTGCTGTGTCACTTTGTGAGCATAATATTTTCTCCGAGTTCCTGTTGATGCTTGAACACAGTTTCTCTTTGTTCTAGCTTGTTTGAAGTAATGCTTTGTCACTCTAGTTGTGGTAGGATATTAGTGTCTTTTGGCCCTGTTTGTTTAAAGCAGTAGTTACCCATTGGATAACCTTCTTGTCGTATCAGTTATGTACTTATACGTACTGCAGTTGTAAATGGATCTGTTGGAAAAATCATATAACCTTTTGGTTAGTATTGTTTGTAACCTTACGAAAGAGGTTTGATGAGGCTTTCCTTTTCGACTTTTGTTTCAATTATATGAAGTGAGGGTTGTTAAAAGGTCCAAACATTTGCTATGAAAATGCATGTCTATTCTCCATTAGGGTCATTTCCAACAAAATAGTTCTATCATGCAATAAGTATATGCTTACATGTAAAACAACATAGCATTATTTAACTTCTTTATGGTATTGCTACACGACGTTTTAAAGATTTTTGTGAAGTCTTCGTTGAAAATGAAATACTCTAGTGTGTCTATTCCTCATATTCCTCAGTTCTTCATATGAAATCTCAGGGCTTGTCATCTCTGTCCCCATTTGAAAACTCAAGCAGACATGGTCAGCTGTATGGGAAGAGGATAAGAGCTAGTAGTAGTCTCACCCAATGGAGTTGTAGGTTTCTATTTGTCTGGGTTGGAGTCTTGTCGTGAATCTGTGGAAGGTATATGCTGAAAGAGAATGCACTATATGTAGAACCATTCATTTGTAAGACAAAAAAATTAGTTTTGTCTTGCATCATAAGATTGTGCATGAGTTTGTTTTCTTCACATGTTCGGTAAAATGTGTTGCTTGAATTTGTTTCCAGTTGGGTTCGCTTTTCTGTGTTCAAAATACATATATAGGCCCTTGCTGAAATTTGTGATTTGGAGACAACCAAATCTAACATGGTCATACCCACCTACTCGAATGCATGTTCCAGATATCGGTGATATGTAACTTTTTAACACTTCACACTTGGGCATCTCCAAAGTAAGTACTTTGTAGTTGAAAATTCCAACCCTTCATGTACCAATATCAAATTTCATGTAAAGAAACACTGCCCGAGTTAGGGTAATATTAGATGAACTATTCTCTTTCTGTCTTTCTGATGTTGATAGGGTTTCTTCTCCTTCTAACATTTCATGTGATCGAGCCCCGGCCTGTTGGATGTCTTGAGATTAGATATGCCTTCTGGTTTCAATACATGATGTTGATTGTGGCCCTTGTGGCGGGGTTGTGGTGCAGAATGAGAAATGAAATTTATATTTATATCTTTAAGAATGGTATTTAGAATTCTTTACTTAATATACTTTTATTTTACTTTTACCAATGTGTGAAATGCTATTTATATCTCCCTAATTTTTCTAAAATACCCCCATAATCCGTATAGAATTATTAGATATATCTAATCAAACTAAAGTCTATCAATTTCTTTCCAATTATACTTTCATTCAATACTAATAGACAACTAAAAAAATGCGTCATAATTACAATCCATCTCTTCAAATCAATTTCGTCTTTCACTCATTCGCTAAATTCATAATAAAATTATTATTTTTTCATTCATTGATATGCAATTCACCTAGTAGTAGAATCAACATGAAAATTCTAACATCTATCGAACATATTTTTCTCTCATACCCTAACCAAAGTTTATGAACAATTCTATTTAAGTTTTCAATTGATACATAAATATTACTATTATTAATAAATAAATAGATAAACTAATTTTTTAACAACGAAAAAAAATATGAATCATATTATTTAATTTTGTTATTCTAAAATGGGGGTATCCTGGAAGGCTAGAATAAATAAAGGATTTACGAAAAAGGAAAACAAAATTATTTATATTTGTACTTAATAGGTAAGTTGATAATTCTTTTTTCTTTCTTTTTGTTTCTCTTGTATTTTTTTTTTGGTAATTTTACATGTGTTGAAAAAGTTAATATTAAATTTTAAAAAGATTCATATGCTGTTTTAAGAGGTATGAATAAAAGCTCTTAAAAGAAAACCTCGGAATAATAATATAGCTCATCTTCATTCTTAATGAAATTTCTAGCTCCTTCGGAAATACCCGGGCTATCTCCACCCAACAGTGAAGGCATGTGCTTTCTATGTCAGGAGGGGGTTAAGGAGTCTCTATTATGATCATCATTGTACAAAACATATATATGATCTTGGGGAGTTGCAGTTGTGCTTCATGATCTTATTTGTAATATTTTCAAGGTTGGTGCTGGAGCACTACTGCTACATCTTTTGTTGCTCTTGAGTCTCCCATTATGTTTTCACGATTGGATATTTGAAGATTCGAATAACATGCAGATAGTTGCTATGGACTATTTGACAGAATTTTCACGTCGTTCGCCACCATCAATCAAACCTCGAGTTCTTATGTGTTATGCATATATATTCTTATTCATCAAAATGTACGGTGCGAGTTTAATTATACATTTATACAGGCATTTATCGGACGATAACTCTGAATTTGTGAAGCAAATGATGCATGTAATTAGCTACTTAAGTACGACAATTAAGCTACTCAATGACGCTAGCTTCACTTGATTCCTGGGAGCGTTTACAGAAAGTTAACAGGTGAGGTACTAATTAAGTACGTACTATCATTCTCATAATACGTACTAGGAGAAAAGTGTCGATTAAGAATACTGAAAATGCTCGACTATGTACTACGTATGTATACGGTAAGAGACCACTAATTTGTAGCCATTTGACTACATTGTGGCACACTAAATCTGTACTATTTATTGATTTGACATTCATTGTCTCAAATCCAAATGTGCTATAATGTAGATATTTAATATTTTTTAATGTGTTATGTATCTTTTAATTTCTATACTATCATTTAATTACAATTTTACTTTTATAAATTATAAATGTATTATGAAAAATTAAAAATTGAAATTTTATTTCATAAAATTAAAATTACATGAAATTTAGCTAATTAAAATAAAAATTATCTTATAATGAACGATTATGTTTTATTTTATTTCATAAAAATTAAAATTACACGACAACTTAAATAATTTAAATTTCATACATTATATGTAATGGTTAAAAAATACTAGTACTCATGATTATTTGGTGTATTAGTCGATATATCTTAATAATAGTCATTTACATGTATTTTAATTATACTTATTTCCGGAAGTAAAGTTGAAAATTATCCGTTCTATTTTAAATGATTATTATTTGTCGCTTTTATTTATAATTTAGTTATTAGTTTTAATAAGTGATTATTTTTTGTTAGTTCACTAAAAATTATAGTTTATATCGGTAGTGTTGTTGTATATTTAAGGAGTTATTACACTAAAAAATACAAGTTCAATTTGAGTTTAGTATTATAGTATATTATTTCAACAAAGGAAAATACAATTTTCTTTTTCAAATAATGAAATATATATATTCACTAAAGAATGTTGTTATGTATTTATGAATATATTCGTCAAAACAACAATAAAAAAATCATTTTTGAGGTGAAACCCACGTGTTTTAGTGTGCCATAAAAATGTGTCAGAAGTAGTTAGAAATGACTACTTCGACCCTTTTGGGCTACTTTCGATATACTTTTGTGCACACTTTTGAGGATTGGAGAAGAAGTGTCCCACAATTGAGGAATTGTAGCATAATAGCCCATGGGTTGGAGATGACCTAATGTATCATAAACAACCTTCGTACGACGCGCATGGTTGAGAAATCAGGGATACATGCAATGGTCATTGTTGTAGAACACGATGGAAATCCACTACCAGTAGGTAGCTATATTCGAACGTACAAGGAACTGTAATATTGAGGGAGATGGAATGATAAGCTAGCTGTAAATTCATACATGAAGTGATGAAACTAAACAGCACGCAACGGCTGAATGATGGCTATACATAAAGCTAGATATGACAGATTTTGAAGATGAATAAGAATGAGGGGAAGGGCCACACCAACAATGGAGCTAGTTAGTGAATTATGGGGTCGAGTATTAGTACTGCTCAAGATATGAGATATTTTAGATTAGCTTAGTGATGCTGCAGATAGCAGATCATCCTTCTATGGAGCACTGCTTTTGGTGAGGCCGGGTTGTAATTGGTGAGGGTTATCTGTACTACTAAAAAAAAATCTTTCTCTACCGTACCCACGTTTCAAACACGAGTGATTAAACCCACCTTTCATCGCTTTAGTCATTCACTTGAGTACTTGAATCAGTTGATCGAGTGGGAAATGATGCTCATTTTTCAATTTTTACATGATATCAGTCACTCTTACATGGTCACTACTAACTACCGATTGATTGTAGGATATCAAAGTAAACTGCGATTGACATATACTCTGCGGGAAGAAAAATGAGAGTTAAAATTTGGATCCATCGATCAACATGATATGTATAAATAAATTATGTAGTAATTAAGTCGGAAATAACTAGAATTAATTAAGTGATGGCGGAGCGAGGTATTAAATCCGCTAGCGATCACTGATCAGTGATCAGCCATACTGCCATACAATATCCCACACCTAAAAGAGTAAGGGTCTTTCAATCGTGAAATGATCGACACGTATTGATAAGTTATATTTTATAATTCTTTTAATTAACATTGATTTAGAAGATGATGATAGTTCTTGGTTGATTAGGATATTTTCTAGCTCTTGGAGTCGGGGGAGACCTGATTAAGAAGTAAGCGGAACGTAATAGGAGGCAGCTGATCAAAGAACAAGTTAATGCGATTAATTAGTATCATGATCGAGTTTGACATTACTGGTACCGGTTGACGAGATATGTATCTAGCTAGCTTAGTTTTTGCAGTACAACCCGAGAAAACTTGACAAGATGATTGTGCTGTTTGAATTAAGTGATGTGCACACACACTTCTTGTTTATGGAGGGCCATGCTAGTAGTTGTTAGTGGAAAAATTTCAATAATCGTATAATTTATCAATAGAACTTCAGTCTCACCCGAAACAGATTGATGGTAAGTACGTGGATCGGAAACCCTAGATGATAATGCCGGGTTATATTACAAGCTAGGGACAAACGATTGATGACCTTATACGTGTAAGGCGAAAGACTAATTAACATGATAGATCGATTTAATTAAGGTGTAAATCGATAAATTAAGAAGATTATGTACAAAGATAATCAAGAGATTGAAATATGAATGCTGGAGAAACTACAATATGGACTATGTTATTAATATCTAGCTGACCGAGAAGTATTTTTGAATCCACCTTTGTGTATTATAGATTATCGAAAAACTATTTTATCTATATATACTACATATACACTATATATACAAAAAAATAATTTTAGAGTGAAGGTCTAATTTCGGCACACTTTTTCGGTCAAATGTTTTTCACCATAAGCGATTCAATATTTAGGTATACTATTCAAGATCATTTTTACAAAATTTCATCCAATTTAACAATAGTTTGAGCTTTCAAAATTGAGATTTACACGAATAGTTCAACGTGAACTGCTTTAATTCGTTAATTGATTTAATCTAATTTCAATACCTTAACGATATCCGAATTTGATAAAATTTTGTAGAGATGATCTTGAATGACATACCTAAATATTGAATTAGTTATAATGACAAAATTTGATCGAAAAGTGAGCTAAAATTTGAATTTCGCTTTGTAATTTTAGAGTGAATGTTCACTCTGAATAGAAACGGTATATATAAATGGACTATATATGTATATAAACATTCACATGGTCCTTATAGTATTAGTGCAAAAGTTAAAAAGTGCATGTTAAATTGAGTAAATGGACCACATATATGTAATGCTAAATCGCTTGTGCATAGCGAGAGAGACAATTCAAGTTTCTCAAGTCTAATAATAGCCAAGGATTGGGTGTTCTAACTAGCTAAGATCTATATGAGAATAATGTGATACCAAAGAGGGATTGTTCTGTCTTGTGTGGAAACATGTTAGCAAACTAACTAGCGAAGCTAAATTAAAGCTTACCCCAAAAACAAAATGTCAATTCATTGGGGTCTTGGTGAACATTAGCTACCAAAAGCAAATATAAGCATGCATGTATGGAATTTAAAAGTCAAAGAAAGCCAATTTTCGTCATCATCATTAAGAATCTTTCTTTCTTTCGAACTCAAAACCAATTTCATCTCTCCATGTGTATTCCAAAAAAGAATACCTATAACTTGTGAATATATCAACCTCAAAACCTCAATTTTCTCCTACATACAATACATGCTAATCTATCCTTTTTTTGAATCATTTGTTCTGCTATAACTTCTGAATTTAGTTAACACCCTATAACATTGATGAACTCGATCGTACTCTATCTTAGTAAACGGATAAGTTGATAAGTACAAACCCAATCTCAATGGCAATGGAAAATCCAGCTGTGGATCAAGAAAAATATGCCTTTGATCTCCATCCACTACTTCTACCACCATGAGATTTAGAAGACTGACGATTTCCGGATTTCACCAAATTTTGGGAAGAAGCATCAACACATGTATATGATTATACTAACATGCATTGCTCCACGGAAATGTAGGGGCTCGATCGATAAGTTCTTCTTTGGTCCCCGGGGTCCTCTTTTAAGTTAATGGATTGAGAGCTGGCCAATCACTTTGTGGTGGGGAACATATTCTGCATCATTTTCGAATCGAGCAACGTTTAGATGCTACTATAGCTACGAACAAACTCTCTTAATCACACATACATACCTGCATACAGCATACGTTTACATCATAGTGGTTAATTCATGAAAGTTAACACTCCCAATGCCTATCTTACACATTGCATTCTTTTACATCAAACTCTGATTTAATGCTCACTGATATCGAATGAGAAAAGGGGTTATAAAGATGTATATATACTGCTAGACCTGTTTGGCATAAGTTTCATGAAATTAGCCCTTTCGCAAAGACTAATGTGTATGTTGTAGATGTTCCAAATGATTTGGTAGGTGAGCTAGATAATTAGCTAATATGAATTTATCGGGCGTTCTAGTCAACGTGGACCATAGTTGAAAGGCTACAATCATCACAATGAGGTCTGATGGTCCATCATCTTCCTAAATTCCACTTTGAATATCTTTAGATTCTCCTTTGACGTAGATGATGAATTGATTATGATAATATATATTGGCTACTAAATGATTATGGACGAAACAGAGCCACTTCTGTATATAGCTAGCCAAAAACTTCAGGCTGATCTAACATGCGGCATATATATCTGGTTAGGGGCGACCGGTTCTATTAAATATTACGAATCAATGTCATATTCAGTCGGCCAAAATTTATAATCATTATCAGCATTTCATGTGCTATTATTAATCCTGATTAAATGATGATTCTATAAATGCGTTTTACGTGTTTCATCTGCATGTTGCGATATATATATGGGGATCCATGTTGAGCCCAAATAGAGTTGAAGAATATATAATATATTAGTACATACAGGTAATGAAAGTAGTGTTGGTTCAGTTGGTAAACTATCCAATTTATTTTACTTCGTGTCCAAGGTTCGGATCCATGTGGTAGGCTGTCTAGGCTTGAGCCCAGACAGAGTTGAAGAATATATAATATATTAGTACATACAGGTAATGAAAGTAGTGTTGGTTCAGTTGGTAAACTACCCAATTTATTTTACTCCGTGACCAAGGTTCGAATCATCTTTCTAGTATTTCTCATCTACTTAGTTTTTTTATCTAAACCCTACATAATATATAATATGTTAGTACATACATGTAATGAGAATAGTGTTGGTTCAGTTGGTAAACTACCCAATTCATTTTCCTCTGTGTCCAAGGTTCGAATCCTCTTTCTAGTATTTCTCATATGCTTAGTTTTTGTTATCTAAACCCTACATATATTTTTCTCTAAATGCTTAAGGTATGATATTTTTTTCTTTCTTTCTCTGGTACATATATTTTGAAATAATATTTTGCTAAATTTTTACTTTTCAATTATATGAATTATGAAAATGTCTTCTCATATATATCATTGCAATAACAAAAGCATTTTCATTTGACAAGTAGAACAAATATATATGTATCAAGAAATTACAAAAAAAAATATAATTTTAATTAGCCTATATACATGTTTCGGATCCTGGATCCGCCACTGATATATCACCGTATATATTAGACAATTATTGAAGTGTACATACTACAAACAAATAATGAAATGAAATTTCATGTGTATAGAACTATAGATATCTGATGGAGTGAAAGTCTGATTAGTCTCCAGTTAGTGGGGTTATGTTTAGACTTATGCATATGTCATGCATTTTACGACTAGCTACGTACAGTAATACACTAATACGTAGTACGTTTCATTGACAGTTGAATTGTGTCTTCGATCTTCATTCGGTTATCAACTTATCATCCTTAATAATTGCAATGAGTTAGAATCATGTCAAAACCTTTCTGATTAATAACCAGTATGCAAACACCAGTAATTTTAGCCGGAAGATTGCTGAAGATTAATAAAGCTTTACAAAATAATTTCCTTTCTGTGTTAAGTGCTCAGGAATACAGATTTTCAGGTTATCAATCCTTTAGGTGTCGGTAATTTAGGTATGTTACCTAAATTAGGCATACTGCTGGGAAAGTTCAAGAACCCTAAGCCTACTTTTCAAGGAGGGATATTATATATGCAGTTTAGGACCCCATATGATATGAGCATATTGATGGAGAAATGTCAAGTATATATAGCAATCTCATCATGACTCATGAGCCATCATTTTACTTGAATCAAGGACCACCCTAATTAGCCCAAAATTTTTGGCCATTGCCCGTGGCCTCCCAACCATCACAAGAACCAACTTCTATCTTCTTTAATTTGCTTTCTGGGTTTTCCTTCATTTCCTTTTTCAGCTCTATAAGACAAATCAATATGACCAATATATATCGTCCATGAAACATGCATGTGTGGTTGCAAAAAGTTCATCTTTGTTATATCAAGGTCACATGCATGATCGTTCAGTATGATATCATTGATTGGTATAAATACTGGCAATTCAATTTCTCTTCTTAATTATATCTAATTAAGTTCACATGCAGCACCAACTGTTTATTAGCAGCATGACCTTTATTCAAACGAGCAACGAGCGAGTGAGTATAAAAGGACAACGTTCTGGATCAAGACTTGTACTTCTCGACGATAACTGGCTCTGATACTGTATATATGTTCTTCAGTTCTTGTATTTCTGTATATTAATAAATTTCTTTCAATTAAATTAATGATCAATCACTGATAATTTACAGCAAATGGTGTCCTCCCCCAGAATATATCTTCATATATATAATGATTGGATTATGAGATGCATGTTCGTAAATCGTAACTCGATCATAATAAATTTACCCTTTACAAGTATATATACCTACAACAAATTAGGATTTTCTTTAGTTATTGCTCTACTGCTATTCTGCTAATTTCTTCATAACCTTCATCACCCAGTACTCATCCACATTTTTCTTGTGTGAGAAGGAAAGAAAGAAACCAAGAAAGATAAAAAGGTACATTACATAATTTACATTGTCACTGTCATGCAGCCTCCCCAGAAACAGGGAGGTCCAATGGGAACATTACTAATTCCCCTAACAGATTAGCAATTTCTAAGAGTGGTAGGGTTTCTGCATAATGAGAATGACTCAATACCCCCAAAATACGCACGTGGATCACGTGCCATATTAGTTCTACAGTTCTACTGCTAAATCACACCTTCCCCAGGTGGCCTGGGCTGCTTCAAACCTAGCTAGCATAATTTATTCTGATGGAGATATTAGACTCCTTAATTCAATGATAATGACTGATTAAATATATACTCACCACTTCAATATTATATGCAGCTACAAAAAATTAATCAGGGAGATATTACTATGATTTTTTTCATTTGTCTCTACACACAAATGTTGTCCCTTCACCCCTTCAAGTCTGTTGGAATTGACAACCAGTCATGTCTTTCCTGAATTAAAACAAGACCAACATCTCATATGCAACGTTGGTCATCTGGGGGGACTCGAATGTTTAGCACTGAGATCTCATGGAGCCAGCATATCCCCGCATTAATTATAACTTAATACGATGGAAGATTAATCATGCATTCTGATTAACTCAAAAAACCAGCAATAAGTTTTGACATCGGTCGGTTATTAGTAAAACCCTTTTCAGGGTAGTCATGATCAATCCAGAAACATCAAGAAGCTACATATGCAGAGCCACAAGTTGAAAGGAATAGTCGGTGACATGAAAACCGTGTTGTGCTAGCTACAAAGTACAAACGGGTCAAAAGCAAATTGGAAAAGAGAGATAGAGTTGGGATATATATATATATATCATTCACGTATATATGGCACCAATCCATTTCATACTTTTATGGCTCTGAATGAGTTTGCATATAACAACAACCTCAGTAGTCAAGCTTTCTTAGCCTCTTCCTATCATGAAGGTGACAAAGATTGAAGGGAGCTGATACAATGGATGAGTTTACAATAAAGAGCCGAGTGTTATATTTTTGTTTGAGGGATTTTGCAGTGCCATCATCTCTAAGACAGATTCCTACTGGTCCACGTGGCGTCCACATATTGAACTTCACCCAGATCATCCTCAGGTCCCATTGCTCACACTTTGAAATGAAATGAAAATACAGAAACCAAAACCAATATTGTTTTTGCTTAAACCCAAATGAAGTCTCATGTACGTCTCCCTTGCGCATGAATCTTCATGAGTTTTGGCCACACTTGTTGTACAACTACTACTCCACATGGATTTCAATAATGGATCTCCCACCACCCCAACTTTGCTCAACCAGAAATGCACCATTAATTACCATCTTCGATCAGTTTGTTGCTCTCTTCCAGTACTACTGAAGAACTTATTGTCTGCAGCTGCATTACAGAAATTAAGCTGCATGTCTGCCACTCTTTGTGCTCTCCCACCTTGTTCTTTCCGTGTCCATTCCCCCCTTGTTTCTAACCTTTCTTGCTTCGACAAGATAGAAAGTCTCCTTTCCTCTTTTATACTACTTTCCCATCGGTAACCACCCACTTAGTCCTGCATAATTAAGCTTCCAGCATATTCTTTTCGAAGTCACAAGCTTGAAACGAAAAAGGTACAGTAGATCAAGGACTCCTAAACCTTCTGCTCACCAAAGCCAGTTGGTATACTATTAATACCCCCTTCTTAGTACACAAAACCAACCAAGGAAAAAAAAAAATAACATCCCTTTACTGTACGTAGTTCTTCTGAAAATCAATCTTGAAACACAAAGATGTCAGTTTCCTGCACAAAAAACTTCTTCAGAAGGTTTTGTATTGATGAATACCAAATAGATAGTATTGCTCATAGCAGCTTCTTCTCTAGTGATCTTCTACCATCTCTTGGAGCCAGAATCAACCAATCTACTAGGCTCCGGAAATACATTATATCGCCTTATAATCCTCGCTATAGGTGATCATCAATTCCACAACACTTCGCTACTTCTACACAATGTTACTAATTCAGTGATGACCATTGCCTTAACTTCCCCTTCGTTTGCAGGGCTTGGGAGATGTTACTTATTGTTCTCGTCATTTACTCTGCCTGGATTTGCCCGTTTGAGTTTGCTTTCTTGACTTACAAACAGGATGCTCTTTTTATCATCGACAACATTGTCAACGGTTTCTTTGCCATTGACATCTTCCTCACTTTCTTTGTGGCATATCTCGACAACCAGTCGTATCTTCTTGTTGACAATCCCAAGAAAATTGCAATGAGGTGCGTAAGCCTTGAAGCCTTTATGGTAACTTCATCTTGCTGATACAGCAAATGATATTACTCTAAAAGGAAAGACTCAACTTTTTTGCATACATAACATACTGCAGGTATTTATCAACCTGGTTTATTTTCGATGTGTGTTCCACTGCCCCATTCCAGCCTATTAGCCTCATGTTCACACAACATGGCAGCGAACTTGGCTTTAAAGTACTGAATATGCTCCGGCTCTGGCGCCTCAGACGAGTGAGCTCCCTGTTCGCAAGGTGGATATTAGTACTCCCTGAAGTCCTGAACAGTGTCTTTGTTCTTCAATTTTTTCTACTGTTGGAAGTTTCAGAATACGGAATACTTACTAGCCACTTTGCTTTCCCTTCAGACTTGAGAAGGACATTCGATTCAATTACTTCTGGATTCGGTGCACAAAGCTCATTTCTGTAAGCACCTAAAAATCCACATACCCTGTATCTTCTATTTTCTTAAAGACAGCATCTATGAATCTCACTATATATGTTGTCGTCAAATATCAGGTCACCCTTTTTGCAGTGCATTGTGCTGGATGCTTTTACTATCTGATAGCAGACAGATATCCCAATTCAAAACATACATGGATCGGCGCAGTGTACCCAAATTTCAAAGAGGATAGTCTTTGGAACAGATATGTCACTGCAATGTACTGGTCTATCACAACACTCACAACCACTGGCTATGGAGACTTGCATGCTGAGAACCCGAGGGAGATGCTATTCGATATTTTCTACATGCTGTTCAACTTGGGATTAACAGCTTACCTCATTGGAAATATGACAAACCTTGTGGTTCATTCGACTAGCAGAACCAGAAACTTTGTAAGTACTTGGTTCTTCTATAGCTCAAACTAAATGGACCAGAATAAAATTTCAGTCGCAATCGAAAGACACCGTCCACGGTCCACATAAGATACCTGCATAAGATTTGAAAGGCTATACCTTCCTTTATATGTTATCTTCTCTACCCCACATTTTGACAGTCCTACTTCAAATACATAATAGCCAACTCAAATATAAATTATATGAGGATATGCAGCTCTACTAGCTCTATATAATAATTCAAATTGAAGCATAAAAAGTTTCTATTTTTGTTCCTCAGAAGAAAGTATTAATGCTAGAAGCTTGCTTTTGGTGTTAATAGAGGGACACGGTGCGAGCTGCTTCAGAATTTGCAGCAAGAAATGACTTGCCACCAAAAATACAAGACCAAATGCTGTCACACATATGCCTCAAGTTCAAGACAGAAGGGTTGAAGCAGCAAGAGACCTTGAATGATCTCCCAAAAGCACTTCGTTCAAGCATTGCCCAACATCTCTTCTTCCCCATTATTCAGAGAGTTGATATCTTTCAAGGAGTTTCATATGATTTCCTTTTCCAACTGGTAAAGCATCACATACCTTTAGTTCACATTATCATTCAATTCTTTCACAAGCAGCTAAAACCATAAACTGTTTTCACAAAAGGTTTCAGAAATAGATGCCGAGTACTTTCCACCGAAAGAAGATGTCATTCTGCAAAATGAAGCCCCAACGGATCTTTACATACTGGTCTCAGGTGCAGTAGTTATGATATCCAATATTGATGGGCAAGAGCAGGTAATTAAGTCACACATATAAGCATGTCTAGTTGACTAGTTCAGTAGGATCACTAGCTCAACTTGAGGTATATTTGACTGTAAATATGCTCTACACAGATTGTAGGAAAGGCAAATTCTGGGGATACTTTGGGCGACATTGGAGTACTATGTTACAGGCCACAGCCTTACACAGTTCGAACTACTGAACTCTCCCAAATATTACGACTCCGCAGAAGTTCACTGATGACCACTATACAAACAAACAAGCAAGACGAGCAGATTATCATGAACAACATTTTTATGGTAAAATGATTATCAAAAACAAAAAAGTTTAATTACATGCAGATTACCCTTTATTTTCCGCAGACTGACAATCAGTAGTGCATTGACAGAAACTGAAAGGGGAAGATAGCTCAGGCGATGAATATCCACATACAAATCCAGGCTTAATGCTTGACAATGGTCCTGGAGGAGGAGAGAATGGAGGATGCAAAGAGGGCTCACATGAAGATGAAGCAAGGAACAATTGTATCACAGCTTTGCAGGCTAGGAAGAAGAGTGAATTAGGCAAAGCTCGAATGACAGGTGAGACTGGCCAAACTGAACTTCATGCTGCCGTTTGCCAGGGCCATACGGAAAAGTTAAAAATTGTGGTTGAAGGAGGAGCAAACGTTAACAAACCAGAACCTAGAGGATGGATGTTAAAAGGTCCAGCACAACAGCGAGGTGACAAGATCATACATGACCTCTCATTAAGTAATGAAAGTACAAGAGAAATGGATGAACATAGAATAGAATTCATTAAGCCAGGATCATCTGGGAGCGTCAGCAATTGTGAAGGGAATTTTAAACGACAGGAAGACTACCAACATATTCATTCTCACTTGAGAGAGGTCGTCACAAAGTCATACCCGTTCCCGTCTAGCCCTGCAACTGACAGAGATGAAGGAATCAGATCATACAGCAATAGAGTAATTATCCACATGCATTCTAAAAGTGAAAGTGTGCCGGGAAGGCAGCTTGCAAAGTTAATTATTCTACCTGATTCCATAGACGAGCTGCTACGAATTGCTAGTAAGCTTTCTTTTTTTTACCTTTAAAACATCATTTCCAGATAAACCTGATAAATGCAACCATGAATTACAATGTGATGACAAACTAGTGAAAAAAAAAATAGTCATAAAGAAAACAAACCTTTCACCAGGATGAGCATTGTTTTGAGTCTTTTGACCCCAGACTGGTATTGCAGGTGACAAGTTTGGAGGCATCAGACCTGAAAAAGTTGTGAATGCAGAGAATGCAGAAATAGAAGACATGAGTGTTGTAAGAGATGGTGATCATCTGTTTCTTGTTCACAACGACTGTCATAGTGTAAACTCTGATTTAACCTATTAGGGATTGTTCAAAGATGTGAGGATAACTTGTAACTCGTAGGATTTAATAAGAATTAACAGAACGTTTGATGTGACTAAACAACATTGGGGTTCTCAAAACTCAAAACCCAGTAATAATACTGAAGAAAATAAAGATCACTTACAACATTTGGCACTTTATACTATCAAATTTCAATGGATGAACCATTCTCAGCTAATTAATCAAAATGAAATACATAGTACAATTTGTCATTATATTTGCTCCACACGTATAGTGATATTTAGGAAAATACTCCTGAAGTCTTCTGATGGTAATGTGGAAGAATGTGTTGAATTCACCAGTGAATGGCACAAGAGAAACAACTAAAGCCGCCTCTGAAACCTCATCTAGCATTTACTGTTTACTCCTGCTATCATATGAACTGTTGATACATGATTTTGCTCTTAAACGATACTGTAGACTGCACAGTGTTACACCCTCTTGGTAGTTCCTTCAATCGGAAGAGGATGAGCTTCAGTGTTAAAAACATATTTATCCAAGGGAATATGTGAACTATCTCCGAACAGCAAGTACAGATACTTCAGAGTCTCTCCCAAAAAAAAGGTCTCCATCTTGTCTCTTTTATGAGGTGGAATTGTAGTTACATCATCCAAAGAACTGTATCCACCAGAATCAACCCTCGTGTATTTCTCAAATGCTTCAAAAATCTGCCAACCCCATTCTCGATATCTGCAATGTGCATATAACTGTAAGAGCGTTCAAAGAGGATATAACTTCTCTATCTCCTTCAATAGAAATAATGGATGCGATAGAAAGAAAGAAAAAAACATACTTTGGATCTTCTGTGATGCGATACAAGACAAACAATGACTCAACAGTTTCGGGACGCAAGAGATTATGTCGATCAGCTCGTTTGATGATTATGTCATTCAAATATTTTGAACTCTTGTTACCACCATCAAGATGTCCATCAGAATATTCCTGATTCAATCGGAGAAGATTTAAGGTCCCGTACAACATAGTATCAATTTGGTGCTCATACATATCTGGTGGTGGAATCACTATTCAACACATAATAACTTGTTACAAAACTAACCTGTGTATGAAAGTAAGCAATTTCTGGAGCAAGACCAGTAGATGTTACTGAATACATTTGATAGCATGTTTCAGCCAGATCTTCTGCCAGTCTCAGATTTTCCAGATCTTCAAAATTTAGTAATTCATTGACCATTGCTTTTTCCTTGGTTATGCCTTTGGTGGCACCAAGTGCTAGAGTCCCAGCCAAGAAACATACCTGAAAAAGGCAGTACAAAGTGTCAAATTATATAGAAAGGGGGAGCTTGATCGCATCCCATACAAAGGTAAACGAACATGTATACAAGGTGTCCACTTAGACAAGCTTTTACTTCTCCAATTTTATAAAACTTAGAAGGAACCACAGCATAGTCTAGTAACTTCTAGTCTATCTTATTGCCAAAGAGTGAGTAATGCATACCAGGTGATCCATTTTTGGACTAAAATCACCATCAGCGCCATAAGGTAATTCTCCTACAAAAACCAATCCATTTGGTATTGATTTCCTAACAAGGCGGTGCCTAACACCTCTCATTGCTTCCTCGTACATATCATAGAGATATGTCAAATTACTTTCTCGATTTGGTCCCTTCTGAAGCCAAACTTTCAGTAAGTACTCATAGTAGCTGTCGCCACGAGATCCCAGTCTTATATTATTTCCACTAAATTCACCAGTATTAGGGCTGCATGCAGTATGACGACAACATTAACACATATATAATATACATGTAGCCAGTTCTTTACCAAAACATAAAACAGGCAGCCCATTTCATTCTGGAACTGAGTAATAATTAAGATATCAACCGATATCTATCCAAGAAAGAAAAGAAACCAAGCCAAAATTGAGAATTCAGCTGTCCACAGAATAACAAACACACTGACCACGTACCACCCAAATACAAAAGGATAGAGTCTCTTGATGTACTTAACTGAACAGCCAAGTAATACATCCAAGAGTAGAGCCACTAGTTGAACACTGAAAGTTTCTTGAAAAGAGAGTAAGATTAACACTTCACCATTACTCAGCTAACAGAATCTCATGCCAACCCCACATGTTTTCTTTTTTAGAAAGACGGTAGGACCCAACTATATATGTTTGTTTTCACAAACCATACATGACACTGGAAAATTATGCAGGTAATCAAACAGTCATCACTCAGACAGTCGGACTAAATTGTAGATTATCTTCTTTAACCTTTATTACATGCAACGTCATTCCTCAAGACAAGAAGTAAAAAATTGAAAAAAAGTAATGGTTAGGCACATACTTTATAAATATAGGAACCAGCCCTTCCACCTTTGGTAGAGTCTTCATATGTTCTAAGACCTTCATTGCTGCTACGCTGTATTTTGGATCATTAGAAATGGAGCTGAGATAGTTGAATTCAAGCTGTAAGGTAGAAACTTCTGAAGTACTGCTAAGACCATCTGGAGCTGGATGTGCTGAAGGATCACGAAGAACAACATCACCAAAGGGAATAGCAGTTGGACTTGAAGTAAAACCAGATAGCAGACGATCGGCCAAATTCTTAGCAGTTTCTAGATAAACAGCCGGCTCAGGTCCTTTATGTGTTGAGTTTGTCCCTTGGTTCACTGAACTGAAATGATACGCACTTAACAGACCACCCAAAACACGTATTGTTGTCTCAAATAAATTAACTTGGCCTTTCTCACTAATCCTACTCGAAAGGTGCTTCTCAATCCACGAGCCTGCTTCAGAAACAACCTGATCCACCCCCATTATCATGGCAGTATCAAGAGCATCCACAACCGTCGCACCAAGACCCCCCAAACCGTCAACTCCCTGCTTGCTCAACGGCATCAACTCATCAGAACCCATCGCATACCTCTTATACCCTGACCACGCGTGAATAAAAGCCTTCCTCACACTCTCTTGCCTATCCACCCAATTTGGTCCAAGCTCAACACCAGCTCCTATCTGATCAGGCGTCAGTTGAGGAGGAATCCTCGGCGCACGTCTGAAAAGATTCCCGAATCTAATGCCACCGCTTATGTTATGCTCATATGTACCATTACCATTCACTACACCATACGAAGCGGAGCCATTGGAACTCGTATGAGTCAGCAGTAAACACACTATGCCGAATATCATTAGCAACACTAGAAACTTCCCTGTACTACAACTCGTACAATGCTGCTTTACTTTACTATTGACTAAGCCCTGATTTATCACCTGTGCATCAATATACATTAATTCAATACCACTAACACAAAAAAATTAAATTTTTATTAAAATTAAATTAAATCTTTAGGTGAATTTATTGATTCTGTTTATAATTGGAGTCTAAATCATAATGTTGACTTTATAACATGATTTAGGTTTTCAAATTCTAATCGTCCATAAGAAACCAACGCAAATATGAGCAATGAAATTAAATTGAAATGAAATCTGCAGAATTGAGATGAGAGGGAGATCTGAGAGAAGAAGAGGACCTGGAAGACGGAGCGGTGGCGGAACTTGGCGTTGTCGTAGTGGAGGTCTTTGTTGGAGTACGGTAGAGACTTCGACGACATGATCGGCGATCCGATCGCCGCCGGGGACGAGGCTAAGCCGGAGCTCCGTCTTTAGCTCACGGATTCAGATTGACGAGTAAATGATCGAAATGGTTTGGAATTCCGGTTCGGGTCGGATATCGGGTTTGGGCGCGGAGTTGGATTCGCGGGAAGGCTGTAAACAACGGAGGAGGACTGATTGGGCAATCGAGACGTTGGAGTTGAGAGAAGAAAGTTATTCTAAGCTAGTAGCTATTGAGCAATGATACGGCGTCGTATTGCATTGTTGTTTTAAGTTTTGACTTTTCTATTGGGTGGGAGTTTGACTAGTGGAGAATCACTAGTTTGCAAGTCCACGATTAAATTAGACAAGTTTGGTTTTCATATTAGAAAGCTTAAAGAGTGATGATGGTGATTGGTGACCACATCCAATAGTACATTTTTCATGTCTCTAATCTAAGAGCATTAGCATTCAACTCGAGCAAAACAGATTATGATACAGTGAAAAGTTGCCAAAACAACACAATTCATTAGTGGCATAATCAAAAGAGGGTAACATCATTAGAACCATTTTAGAACTTTTGTTGGAAATCCCTTTTGATATAGAGTTAGACTCTTCCAAAGAGTTGCTTGTTTTGGTAAGCTAAAGCTTTGGTAACTCATCAAGTATCTTAACCGGTTGGGCTTATGCTAATTTCTCAAATATAACCCGAGCCCGCAATAGAGATTTCAATCCCTAACCAGGCTGAAGTCGAGCTTCCTTCTTGGGATTATTAACTGCACAGCTCTCATTCCTGATTCATCGCTCTGGAAATTTCTCCTCAACAATAAAGCTCACTCTGCACAAGAAACCAAAACCTCTTCGTTCCATCTGTCATGGGTAATTTCCTCAAGTACTTCGTCCTCTTCTTCTGCACCTTCCTCTTCTTCTTCACCATCCCAATTTCTTCTTCATCACCCAACGATCAAACCCATTCCTCCTACTCCTCCGCCGCCACCATCGCCCAATATCAAGTGTTCCAAGTCAGGAACACGGCGCCGTTCCTCCTCGACCGCCAACAACGCCGGCTGACCAAGAACCACAAGGAACGGGCCGGAAGCAGAAACAAGAATCCGACCAAGAAGTCCAAGAACAGCGGGCCTTTCTCCGTCATGCTTCCCAAGGGCTTCGTCCCTCCTTCTGGCTCGTCGCCTTGCCACAACGGAAACCCCAACGACGTCGTTGTCTTCTGCGACCTGGCAAAACCCTAGATCACCGTACCGGTTTGATCATGCAGTGATGGATTACTTTCTGTGGTCGCTGATCTGTTAGTTTTGTACCTTCTTTTCTTGGTGGGTTCTGTTTAACTCGATCAGAGTCTTTTCCTGGCCAAAATTTTGTTTTGCTTTTGTTTCATCGGAGAGGTGGCAAGAGAATTGTAAACACTATTTTCTCGATTACGTACTCGTGTAATAGACGATTATAATAATTAACCAGTGGTAGATACATATAGTAAAACTGTACTCTATATGGTTGAATAAATGATCATCAGATAGAGTACCATCTCTGTTTTTACGATCTTTTCATGTCATTCATGTAATTAATATATGTCAGTTGCTTTGAGATTTAAGGATCGGTAGTTTTGGTATATATGTTTCGTTGATTCTTCTGAAATATACAGAAATTTGAAGTCAAAGAAGTCAATGCATCGAGAACTTGTCCGAAGTGTGATTGACTAATTTGAAGCCGGAAAATAGGAAGAAAAACATGTGAATTTGCATTGGAGCCCCAATTGTTGGTGCATGGGTGGTTGCATTGGGTTGTTTTCGTAGCGTGCACTCCATATATGTGTATGCATGGAATGGAATAGGAATGGTATGGCTCTCGATCCTGGCGATGTGCGTTGATACGTACGTAGGATCCATATATATTCCCATCGTATATAATATGTATCATTTATTCATATTTATGTTCATGATTTATATATATGTTGATTAATTAAACGAGTTGTTCTAATGAAGTATACAGTGACATACTGACTAACACAGTCGATCACTAATACTATAATGTATCGCTCAAACAAAGTAGAAACACTCGCAAAATACTTAAAATGGTTGATTCAAATACTTGTTCAAAATTTCAAATCAACCATTATAAGTATTATGCGAAGTGTTTCTTCGGTGGAACATTTTTTTCAGAACGTTCTTTTGAACATCCTTCCAATTGTTTATTCATCCTTTGTCACCAACTAATTGATTAGCTATCAATTATCATCCATTGATTCTTGTAATCGCGATCGTCATTTTTGACTGTGATTAACTGTTGCTCGCTCTAATCAGCTTTTTTGTCACTTAAAATTACTTAATCAGATCAAAATCTTCTTGCGCCATCCCATCAGACTTACCTTATAAGTATCCCGGCCGGTGCTAGAGCAAATTTAGTATTCATCAAAGCTCCACTAAACATTGCCATTCTTTCTTAGTTCTTATTATTGCTTGACTAAGCTTGTTAAGAACTACTTTCATCTCCAATCGGGAAGTTATTTATAACAGACAAAACCAGAATATTAGCTTAATTGTTCTCTGTAAACCTTTTCTTATTCATCAGACCTTAAATTTAAGAAGTTAAGTAAACAAAAGGGAAAACAAGCAATGCCGATGACTCTATTCAGCAGTCCACTGAATCGACAGCTTTTCTAGCCTCACAACATTGGATTATTCCCGTACAAAACGTGAACCAATTAATACCACAGATAATTCTAACTCAGCAATGCAGGATGATTAGAACTTATTTGAGAACATATATATACTATTACTATCGAGGACATTTATTGATATGGATTTTTGGAAGTACTTATTCGGTATTCCGTCTCTACCTTAATGGAAAAGTAAATACACACCATTCATGAATTCAACAAAATGATTAAAAATCAGCAGACGATGAACAAACTGGAGCCTCTGAGTAATAGATACTCATCATATATAACATCATTAAAATGGGCATATGTCTCTAGCTAGTTGTTCAGATAACATAATGATGAACACGTACATATATATGACGATTCAGACACGCAAAGCCTCGAGACTCCGCATCACTTCACTTGTCATCTTAACCCTCGCATCCTTCTTCGGTTGAGTCTTCTTTCTAATCATCCGCACACGGGGGGCAAGAGGCACACCATGAGCAATGCAGTCTTCCACAAATTTTCCGATCATATTTATTCCTTGGAGTGAACCAATCACAGCAACGGTATTTCCCTATATTCATAGAAATTAGAAACTTATGGGGTTGTCTATGGTCCTGGAATGTATATGAGTATATCATACTATTATTTTACACTAATAGAATAAAATTATCACATTGACAATAACGTAATTGAACTAAATTACGACATTGACAACAAATTTATCACATTCGCTTT
Source organism: Argentina anserina (assembly GCF_933775445.1). Taxonomy (NCBI): domain Eukaryota; kingdom Viridiplantae; phylum Streptophyta; class Magnoliopsida; order Rosales; family Rosaceae; genus Argentina; species Argentina anserina. The sequence goes on from NC_065874.1 coordinate 4,475,894, forward strand.
ACACATTTACATTTCATTGAACAAAATTACTATGTTTACAAGTCGGTAAAATATTATAAGTGAAATAATTACCTATAATAGAACTACAATTACCTAAATAATGATTTGTTTTATCACAATGACGACAATTTTTTTTATCATATATGTATGAGAATGTATTCTGCTTTAGTTTATAAATTTCTAAAATTTTCTTAGATACTCACTTGTACGTGATATTCACATTCACCACCAGTAAAAAGAAATCAGTCATAACCATAAACTGATAAACATAACAAAATAACTCGCCCTTATTAAAATTTCACAATCCGTCAGTTCAAACAGTGCCTGCATCCAAAGTATATTTGCAGTATTAGCAAACCAGGTTGAGCAAGGCATAGAGAAGATGTAAAAAAAAAAAACTTTATTTGAGTGCGCAGAAATCAGTTAAAATGTAAATTATGTATGAATAAAGTAAACTATGCACCTGTATGACAGTCATCCATAAGCTTCTTCCTTCGAGAAATAAATTTCTCCTGAAAAAATTAGTATATATCAGAAAAAAGGTGAAAAATGATCTTTTGGGCATCTAAGAACTGTTGATGAGAGGATTTAGTCTGGCATATTATGAACCAGGCAGAAGAATTAAGCAAATTAAACTAATATTCCTCATGGCTCATGTTATCATTAAAGCTAACACATTTTTTCTACTCATTTGTGCGCGCACTCATTCCTCATGTACCCTTTAGATTCATTAATCCTGCTTCACTAAACCCTTTCTGATCGACATCAAAGAAAAAATTTACTGGTTGGTTTACAATGCTAAACCCTATATATAATGAATCCTCACTTGTTTCAGTAATTAACCCTCAAACCTTAATCACAAAAGCTGTACTCTCTATGTTACAATATACTTAACATCCAAGGTCTGCAAAACCATTATATTAACGTCGCATTAGTCATGATCTTGTTGTCCAACCCTAAACCTTAAACAAGATAGAGTTTTATGGACCACATATGGCAATATTAACATTAAAAGTTCACTCAACGTACAACTAGAGAGAATTCGAATGCATTTTAATTAAGAAGAATCAATAGATCGACTAAAATAATAATATGGAAATTAATCATCACCCACCTTGGTGATACCGCCATACACGTTGCATATCCCCTCATCTTGATTCCCAATCTCAATTATTTCATACTGGAAACTGCAATCCAGTGCTAGTAATGCCTGAAATCAAAAGGGTGTGCACTCAAATTAGAAAATGAATACAAAAAAAATAAGGTTCAAACCAAAAAAAATTATTTTCCTTGATTTTTCAGTTTTCAATATCAGTGGCTTAAGTGTCAAATTATATTTTAAACGAGATAATTAACAAAAGATCAGCCATTTTACCCATTCTGCTGGAACACTTCTAGACAAAAGCTCCAAAACATCCATGCCCCTAAGAATAATATCTGGGTCCTCATGCTTAGTGGCTCGGGAGACTTTCCTTTTTCCCTCTACCTGAGCCAAGTTACAAGTACGTCAACTTGATATATAGGCGAAACAACACAAAGTTACAAACTCAATCAAGTTTTCCATTAGAACGATTTGACACGTACTACATCCAGGTTGTGCATGACATGCCATAGTCTTTTAGAGATCGAAGACTCCACTTTTGGCCAGCTTTCTTGCAGCAAATCCACCTCTACATGCACAATTAATGTAATGCGCGCAAAGGCTCAGATATGAGAAAAACAATTGTCTACTTGAATATATTAGTGTATACGTATTATGGTGAAGAAACGTACGTACCGAGGAATTCGTCGTAGAACTTGGTGTAAGAGATGACATTAAAGTCATTCTCGAACTCAGACATCTCCACTTCGATTTGGTCCGCCTTTGGGTCGCTGTTCTCCATTGCAGCCATGGCCTTTGGCTGGGTGTCAAACCAATTAATCCAGGAAAAAGACTGAAAGAGTGTGTGCGAGTTTGAAAGGGCAAAGCTGTTGTGCCGAAGAAGAAAGAGTGAGAGGGCTTATATATATAGGAGCAATAAAATGACTCTCACCTTGATTGGGTAGGATTCCACTCCTATCCTTGATTAAGTAGGAATATACTTACTTGCAGAGTGGTGGACCTAGAAATTCAACATTAGGTGGACTTGAATTTTGTAACGAAAAAATTTGCGACGGTGCTTGAGGACTTTATTAATCAAGGTGGAATATAAAAGTTAATCTCTCAAATGCAATAACAGACAAGAGTGAACTCTACAGTTCGATAAATCTTCAATATTCTACTATAGCATATTACACGCTCTGCTAACTAATGAATATGTTAACGTAGATATTATCCTATTTTAAGTTCTTAGCTCCAATGTTTAAAATTGAAATATAATAAATTACATTAGAATTGAGTCTTCAAATTGAAGAAACTTAATACGACAAACTGCAAGAGAGAAAGAGAGTGAGTTTGAGACAAAGAGAAAAAGTGACAAATTTGTTAGTCCGTCATTGTTTCATCATGATCTCGACCAAAGAGATTGAGGGGTTTTTTTTATTATAAATTATATAAAATCATTAATACATTTTTTAATTACTAATGTATAAACTAGAACTCTAGAAGCCTTACTCTATACATAAAATATATAGTAGAAGATTTTATTTTCCCAAAATGTGAGTGGTGGACTTGAGTCCACCTGACCATACACCTAGGGTCCGCCCCTGCTTACTTGCTTAATACGCAACTAATCATGCCATAAGTGCCGAGAGTTTCCTTTTTGATAATTACTACATATACCCCAAATCTCATTTGAGTGGAATCTCAATCTAATCTTTGAGGTCATAAAGGAGGAATCTCGATAAGGAAAGGTCTTCGAGCCTAAATTTTTTCTTTATGAAAACCGTGTGATTTTGATTTTTTTTTAAAAAAACTTGTCATGCGTTTGCCGAAAATTTCTCAACAAAAGTTGAAAAAAGAAGAAGAAGGTAAAACCCATTGTAGTTAATGGTAAAAACTTCTTTTACAGCTTCACCTGGCCACATAATATCTAGTATAGGTCGAATGAGTTCCCATTTTGAGTGGATATGGGAAAGGCCGTCCCGCGCTTCATCTTCTCACTGCGACCTTTCGTCGAACACCTCCACTGCACCTCCCAATTCCCCATACCTTCATCTTTCTCCCGCCAGCTCTCTTCTTCCCTCACCCCCTCACCTCCCAAACCCGACCACCAAGACCCCTACGCCCTCCTCAAGCAAGACCCAATCGAAATCTGCACCAATCTCTGGGTCAAATCCTTCTCCTCTCCGCCCGCCGCCGCCGCCTTCCCCAACCTCACCGGCTTCCTCTCCAAATTCGACCTCTGGCTCCTCGCCTACCAGCGCTGCTGCGCCCACGTCACCGGCACCTTCCCTCCCCGCAACGCCGTCCACTCCCACGTCCTCCACGACCTCCTCTCCCTCCGCAACGCCGTCATCAAAGGCACCTACGCCTGGAACAGCAAGCCCAACCAGCTCATCCGGAGCCCCATCGACAAGCCCGCCACCCAGGTAGTCTCCAAGAAGAAGCTCCAGGCTATTCTCGACTCTGACGAGCCTTGCTTCCAGGACCGGGTCGTGCAGGAGGTGCTGCTGATGATCCTTGAGCCGGTTTTCGAGGCGCGATTCTCGCCTAAGTCACACGCTTTTCGCCCCGGCAGGAATGCCCACACGGTTATCCGGACCATCCGGAGCAACTTTGCAGGGTACTTGTGGTTTCTGAAGGGAGATGTCAGTGAGGTTTTCGACAATGTGGATAGGAATGTGGTGATGGGGTGCTTGCAGCAGGCTGTTGGGGACAGGAAGATATTGGGGCTAGTGAAATCAGCACTCAGGGCGCCAAATCGGGTACAATGTGGTGATGGTGAGGTGCAGTGGCCGAGGAAGAAGAAGAAGAAGTTAAAGAAGGTTTCGAAGAAGAAGAGGATTTTGAATGAGAAGGAGGCGAAACCGGACCCGTATTGGCTTAGAACGTTTTTCAATTTTGCTCCTGAGGAAGCAGCTAAGGTACCTTGTTATGGGAACTGTGGAATTTTGAGTCCTTTACTTGCTAATGTGTGTCTTAATGAGTTGGATAAGGTAATGGAAGAGAAGATTGTCGAGTTTTTTAGGCCGTCTGAGAGTGATTCGATATGGAAAAATTCGATAAATGATGGGTGTCATAACCCGGCTTGGCCGGAGTTTGTGCCTGCGAGTGGGAATGAGAAAACAAGGAAAATGGATTACATTAGGTATGGGGGTCATTTCTTGATTGGTATTCGGGGGCCTAGAGAGGATGCAGTGGATATGAGAAAGCAGATCATTGAGTTTTGTGAGAGAAGATTCGGATTAAGGTTGGATAATTCTAAGTTGGAGATTGAACACATAACTAGGGGGATTCAGTTTTTGGACCATATAATTTGCAGGAGGGTTATACACCCTACACTTAGGTACACGGCCACTGGAGGTAATGTTGTGAGTGAGAAAGGTGTAGGAACTTTGCTTTCAGTTACTGCTAGCTTACAACAATGTATTCGCCAATTCCGGCGGCTCGCATTTGTTAAGGGTGATAAAGATCCTGAGCCATTGCCTTGCACTCCAATGCTTTACTCGAGTCAAGCACATACTAACTCCCAGATGAATAAGTTATTGGAGACCATGGCTGATTGGTACAGATATGCTGATAATCGTAAGAAAGTTGTTGGCTTTTGTGCCTATGTAATTCGCAGCTCTTTGGCTAAACTGTATGCTGCAAGGTATAGACTAAAATCAAGAGCCAAAGTTTATAGTATAGCTACCCGTGATCTCAGTCGTCCACTGAGGGAGAGCAGTAACAACTCTGCACCTGAGTATTCTGATCTATTACGGATGGGACTTGTTGATGCAATTGAAGGAGTCCGGTTCTCTCACATGTCCTCGATCCCATCTTGTGATTACTCGCCATTTCCTAGGAATTGGGTTCCAGATCATGAGAGGCTGTTACAAGACTACATCAGACTCGAAGACCCAAAGTTCTTCTGTGCCTTACATAGATCAATTAAAAGAGATGGTTTGAGTTTGCCTCAAGATGAAATCTCTGCACTTCTGTGGCATTTCAAATCCGTTGGGGTTCGGAACTATCTGCTAAAGGAGAAAAGGAAACGAAAACATGATGGCTTGGAAATCCATGGTACATGATGAAATCTATCAGAGAGCCGAATATGAAACTTCCTTTGATTGTTGACCAGGCAAAGACCTGCTCAAATGCTAATGGCAATTGTCCACTTCCCTGAAAGGTCTGAGCTAACCACTATATAGTATTATACTTATTTCGGTGGCTAGTTTCTTGTAGCTGTAGCTGGACTGAGAAGGAAAGACTGTGATTTGGGATTTGATTGTTACATATGAATAGCTGGTCAATTGTTCGATAGCATTTCCTCAAATAGTCTGCCAAGAGTACTTTTTCGCTTGGCAAGAAATCATTTTAATGATTGAAGGCATTTATCTGGTTTTAGGTGCTTTGATAGAGATCACAACTCACAAGTGAAGATATTCAACTTAATTCTATGGATCATATGAGTCAAATGATCGACAAGGAGTCTCCGGTAAGCTTTTGAATATTTTCTGTTGTGATTTTGACATTTGTATGGAAGATACACTCATTACAGTATTTACCACAACCAACTTTCATGCTTCACAAATCATAGAGAATTCTAATAAAAGATAACCTTGATATACATGCATAGCCCATACAACCTTATTATAAGTATATTTATTGCTTAGACGTCTCTGAATCCTTTGAGTGGTAAAGAACTACAGACTTTAGTGCTTGCTTTTCTTGTTTTCGTCATCCTCGTCCTGAAATTCTGAAGCTAGGTATGTTCCTGATAGGCCAGTGGAAGTTTTAAAGCTAAGCTTCTCTAGAGCAGGATCTTTGAAGCAGATTTCAGAAACAGAGATTCGGAAGCACATTTCCTTGTTGTCACAACCCGTGAGTTTCTTGATCTTACCTTTCTCAACGAACATTGTGAGCTCAGGACCATAGACGATAGTCTTGTCAATGCTCTTGAACTTGTGCTCCTTTTTCTTCTTCTGCTTCAACCAAACGAAGCCTGAAGGTCGGTGGTGCCCCATCTCCTCTATGTCTGATCGCAGGACACCTTTGGGAAGACAAAACTCTTCCCAAAGTTCATTGAACTTCTGCTTGCAGACAGCTTCACCTTGGTAAATCTCGGCCTCATTTCTATAACTTTTGATCAGTTCTGAAGCCATATTTGATCTAGAGCAATTGACAAGATCGAATTGAGAGCTACCTAGAGGAAACTGAACAGGGTTGTTGCTCTAAGATCTATTTAATTGTTCTGCTTCAATTTGCTGCTTGTACGCAACACTTTGTTAGGGAAAGAAATTACAAAACGAAATCTTGAGAAACAAACTCCTTCCAACAGATCCAGACGGAACGTTGGAGACACAGATTAGAAAAGACAAAGAAACTCTTTTGTCTACAGCATTTGAGAATCATGATACAACGATGCTAAGTTCGGCACATAACTTGCTTTCCTAAAAATATATCTAAAACAGATGGACGAGAATTGTTCAGCCATAGTTTTGTTATTAGCCACCAGGAGTTTGAACTTTTCAAGGAATATCTATCATGCCCTGAATATAGCCCATCAAGATTTGGAATCACCTTTCACAAAAATGTTTTAAGTAATTATAGAGCAAGGTTGACGACCATCACGAAGAGCCGTAGCTTCTGCCACTATAACACCCAAAAACAAAGTTCTTATTTGCAGCAAATGAAGGACTACCCTCAAGGCCTCAACATCTCTAGCTACTGTAATAACAAAATAGCAAGGTCACTCTATACAGAATCGTTAAGATTATTTAACTTAAACTAACTATGATCTGGTGTTTGCCATTTTATATGATAGTCTATAAAAAAAATTATGACTTTTTTACTCACCCAACGACCCTAAAGAAGATTTACACCTACAGTGCTATGTAGGCCTAGCTAAATGTGGTCATGGTTGCAATTTGCAAAGTCGCCATGAATCACCACTGTTTAAGGAAAGAAAGGGAGGGCACCGTTTGTTTCTATAGAGACATCCATACAATAATTATAAATTTGAAAGAGCTATGAGGACCTAATTGAAATTATATTACTGTATTTGTTACTTGCGGAACAAGAATACTTATATATTTCAAATATTCTAAATTTCTGATTGAAAATAATTTCTTATCTTTAGTGCTAGAAAGATCTCCTAATAACTCTTAATAAATTAGATAGGGTAAGGAAGGCTGCATATGCGAATCGCCCTTATAATCTAACGTTGCTCCTTTCTCCAATCTCCATGTCATTTTAAAGAAGACAGCAGCGCAACGACCTATCAGCTAGTAGGTACACTGCACTAACCCTTAGTATGGGGATCATTTGATTTTGGTTCATTTTATTTAGGTTTAGAAAGAAAGAATAGAAATATACCTTTAAGCGATTGTCTTTGTTTCTGTTGTCGATCTTTTGGGCAAATTCCAACTGTGTTTACTTTAGAGTGCTGATGGTGTTGTAGTTCTGAATTTTCTTTCTTTAATGCATACACGTACACATCGATCACTAGTAACAATTAGAAGATATATAGATGTGAGTATTTTTGTAAGGATGATTGGGGAAGCAGCGCAACGATTCACAAATTGCATTCTGATTTCTGAATGAATAAGAACCATACTAAGCTTATTGAAAATGGTCGATTAATAGTTAATTAGGGTTGAACTGATGCACCTCTTGGATTATTGATGATCGTTTTTTTTACTTCTAGCTAGCTGATCTTCAACCATGACTACGGAGAGTCGCTACTTTCTTAGCGAAGCAAGGCACGAAATGTCTATTGAATTCTTTGATGAAACCCGAAGAGGAATGGTTCTGATCAGATTGCAGCTCTACGAGCTTACCGGCAGTGGTTGGATTGATGAAGACGCCTATGAGGAAACTCCAGTTGCAAGAGATGTTACTTATGAAGAGTCCCCAATCTGGACGGACTCTCACGTTTGGATCAGCCTCTCGTCTCTCAGGCACTTGCCAAAAAGGAAGAAGCACACTGCTCTTTTTGCAGAGGTTCTAGATGATTGGGGTGTGCCAGAACCTCAGCAGCCTGCTATTATTGTACAATTGTTTCAGGCAGTTGATGGAGCTGGCCCCAAGTTGTCTATTATCGTCGCCGTGCACAGCCTCGCTCTGCGGTTACGCACTGTGAGTAGCTATGGTTATGAAGCGACGGAGCTCAATCCTACTGCTGAATCATCAACATTCGTTGAATATGGTTTTAAGAAACTGAGAGCTATAGAACATAAGACCACCTCCTCCTGTGTTTTGTGCATGGAGAGCTTTTTCGAATCTGACAGTGGAGTTCAACAACTTACTCGCTTGCCTTGCTCTCACTGTTATCATGGACGCTGCTTACTTCAGTGGCCATCCGAGTTAAGTCGCTCGTGCCCCTTGTGTGCAAAGCCAAAGTCGAAATTTCATGCTTTTCGTCAATTTTGGGTTGGGATGGTGAGGAAGCATGCAGGTACTGTGATATCTACTCTGATTTTCTGCCAATTTTTCATGCCTACTCCTCAAGTCCGGCCTCTAGAGACCATCCCTGCCCCTGCCCCTGCCCACCCTAAAAGCTGGAGTCAGAGTCTCCTTGAAATGGATGAAAGGTTGGCCGAGATGACAAAGAGACTAATGGGTAAATGACTTTTAATACCTTGACCCATCTCACAATTCTTCAACCAAATGGATACATAATCTAGAGGAAAAGGAGTGCGAGGTTCAGAAGCCACCATCGGTATGAATAGGAACTATGTGCAGATGGGCGATACCCCAACAGAAAGAGAGAATTGGCACATGTGTCTCTTCAAACCTTTTTCATTCGTCAGGTGATTCTTGTTCTATATGCTTTAGAGTGATTAGTTTCATTTGTTTTACTCCTGAAATATCAAAGAAGTGAAAGAACATTGATCTTCCAAACTCTGTCTCTTTGTTTATGAGTTATCATCGAGCAGGTATGCCAAATAATTAGATTATAAAGTGCAATTGTTAGGTTCAGATGTCTATTATGAGTAAACAGTGACGAGGATTGTATGTATGGACAGACATTTTATTGTATGGCATATCTGAAGAAAAAACCAGTTCCTTTGCCATGATTTCCAGCTCAATCATAATAGCTGTATTGCATAAAACTATGGAATTAATCTCTCTACCAGACTGGTCTTAATAGCTATTTCTCAACTTAGTTTAGTCATTACCACATTACACCACCATTTACAACCTTAGCTGTTTCAGCAGTTAGCCATGAACAGGACCCCAATCTGTCCTTGAACGTGTTTCGTGTTTCTGATTTCTGATATGGATTCAGGAACTAGGATTTGAAGCTTGGAGGGAAGGGAAGGGAAGGGCGAAGTCCACATCGACAAAATGCAGTCTTACAATTATTAATCAAATAATTATTAACAGACGATCATAAATGAGAGGATCAAATCTCAATATGCATAATATCATTATATCGTTAGTGTGGTTTTACATAGTATTACAAAATAATCAAAAAGGGAATTGACAATCCATTTGACCTATAACATTACCATTTTCATAAGAACAAGCTGAGCCTTTTACTTTTTCCCATTATTACCACTTCCAGCTCCACCTTCTTCAAGCTGAAACGCCGTGATCGGGAATGACCTCGACATACCAGAGCCGTTGGCGAACGTGATCTTGTCGGGATCAGTAGTCGGATCCACATAGATATCGGAAATTGACACCCAGATAAAAATCTCCTTACTCTTAACCCCACTGAGACGCCTCATACGATGCTCCTCCACAAACCCCATGACATCCGCGTCGTACGAAACCGTGCGTCCGACGGCGTGGAACCGGTGCTCCTTTCGCTTCTTCTGCTTGAGCCACACGAACCCCGAGGTGGCGTTGTAGCCAAACTCGACGACGTCGTCTAGAGGAAGGAGGCCACGCGGAAGATGCATCTTGTCGAGGAGCTGGTGAGACTTTTGCTTGCATATGTCTTCGCCGTGATGGATCTCGGCGCCGTCTCTGTGGGTCGCGATCAGCTGATGGCCTGACATTTTTGGTGGCTGTGATCAGAGAGAGAGAGAGAGAGAGAGAGAGATAGATTAGAGAATTTGGGAATGGAGATGGAATTGTGGAGATTGTGGGTGTTTCTGGTTGATGCGAGTTGCATGCATGAGAAAATATATGGTGTCTTCTAATAGATATGACCATTTGGAATTTGGGCTCATCTTCTAAATTTGTGATGTTCGTTGGAATGCCTGTGGTATGACGTAAGTGCAAAAAATCACAAATATCTGCCATAGGTATAGATCTCAAATGAACGCAAAAATATAATTAACCAAGAGATTTCCAAAATATCTCAAACACGGGTACATATATCTCAAATGAGAGCATGAGATCACCAATTAACCAAGTCAAATGTTACTATTCATAGCAGAAGAGGTAAATATATTATAATGGCAATTGACAAATACGTACTATAAACATTTTGTGTATATAGTTTCCTGCGATTTAAATGCAGAATCTCTCCATGATTCAAGAGTTCAAATATTTTGGCAGCATGATTTCACTACAGAATTACATGACCTGTCAACAACACCCACCAAAAAGAACAATCACATTTACAAGAAAGAAAATGCCTTTATCAACTTGTCACTGTATATGTTGTTAAAAGCCTCCAAAGTAGTTGCTCGGCCTTTGTCTTATTTTCTATTCTCTTCTATGTACTCTGCTCTCCTTGCCCCTCCCTTCTCTTGTTTATTCCTTTTCTATTACCTTTCTGAGTTTCTGGTACAGACAACATCAACCAGGGGATTCCCCCCACATCTCCAACAGATACCTTTGACACTTACTGCAACAGCTGCCATTGACATACAACAAATCATTGCCTGCCCTTCTGGTCTTTTTAGTTTTGGGTTCTCCTTTAGATTCACCTTCACTGGTACCAGCTCCAGGCTTAAGATTGTGCCTGTATTCTACAGCAATTTGCTCAAACACTTCAACTGAAAACATATTCAGCTTCAGCCTTGGGCTCATGAGGTCTCTCACATATGCAAAGGCTAATTGGTCTCTTGGGTTAAATGCCTCCATCTCATTAAACAATAGGCAGGAGAATAGGTTGCTCCTCAGTCCATGTTTCCTCAGAATCACAGCACTATCTGGTACATCTGCCAAGTACCAAGATCAAAGTGATCATTTGTATGAAAAGATTGCGATTATATAGTGCGAAACAATAAGCAAATTCATTCATTATGATGTCTATGAAATGCATCTGCATTTTGTCAATCACATTTCAATGTAATGTAACACAGTTTACAAATAGGGTCAACCTAAATTATAATTTCTGGACCACACTGGATCAGCACATTTCTTTCAAGTTCAGGACCAGCTTTCACCAAGTTTAATTGCACCTACCTCCTGAAAACAATATTCCCCTCATGTTTACAATTTGAAAGCCATACATACAGAAGAAAATTACCACAGTTCATCTCTCGCAATAAATATAAATATGCCTCCTGAAAGAAAAATGAGAAAAAAAATCCAGTGTTCTTATAGAACTGACAACATAGCTCAGGGTTATTATCAGTGCCTCTGAAATCTCAGGCTAGAACTTTCTCTCCTTAACTCACATTAAGAGCTTCCTTACTAAGCACCAAAAACAGAGCAAGCATTTGGATCATAGCAATCTTTAAGACTTTAACCAACAACAATTTGGCTTTGAGGAATTTTGGATAAAAATCAAGTTGCCTCCTAAACAGAGAACACTAAAATGTGGTCGCCACGAGACCACCCAACTCTATAAAAGACGTCACAAGTCACAACTTAAATTGCCTAAAGTAGTTCCACAGTAGAATTTAGACAAGCTTCAGCAATCCCAAAAAATATAAACTATACTCGAAAATTACCTGAGGGATATGGAAGCTTATCAGGAGTCCAGGGCACCAAACCATTCTCACAGTAAGTCTCCATTTGCCTCTTCAATCCATCAACGTCCCACCATTTCTTCCACCTCGCCGTCGCCATTGCTTCTTCCATAGTATGAACATAGTAAGGGTGTTTTGAAATCGCCATGTCAGCGTTCTCTTTCACAACAAGGGTATGAATCAAAAGTAATGGATCTACCATCAGCTGCATTTTTGCATCCACCCAAATGCTGTATTTGGCGTGTGGGAAAAGTCTATGAACTAAATACTTTGGTATCACACCATTCATTGCCGGATTCTCGTACAATCCCTTGCTCAAAACCTTGACAGTTCTCCATACACCAATTTTATAGTTATCGGATTTTTCTGGAATCAAGTGATGCTGATAAAATCCTTTGAGGGTTACCTCATCTATAAACATAAAGAAACATACATTCTCAAGGGTTTTCGATCCAATCCCCATAGGTTGTCTTATTTTATCATGATCATTGAATATAGCCGAGACTACTACAAGTCCTTTACACTCTTCCATGGCAGCTCTATCTGTATTACACATAAGCATCATTCTTAGTTCTAAATTGTTAGACAAGAAAGAGAGAAAAAAAAGATTGCGACTTTATAACAGAACTTGCTTCAGTACCAATCAAACTAACCAGAATCATTAACTGGAAATTTTCTTAGGAGCCCACAAGGGACTTCAGTGCTCTCATTGTAATGAACAAAATAAGATATTCTATTTTGGGTACTGAAATTTCCTCCAAAAGTCTCAGACTTCCCCTGCATATACCTCAAACCCGATGAATTCCACGAAGAAGTCTTGCACAAATTCTGGATCTCCTTCAAGACCTTCCAGTAATCTGACATAAGAGCCAAAACCATTAACAAAAATTCATATATTAAATCACCAAATGCTAAAACTGAAAAGATACAGAGCTAGAGGGTACCTGAGAAATAGACACGAGAAGAGCAAGATTTACGTTGGGTTGGGATTGCATACTTGTGTTCTCCATAATTGGGAGGGTAGGAGAAGAGAGGGGTTTGAATTGGGTCGAAAGGTGAAGATCTGAAGAGGCATTTGGATTGGGAGAGAGAGGTGTATAGAGCTAAAAACAGAGAGGTGAAGAGGTAGAGAAGAGAGAAACAGACCAGCTTTGATTGAAAGAGCAGAGGAGTGGACGTTACTTTCCCCATAACATTATCATAAGAATGCTCGCCTTTGATTTATACACAAACTCTTCCTTCTTTTTTTATTTTATTCACAATCCCACAAATCTTAACTGTTCTCCTAGTTGCCCAAATTGCCCTGTTTTCTTCCTAAAAGGAAAATTGTTACTCGCTAGTAATAGTGGTGACTTGAGAAACCCTTCTCAACTGAGGAGATACTTTAAGAGCATGTCAACATGTCAATTAAGAGATAGCGACGATCCAATAAATTAATGAAAGTAACATTTGAAACATGATATTGAAGCAAATATCAAAAGGTAAAAACATGAAACAACATTATTAATGGTAAAAAGTCTCAAAGAGTTCTTGTGATTTTAACATTTGAAACAGGTAAACAATCTATATTATGAATGTGATCCATGAAATATGGAAATAGAAAGAAGGAGCCGGTGGATCTATTTGTCCTTGGGTCTTTCGAACCTTTCTGGTGAAAGCAATAGCAGAGTTCGTGATCGGATTCAAGTCTCTTACCAGCCACTACACTAACATAAGCACATTTGCAGGAACATAAGAGATAGCTAGCTAGCTAGTGACGTGACATATAGGTCACCAAGGTCTAAAAATTTAGTACATAGCACATAGATACAACATAACTCATGTGATCTTGGCATGGACTGTGTTCTTTTTTGGTGGTGAAAAAGTTCCTTAATGGTTTACACAAGGAAGCGAACTTAAGTCGAACATCAGTTTTGCTAAACAAACTGCAGCGTTCATCGATGAAAGACCAATGTTCAAGGCTTCAAGAATTTGTTCTTTATTCAGATGAACCCGTGATATACTTGAACTCCTACTCTTCAAAAGTATAAGCATTTAACTTCAAAGCCTACTTTGATGTGAAGGGTAATCAATAAAAGAGCTAAGCTAACTTCAAACTCAAGCTTAGTTCCATTTTATAGTATCATCTTTAATTAGTGCTGCAACGATTATGAAGAATTGAAGGCGAAAGATCAAATTGTCCTTGCTTGATAACCAATACTAATCATATCGAGTTCCTTCTCATACAATGATACAAAGTAGGTTTGATCTGCACACTTATTATGCAGCCCACTTCAAAAGGCTAATTATCAATCTTAGCAACGTATTTTGATTACATGCAAGTTCAGTCTAATAAATTAATGAGCTGACTCCAACTCGGTCTAACATTTGTTCAAATCTTTTTTTTTTAATACGAAAAGAAATGCATTAAAAAGAGGAGCCTCTTGGGCATCCAAGTCCTTCCTTATTTCTTTCTCTTCATTGCTTGAGCGTCTATTATATCTTCTTTGAGTACGTTGATGACCTTCTCAAACTCGTTGAAGTCTATAATGAGTTTATGTAGTTGAGCTTCTACCAAGCTCTCGTTCTCCATAGGTTCACAATGGAATGATTGATTCAGGTCGTGAAACTTTTTCCACTCATCTATAATCTCTTCCCTGGGATACTTTGACAACATAATGTAAATAACAGCCTGCCAATATTTTCAAGGAAAAGTTATTATCTTAATTACACCATATTTATCTAACTGCCATGGCTGCTCAGAAAATAAGAGGAAGAGGTTTCCGTACCTTGTATAGTGGACGCCTTGCATCGGAGATCTCAACATGTCTCAAGCAATCGCAGCTGAGCGCCTTCTTGTAATCACCCTGCAGGAGGGAAACAGAAGAAGAATGCATGCATTAGAACCTCGAGAATCTTTTTGTAATTTATCCTAAACTTAAAAGCAGATAAATTAAATCATCAAAGTTCTGAGTAATTAATTGGAGTACTCGAATACCTTGTATATAAGCATTTCCACTAGTAGCATTTCAGTTTCATATCGTTCATGCACTTTTCGTTCATTTCTCAACTTCACTGTTGTTTTCTCTAATATATCAGCACCCTCAGCTTCTTTTCCACTCATCTCTAGTTTTGCAACAATCGACTATAATCGAGCAAACAAAGAAGAAGAAGAAGAAGAAGAAGAAGAAGAAGAAGATGAGATCGAAACCCTTTCAACTCTCTAAAGTTTTTTTAAACAATCAAGTAAACAGATAAATTCTCTTAAAAATCATCTAAATTTTATTTTAGAATTGGTAAATGATTTCAAGCTGACAATAATAAAGGAAAGAAGAATTGAAGAGAAGACAAATGACACTACAGACAATATATAGTTATATACTACGAGATGGCTAACCTGCAGCTTCTTGTAATCAGGGTGTTTCTTAGTGAAAAGGTGAGCCTTCAAGTCACATTCAGCTTGATGCAGTGCATCTTTGTCTGCTCGAGCTTCATGATACTCTACCAATCTCTTCAAGGCCAGCTTCCCTCCATGGAGGACAGCCATGGACATAGACCTCATGAGTTTAGGGGGCGGTTCCTTTCTCTGATAACGTTCACGAACAAAGTAAAACCCTGCAACAAAGATACTGGCACAGACGGCTGATGCCATTGCACCATATTTAGTTGTCATCTTAAGATTCACCATGACTGTTCCGTTGAAGGCTTTGTTTTGGATAAAATCTAAGCTTGTAACATGTGAATTGAAAGAACTTAAGTGTAAATGTAGAGGACAAAGGAAACTGGTAGCATGTGATTGATAAGTTATCTGTAAAAGGTGGACTTGAAAGGCGCGGCTGTTATAGATACTTGGCGAAACTATCAAACAATTTCTATTTTGGTATATTGCAGAAAGGATGAAAAGACTGATGCCTTTCTTAGGATTTTGAGTTCAAGGTTTTAGAGTGGTTCATTCTTGTCTTAGATAAGAGGCAAGAATTACTTCCAATGGTTTTTTCTTGGTGCTTCTATCTTTACAAGTAAAGCATCTTGCAAATTATAGTTGTTCATACTCTAAATCTTATTAAGTCTATCTGTACATGTCGAAAACAAATAGGGGGACCAAAGATACTTGTAGAGATGTATGTTCTTATATCGCGTAAAAAATACTACTATTCAATGCTTTACTTTGTACATAAAGAAGACAGGCTTTGGAAAATAATTTTGAAAATTTTGAAAAAAGGGTTTGTCTATGGTGCTTTGGAGCATGCTAAATCATGTGGTTAATAATTAATTTTACTTCTTTAGATCTCATTTACGTGAAAATGTGAAATGTTAGCCGTATGCTTTCGGGATGCATAATGCTCCGGGCCCCTATAAAATGCAATTAGCTTCTTCCTAACACCCGTTTCATGTGATCATGTGTAACACATTGTATCTTTTCTTATACATATTCACAGATTCGAAAAGGAAATTCCTTAATAGAAAAAAAATATTGATACCTTAATTCAGTACACCGGAAAAAAATTGCAAAATGTCACCCTTTTTTTTTCAGTTCTTGTCTCATTTTAGACTACGATCGACAAATTAATACTTGGATTCTCAACCTTTCAATTTCTTGCCAGAACCCTTATTCCTTGGTGGTAAAGCACAATTAATTTAATGGACTCTGCACTTTGTCTCAATCATGGTGCTCTGCACATTCCTTTCACTAGAAGCTGTGCAGCGGGATAGAAGGGCCACAAACCTCTTTCTCTTTCACTTGTCTCAAAGCCTTCCTCATAACGGTGGCACTCCGTTGATTCAGTTCGGTTTTAGACCAAAATTGAAAATTGAATTGAATTTAAACTACGGTTCGGTTTAGTTTAATTTGTAGTTTTCCTATAGTTAAAACTGAAACTGAATTGATCCGTTTTAGTTCTGTTTTTTTCTTTTTTTTTCTATCACGATCCCAAAATTTCGAGTATTAAACTCAAATTTCGAAGTCATGAAAAACTCTAAAACAATTTCAATAAATCAAAATCATTTTAATATCACAGCTAATCATTACTGAGTTCATAGTACCACTCAGTCAAATTGATTATTACAAACCAAATTTATAATTCAACATTATATCAAATGGAAATGTAAAAATCCTCTCAAATCCTCACCACAAGATAGAAGTAAACAACTTTAAGTCTTCAGAGTTGTCCATCGATTTCCGCTAATCCACACCTGCGGAATTATCCCCTACATCATCGAATAGGTGCACGGGGATTGTAAACACAAACCCGGTAATCTTTGCAGCTCGTATGAGTAAAAAAACAATATAACTCGCATAAAAATATATATGAAAATCCACAAAGAATCAATCATAAATGCACTCATGAGTCATTGAACGACCCATCTTGTTGTCCAGTATTAACAAAAAATATATATGCTCATGAGAAATCGGGCAACCCCTCTGTTTACCCAAATGCATTTATAATACGGGTACTCATGAGCGCTGGTACACCTCTGTTACCCCTCATGTTAGTACGCCGCCGATGTTGGGCAACTACTTGCTACCCAATATCCAAATTATGGGTACTCATAAGCCAATAACCCATATGTTACCTCTCATGCAATACACCGGCAGACAGACTAGAGCTTTAACTGTATCGTAACTGTCGCCCGGCCAAGGCTAGGTTCCGACATGCCAACACGTCCGAAGACAGGTCCATAGACCACAAAAACATTTTAACATAACTCAAGTCAAAACCACGTACAAACAATCATCACATGATATTGTACAAATCAATCGACATGCTCAAATAAATAAATATCAACACTATAATGAACTTATTCATAAATGGAATTATGATAGTATATAATATAGCAAACCATATATATGTACCTATTTTACCAATTATACACATACACGATCCACTATATCAAATACATATCATAGTTCATTCTTTTTAATTAAGCGAAATTATGAATCTCCGCAAGGGTAGATTCGTCACTGTGATATTTACTCACCTTATATTCCTGAGCGTAAATTCCACGATTCCGAACTCGAATCCTTTACTTGTTGTGTCGATCACCTAGAATAGATAGGAAGTGAATTTAGAGTCGTTACGTAAAACCTTAAATGCCGAAACAGTAATAATAGTTTACTGTTCAGCAATTTCCGGTTTTTATGAAATTACTGTTCATGTAGTTACTATTCATGTATTACATTAGAAATACATATTAATTACGTATTTTTGTACGAGTACATACTATTTACGTATTTCTGTACGGGTACATACTATTTACGTATTTCTATACATCAATGTACTATTCAACCGTATATACTGACTCAGTAAATAATAATTACCGATTTACCCTTCAGAAATTACTTTTACAATTACTGTACGTAATTTACATTTACAGTTACCGTACGTAAAATAAATTCACATTTACTGTACGTAAATTACTTTTTACATTCACCGTACGTAAAAATAAGTTTTACAAAATTTTACTGTTTGAAAACACTGTTCACGCGCCACCTCCGGCGACAGTGCGTGGCGCTCACGCGCCGCCCACAGTGGCAGCGCGTGGGGCCCAGGCGCCTCTCCTAAAATCGGCGCATAGGTCGCCACTTCCGCCCCAAAACTCTTTCTTCCTTCCTCCTCTACCCTCCTACGGCCTCAGACCGCCTCTTGGCCACCTCACCTCCCCTCACGCGCCGCCTAAGGCGGCGGTACCCCCCTCCTCTCCTCCTCCTCCGATCTTCCCCAAAATCACTCCAATTTCAACCACAATTTCACAAAGAAGAATCACAACAACCAATTTAATCAAATCCTCACCTAATTCATGCCTTGGAAGCACCGGAGTTCGTCGGAGAGCTCAGACCGACTGTGCTCGATTCGTGGTGAGGAGCGGCTCGATCTCGAGTTCCCCCTCCGATCGTAGGTGGCACCGAGGGTGAAGAGTGGTGGAGGAGCACCTGCCTTGTGCCCTGGCTTCGTCAGAGGAGAGCTTGGACGGCGGCGAGTTGTTGCAGAAATCTCTGGTAGTCGGCGTGGCTTCCCGGCGGCAAGGGAGGTCGTGTCTTGTTCATAGGAGGGTAGAGTCGAGCTGGTAAGGGCCTTGGAGCCAACGGTGTGAGTCACGGAGGCTTAGATTGGGAGATCGTCGGCGAGGGTGCGAGGGTCGGGGAGAGAGTGCGATCGGGGAGAGAGAGAGAGGGAAGAGAGAGAAAGAGGGAGGCGGGGGTGAGGGTTTCCAAAACCCTAACTCCATTAAATTCTCTTTTATACCCATTTCCAAAATCAGAAACTGACTTCCGTCGTTAATAATTTTCACGTACAACGTCCGATTAGAGCGCATGATGTGTCCACGAACTCGTATCGACGAGATCTACAACTTTCGTGAAGGAAGTTTTCGCAAACAAGCGACGGAGTAAAAGTCGATTCTCGCGTTGCAGAAACGTAACGTTTTTCTAATTAGGATTTCCGATAACGGTTCCGTTTCCGATTTCCAACGTCGCAAAGTGAAACAAAAACGTTTAATAAATTTTACACTTAATAAATTCTAAAAACAATCCAATAATTAGTTTATAAAAAATCGGGTTATTACATTTTCAGTTTTATTATATATACTTCTGTTGAAACAAATTTGTAAGCATAATAATTAAAAACAAGGATTATAGAACTTCTGAATTCCAAGTTAAATTACATTTGATAGCGCCCAATATAACATTTGGTGTGTACTAGAACAACAACATTAATTAGGAAGAGCGGTGTCGCCATAACCACCACTGGCATTACTATGTTGGACAGTGCTCTTTTTGCTCCAGCATTGTGATTCACAGCTGACCTCGAGAATGAACCTGATCATGAAAATCAAACTATTTCATCAGAATTAATTTTTGTTCAGTAATATGTTGGGGAAGAACTCTAGACGTCATTTATTTTCTAGTTGTAATGTAACGTGAAGTAGTGGAGCCAACAATGTTCATGATGCCAATTGCTATCATCTCCTTGTTTCCATCAACCCGGTAGTCTTTTATAGCAGCAAAAGTCCTTCCTACTGCAATACTGAAGAAATAATGAACACGAAGAACATGGAGGTTTTGAGATTTTCTCTTGATTTCTTGATAACTCAAATGGTGAGAAGATACAAGTATTTATATAGAGAAAAAGTATTCAACATTTGATATACATGTTGGAGTATATATATATATATATATATATATATATATATATATATATATAAGAACACATATGCAACATATATGATGGGGGCAGAAGCAACACAAGCGTAGCTGTGGAGCAGAAAGATTGACAAAGAGATGGCAGCTTAGCTTTCCATTTTGCAGACAAACCACCGAAAGGGGAAAGTAAGATGTGAGGTCAACAAAGAGATGGCAGCTCAGCTTTCCATTTGCAGACAAACCACCGAAAGGGGAAAGTAAGATAGGAGGTCAACAAAGAGATGGCAGCTCACCTTCCACTTGCAGACAGACCACCGAAAGGGGAAGTAGGCCGGTTCATATCAAACCAAAGGAAACATGATTACATATTTCAACAGCCTCCCTCCAGCTGGATTCAGGAGATTGATGGAGCCAGACTTGGATAGAAGAAACAAAAAATGTTTAGAGGACAGTGACTTGGTAAAGATATCAGCAAGTTGATCATGACTTCAAATATACCTTGTTTCAATAACTTTAGTTTGAAGTTGAGTGCGCACATAGCGGCAATCAACCTCAATGTGTTTTATCCTTTCATGAAACACATGATTTGATGCTATGTGCATAGCAGCCTAATTGTCTCGGTAGAGGATTATAGGCTGATCGGAGGAAAAACTAAGATCATGAAGAAGGCCTTTGATCCATACCAACTCACAGGAGGCTGAAGCCATAGCTCTATACTCAGTCTCAGCACTTGAACGAGCTACAACATTTTGTTTCTTGCTTTTCCAAGAAACGATGTTTCCACCAACAAACACACATTAACTTATAGTACTTTTTCTATCAAGAACATTTCCAGCCCAGTCTGCATCAACATAACCAACTACACTCGTATTTCCATGTTTCTGAAAAAGAATGCATCTACCAATATATCCTTTCAGATATCTCAGAATACGCTTCACTGTGTTTAAATGAGCAATAGTATTAGCATGCATGAATTGACTAACAATGCTAACACTATAAGAAATATCAGGTCTGGTAATAGTGAGATAGATTAATTTTCCCACTAACCTTTGATAATAACTGATATTATCAAGAACAGTACTAGCAACATCATCAAGTTTGAACTTACTTGAAAGAGGAGAATTTGTTGGCTTGCAATTCAACATCTCAGCATCCTTCAACAAGTCAATAGTATACTTTCTTTGGTTTAAGAAAAGACCTTTATGAGAAGAGGCCATTTCTATACCTAAGAAATATTTCAGCCTCCCTAGATCATTGACTGCAAACTTCTTATGCAAAGCACACTTCAAAGCAGTATTTTAATCCGAGCAATCACCAGTGATGATTAAATCTTCAACATAGATAAGAACCACTAGTCTCCCAGACTTGCCATTTCTCACAAATAATGAAGAGCTTGCATTGTTACTGCGAAATCCAGTGGCTTCTAATACTGAGCTGAGCTTGGCATACCAAGCCCTAGGAAATTGTTTTAAGCCATAAATAGATTTTTTTAGCTTGCAGACCAAATCAGAGTTATTAGCTTGTGCATGACCAGGTGGCAGGATCATATAGACTTCTTCTTCCAAATCACCTTGTAAAAAAGTATTTTTGACATCCATCTGATGAAGTTGTCATGAATGATTCATTGCAATTGACAGTAACACTCTTACAATGTTCATTTTGGCTATAGGAGCAAAAGTCTACTTGTAGTCAATGCCATATTTCTGAGTGAATCCTCGAGCAACAATCGAGCTTTCTTCCTCTCTATTTTCCCATTAGAGTGAAACTTAGTTTTGAAAATCCACCTGCATCTCACAGCCTTTTTTCTTTGAGGAAGGTTGACAATTTCCCAGGTATGATTATCATGCAGAGCTTGCAGTTCATCTGTCATAGCATCTTGCCGATCTTTTTACTTACTTGCTTCTTCATAGGTATGAGGATCATCAATACAGTCAACACAACTCAAGAAAGAAATATGAGAGGGTGAAAACCTTTTGTGAGTGAAATAGTTGTCAATAGAGTGCTTGGACGACATCATCACATAGTCTTTGAATTTTGTAGTCTTATTCCTAGCCCGACTAGGATTTCTTCTAAGAACAACTGGATGATTCTCAGTATGATCAACTCCACCATTGTTCACCTCAGGTTCATCTGTAACATTTTGAGGATCAACATTACCAAATTCACCAGATTGATCATCATTGTTAACATCATAATTGTGATCAGATTAAGGATGAGCTATATTTGTCACATCTGCAACACTATCATCATTGACATTCTAATTTGTCAGGAAATTTAGAAGGGGATTTAAATCACCATAAATTACCCCCTCACTCTCACACGAAATTTTACTTCTATAAAAGGGAGTGGATTCTTCAAATTTCACATCCATTGACACAATAACCTTTCTTGTAGCTAGATTAAAGCATCTATAACCTTTCTGAGTAGCATAATAACCCAAGAACATACATTTGGCAGCTCTTGGATCAAGTTTGTCTCTGTGAATAGCTTGAATGTGAACAAAACATACACATCTAAATGTTCTCAAATGAGAAATGTCAATCTTCCATCCCTTTAACTTCTCCAAAGGTGATTTGAACTCGAGAACTCGACTAGGTAATATGTTGATCAAATAGGTAGTAGTAAGAACTGCTTGTGACCAAAATTCTTTTGGAATATTCATTGAAACATAATAGCTCTAATTTGCTCAAGAATATCACGATTTTTCTTTTCAGCTACTCCATTTTGTTGAGGAGTACCAACACAACTAGTTTGATGCAGAATATCTTGAGAACTTAAGAATTGTTTCATTTTGTTGGACATATACTCACTTCCATTATCTGACCTCAAAGTGACAATTTTACTGGAAACAATACTGTGAAAGTCTTTGAACATTTCAAACAATTCACTCTTGTGTTTCAAAATAAAAATCCATGTTATCCTTGTAAAATCATCAACAAAAGTTACAAAGTATTTGAAACCATCAAAAGATTTCACAACAGGTCCCCAAATGTCTGAGCGAATGATTTCAAATGGATAATTGGTCCTAGAGATAGATAAAGGGAATGGAAGTCTAGTAAACTTAGAGAAATGACAAACATCACAAGACAATGTGTCATTGTTACAAACTGAGAGAAACAAGATAGACAAAATATTCTCATAATAATCCAGTCTTATATGCCATAAATGCAGGTCTTGTGTTGATTTTGAACTGGTGTGAAAAGCCTTTGAAGCAGTGGATTCTACTGAAAGATAATAGAGTCAATTTCTGAAAAATCCCTGAAATATCGTGATGATACTTCGATGATTCATCTTATCCTGAAATTTCATGTTGATACCTATTGAAACTGTTTTAGTTGAATTCGAGATTTCACAAGTATTGACTAAGTGTTTCGTTGTTTGAAGGTGATGAACGCTGATAAGGGCCGAGGACAGGGCCGAGGACGGGCGAGAGGCCGAGGTCGAGGTAGGACCACATGCCGAGTCCGCAACGTGGAGAACCTTTATGAGGAGGCTGCTCCACAGGAAGAGCAGGTAGGCCGAGGTCGAGGTAGGACCACAGGTCGAGTCCGCAACGTGGAGAACCTTTATGAGGAGGCTGCTCCACAGGAGGAGCAGGTTGAGCCAGCTCCTGCGGTTAGAGATGACGGTCGAGTGTTGAAGCTGATCAAGGATATTAGTGCGCTGTCAGCGCCGACCTTTCATGGGGGACTAGATCATATGGTAGCTGACCATTGGATCGAGGGTATGGAGACTTATTTTGAGATGATAGAGTGCACAGAGATTGAGAAGAGAAAGATAGCTACATTCTTTCTCAAGGGTGATGCTCTAGATTGGTGGAAGAGCATGAGACAGACTGTGAATGTGTCTACATTCACATGGGGAGGTTTCACCACCATATTCCGAGAGAAGTATTTTCCAGCCTCAGTACAGGAGGACTTAGAGTTGGAGTTTCTGGCATTGGTACAGGGAGACATGACCATTAGAGAGTATGATGCTCGATTCTCGCAGTTGTATCGGTATGTCAGGCCTATGGGTACGACTGCTTTAGCTCAGAAGTATCTACGTGGGCTGAAACAAGAGTACAAGACCATGATATCAGTCCTTTGCTTGACTACAAGGGAGCAGATATTTGAGAGTGCTATGAGCTTGGAGCAAGCAGAGAAGACTCAAGCAGGTGATGTGGGGAACAGAGATGCAAAGGGAAAAGGCAAGGCAATCTATACAGGCAGCGAGCACTCAGGGCCGAAGGATAGGTCATGGAAGAGGCCAAGACCCCACTATCAGGCCCCGACAAGGGCACCACACCTAGCTATCAGGGCAGCACCATTCAGACCATTGGCAGCGGTGAGGTGTTACGGCTGCAACGAGATGGGACATTACGCCTCAGTATGCCCGAAACCGAAGAGAGCAGGATGCCACCGGTGCGGGCAAGTGGGACACATCGCTCGAGATTGTACCCGACCACTTCAGGGTAGGCAGGAACGGCCACAGAGACAACTACCAGTGGGCCAAGCTAGAGTGTTCGCAGTGGGTCAGCGAGACACAGGAGTGGAAGGTACATTATCACTGTTTGACTACCTTGCTAGAGTATTGTTCGATACAGGAGCATCGCATTCATTCATTGCTAGTTCGATAGTAGAGATGCTAGGATTGATTCCTAGACCTCTTGGGGACGCCTTATGTGTCACTTCACCCCTTGGAGTGTCACTTGAGTTAGAGACAATCTGCAAAGCTTGTCCTATTTTGATTGGAAGTAGAGAGTTCTCTGCTTCGTTGATTGTGATTCCGGACCACACTTATGATGTGATCTTGGGGATTGATTGGTTGAGACCACATCATGCTGTGATTGATTGTTTTGACATGGTAGTGTCCTTTCATAGACCCGGAGAGCCAGTGTTTCGTTATCGTTGCCTCAAGTCTGATAACGCCATGAGATCAGGAGTTTTGGCACATGTGGAGTCAGTGGATCAGAAAGTATCTATCGCAGACATTGTGGTAGTATCTGAGTTTGGTGAAGTGTTCCAAGAGATACCGGGGCTACCTCCTCGAAGAGTGGTAGATTTCTGCATTGATGTAGTACCCGGTACAGCACCTGTGTCAAAGGCGCCATATAGAATGGGGCAGAATGAACTTAAGGAGCTGAAGGTGCAGATCGATGAGCTATTAGACCAAGGGTTCATTAGACCTAGCGTTTCACCTTGGGGAGCACCTGTTTTGTTTGTGAAGAAGAAAGATGGTTCTCTGCGGTTATGTGTGGACTACAGAGAGCTGAACAAGGTGACCATCAAGAATAGGTATCCCTTACCTAGGATTGATGACTTGTTCGATCAGCTCAAAGGTGCTACGGTGTTCTCTAATATTGATTTGAGATCCAGTTATCATCAACTCAGAGTGAAGGAAGAAGATATATCGAAGACGGCCTTCAGGACCCGGTATGGACATTATGAGTTTGTCGTCATGCCATTTGGTCTAACGAATGCACCAGCTGTCTTCATGAGTTTGATGAACCAAGTGTTTAGTCCGTACTTGGATGAGTTCGTAGTGGTGTTTGTGGATGACATTCTGATATACTCCAAGACACAAGAAGAACATGTGGTGCATCTGAGAACAGTGTTACAGACTTTGAAGGAGGCGAGACTGTATGCCAAGCTAGAGAAGTGTGAGTTCTGGAAAGAAGAGGTCAAATTCCTTGGTCATGTAGTCTCAAAAGATGGAGTACTAGTGGACCCGTCAAAGGTAGAGGCAGTAAAGAATTGGAGTCGTCCAAAGAACCCTACGGAGATACGTAGTTTCCTCGGTTTGGCGGGATACTACAGGAGGTTTATCGAGGAGTTTTCTAGTATTGCATCTTCATTGACCAAGTTGACCAAGAAAGATACTCCGTTCGTGTGGACGGATGCATGCGAGGAAGCATTCAGCAAACTAAAGACTAGACTGACCACGGCTCCAGTGTTGACGATTCCTTCTAGTGGTGGTGGCTATGTCATTTACAGTGATGCTTCGCTCCAAGGTTTGGGTTGTGTGTTGATGCAGCATGGAGGAGTTGTTGCTTATGGCTCGAGACAGTTGAAGATTCATGAGAAGAATTATCCGACACACGACCTAGAGCTTGCGGCGGTTGTGTTTGCCCTAAAAATTTGGAGACATTACTTGTATGGAGAGAAGTTTCAACTCTTTTCAGATCATAAGAGTTTGAAGTACTTGTTTTCTCAGAAGGAGCTGAACATGAGGCAGAGGAGATGGATGGAACTCCTCAAGGATTATGACTTCACATTAGAGTACCACCCGGGGAAGGCAAATGTGGTGGCCGATGCCTTGAGCAGGAAACCGAGAGGCGTGGTGGCCTCACTTATGGTCCAGGAATGGTTCATGCTCGAAACTGCATCGGAGTTTGATTTAGTACCATCGGGAGGAGAACCAAGGGTTTTCCTTGGTAGTGTCACGGTGCAACCCACTTTGATCACGAGGATCATACAGGGTCATGCTCGGGATCGACTATCTCAAGCTAAGTTGGCAGATCTTGTAGTTGATACGCTCGATGAGTGCCCTTCTGAGTGGAGAGTTGGACCCGATGGAGGGTTGAGGTTTGGGGCAAGATTTTGTGTCCCAGATTGTGATGATCTTCGGGAGGAGGTCCTTCGTACGGCACATCGATCACGTTATACCATTCATCCAGGGAACACCAAGATGTACAAGGACCTATGCAGACAATTCTGGTGGAATGGTATGAAGAAAGATGTAGCAGAGTTCGTATCGAAGTGCCTTACATGTCAGCAAGTGAAAGCAGAACATCAACGACCAGCTGGCATGTTGAAACCACTGACTATTCCTCTTTGGAAGTGGGAGCAGATATCCATGGATTTTGTGACCGGATTGCCTCGATCGAAGAAGGGTCACGATGCCATTTGGGTGATTGTCGATCGGTTGACGAAGTCGGCTCATTTTCTCCCAGTGTCGATGAAGTATTCAGTGGACGTGCTTGGGAAGCTATATGTGGATGAGGTAGTGAGACTGCATGGTGCTCCAGTTTCTATTGTTTCTGATCGAGATGCACGTTTCACTTCGAAGTTCTGGGGTGGTTTACAGAAGGCGATGGGCACTACCTTGGATATGAGTACAGCTTTTCACCCTCAGACGGATGGACAGACAGAGAGGGTGAATCAGGTGATGGAAGACATGTTGAGAGCATGTGTGTTGGATTTCAAGGGTAGCTGGGAAGATCATTTGAGATTGATTGAGTTTGCCTACAACAACAGCTACCATTCTAGCATCGGCGTGGCACCTTATGAGGCACTTTATGGTAGACCATGTCGTTCACCGATCTGTTGGGCCGAAGTTAGTGATGAGGCACTGATGGGTCCAGAGGTGGTTCAGGAAACCACGGAGAAGATCTCGATCATTCGGGATAGAATACAGACCGCTCAGAGCAGACAGAAGAGCTATGCGGATTTGAGGAGGAGACATGTGGAATTTGAGGTCGGGGATCATGTGTTCTTGAAAGTTTCACCTATGAGGGGAGTAGTGAGATTCGGCAAGAAGGGAAAGTTGGCACCGAGGTACGTTGGGCCCTTTGAGATACTTGAGAAGGTGGGCGAACTAGCATATCGACTAGCCCTGCCTACTAGCATGTCGGGCGTTCACAACGTCTTCCACATTTCCATGTTGAGGAAGTATGTACCAGATGAGTCACATGTGATCGATCATAGCACTATTGAAGTGAAGGAAAATGCCACATTTGTTGTCGAGCCGGTTCGTATCCTAGATAGGTCCACAAAGAAGCTTCGGAGGAAAGACGTAGAGCTAGTCAAGGTATTGTGGAGTCACCATGACGAGGGTGATGCATCTTGGGAGCTAGAGTCAGACATGATGACCAGATATCCACAGTTGTTTGTTGAGGGAGTTTGAATTTCGGGACGAAATTCCTTTAAGGGGGGTAGATTGTAATAACCCTAGATTTTTGAAACGATATTTGAATTAAATTGAATTCTATAAAGTTATGAAATTCAATTAAAAGGAAATTGATTGTTTGCAAACATTACGAAACGGAAACGGAAACGTTCCGAGAACGTTTAATAAGAAAACGTTACGTTTCCGAACGAATTTATCGACTTTTATTTCGTTGCTCGGTTGCGAAAACTTTCTTCACGAAAGTTGTAGAGCTCGTCGATACGAGTTCGTGAGTATGTGACACGTTCGAAACGGACATCGTACGTAAAAGTTATTAACGTCGGAAGTTAGTTTCCGATTTGGAAACTGGTATAAATAGAACATTTATGAGATTAGGGTTTTCCATAATTGGAAACCCTTTCTCTTTCGGCCCGCCTCCCTCTTCTCTTTTCTCTCTCTCTCTCCTCGCGACTCTCTCTCTTCCCGATCTCCCTCCCACGCCGGCGATCTCGCCGAATCCGTGGCCGTGTCACACACCGCCCCTAGGGAAAGCTTCGCACGGTCCTCCTTGCCAGACCCCGAGAAGATCGCGTCCTCTCTCTCGTCGCCGTTCGCCGCACCGAGCCTCCCCCTTCGAAAACTCCATCGCCGACGATCGCCTTACCCAGACGGTCGTGTGCTACACCGCTCCTCCCTACGACATCGCGAGGTCCATCTCACCAAAACCCCAAGCTCGCCACACCGCCCCTCACCCCGAGCCGAGCACGACCAATCCGACTAGCTTCGGTGCTTCCGAGAGATCGATTAGGTGAGGATTTACGTTTAATTGATTGTGATAATTGATTGTTGTAATTTGGGGATCGATTTGATGAAGTGTGGGGATGAATCGGAGGTGGGAGGTGAGGGTGGACCACCGCCGCATTAAGCGGCGCGTGTGAAGGTGTAGGGTGGCGTAGGGGCTACCTAGGATCGGAGAGAGGAAGAGGGGATAGTTTTGGGGTGGTGGTGACATCACACGCGCCGGTTTTGGGCTCGGCGCGTGGGGCCCACGCGCCGCCACGTGCGGCGGTGTGACAGTGTTTTCCGATAGGGGTATTTTGGTAATTTACTTAACTGTAAATGTAAATTTTATTTACTACGGTAAATGTAATTAAATTTTACTTTCGGTAAATGTAAATATAAATTACTTTCAGTAAATGTAAAAAGTAATTTGTAAAAGGGTAATTTAGTAAATTTTATTTACTGAGATTGTATTTACATTTAAATAGTACGTATACATATAAAATACGTATATAATATTTATACGTACAGAAATACGTATTAATATTTATACGTACAGAAATACGTATTAATACTTATACGTACAGAAATACGTATTAATATTTATACGTACAGAAATACGTATATAATATTTATACGTACAGAAATATGTATATAGTATTTATACGTACAGAAATACGTATTAATGGTATATTTGTACAGTAACCGTGAATAGTAACAGTGAACAGTAACCCTGAACAGTAACTTCGTAAAACCGAAAATTGCTGAACAGTATCCGATTATTACTGTTTCGGCATTTAAAGGTTTACGAAACGATTCTAAATGCTTGTCTTATCTTTTCAAGGTGATCGTTAAATCGAGGAAATGTATTATCATCGGGAATTGTGGAATTACGCTCGAGTCGATAAGGTGAGTAAAATCTCACATATTTACGAATCTACCCTCGCGGTGATTCAAGATTTTTGCAAGAGTATTTAATAATGAATTACAACATGTATACAATTTAGTGGAATATATATATATTGTATAATAGTAATAAGTGCATATATATAGTTCATTATATTATATACTGTTATTAATTCATTAGAAATGGTCATTTTGATGACGGAAGATTGTGTATTGAGCATGCGTTGTGAAATATGACATGTATAAGATATATTGGATTATATATATATTGTATAAATGGTAAATATGTACGAATATATATAGTTTGTTATATAATATACTGTTATGATTTTATTGTGATTATATTGAGCATGCGATTTGAATTGTACAATATGATGTGAGATTATTGTACGTGGTTTTTAACATTGCGATTGTTAAAATGTGAATTGTCTTCGGACCTGATTTTGGTACAATATGATGTGAGATTATTGTACGTGTTTGGCAAGTCGGAACCTAGCCTTTGGCCGGGCGAAAGTTACGATACAGTTAGAGCTCTAGTCTGTCTGCCTTAGTACTGCATGTGAGGTAACGGGTGGTTATCTGCTCATAGGTACTCAGTTTATTTTGGATGTTGGGTAGCGGGTGGCTATCCAATATCAGCGGTGTATTACGAGAGGGGTAACAGATGTGTACCAGCGTTCTTGGTACCCGTATTATAAATGCATTGGGTAACCAGAAGGGTTACTTAATTTTCTCATGAGCGTTTCATTTCATATTTCTTTGGGACAACCAGATGGGCTGTCCATTGACTCATGAGGGCATTTATATTTGTTGTTTTGTGATCTTTCGTATATTTTGATATGCGAATTATATTTTGATTTTACTCATACGAGCTATAAGCTTACCGGGTTTGTGTTTACAATCCCGGTGCACCAATTCGATGGTGTAGGGGATAATTCCGCAGGTGCTGATTAGTGGAGGTTGAGTGTCGACTACAGAGGCTCGAAGTCGTTCGGATCCTACTTGTGGTGAGGTTTTAGCATGGGTTTGTGTGTGAGGATTTGTGTAATTTCATTTGTGAGATTTGTGAGTGATTTGTGAGGATTATTACATTTCCATTTTGTGTATGGATTATAAATTTGGGTTGTAATAAATGGTTGTCTGAGTTGCATTGAGAACTCAGATTTGATCCGCTGTTACACTTTAATGATTTCGATTTATTTGAGATTATTTTGTGTTTAACGACTTTAGAATTTTGAGTTTTTAAGCTCGAAATTTTGGGGTCGTTACAACTATAGTCGATCAAGTTACAGAAAACACATAGATAATTGACATGCTATAAACTTAAAATTGAACAAGCATGCCCATTTAGCTTGATACAGTAGACTTCTGCCTGCATCATATTTAGTTGTCATCGTCTTAATTAGTTGAAAGCAATGTTCTAAAACTCGGTCAACTCGGCCGAGTACTCGGCGAGTACTCGGTACTCGGCTAGTTACTGAGGCGATTTTGACCTACTCAGTGCCTCTACTCGGCGGGAAGAAAATCGGCCGAGTACTCGGTCCAACTCGGTCAGAAAAAAAAAGCAAGATTTTAGGGTTGTTTCGGATCTTACTAGTGAAAGGGTTGGACAGGAATCAGGAGTGGATAGTAGCTTAGAACCTAGGAGAGGTCCTAGAATCCAAGTAATTAGAGAACTTGATGAGGATGATTTTATATCCGATGATGAAGAGGAAATAGATGACTTGAGTTTTGATTTTGATTCGGATTCGGAGGGATTACACGATGGATATAGAGAAGAAGAATTTGAAGCATAGTTACATATGCTTGGGATTGTTTGCAAGAATTGAATTTGGTACGCTTTTATTACTTATGTTATTGTAATGGACTAATGGTTGTTTTTTATTTTTTAGACATTATTATCTCTTAAATATTGTAATATTTTATGGACTATTTTTATTATTTTGGACATTATATATTAGATTATATGTTTTAAAAATAATAAAAAAATCCATAAATTAGAATCCGAGTACTCCCCGAGTACTCGGTCGAGTACTCCTCTACTCGCTACTCACTGGCCGGCCGACCGACTACCGAGTAGCGAGTTTTAGAACCTTGGTTGAAAGCTTTGTTTCAGATGAAGTCTATGCTAGTAACTCGTGAAGGAATTAACCCAAGTGTAAATGGTATAAAGGATATTGGTGGCAGCACTAGGTTGCATATGCATCACGCTTAGGCTCCCGCCTAGCACCCGCGTAATGTTGTGCATTGCACCTAGGCGGCTACCTAATGCTTGTGCATCCTGCCTAGGCGCCCACCTAGCACCCACACTGCACCCGCCAACCTTTTCCTCCGCCTCGTACTTGTTCAACCCGCCTAGAAGTCAAGTAACCCACCTAACGCCGGCCTAGTGCTTGTTTATCCCGCCAAGCGGCATCCTATCCCCGATTTGGCACTTTGAATGAGCTTGGCTATGAAAACGCAATAATCCTAAAGATCAAAGCCACCCAAAAGTTCTGAAGTAACTCGAATGGAGATTCACAGATTTTGTACGCATACACAGTTACACAGTTCAATATATTAAAAATAAGGAGAATAAATCATCCTGGCACTTAATATCTTACATGCAAATTAAGCGGTTTGCCACATTCAAGTTATCCATGGTAGTAAATCTGTGAAACTGTAAAAGAACTTAAGAACATGTCTCTAAAACAGGCCAGGACTAAAGACAAACTTGTAGACCTGTAAATACAATTATTGCTTGAGAAAGATGTTACAATTCAATGCTTTCCTAGCTTTTTTTTTTTCTCTTTTTGAAAGGTTCCTAGCTTTGTACATATGAGTGCTATTACATATAGAAAGAAACCCGGCCTCTGGGAGTAACAGAAAGTTTATCCAAATGCAGCTTCTGCTTTACACCCCTTGCTAGGGATCATGTGTAGCACATTTTATCTTTTCCTATACATATTCACATGCAGGGAATTCCATAACACAAAGACAAAAAAATATACCTTACTTCAGTACAACACATATGTCCCCCATTCTTTTTCAGTTTTTGTCTCATATCAGACTATATGATCAGCGATAAATACTTGTCTTTTATCTGGCCCTTCAAGTTCTTGCTAGAACCCTAAATCGTCTTTCTTTCGTGAAGCACAAACTGTATGATGGACTCTGCAATTTGTCTCCAGCATCGTGCTCTAAACATTCCTCCCACCACCACTTGGCGCTGTGAAGCCGGATTAGCTATGCCTAATTCCAGCTTCAGACCTTCTTATCTTTCATTCTTTTCAAAGGCTTCCACATACCGCACTCTATCGCGGAACGGCTCCAGTAGTCCCGTGGTACGTGCGCTTAACAAGCCCTCACCACCTTCTCCTTCTCCAGACTACAACAAAGACAGTGGTAAAAAATTTGTCAGAGTAGTAGGGGGTGCTTCTGTCGTATTAGCTTGTGTCATTGGAGCCATCAACTGCAACTATAATTTCAGTCCAACAGCCATTGCCTCCATGGACTATAGAACAAGTCGAAGTTCTTCGTCGTCCACACCTGGAGGAGGCTCAGATGTCTTGTCTTCGCCCAAAACTGTGTTAGATTCAATGCTGATGGTAAATAGGCATTTAGCAAAACCCAAGCATAAACTACGTGGGATATTCAAATCCATACCGCCGCTGTCTATTCCTGAGAGACCTTCACCGGAAGATCGTAAAAATCTTAAGGTTCTATTCCCTCCTCTACACGCAGTGTCTATACTTAATAACTCTTTTAATTATTAACTAGTAATATATATACACTGAATTGAATAGTGAAGCTTCACTCTGAAATTACAGAGTGAAGTTCTAATTTTGACACACTTTTCGGTCAAATTTTTTCTCCATAAGCAATTCAATATTTAGGTATGTTATTCAAGATCATCTCTACAAAATTTCATCTAATTCGGATATCGTTAAGGTGATGAAATTAGATTAAATCAATGAATGAATTAAAATTGTTCAACGTGAACCGTTCGTGTAAATCTCAATTTTGAAAGCTCAAACCATTGTCAAATTGGATGAAACTTTGTAGAGATAATCTTGAATAGCATACCTAAATATTGAATCGCTTATGGCGAAAAAAATTGACCGAAAAGTGTGCCAAAATTGGAACTTCACTCTGTAATTTCAGAGTGAAACTTCACTCTGAATAGAGACTAATATATACACACCCTTAAACACTTAATACGCAACCCTATCAATCTATGTTTCAAATAACAATTTGTACGAATGTCAAATGACTAAAATAGACATACATAATACTCACGAAAAATTAAAAATAAATTAAATCATCAAAGACAGACTATTTACTTTTGAAAACAAAGAAAATAAGAAAATTTAATGTAACATGAAAAGAACAGCCTATAATTATTCACAAGAACTAACAGTAATTGATATGAATGACCTATGTTTTTTTAGACTGAACCGACATGAACATTTAGAAGATGTCAATGTAAATCAATCAATATATTAAGGTATAAATGCCGATTTGCACCCTAAATTTAGCTGAAATTGTCAATTTGCACCCCGAATTTGCATTTGAGTCAATTTGCCTCCTAAACTTGGTAAAAATTGCCGATTTACACCCTGTTCTTGCATTTGAGTCAATTTACCTCCTAAACTTGGTAAAAATTGCCGATTTGCACCATATCCGTCAAATTTAATGTTTTCAATCTAATTTTAAGTCACATGTCATGCATTTAAGGGGTAGTATTGTCATTATATATTTATTCATATTGAATAATGAAATAAATTAATAAAATTACTTAAGAGGAACACTTGCTACAATGTTTGTTTTTTCGAAACATGTTATTGATTTATATATTTATTATTTTATGTGATATGGTATGTTAAAAGATATTTAAAAAATATAAATAAATAAATACATTGAAAATTAAAAATAAATGTGTGTTCCGAGAGAATTACTATTCTACCATTGTGTGTGTTAGCCTTATTAGGTTTCCTGTTAGAGATAGATTCGCATCTCTGTAATAGATTAAGACTCTGAATCCTACTGATTGTGGTTATGTAATGCCTATATATTGGCCTCATTATCAATCAATAAACGGTTACGTTCTGTTCTATTATGTCGTTATTATTTTCGTTTTGTTCATCCTCCAACAATGTGTACATATAAAAATATATTTATACACAACATACTATATTTGAATAGGTGGGTATATTGAATATATAATTCAAAATAGGGTTAAGTAGGTAGAAAAAAGATGTAAATAAATAATTTGATTAACAAAATAATCCTCATTTTAAAGAATATTTTTATTTGTTTTTAAGAAAAATATAAATATAAAATGACAACATTACCCCTCATGTGTATGACATGTGACGCAAAATTGGATAGAAACAGTTAAATTTAACAGATGGGGTGCAAATCGGCAAATTTTACCAAGTTTAAGAGGTAAATTGACTCAAATACAAGTTCGGGGTGCAAATTGACAATTTCAGTCAAGTTTAGGGTGCAAATCGGCATTTATGCCATATATTAATCACACTAAATAGTAGCCCTATATAGCAATATAATGAGGGTATTTGATGATTTTTTATTTAAGGGCATTTTAGGTACTTTATGTGGTGTATTTAGTAAAAATATTGGAATATAAATTTAAATTTGTTGTGTATTGAGTGAGTGTGTATTTAAAGATTTGAGGTGTGTATTTAAAATTTCTCTATATATAGATGTAGTCATGTAGAACTAAATATTCTCTATTCAGATAATCTTTAAATGAGTTTGAACCGATATGAAATATCCCTTTCTCCATGTAGTAGACATATATTTATTCCCAAGCATGCTAATTCTCCGTATCGTTCCAATTTTATCAGATGACCCCAAAAGGGACATAAAATGCTCTTCATTACCGATAGATGTTCAATGTATTGAGAATTGACATATCTTCGTTTATGTATCGATCGGTACATTTGAGTGGCTATATCTACGTGCTCATGATATATCAAACCTTGCCGATGACTGTTGTAGATTGCAGTAGCGGATTTAATCAAGTCCGGAATGTGCGATGAGGCGGAGAGACAGCTGAAAATTTTATACGAAGAAACCAAGACTAAAGGACTATCTGAACCTGCAAGGGATGTGGATTTGGAATTGGTACTGGTTCACATTTTCCAGGTTTGTCTTATACATACAACTTAATTACTTTGTTTTGTTGTTGGGGGCGTTAGGGACGTATGTCATCCGGAGCTACATCTAACTCTCCTGAATTACGGAAGGTCCATTTGAACATGTGCTTCCATATGCATGGCTTCTTGTTTTCAAATTGCAGTCATGCGGACAAATCAATATTGATATAATTAATGAAATCTCTCTAGAATATTGCCATGTTTTTCATTACAAAATCATCTATTTTTTTACCCATGACAGTTTTTAAAAATAAATAAATTATATACAATTCTGGTCACTTAATAAGAGCATTTCTTCTGTTCAAAAAAAAAATCATTTCTATATCATAAATGTGTGCGTATGTAGGGAAACTACAAAGATGCCTTGGCAAGGGATTGTCTCCATGAAGATATCGGTCCCTTTTCAGATGGTCGAGTTCAGTTTTACAAGGTACTTCAATAAAAATTAACCATGTCACTTTTCCTGGATTGAATCCTCTTTTTGTTTTTGGTAATCGATCAACTGTTTTATGATTCATAAAGAATGCAAAACGACCACTCTGAGGTTGAAAATAAAAAACAACCAAGAAAAGGGTAATTTAGTAATTCTCATGTTATACTCAGCCTTTTATTTGCTAGGTGCATACAGTTTCGATTCTTTCCATATGAATAATGGATAAATATTGGTAGCTGGGGATATGTTATATGTATTGGAGGGAGATAATTCCATGGGCTTATGATAAAAAAAAGTATTTTGAAGACCTACAATGATAAAAAAAAAGGTCCCTAGTTTAGAATCATGATAATTAAGGACATATGTTAAACCACTGTCCTTAACGATAAAAAGAATTACAGTGTGTCATTACTATTCTTTTTATACAGTCCCATTAATTTACCAATCACTCTCTCTCTCTCTCTCTCTCTCTCTCTCAATCTCTCTCAACTGTATTTTCCGTCACCGACGAGAAACCATATGATGGAGGAGCACCACACCTCCTCGACGTAGCAATTAGAGTTGACGAAGACCGGAGAAGTGAAGAGGAGGAAGAGCTTTGGTTCAACGGCGGAGGGAAAGTGGTTCAATCTAACCCGAGGGGATTAGAAGGTTAGAGAGTAGGAGGAACAAAAGAAGAAGACAATGAGGGTGGAGGAGGGATAGGAAGAGGAGGAATCAACGTCGGAGATAGTTGGGGCAGGGAGGTGATATGGCCGAAGACTAAGCCTTGAAGGAGCGAGGGAGGTTGAGAAGCATTGAATCATGATATGCTGGCAAGTTGGATATCATAATTTTCTCTAAATAGAGATCTCCCATTTTCCAAATGATACCTTATCACTTTATGTCACTGGTTTTTGGTTCTTTAGTTGTTGTACTTAATTATTAGAGATTTGAGTAGTTACAAGACTAGTTTGAGTAGTTACACGACCACTTACTTAAGTAGTTACGTGGTAGTTACCTTGATAGCTTCCTTGGTAACTATATTGACACCAAGTAATCAGGGTATGCTGGCGAGCTTGATATCATAATTTTATCGACATAGAGATCTTCCATTTCGCAATAATACCTTATCACTTTCACGTCACTAGTTTTTGGTTCTTATGTTGTTGTACTTATTGGAGATTTGACTAGTTATAAGGAAAATTTGAGTAGTTACACGACCAGTTACTTAAATAGTTACATGGTAGTTACATTAATAACTGCTTCAGTAACTGTATTGGCACTGAGTAGTTGTCTTAGTAACTTTCTATATAACCGTGTTGGTAACTTTGTTCGATTGAGTAGCTGTTTAGAAAGTGTGTGAGTAACTTCGTCGGTATTGAGAAATGTTTTGGTAACTGTACTTATATTAAGTAACCATCACGGAAAGTGTATAATAAACGCAGTATGCCGCTGTACCACACCACGACAACAAAACATGAAGAAACAAGTAACTGATGATGTAACATTCAAAGTAATTTTGATGTAACTCCCTTAATTATTGTATTAACGTAGTTATAAATACAGTTACACAACTAGATATTAATATGATAGTCACATAATAGAACATAATAGTTACAATGAAAGTGAGATTGTTGATGTAATTGCTAGTTACCTTGATAGCTGCCTTGGTAACTATATTGGCACTGAGTAATCATGGTATGCTGGCAGGCCAGATATCATAATTTTATCAACAGAGAGATATTCCATTTTCACAATGATACCTTATCACCTTATGTCGCTACTTTTTGATTCTGATGTTGTTGTACTTATTGCATATTTGAGTAGTTACAAGGTAAATTTGTGTAGTTACACGACCAATTACTTAAGTAGTTACGTGGTAGTTACCTTGATAACTGCACAATAACTATCGTAGTAACTTTTTATGTAAATGTGTTGGTAACTTTGTTCTATTGAGTGGATGTTTTGTAAGTGCGTGAGTACTTTCGTTGGTATTGAGGAAATGTCTTAGGAACTGTACTTATATTAAGTAACCATCACCGGAAGTTTATACTAAACGCAGCATGCAGATGTACCACACCACAACAACGGAACATGAGGAAAAAGTAACTGATGATGTAACATTTAAAGTAATTTTGATGTAACTCCCTCGGTTATTGTATTAACGTAGTTATAAATACAGTTACACAACTAGATATTAATATGATACTCACATAATAAAACATGATAGTTACAATGAAAGTGAGATTGTTGATGTAACTGTCTCCATAACTGTATTGACATTACGTAAATATCTAGGTAATTGTGTGAGTAACTGTCTGGTAACCGAGTTAGTATTAAGTAACTGTCTCGGTAACCAACCGCCTATGTAGAAATTATAATCTACAAAAAAAACCTAGATAAACTTGTACAACAACTTCCAACCTAAATAGCAAACAAGTAGAAGTTATAGTGGGCTTCCTCTTTAATTGATTTGCTCAACACATTGGTAGTGTTCCCACAATTCTACATATTCTTCATAACCTCCACTATTAGCACTGCGTAACTGTCTTGGTAACTGTGATATTGTGTTGACATTGAGTAACTTTGTTGGTAACTGTTTTTGTAACTATCAAGTAACTGTGTTGATATTAAGAAATTGTCTCGGTAACTAACAATTCTCACACACCTGAGTACCTTCGAGAACATAAATCTCTTCCCTCTCACATCATCAGTTCATGAGAAAAAAATTCGACCACGTCCTCTGATCTCTAGTCTCTCATTCATTCTCGCACATTTTGTCGAACACCTTGCGTGCATCTTCTAATACCTGCATTACTTCACAATTTGGCATGTGATATTGTCAAAACCAAGCTAGCACATAGTAAAAACAACAACAAAAATTTACACTTTCACCGTAAATTAATCAGAAACATGGGTACAAATTCAATCATTCAAAAATCAAATACTACCTGGCAGTGGTCTCTTTTGCCAACCGCCCTAGAAACAGAGAGTCAATAATGTGTTGGCTTCGTCGTGGTTGTTTAGAGCAGTGCAAGCTCTTTGGATTTTGTTGATGAGCGAGATCATGCTCTCCATATCTTAAGAATCGGCAGCAGCGGGGGAGCTACGACTTCAACGATGGGAGACTAATGATGGTGGATATGACGGGAGGTGAGAATTTGTAGAAGGTAGATCTGCGATGGATCAGAGGATTGTGATGGTGCTAGCCTGAGAGAAATAGAGAGGAAGTTTGGGAGAGAGAGAGTAGAAAAAAATGAGAGAGGCTCATGCATCCCATCTTAATAAAAGGGTATTATGAACATGAAAAATATATAAAACAACTCTTATTTATCATTTTGTAAAAATAAAATGAACCATTTTATCCCTTGACACCCTTTAATAAGAGACTTTTTATCAAGTGATAAACTAAGGTCTTTTTTTTTTAACATTTTGACTTAACATGACCCTTTTCAACAATTTCTTCTAATTTCATTAATTGTGACCAAGACCGTGCCCATGAAGAAGTAAACATATATCAAAATTAAAGGGTATTGTGATATGTCGATTTCTGATTATTGTTAGTGGCAATATGATTTTCGTGGAGGATAGACGGTGATAATCAATTAAAAGAAACTGAAAATTGTGATGTATCATCAAAAACTAATATACTAGTTAACATTCACCATGTTTCGTACTAAAAACATAGATGGTCGAAATCATATAACCAATGTAACATGTTAACTGACTTTGTAGAAAACAGAATGCTCGTTGTTATAAATTTATAATGATTTATATAAAAATATCGATAATCTTGAAAATAAACGGTTGAAATATTAACAGACACAACATCTTGACTCAATTGACTATCTTAGGTAAAAAGATCTAGAATGTCAGTTTGATTAAGAACTAATTAATATGCTAACATCATGTTTCGGTACTTAAAGATAGACAGATCGAAATCATAACAAATGTAACACTATCAATCGACTTAGTACGTAGAAAACAACATGCTGGTTGTGATGGATATTTTAAAAATAAGATCGTTAACCTTGAAGATAAACGGTTGTTGCAATAATAATAGACATAACATCTTCACTGACTTAATAGATCTAGAATGGTCGTTTGAGGCCTTTTCAGATCGGAGAGAGCATCTAAAGTTCTAAACCCTGCTACTAAACTAAGGTAGTAGACACCACTAGTACGTGGTTGTATGATGCTGTGTCGGGAAATAAGTTGTTGCTGTGCTCATTTCCCAGGTTCATGCAGAAGGGTTTTTAGTTTTGATAAGTCATGCTGCACATACTCTGTATAGAGTATCATGGTTGCATGTGTTCATGTAAATGCCATTCAAGAATCCATGCATGGAAGCCCTGATAGTGACAATCATCGATATATATGATTATATAATTCATATATTGTATGTGATTTTAGTCATTCTGATCTCTTTGGGGTTCAATTGAAAGTAGCATGATGTTCAGGCTCAGCCATAAGGTGCAGCGAGCAAATCCCCAATGGCGGAGCAACGAGTAGTCCGATACCACGTGAACGACATGACCTGTGCTTCCTCCATTCCTAAATGTAGGGCTCGTCAACGGACCGGGCTCGGCCCGGCCCGGCCATGAGTGACGGTCCCGAATCGGGCCGGGCCGGACCGGGCCTTAATAAATTTAAATAAGTGGCGGGCCGGGTCGGGTATTTTCAAAAATACGAAGATCCAAGCCCGCCCACCTAAGGCGGGCTTTTGCGGGCCGGGCCTTACGGGCTTGTATTAGAAAAACAATATAATACTCTAATTTAAGGGTTTGAAACAATAAAAGAATTATTAGAAAACATTCTAAAACAAAAGTCACAAATAAATTCTAGTTTCGAAATATTGTCAATCGACACCAATAGATGTGATCGATATATATATTTAGGGACCGTGTAAAAATTTCATCCAATTCGGACCTCGTTTAACCTTCGGAATTTTCGGTCAACAAAAAAAAGAGGCGTTTTCACATAATAAAATCTCGTTGACAGGGGCTTTCCCAAATGGTTTGCTCATTGCGACAACGCACGATCGGTGAAAAAAATTAGGTGATTTCAAATATGTAAACAAAATTCCACATTCGCATCTTAGGGCATATTAGTGTTGTTTTTGGTTTACCGGAAATTCCGACGGTTAAACGAAGTCCGAATTGAATGAACTTTTATAATGA
Source organism: Argentina anserina (assembly GCF_933775445.1). Lineage (NCBI taxonomy): Eukaryota > Viridiplantae > Streptophyta > Magnoliopsida > Rosales > Rosaceae > Argentina > Argentina anserina. The sequence continues at coordinate 4,517,267 of NC_065874.1, forward strand.
TCATTAAATATATATATTGATCACATCGGATGGTGTCGATCGATTCCGAGAAATTTCCTTCATATAGTCGCTTCATAATGTGATAGTTTTATTATAAACCTAATATAAAAGTTATAATACATTAGTGGACACTTCGGCGATCGACAACTCCAATTCAAAATATAGTCGATCGACACCAGTAGGTGTGATCAGTATATATATTTAGGGAACCCGTAAAAATTTCGTCCGTTTTGGACATGGTTTGACCGTTCGTACCAACGGTCAACTAAAAAAACGACGTTTTAACATATTTAAACCTCATTGACCGGGGCTTTGCCAAATAGATTTCTTCAGTTCGACCGCGCACGATAGGTACCAAAAATTAGGTAATTTCAAATATGTAAACAAATTTCCACATTCGCATCTTGGTAATTGGTCCCCCTTATGGCATATTAGTATTATTTTTTGTTTACCGGAAATTCTAACGGTTAAACGAGGTCCGAATTGGATGAAATTTTAAAATAATCATTAAATATATATATTGATCACATCGGATGGTTTCGATTGATTCCGATAAGTTTCCTTCATATAGTCGCTTCATAATGTGATAGTTTTATTATAAACCTAATATAAGGTTATAATACATTAGTGGACACTTCGGCGATCGACAACTCAAATTAAAAATATGGTCGATCGACACCAGTAGATGTGATCGGTATATATATTTAGGGAACCCGTAAAAATTTCGTCCGTTTTGGACATGCTTTGACCGTTCGTACCAACGGTCAACTAAAAAAGATGTGTTTTGACATATTTAAACCTCATTGACCGAGGCTTTGCCAAATAGATTTCTTCAGTTCGACCGCGCACGATAGGTAACAAAAATTAGGTGATTTCAATTATGTAAACAAATTTCGACATTCGCATCTTGATAATTGGTCTCCCCTTAGGGCATATTAGTGTTGTTTTTGGTTTACCGGAAATTCCGACGGTTAAACAAGGTCTGAATTGGATGAAATTTTAAAATGATCATTAAATATATATATTGATCACATCGGATGGTGTCGATCGATTCCGATAAGTTTTCTTCATATAGTCGCTTCATGATGTGATAGTTTTATTATAAACCTAATATAAGGTTATAATACATTAGTGGACACTTCGGCGATCGACAACTCAAATTCAAAATATGGTCGATCAACACTAGTAGATGTTATCGGTATATATATTTAGGGAACCCGTAAAAATTTCGTCCGTTTTAGACATGGTTTGACCGTTCGTACCAACGGTCAACTAGGTGATTTCATATATGCAAACGGCTTTCAGCATTCGCATATTTGTAATAGGTCCTCCCTTAGGCATAATAGTGGTGTTTTCGATTTACCAAAAATTCCGACGGTCAAACGAAGTCCGAATTGGATGAAATTTTTACAGGGTCACTAAATATATATACCAATCACATCGGCTGGTGTCGATCGATCCCAACAAGTTTCTTTCATATAGTCGCTTCATAATGCGTTAGTTTTAATATAAACCTATTATAAAAGGTTATGATACATTAGTAGACGCTTTGGCGATCAATAAATCTAGTTCGAAATATGATCGATCGACACCAGTAGATGTGATCGGTATATATATTTAGGGAACCCGTAAAAATTTCGTCCGTTTTGGATATTGTTTGACCGTCCATACCTACGGTCAACAAAGAAAAATGCGTTTTGACATATTAAAATCCTCTTTGACCGGGGCTTTGCCAAATTGGTTTCCTTGGTGCGATCACACACAATCGGTGACAAAAATTAGGTGATTTCAGATATGCAAACGACTTTTGGTGTTCGCATTTTTGTAATGGCTCTTCCCTTAAGACATATTAGTGTTGTTTACGGTTTACCGGAAATTCCGACGGTAAAACGAGTTCCGAATTGGATGAAATTTTTACAGGGTCACTAAATATATATACCGATCATATCTACTGGTGTCGATCGATCCCAAGAAGTTTCCTTAATATAGTTGCTTCATAATGCAATAGTTTTATTCTAAACCAAATAAAATATGTATGTATAATATTTTATTATTTGGCGGGCTTTTATGGGCCGGGCCTTGCAAACTTTTGGCGGGCCGGGCCTTGCGGGCTTTTGGCGGGCCGGGCCGGGTTTCACACCTCTAATTTAAGCCCGGCCATCTACCTACGGAAGCGGGCTTTGGCGGGCTTTCTCGCGGGCCGGGCCGGGTAAAAGCCCGTCGGGCTTGCGGGCCTCCGCGTGCTTTTCGGGTCCGCGGGCTAAATGATGAAGCCTACCTAAATGTTACCTGCAATAACGTGTTTGTTTTCATGTTGTAGTATGTGTTGGTGTTCGAATAGAAATCGGTTATTCAAATTAAACTCAAAAGGACAAGTCTATGAACTTACCTTTTAATTTTGAATCAGAGAGGTTATTGAAATGATAAGAATAGCCAACTCACCTCTTCAATTAAAAACTGAAGTAGTACCTACAGTAATATATGTACCAAACAGGTCTCCCTCTCCAAAAATAACAACGTATTCCTTTCTTTCTTTATTTCTTCCAGAGAGGAAAACATTTACTAAGTTCGCTAGAATTCAAGGTCTGGTGCTAGGCTCTTGGATTATTAATAGTTGTATCCTAGTAGTCAGAAGCTTAACAAACTACTCACATCAGAAAACAAGTCAGTATTTTTCATTTACAATTCATTTGTTTCATCTTTGTAATTGTGTACTGTAATATAGTACTGTATAGACAATATTTGTATTACTGTAAATTTATATTTCAATTCATTGATATATTCCAACAGTATGTGCAGAAGGGTATGAAAATGGCCTGGTGACGTTATGGCCTAGAACGACACTGATGTCATATTATCAGTCACCAAGGCCATTCTGGGTTTAGGGGCAAAACCTGGAGAGTTTTCTGTCCAACAGTTGGCACTTCATTTGCCTTATATTTGGCCACCTTCAATTGAGGTTAGTCACCTGTATTTAAAAAAAAAGGAATCTATTAGAGCTTAAAACCTCTGGACAACCAGAATTAACAAGGTCAAATAGCAGAGGTTAGTCATCTGTTACATGTACATATATGGCAATCCAGGATGTATTTTTTCCACAATCTCAGGGAAGTAGCTATAACAAAAGGACAGAACTACATAACTTTGAAATCAATGGCGTAGATGACACTATTTCTTAACAGTACTATATTAGTTTAGGGATTGTAAGCGAATTATAGTTTTTAAAATTGGTTTAAGTGGAGAGAATAGTGAATGAAGCGAAATAAAGAGAGAGCAATTGAAAGAGAAGAAGTGGTAAGAATGAGGCAAAAATAATAATATCCAATAGTAGTCGAGTAAATAAGCAAAAAAAATGACATGAGCCAACACTGTTAATAAGCTGATGAATAGTATATCACCAAATTTAGGGTCTGATTGTAAACTAACTAGAGTTTTAAAAAAAACTAGTTTAAGTGGAGAGAATAGTGAATAAAACGAGATACACAGAAAGAGCAATTGAAGGAGAAGAAGATGAGAGAATGAGACAAAAAAATATTTATACCCAGTAACAGTTGAGTAAATAAGCGAAAAAATAAGACATGAGTCAAGCCGATGAACAGTGCATCACCAAATAATAAGTAGTAAATATATATATATATATATATATATATATATTGTATGATCTTATGATTAATCTTTGACTCCTTGTTTACTCCCAAGGAATTTCCATATATATAATAGGAAAATATTTTGACGCCACAATATGACGATAAATCTGGCGCCATAATCCTATGACGACAAATCTAGTTACACAATATGACGACAAATCTGACGCCATTTGATATGCAGACTTTTCTTCTATACCAAAAGTTGCGAGTTCCTTACTTACCTCGTAATAGATCGAGATTATCTTGTATTTTTTAATATTTATTATCTTCCATTCTATGCTACGGATGGGAACTTCATCTTTCTTCTTCGTGTGCAAGGCTCATTACTACGAAGTTCTCTCCCAAATGCACATTGATGCAAATCAGTATCTATTGGGGACAAAGGATACTGATCAGTGCCTAATTGAATTAGCATCTGTGCAACAACTAAAATTTTATCAGTGCCCTCTATAATAGGTGTTAATGGAATTTTTGTAACGACCCCGAAATTTCAAGCATAAGAACTCAAAATATCAAAGTTGTGAAACATCAAAACAATCTCAATGAATCGAAATCATTTCAAATGCCACAGCGGATCATTACTGAGTTCACAATACAACTCAGACAAACCAATTATTACAAACCAAATTTATAATCCAACATTACATAAAATGGAAATGTAATAATCCTCACAATCTCTCACAAAATCCACAAATAAATCCTCACAAGTTCTCACACACAAATCCACAATAAAAACTTCACCACAAGCAGGATAATGAACAACTTCGAGTCTTCAGAGTCGTCCCTCAATTTCCACTAATCAACACCTGCGGAATTATCCCCTACACCATTGAATTGGTGCACCGGGATTGTAAACACAAACCCGGTAAGCTTTACAGCTCGTATGAGTAAAATGAAAATATAACTCGCATAACAATATATACGAAAATCCACAAATCAACAAATATAAATGCACTCATGAGTCAATAGATGGCCCATCTGGTTGTCCAAAAAAAAAACGAAATGAAAGTGCTCATGAGAAATTGGGCAACCCTTCTGGTTACCCAAATACATTTATAATACGGGTACTAATGAACGTTGTTATACATCTGTTACCCCTCATGTAATACACCGCCGATATTGGGCAACCTTCTGCTACCAAACATCTAAAATATGAGTACTCATGAGCCGATAACCCATCTAATACCTCACATGCAGTACTCCAGCAGATAGACTAGAGCTCTAATTGTATCGTAACTTTCGCCCGGCCAAAGGCTAGGTTCCGACATGCCAAACACGTCCGAAGACATAAACACGTTTTAACAAACTCCATGTTAAAACCACAGACAATAATCATTGTCTCATATTGTACAAATCAAATCACATGCTCGATATATAACTCTCGTCATCAAAATGACATAATCACGATAAAATCATAACAGTATATTATATAGCAAACTATATATATTTGTACCTATTTACTATTTATACAATATATATAGAATCCACTATATCATATACATGTCATATTTCATAAACACGTCCGAAGACAAAAACTCGTCCGAAGACAAAACGTTTTAACAAACTCCATGTTAAAACCACATACAATAATCATCACCTCATATTGTACAAATCAAATCACATGCTAGATATATAAATCTCGTCATCAAAATGACCTAATCACGATAAAATCATAACATTATATTTTATAGCAAACTATATATATTTGTACCTATTTACTATTTATACAATATATATATATAATCCACTATATCATATATATGTCATATTTCATTCTTAAAAATTCTGCAAAATCTTGAATCTCCGCAAGGGTAGATTCCAAAATATGTGAGATTTTACTCACCTTATCAACTCGAGCGTAATTCCACAATTTCCGATGATAATTCATTTCCTTGATTTATCGATCACCTTGAAAATATAAGAAAAGAATTTAGAATCGTTTCGTAAACCTTAAATGCCGAAACAGTACAAATAAGTTACTGTTAAGCAATTTCTGGTTTTACGAAATTACTGTTCATGGGATTAATGTTCATGTATTTACTATTCACGTATTTCTGTAAAATACACATCAATTACATATCTATGTACGTGTACATACTATTTACGTATTTCTGTATGTACGAATACTATTCAAATGTAAATACTGTCTCAGTAAATAATAATTACTGAATTACCCTTCTGAAATTACTTTTTACATTTACTGAAAGTAATTTACATTTACATTTACTATACGTAAAATAAAATTTACATTTACCGTACGTAAATTACATTTTTACATTTACCGTACATAAATTACATTTTTACATTCACCGTATGTAAATTACATTTTTACATTCACCGTCGTAAAAATAAATTTTACAATTTACTGTTTGAATTTACTGTTCACGCGCCGCCGCGTGGGGTACACGCGCGTGGGGCACACGCGCCGGCACGTAGCACGCCACCGCCGCCCCATTTCTCCCCCTCTCTTTCTCCTCCGCCCCTGCACGGCCTAAGGCCACCTCCAGACCTCCTCACGCACTCACACGCGCCGCCTAAGGCGGCGGTGCTCCACTCTCCACCTACACCTCCGATCCTCCTCCAAAATCCTCCCAATCCATCCAAAAACATCACACAATCATCACAACCATGAATTGAATGCATCCTTACCTAGATCGGAGCTTGAAATGCGTCGGAAGTGATTGAATCGTCGGCGAGCTTCTCGTCAGAACTCCACTCGTCGATGCGGCTTCTTGGCGGCGAGGCGAGGCACGGCGTGTTAGAGGGTGGCGGCGGAGGGTCACGCGATGCTCCAGGGACCGGCGATGAGGGACACGACGGCTTGGAGGCGGAGATCGCGGCGTGATGCAGAGGGAGGCTCGGGGAGAGAGAGAAGACTCTCGGCGACGAGACGGTGCGTCGCGAGCTCGGGGTTTGGTGAGGAGGGTCGCGCGGTCCTTTTGGGGTAGGCTGTGTGGCCTACGGAGGGCTGGTCGGCGAAATCGCCGGTGAGGCTAGAGAGAGAGAGGGGAATCGGGGAGAGGCGAGAGAGAAGAGAGAGAAAGAGGGAAAATGAGAGAGAGGCGCGGGGTGAGGGTTTCCAGAAATGGAAACCCGAACTCCAATAATTTTCTATATATACCCGTTTCCTAAATCGGAAACTACTTCCATCATTAATAACTTTTACGTACGACGTCCGATTCGAACGCGTGACGCGTCAACGAACTCGTATCGTCGAGCTCTACAACTTTTGTGAAGGAAGTTTTCGCAACCGAGCGACGAAATAAAAGTCGATATATTCGTTGCGGAAACGTAACGTTTTTTCTAAATAAACGTTCCGAAACGTTTCCGTTCTAGTTTCGAAATGTTGCAAGCAATCCAAATTTCATTTTAATGAATTTCACAAGTTTATAGAAATTAAATCGAACCAAACATCCTCCCGAAAATTCGGGTTATTACAATTTTACACTCACAAATTTTCAGTGGCATCCCAACATCGAATGCAGCAAACTTTGTCCTTTCACACTAATAGGAGATCAGTGTGTTTTCAGTGCCACCAACATCGGTGGCAAATTTTGAAGAATATATTTATAAAAAAAAAAGGCCCAGCTAACAACCACATTTCTGAATCTACAATACACTGCATACAATAAATAATATACAATTTGGGTGCAATTTCATATAAAGTACAACATAAATCTATAATTATCTTCATGTTTCCTCTCCAAGGCTGGATTGCCTCCATTATTTAGATGAGTAAAACCCTCTCCCTCCCCAAGCATGCTTCCAATTTGGTTATCCCAACACTTCCACAAATAGTCTGCAAGAAAAGGTTTGTAATTAGACACAAGTAATAATATATCACAAAGCAAACTTACACCGTGTAATGCAACATCTGTACAGTTACTGAAGTAAAAGAAAAGAATTATCAATTCGACTTGGAAGTCTTAATTAAGTAAATTCTATCAGAGGCATGATAATTGTTTTATAAAAAAAATTAGCATGTAAACTTATCCCCCTACCCTGAGACTTATGCATATTTCTACACTATACTTTATCTTTTATTCCCCTGGATAAATGGAACTCTAGACGGAACAGTGCAGCATAACAGAATGACTACATAAATGAGTTCCACATTTCACACTAACAGAACACCGGTACCCTATTCCTCATTCCCTCCCCCCAATAAACTGCAGTTATTAAAGTAGAACCATGCATAATACTCATCTTGACCACCAAAACCCCATTTCCTCAACCCTCCCAACAAGACCATTTCCACCCTCCTTTCCACAAGTATACAACCAAAGAATACATTATAGACTGCATGTAAAGGAACAATTATAGTGAGATGTGGCTGTGATCTTGGGATTCAACAGATTAGTTACCTCCTTGCGGATTCCCCCATGACTACGCCTTGTTTTGTAGTGCTTAAATTCTTCCAATAACAAATCAACGTACCTAATTAAACAACAACTCATGTCAGAAGACTTGAAACCCGCCATATCTACATGAGAATAAACATTGAGGGCGTAGATAAGGCATTGCAGCAGAGTCTACCATACTTTTAAACTTTTGCACACGAAGATGGACAAGGCATATATGCAAGGAACAATAAATAATGTAATCGACAGAAAACTATTCAGCAAGACAAATTACGCTTGGGGAAAACTTTTGATATATGTGGCAGCAGCCCTTCAGAAACATACAAGCTGATCCAGAAGAGTCACATGCATAATTAATTGTTTGTGCTCAATCAAATACTTACATCACAGACTGCTATTACCAAACACACAATCTTAGTTTAAGATATAGATAAATCATCACTGATGCTCACCCAAGAATGGAAATGATGCATAAATGAAAACTTCAAAGGCTACAAAAAAGAAAAGGGATGAGTTCACATAAATAAAGAATTTAAAGAACTTACCTGTTATGTTCAAGTCCAAGTTGTTTCACTTCCCATTTCACTTTGGGAATCCGATCAACATACCTGTAAAGAGTGTTGGCACATAAAATTTGGTAAAAAATGACATAATGTAATTTTATAAATTAGCCACATAATGTAATTTTACACAAATACTTTGATCTGCTAACTGAACTTTTATGCCCCGAAGTAGTTACAATTCAGTGACATACTCATATAGTTGAAGATATTTATAGACTACAGACCAGAGGAAAACAAGGAATTTATAAAACGAGAATATATTTCCAGTTATTTCCAAGAACTTCATAGAATGAGAATATATTTCCAGAATTGGTACAAACAACCCAACCCTCTATTAATTTGAAGGAGCAGTCTTGCAGTTGTCCTATGAATATGCTCTATAAGATCTGGTACAGCATCCACCCAGACAAAAAGAAACATATTATATGCATCTGCATTACAGGAGTTTCTATCAAGAATCTTTATATTTAATGGATTGTCAAACACTTCAGTCCTGTATAAGGAAACATGCATGGTTCAAACAGATGATCTGGTACAGAAAGTTCAGAAAGAAGAACAAAACAAAATATAAAAGAAAAGGAATGAGACAGAAGCAATATAGAAAGGGTACAACTACAAGAGTACAACATCACACTTTACGTCTCGTACCAAAGAAAATTTCAATGTTTCAATCAGACGGTTCCACAGCATCGAACTGAACCACCATTCTTCCATAAAATCTATCCTATTTTAGGTGCTTCAAGTGTCCATATCATTACTACTGAGGATGAGTCCAATATGCTTCCGTGTGTGTGTATTTGGTCTTTCACATGGGGAAGTATCTATGAAACATCACTTTTTTAATCATAAAACAATTTTCATCAAAGATACTGCGTTATCAAATTCGGTATTTGATATGCATACTCAATTACATGACAAAAGTGTTCCTAGTCAGATCGTTATTGAACCAACACCATATCACATCATCTCTAGGCAATTACCTAGCCACTAACTGATTACAAGGAACTCCTACAGACAATAACAAATGAACCTACCAAATTCACATAGAAATCTTCCACTACAGCAGCAATTTTTTTGAAAAAGCATTCTCCAGAGATGAGCCTTGGATCCATGCAAAATTCGAGCAACAAGTGAGAGAGTATCAGCAGCTGCACATCTTTCCTGCAACATAAAAGCTGCTTAGCTTAAGGCAGACTTAGATTGAATATAGCAGTCCGAACTACAGACTTACAAAATTCAGAAAAATGAATCATTACCAACTAAGCATCAAAACAAAAGTAAACATTAAGACCTCAGCGGCAAAAGCAATGACACTCACAAGCTTAATCATAGCCTCTTCTTGTAAATAGAATCTTGCCTACAACACACCAAATCGGATCAAGATCAGTAAATTAAAGCACCTCCATGAGATTTCCGCCACTTTTTTCCCCAAATCCAATTTTAAGCATTACAGAATCAAACCTCAGCGGTTTCCTAGAGTGGCCAAAATAATTATGGCTACAAGAGCATTCTCCCGCAAGGCCATATCATAGTCATGTTTGAGATTTGAGAGTATCTTTCAACAGAACAAGCATACAAAGTTTTTCAAAGATCCACATAACTCGACCATAAACATTCAACACCGTCTTTTAAAAGAATGAGAGGAAGAGAAACTTAAAAGATCAATACCTAAACATCTTCACTGCTCTGAAAAGCGTGGATAAGCGATTGAGAGAGATGTCAATCGAACCTGCTCGACCGAACGCACTCAAGAGTTCCACTAGCCTCAACATCTTCACCGCTAGGCCGCACCACTGCCCACAAACAGCTGAGAAGATCCAAACGAACAAACCATAGCGGTCGTCAGCCGCCAAAGCCTCCTCGGTCCAATTTGATGTGGAAGATTTCCCGTCCCAGGCTGAACCTTTTCCCAATCAAAGGATCCATTTGCTTAATCAAATTTTTATCGCATATGGTTTGGTAGCGTGTGCGTTCTTCGTATTAGAGAGAGAGGGTTGGTGATGAACGAAGAGACATATTAGAGCGAATGGGGCTTTAAGTATATACCGTTGGATAAGACCTCCACTTATCCGACGGTTACCACTGATACCAAAATCTGAGAAACCATTTTTTTATTTATATAAGAGCAAATGCACCGGGAAGGTTTTGGACGGGCAAAACCAAAGAAAAAAGGCAGAAACTTGAAAAAGTGGGATGCATCTCCTTTTGCTGCCCGATCAATAAACTCCCCGACCAAGCCCCCTAGTAAGTTTGGCACGTTGACCAAGTCGGGCAAAATGCCACACATGAGGTCACGTGTGTTGCCTAACTTTGAGTACCAGACTACCAGATTACTATTGCGACTGAGTGACTACTCTGTTGAGCTCCCCTCTCCATCTCCAATAAAGTCCACTTTTGCCGCTGGCACATGCCCTTTTCTCATCTCTATGTCTTCGTTCATTGGAAAACCAAGAGAATTACCTAAGTTAAGAAAGCTGAACTCAACCACGACTTTTGTGCGTGGAGATGATATAATTCAGAAACTGTTTACAGAGCTAGCCGATCGAGTAGATGGACATACAAGACTCCTTTGCACACATATACGAGTTGGTGATGCAGCACCCATGGCCTATATTGAGTTTATTGACGGAGAAAATGAGCTCAGACAATTAAAACCACCGGTTCCTCAACCTCTGCCACCAAGAGTTCCCTTGGATCCTTAGGCAAGATCTAAACTCTACAAGCAGTTTGCACTTTGCACCCCCTAATTAAAGAGCAAGATCACCGAGATTTGATATGTTTGAGATTTCATACCCCTTATTTTTTTAGAGAAAGTATATGTTGTCTTGTGATTATTCTCGACTGGAGTGGGTAGTTTTTATTCAAACACTTTTAATATCTAGTATCAAAGAAAGAAAGATGCTCCATTGTTGCTTGGTAGAAGAGTGGCCAACTGGGGTTGATGTTTAAAGTAGACAAGGATGTCTCACAAATTAAGCAAACTCATATATATAAGACCCTTATTTAATGCACGAAAGTATATAAACCCAGACATGATCTTTTTCGTTGGTGTGAATCGGTGATACTAGAAAGTGGCATTGGTGCCATCACTGCCATGGAACTAATGGAAGAGTTTGGAATAAAATAAAGAAAAAAGTTCACCATCGGTACCCAAATTATTGTGGCAATGTCAATATAGCACCTCAACTCTGAGTTGTACCAATGTAGTACACAAACTTGTAATTCGCTATCAACGAAGGGTCTGAACCCACTTTCCGTTACGACTCTGTTATCTCGGTCACGTGTCATACATGTGACCACAAAAAAAATTCAACAGTGGTACCCAAACTCTTGTGGCAAAATTAATGTAGTACCCAAACTCTGAGTTGTACCAATGTAGCACCCAAACTCGTTTTTCGCTATCAATGAGGGGTCTGATGCCAATTTACGTCACGATTTCGTCTTATGGATCAAAATGAAAAAAGGTATTTACCTAAATAACTCTATGTGGGTTCTAAGGCCCTAAATAAGAAACTCTTACAGTAAATATCTATAATTAAGAAACAACTTACAAATTGGGCAAAACACCAACTCATTCTCATTATGCTCCGGACACCTCACAACTACAGTGTGGCATCGAGGAGCTCCACCTCCTCTCATCCCCACCGCCTCCTCCTTCACCACCAACACCATCTTCAAGCTCCTCCACCTCTCCTTGGAACCCCCGATCCATCGACACGTCACGATCGTAGACCTTTACTCTGAGATTTTCGACCGCCGACCGCACCGCTTTACATGCCTCGAATGTCGTAGGTGGAGGATGTGTGGGAGACGATGTTGTGGCTCAGAGTGTGTAGGGAATCAAATGAAATAGGGGGAGAGATCACCAACCACTCTCAAATCTATTGTTGGACAACAAAGTTATGGTCAGAATTAGAAGAATAAGGAAAAAGATGATGATGATGAAAAAGAAAGGGTAAAATTGTCTGTAAAATTTTTTTTTAATGTTTATTTTCTAATTTAATTCCAAGTTTTTTGATTATTTTCTAATTTCTAGTTAATTGAGATAACTTTTTATAATTAGGAAATAAGTTGTGACATTTCTCTAATTTATAATGGGAAATGATATTATTTTATAATTTACCCATTTTTAAATAGTGTTAGCTTTGAGCCATTTCCCCAACCATATACCAACGGACAACAATGTAAGAAAAAGACCCACTCAATTCTCAAATCAGTGTGATTTTGTTTCTCTTCTCACACTAATAATATTTTAGTGACAAACCCAGAGGTGTTGTTGGGCAACTTTGTAATAGGCCTATGTATACTTACTCCAGAGACTAATGTCCCGTCTTCTTTTGTTTTTTTAAAAGATAAAAATAAACTCTAAGATGATTGAGGCATCTACAAGCAGCTTGTTTAATGTCACGTCCCGTTTTCGGGAGTGTTTATCATGGGCGTCGCTGGTTATATGAGCTTCATGCATGTGTGGAATTGCTCCAACATTAGAAGTGTGGGAGATATATGGTTACCCCTTCCTAAGGGTGTCGCCCTACACACTGGTCCGGGTTTAGAGCCGATCCCCTGATGAGCCTAAGGCAGGGCGAAACTAGTGCATTGCCCCACTGGATAAGGCTGGCTCTATGGGGATGGAGCACCGCATAAACCAAGTGTGGCAGCCGAATGGCTAGATCCGTGACAAGTGATATCATAGTCATCCCGACATCGTTGTCATTGTGTCGCCAAGCGCTCACACGTGTCGTCATGTCCCCAAGATACAAGGGGCTCCGCGGGGGAGTCAAATAGGCAGGGTGTCTCCAGGGGCGGACCGGACGAGGGTCCATGGCAGAGTCCAGGACGAGAGATCCGGCGCGAAACTTTGTTGTGCGATATTTTGGAACTCTTTTCGTCTCTCAGGCATCGTGGGCGTACAAGGGTTATGCGTGCCATAGTGTGGATGTTGTGTACGAGGACGTACACCTTATTTGGTGGGGAGGATGTCACATCCCGTTTTCGGGAGTGTTTATCATGGGCGTTGCTGATTATATGAGTTTCATGAATCTGTGGGATTGCTCCTAGATCAAAAGTGTGAGAGATATATGGCTGCCCCCTTCCTAGGGATTCAGGCAAGCCGACCTGGTTAAGTTTCGGGAGCTTGTCGCTAGTCAAGGACTTAACGTCGAAGAAAAAAATATGTCACCCTACACACTGGTTGAGGTTTGTAGCCTATCCCATGATGAGCCCAAGGCAGGGCGAAACCAATGCATTGCCCCATTGGATAAGACTGGCTCCATAGGGATGAAATGCTGCATGGACCAAGTGTGGCAGTTGTATAGCTAGGTCCGTGATTAGTGATATCAGAGCTGTCTCGACATTGCTGTCATTGTGTCGCCAAATGCTCACACGTATCGCCGTGTCCGCAAGATACATGGGGGGTCATGTGGGAGTCGAGTAGGCAGGGTGCCTCCAGGGGGAGGACCGGACGAGGGTCTATGTCAGAGTCCAGGACAAGAGATCTGGCGCAGAGCTTTGTTAGGCGATATTTGGGAACTCCTTTCGTCTCTCAGGCATCGTATGCGTACAAGGGTTACGCGTGTCACAGTGGGGATGTCGTGTACGAGGACGTACACCTTGTTTGGTGGGGGAGGTTGTCACGTCCCATTTTCGGGAGTGTATATCATGGGTGCCGTTGATTATATGAGCTTCATGCATATGTAGGATTGCTCCAAGATCAGAAGTGTGGGAGATATATGGTTGCCCTCTTCCTAGGGGTTCAGGCAGGCCAACCCGATCAAGTTTGGGGAGCTTATCGCGAGTCGGGGACTTAACGTCGAAGAAAAGAGTAGGCCGCCCTACACATTGGTCGGTGTCTGTAACCGATCCCCTGATGAGCCCAAGGAAGAGCGAAACCAGTGCATTGCCCCGTTAGATAAGGCTGACTCCATAAGGATGGAGTGCCGTATGAACCGAGTTTGGCAGCCTAATGGCTAGGTCTGTGACATTAAGCTACCTAGTCACTCTATCTGACTAAAGATCAACATAGTTAGTGTAAGCTAGATTTTACACCACCTATATATATATATATAGGTACGTATGTCGTTAAATATGTCCTTATATATGTACTTTCGCTAAACAATAAATTGATAGTTGTTATAGAAGAATATAATACGCATCGAACAGGAAGAAGTATCATCTTTATTCATGGATAAAGAGGTTTTATATATAGGCATTACATTGAGTAACATGTAGATTCAGGGATTATATATCATTCATTAAGTAGACTAACCTATACTAATTAGGACAAGATACACCGGAAGATTACGGACAGTAATTCTCCTACAACACTCCCCCTTGTATCACAATCCTAATGTGTCCTGGTGCATAACCGTTGCCTCAGTAAAAACCTTGCCAAGTAAAATTCCTCCTGAAGTCTACAAAACAACTCCCCCTGATTGATAACTCAATATCGGAGTTTAGATACATGGCGTATACGAACGCTCTTCACATTCTTAAAAAGTAGCAATGGGTCAATAATTTGAATATCAAATCTCCCCAAATATTCTTAAATCAGACATGTGCACTTATCCGTACATGGATCAAAACAAATAGAATTGCATAACAACTCAAAACAAGAGTTTGCAATGAAAATCAAATTCACGCGTGGTATGACATTCACGCACTTAAACAATCATAACTTCTTCGATACAATAGTATGGATGAACCGTAAAAAGATCTGGAAAGTAGACACGTGTGGCTTTCCAGTGATATATGGTTCACAACCTAGTTCATTCTGAGCTGATCACAAAGCTCCATCGAAATTGACTCGGCTGCAGTTTCCGGACAGATATGTCATATTTTACTAAAATAGCTAGATCATATTCCATATAATAGATATGGTCAAATTATTGGTGTTCCTGGAAAGTAGACTCATAGAACTTTCTAATGGTACTAAATTCACCATTTTCCAACAAATGAGGTGTCATATGGGTCACGTGGAAGTTGACCTACGAATTGAGGCAGATTCTGACATCGCTTTATTAATGTGTCTTTTGTTTTGGGATATAGGAGTTGACGTCATAACCTGCTATGATCAAGCATTGACATATGTGTGGGCGCCCTCAGCCATTATCTTGGCTTTATGAGTTTAAACCGAATAAGATGTCGAGTCAAGTATAATACAACAAGTACATGCATACACATATCGTAATTAAATAGAGAGTTTCATCTCTTAAGACGTATCATCGCTCATACGGCGGAAACATGTGTTCTCTTGACTTCAACTGATTCATGGAATACTTGTAGGCATTGGCTTAATGTCCTTGTTGCCTTTCGCCAACCGATGAATAACATCACAATAACAGTCATCGCTTTTGAAAACTAGTATTTCTTAAGTTCCTTTCATTCTAAGTACAGATGCATGCAATATTGCATATCCCTAGACAATTATGGGTAAATTACTTACGCGTAACGAATGCCCTAGCTATAAGTTTTAACGGCTTAATTGTCGCTCTTGCATATCCCCAGAGAATTATAGGTCGATCATCACCATGAATTCCTACCGAATAACACTTTCCATGTAGGCCAATCTACAATGTTAGAAATTTAGTTCAATAGAGTGTATAGTTCGACATCAAACTCATTCAACATCGTCATTCTTCGAGATCTCTCATTTGGATTAGTATTGACATTGATGCGTCCCTCAATTATAACCATCATCCAAGAAAACAGACGAGTGAGTATCATTGATCATATATCTAGTTTTGCCATAACTTTCATTCAACGAGTATTATCGAACTAAGTGTTATCTCTACACTTTCGTAAGACCCACGGCCTAGTGACACTATCTACCACATTTGTGGAGTCACCACGTCACCAACAAAAGGAGACTACATGTCTATTTGACAGACATCAATCCTTACAGACATAGTTGCAACATGTATCTCTAATCTCGTCACTTCCATTTGTAGGACTATTAGGAGCATGATGAGGCACAGTGGGACAAAAATCGACAAAACCCAAGTCGTTGAACTTGAACAACCTTGTTCTTTTCTCCCCCTAACGACGGGGAGACTGGCTCATCAAAAGTGACTAAAAGAGATCACATGTTAAGGTCTTTATATAACCGGACATAGGTGAAAGTTCATGTCTTATACAAAGACAAAATTCAACATCAAATGACTCATTATTATGCACTTGTGGAGGCGCAATTTGACACATAAAATATGTGGAGGATAAACCGTTAACATAATCCGTTAACAAACATGCATATTGTTAGACTTGAAATACTAACATGCGAATCGTTACAACCGTAACGTCAATGATGGCGGTATAAATGGATACCGTAAAACAAGACACGCTACAAGCTATAGCTTATGGTTCACATTGTTGGTTCGTTGCAAGCCTAGACACATCAACAACCAATACCGAACCTCTATTTTACACTTCCTTGAATGGTTCACTGACTTTTCGAACTCTGAATGCTAAGAAAATTTAGGAGCAAGTAAACACGGATGTTAGGAATCAAATTCCACTGGCCTCACTGCCGGAACCGGTCGTACATGTACCGAACCGGCTGGAATACTCGCCGGAGGTCAGCGACCACTTGTGTCGAGCGGTTCACCATGTTCCAGGTCTCCAAGTTGGCTCACATTTGGTGACTAGGTAGCCTTAGATGTTAGAAATCCATGGCCGCAAGTATCAACTCAATAGCCCACGAAAACGTAGGTGAACCGGCCCTCACAATGACAACTCCGCAATCTGTAAATCCTGAAATTTAAGGCTTTTTCAACTTTTGTCAGTGTGTTGGGTGCTCCATAACATTTAAGTGTTATGGTTTGAGTTTAATCATAATATATGTATTACCATAATATATTGTATCCTCAAAGTGAATCATGATAAGTCATTTCGGTTTCCATCTTATATCTCATTCTTTTTAGCGTAGGAGGGTGTAAGTCACTCCTAAATTTTGCTAAAGATTAGGCTTGGAGATTGAGCATAGTCAATGAAGGATCATAGAGGGATCTTATGCAAATGATAATGCATAGATTACATCTCCATTACTTTTGAGGAATATTATTGATCCGTAAAACATCTTTACTCAAAACAATAGCCTAAACGAGTCATCGATTCATTATTCCAAATCATAGTATCGTGAAAGAATACAATTCACACTATTTTGACTCATGAGATGCACTACATCATTAGAAGTGATACATAAGAATTCTTTCGCAATGAGTTTGTAAGTGATAAAGAATGTTGGGACAAAGATTGTCTTCAAGTAGCTTATCGTCTCACCAATTTTTATATATGGTATCGTTGTGAATTCATCAACGTAGAAAATTACTATAACAAAAACCATATCATAGGTTCAATTGCTCCCTTGATGCATAAAAACATGTGACTAGAATCATGATGTCGTAAGGCATTTAACTTGAGCACCTTAACCACTCTTGATTCTATATGTGATGATCTCGTCATCATAGTCACAATGGATTAAAACTAAATCCATTACTAGCTTTCATTTAGCTATGCACTCAATGTCTCTTTAACATATTCATAAACAAGAATATAAAGACAAGTAGTCTTATGTTAAGACATAAATATCACAAATTAAAGCTCGGAAAATGCACTGATATAGTCTTGAATGGCCACTTAACGTCACTTAAGGGTTTTAGACCCTCAAACGTCATTCATGAGTGATTTTGACATGCAAATATCATGCATATACACCAAAGATCCAAATATAAGGATCAGTGTTGCCTAGACATACCCAAAAAGGATTACCGGCATAAAACAAATAGAGCCAAAAAGGCTACGAGTTCGTGAGGAGGCCATGCGGGGGAGGCTGCAGAGGCCGTGCGGGGGCTGTACATGGGCTACGGGGGGCCTGCAGGGGCCTGTCGGGGGCCTCGCAGGGCTGCTGCAGGGGGTTTCCAAGTGCCCTTGGCTCGGCCAATATTTGATGCTATTAGGGGTAAAACCGGGCGGCGGACGGAACATCTTAGCGATACCGCCAAGGCCGAAGCTCGCAAACTTGTTGTGGTTTGTCACTCCCCTAATTTTGTACGAGTGTTAATTCAATTCGAATTTTGTGAAAACATCACCATATTTTAAAACGGTGGAAAATATAGAGTGCATTACATGGCATGTAACACCACAAATCATCACCAAAACAAGGTGGAAACATGTCATTACAAGACATCAATCTTATGCCATAATTAAAACCGTAGACTTATGTAGGTAGTGTCATGTAGTATCTAATGCGTTATATTGTATTAACATATTGTTTTTGGTGATGAAACCATAAATGCATCGAGACATTCTCGTATGTTCGTTTACTTGAACTACATGAGAATTTTATAGCCAACAATTATATTGAGATCTTAAGCATGAACCAATTTAAAATTGTAAAGACTAAGTAACATTAGTCATATTAAACTTGGGAATAAACGGATTTCTAGTCATTTAGACTATTAATCGAAGCATTTATGCTTCATTATTTTTATTTAATAACCGCAATGTATAATTGCTTTAAAAATCCAAAATTCTGAGAAGGTATTCTCATGTTCTTCCATATAATGAGTGTCTTGTTTCAAAAACTTCTCATATCTAACTCTTATATATTTCGACCATAATGTTTATGTCTTTCAATGAAATGATATTGCACCAAAAGAAATTAATCTAGACTAGGTGCATAAACACATCCAATATGAAAATGTCAAATTTTAGGCGCATGTTGTGGTAAACAAGAGAGAAGATTCAATATGTATTAATATACGACAGACCTTCCAAGTACTGAATTGGAGGTCAAGTCTTAAATTATGGTAACTCAATTCAATAAACCATGACAAATTCCGTCACAATGGTATAAGTGATAATTTTCGTTACAAACCAATGGTATAAGTGACAATTTCCATCGCAAACCAATGTTTATCCCTTTTTTTTCAAACATTGTACCTACACACAACGGGTACGAATGGTAACAACATCACTCCTAAGACTAGGTACCAGGGGAATCATATCCATGTATACCGCCCGAGAAGCGAAAGAATCGGGTTAAAAACGAAATGGAGGTTGAAAGTCCCCGATGAAAGACAAAATTCAAAAGAATTTAAATTTGCATGAAAGTAACAACGTTAATTTAAAACATATTTGGTTGTCTGCCAAATAAACAACGTAATAGTTGCTCTTGCTTGATTCTACGGTCATGCTTGATTCCATATTTCTACGAATATACGGCGAAGTAACTCTCACCATTGCATTTTGTTTCGTCGCACGATTAATTTCATGGAAAACAAAATATGGTTAGTGACATAAACCATATAATAAATCGGTAAAATTAAAATCAAATTACTGAAATAAATTACTGATAGTAAAACCACTTTTTTTAATCCTAGAGGCAAAGTAACCATGAATCTTTTACCTCTTTTACCACCCAGAGGTAAAAACCTCTCTCACCGAGTCGGGTCGGATTGAAAAATCCAAGTCGAGGTCACTGCGGTTGCTGGAGCGCTGACGATGTCGAGAGGCGTCTCTCTAGGGCAGAGGGTGACACCGGGATCTGCAGGGTTGTTGGCGAGGGACATAGCATGTCCGGGTAGTTGTCGTCGATGCCACAAACCGTTGGCTTCTCATTCGGTCTGCAAGAAAGGGCGGCGGCGTCATACTACTTGCTGAGTTAGGCCATCGTTCTGGGTTGCAAGGCGGAGCTCGGCTGAGGCGGCGTCGACGAAAGGCTATCGATCTTGGAACGCCGTCGATGCAGAACGAGGACTGATGCCGGAAGAGATCGGACAAGATGACTGGGGGTGCCCAGATCAATGTTCTGGGTGCTCTAGGTTAAAACGATTTTTGGATCTTTTTTTCGTCTCTGTTTTTTTTTTGTAGTAGAAGAATTTCTTAATCATTTTTCTTGTTCTTCCGTCGAATTTTTTATGACAGAAGGAATTTATGTCTTCTTCTGTCGAATTATTTTCATGACAGAAGGAAATATTTTTCAAAAATTAGGGTTCTAGACCTAGGAACTTAATATTAGAACTACGTACTGATAACGTGTTATAGAATAATGTAATACGCATCGAATAAGAAGAAGTATCATCTTTATTCATTGATAAGGAGACCTTACATATAGGCATTACATTGAGTAGATTCATGGATTATATATCATTTCTTAACTAGACTAACATATACTAATTATGACAAGATACACCGGAAGATTACGGAGATTAATTCTCCTACAATAATAGTTTTTTTTTTGTAAAAAAAAAAAGGAACTTCTATTCATACCTCCTAAAACAACACTTAGACCTCCCTCTTTTCCCAAGTTCATTATGACTTTTTCAACGTATGTTAAATTATCCAAAAAAAACATATAATAGAAAAAAAAATGAAAAATAATAATAATTATCAACATGCCTATTTTAAAATAGCAAATATAAATGATATTTTTCCTTTTTCGTTAATCAATTATTTATGTATTATTTCAGAAAAACCTCAATTTAGAATAATAAATTGAATAAGATGATTTAATTACTTTCATTTTTATTTTTTTTAAATAAAATAAATAATATTATTAATCTTCATGTATCAATTAAAAAACTACATAGAATTTTTGATAAACGTCGATTAGGACCGGAGAGAAAAATTTGTTCAATAGACGTGTTGGTTTTACTGTTTGGTGAGTTTAAAATCAAAGAATGAAAAAATATATATTATTAATTATAAATTTAAGAGTGAAAAGGAAAATTAATTTAAGAAGATGGATTATATATAGTTATTAAGAATTTTTTGAGTTATTTATAATAATTAAATAAAAGTAGAATTGGAAAGTTATTAATGGATAATATATTGATTTGATATCTAATAATGATATATTGATTATGAGTATTTTTAAAAACATATGGAGGTCTAAATAACATTTTAAGTATGTGTAAAAGTAAAAATGAGATCTACTAAATGAGGATGTCCAAATACCCTTTTTTGATACATGAATAGAAGCTCCCAAAGAAAATAGGATAACAAGTCGGTGGCTCATACTAACTTTTGGGTCACATATCTGCTTTTCACCCTTCGATTTCTAGTTTAATACACCGGCCAATACTCTACATTTTGGTGTTAATGACAACTGAGATTCCTCCAACTAAAAGCAAAAGAGACTTGAGAAAATTAATGCCAGCTCATTTCAAGAACCAAAACCATCCTAATTCCTTAATATCTTCATGAGCTGTTTTGCAAGTGCAATATGGCTAATGTATTGACAGTTTACTGATAACATGGTTACTGTAATCATATAAACTTTAGACAAGCAAAATGATGAAGATGAAGCTAGAGAGAAGAAAGAGAACCTGGAGCAAATTTTCTTTTTTATTAACAAACTAAAATCGCAGCACACAATATTCATTACATCAACCATCTATTTATAGCTACAAGACAAGTCTAGCTCAGCAAATACATAGCTGACAGCTGGATACTACTCACATTTGATTAACAAAATTCTAGTTGATTACCAGCTTAATTAACCTCACTTCATTAACACTCCCCCTCAATCTCAACTCGGTTAACCAAGTTGAGATTGATACAATGTGTACTGAATACTGGACTGTGCAAACCTTTGGTCAATATATCTGCAGTCTGGTACTCTGTTGGAACATACTGAAGCAAAATATCTCTTTTCTGAACCATTTCTCTAATAAAATGAAAGTCATTATCAAGGTGTTTTATTCTTGAATGAAACACAGGATTAGAGCTTAAAGCTATTGCAGACAAGTTGTCACACTTCAATAAAGGATGAGCCAGAATTCTGACCTTCAGATCACAAAGAACTTGCCTGAACTAAGAAATTTCTGCAGCTGTATTAGCCAATGCTCTATATTTAGCTTCAGTTGAGCTTCTTGACACTGAACCTTGTTTCTTTGATTGCCATGAGACATGACAATTTCCAATATATACAACAAAATCGGTTGTAGATCTTCTCTCATTAACATCACCAGACCAATCAACATCACTATAAGCAGTGACAAAGACATTATCTCCACCATATTTATAGAATAAACCTCTAGACAATGTTTTCTGAATATATCTCAAAATTCTCTTAACAGCAGCATAGTGAACATCAGTAGGAGCAGACATAAATTGACATACAGTATTCACAGCATAGGCAATGTCAGGTCTGGTAAAAGTCAGATATTGCAGGGCTCCAACAATGCTTCTGAAAATAGAGGGATTGGACAATGGTATACCTTCAGTCTTCAACATTTGAGTGTGAGGTAGACAAGGGGTGTTACAACCTGTACATGTACTCATCCCTGCTCTATGAATTAAATCCTTGGCATACTTTTCTTGAGAGAGAAACAATTCAGTCCTCATATACTGAATATTAATTCCCAGAAAATAAGATAAACATCCTAAATCTTTCATGTCAAAAACTGAGCTTAGCTCCTGAATAGCTTCATTAATCCCTGCTTTGTCTGAACCAGTCATAACTATGTCATCAACATAAAGCAGTAAAATTATAACTCCACGATCCGAATGCTTAATGAACAAGCTAGGATCAGAATGAGTGTAATTGAACCCCAATGCAGGCAGGAAAGTAGTGAATTTCTCATGCCAAGCTCTAGGAGCCTGCTTTAAACCATAAAGAGACTTCTTTAGAAGACACACATAATCTCCATGTTCAGAATCAACAAACCCCTAAGGTTGATGCATGTAAACTTCTTCCTTTAGATCACCATGCAGGAAAGCATTTTTTACATCAAGTTGTCTAAAGATCCCACTTATGCATTGCAGCAAGAGCAAGAACCAACCTTACTGTGTTATGTCTCACAACAGGACTAAAAGTTTCATCATAGTCCAAACCTTTTTCTTGGCTATACCCTTGAGCAACAAGTCTTGCCTTGTATCTAGATACAGATCCATCAGGATTTTTCTTCACCTTGTAAACCCATTTACTTCCCACAATATTCTTACCTTCAGGTAAAGCTACTAACTCCCATGTTCCTTGTTTTTGTAAAGCATCAATCTCTTCTTTCATGGCAATGTCCCATTCAGATATCCCAACAGCAGCTTTGAAACTCTTTGGTTCAACAGGATCACTTGCATCTAAAGCTGCAGTGAATCCACTAAAATAGGGCAGCTCAGACAAAATACCATGATGAGCAATACAAGAATAAGCACAAAAATCAGAAAAAGACTTGTTCTTCACAATCCCATTCTTTGCCCTTGTAAGCATTGAATGATTGTTGTAGGCTTGATTTTCATCTACCACAAACTGTAACTCTTGAGGAAGAGCTTCATTACTTATTTCCTAACCATTTACACCTGCATCATTTCCAAAATTAATACCTCCAAAAATTCCAACATTTTCTAAAATATCTGCATTAGCATTCTCCAAAATATCTGCATTATTATCAATATTATTTCCAACAGCATTGGTATTTTCAGCATGTTCAACAACATTGCTATCATTTCTTGCGACTTCTGACCCTTCTATAGTATTACTATCACTACCATTACCATCTTCAACTTCACTACCATTACAATTATCTTCATTACCACGAGCAACATTACCATCATTTTTATCTTCATAAGTATTATTTCTTTTAGTAGCTGCCATACTACTTCCAGTTACAACTGTATTACCATTTCCTCCCCTATCAGACATACCAGGAGAATCCAAGGATGACTGAGATGTACTGTTAGGCAATCCACTCCAGAAAAAAGAGGACTATGAGGACTGAGCTGATGCAGGCTGAGACTGAACTGAGGGAAACAAGTGATAAGGAAAATAGGCTTCATCAAAAATCACATGTCTGCACATCATTAACTTATTCTTTTCAATATTGTAACAAAAACAACCTTTATAACCAAGAGCATATCCCAAAAACACACATCTAGAAGTCCTTGCATCCAATTTGTCTTTAGAGTAAGGCTTGAGGTAAGGATAACAAGCCGATCCAAATATCTTGAGATCTTTAATATCTGGAACTCTACCAAATAATCTGAAATAAGGAGACTGCATATCCAAGATAGAACAAGGCATTCGGTTAATCAAATATGCACTATGAGCAATAGCATGAAACTAAAACGGTTTAGGAAGCTTAGCTGCAGTCAACAAGGTAATACAAGTTTCCACAATATGTCTATTCTTTCTCTCAGCAATTCCATTTTGCTGAGGAGTATAAGGGCATGTAACATAGTGAAGAATTCCTTTACTGCTCAAGAAATTATTAAATGCCTTGCTATTATACTCACCACCACCATCTGTTTGAAGTATCTCAATACCAAGATGAAATTTATTATAAACAAACTGATAAAATTTCACAAATGTTGAGAAAGTATCAGATTTATTTATAAGAGGGAATATCCATACAAATCTAGTACAATCATCTATGAAGGTCACGTAATATTTGTAACCCTCAATAGACAATGATGGTGCAGGCCCCCAGACATCAGAATGGATTTTCTGAAAAGGAAAAACTGATCTAGACTGTGATTCAGAAAATGGAAGTCTGTGCATTTTTCCTGACAAGCAAGCTACACATACTGAATTTTTATTATCTACAAGATCTTTGATAGAAGCCAGCTTGAGCATCTTAGAACCAATCTTAGTTGTAGGATGACCAAGTCTTTGATACCACACACAAGACTTTATTGCAGCTCCAACAAATGCTTTTCCAACACTTTCTACAACTTTAGAGCTATTGAACAGGAACAAACCATCTGCATTACTCTTTCCTTTGAATAATGTGGTTCTTGTTGATTTGTCCTGCACACATATGTCAACATCATCCATAACAATATAGCAATGATTATCTTTGCATAATTTGTTAAAAGATAACAAATTGACTGCAAGACTAGGAACATGAAGAACATTGTTCAACTGAAATGTATGAGAGCAAGGAGTAATTCTTGTTGCACCAATATGTGTCACATTCAAACCTTCACCATTGCCAATAGTAATGGAGTTGTTAGACTCAAAAGGTTGAGCAATTGCAAGGTTTCTGATGTCAGAGGTCATGTGATGAGTAGCTCCAGTATCACCAATCCATACTTCATTGCTTGAGCAAGAAGGCATCCCACCATAAGCAGTCATGGTAGTGAGAGTAGCAGGGAGTTTGCAACCTTGATAAGCATAATTGTTCCTTTGGCCACAGTCGAGAGCAGCATGACTTTTTATTCCACAAATTTGACAAACAATGACTTCAACAGATAAAGAGGTTCCACTATTTCTACTTGGACAATTGATAGCAGTGTGGCCTCTTTTACTACAGAGTTGACATTCAGGAGACACAACATTTGCACCGGCAGAATTGTTTCTTGATCTACTAAATCTAGGTTTGTAGTCAGGAGAATCAGGATTGTTCCAACACTTCATGGAAATGTGTCCATCACGATCACAGTAAGTACACTTAGAGTTCTTGTAGCATTCAGAAAATGAATGACCAGTTATGTTACAGATAGGACAAGCTTCATCACTAGCACCTTGTCTTCCATTCCACACTTGCTTTCCCTTATCATTACCACTGTAATTAGCTGATCCTCCATTATGGGTAATAGATCCTCCACTGTAGTTAGTTTGACCTTTGTAGTTTCCTCCCCTAGCTTTCATAGTAGGTGAAACAGTAAATTAGACTTCAATGTCTCTTTCAGCTGCTAATAGTTGTGATCTGAGGTCCTTCATAGAAATTGGAGTATCTCTTGCACGAATAACAGTTTTAATTGTAGCAAACTCATCAGAAAGACCATTTAAAGCAACAATCACAATGTCTTCATCACATATTGGAACCCCAACAGAGTTGAGTTGATCTCTTGCATGTTTAATGCGAAGAAGATACTTGTCCACACTCTCAGCAACTTTCTTGACAGTTTGAAGATCAGTTTTTAGCTACATAATGTTTGCTCTTGATACACTTGAAAACCTTTCCAGTAAAGCACTCCAAGCTTCATGTGAGGACTTAGTTCCTACTATCTCATCCATGACATCCTCATCAAGAGTAGCCATAAGCAGACCAACAAGAGCTCTATCACAAAATTTCCAACTTGTATACTGAGGATTAACCTCACTAGAACAGTTCCATCTTCAGAGATAACAAATCGTCCAGGACACGGTTTTGAACCATCAAGATAACAGAACAATTCACTTCCCAAAACTGAGTTAACTTGAAAACTCCACTTCACAAAATTACTCTCATTCAGCTTAACAGTAATCATACTTAACAGAGCATTGATATCAGCTTGAGTAGTCATGACTTTGTGACTAGAACAGAAGTAGATAATCAATAGCAAAGGTTACTTCAACAGTCACTCTTCTACAACTAGATTTTCCACAACTAATCAATCAGATATCCACACTTTCTTACTGAGATTATCACAAACAACTCCACAGTCCACAATCTACTAAGACTCTTACAATCAATTCCACTTCCACAATCTACTGAGACTTCTACAGTCAATTCCACTTCCACAATCTACAATAGCTTTTATAACAAGCTTTTGACTATCACTAGCCAACTTTTAACAAATCTCAAGAACTCATGAAACTTTCACCAAAATCAATTATCAAGAGAGTTTAGCTCTGAAAAGCTTCAAATCTAGATTGCTGAGAGAACAAGAGTACCATACTTCATACAGAAGAACAAACACACAGCCATGACCAGATACACCACACTAATTTCACCAAGAATCATACAGGATCAACTCCAAATTGAAATCTGCTACTTGAGAATGTGTAAGCATACAAAACATAGGCTTCGATTAAGCTAACCACCAAGAAATCATCAAATCTAGGGTTTCATATATCGAATCAGAGATCGCGGAAGCACAAAGAACCAGTAACAAACATTGTACCAGTATCAGGATCAAGAACCGAAGCTCTGATACCATGATAACATGGTTATTGTAATCATATAAACTTTAGACAAGCAAAATGATGAAGATGAAGCTAGAAAGAAGAAAGAGAACCTGGAGCAAATTTTCTTTTTGATTAATAAACTGAAATCGCAGCACACAATATTCATTACATCAACCATCTATTTATAGCTACAAGACAAGTCTAGCTCAGTAAATACATAACTGACAGCTGGATACTACTCACACTTGATTAACAGAATTCTAGCTGATTACCAACTTAATTAACCTCACTTCATTAACATTTACTACGTGTAAAAATAGTGGCTGCCGAGCGCTGGTGTCGCTCTTCCATTGTAAGCGCTGGTCGAGTTCATCGTGGGGGACCGAGTTCAGAGAGAGAAAGCTACCATAGATGGTCCATATAAGCAGTGAGAAGCTTAGCAGAAAGACAAGGACAGAGAGAGTTCTATTATACAGAAGGAATGCGATCGATGGATTCGAGTTCGTCGTGACGATCATGTGAGATGGAGGATTTACATGACGACCCAAGCTGGAAACCTTTACAGCTACGAAAGGTCTGAAGCACTGAAGCGAGGACTAACTACATCACCGAGAAATGACCTAGCTCAGAGTCTGAGATGCACGTGTCGACAGCCCACAAGGGGGATGCTCATCATAAGGCTTCTCATGCTACCACGTGTCCCGACCCTGCATTCCCTAACGAGGAAGTGGTTTCTGAGTTTTATTTTTGCCCTTTTCTCGTTCTTATTTTCTGCTAATAAGTTCAAAGGAAGAATAAAAAATCTCTCTTATCTCTCGGGTAGTCGTCGTAGGGGCCATTTTTGGAGCTGGAAAGTTAGCGCAGAGGCTTGTAAATATCATACGGTCGCCATATGTGTCATTATCGTTGTGCCGTATGCTAATTTGAGTTTCACACCAAAAATACATTGGCAACGCATAAAATTAACTTTAATATTTAAGTATGTTCTCAGTCAAAATTTCATAATCTAGTGTAAGATTTATATGTATTCTCAATACTGGTAAATGCTAATCATCATATTATTCTCTTTTGAAATGTGGTAATTAATTTATAGAGAAATTTAAGGCCAAAATTTCGAAGTATGATAACAATATGAAAAGTGAAAACCCAAACCTCTGAAAATAAGATTCATGGACAGTACTTGCTCGGATATATAAAACATTAGTTAGAATACAATATTTGTCAAAGAGGTGTTTGTGAGATATCCTGAATTCCTGATCATGTTAACTTTGCAGGAAGGACGTAAACAATCTAATATTCACCAGCTGGTATGGTTTTTGGTAATGTAAAGCAAGATAGTTTATGATCGATCCCCATATCATATGGATAAACATAGCGAAATGGGTAGACACTGACAAACAATTTAAACAATTCAAATTAGTCAACTACTTCCCTTGGTCTCTCCCAAGGTGATAGTTCAAATAACTGAAATAAGATTAACTGCATCTAGCTAGCTAACAGGTACATAGCTGCATCTAGCTGAGTTATCGTCGAGTTAAGCCCCAATGAGGGACCTCGCAGTTCCACTACCACAGTACCATTCTCCATTCTCATACAGGCAGGATAAAAAGTCTCCCTGAAACCAGCTGGAGAGTAATATATTTATATATATTTCAGAATCCAGATCAAGTCAGTCTTTTAAAAGGCTGCATAAATTAACTACACACATACACTCACATATAGCTTCCACATGTAATGCAGGTCGCAGCCAGTTTGATCTCCATCTCTATCGTTCACTCCCGTAGTCTCCACCTTCCTCGTGACAAAGATTTCCTGCATGCATTATTGTTGTTTCAGAAAGAAGATATATGACAGAGAGTGATGGAGGTGTACATTATGTATTTCATGTCCATCTATTATGTGGCAGTATAAAGGTGCTGATAGGATGCTAGACATGTGACCTAGCTTAATCTGTAAACGAGCAGAGATAAAATGGTGCCATGGTGGTAGCAGCGTTGCTAACCGTGGGCCCCTAGGCAACCGTCCATTCATGAAGTTTAAGTTTCTTCAGATCGAATTGATCACAAGCAACAAAAACACAGACCATATATAGAACAATTAAAAGATTCTATAAGATATCGATCGAGTAACTCGTCTCTTGCAGGAACTTCTTATTTTCTTAAACATTGGATAACGCATGTTTTTTTTTTGTTCATTCTCAGTTCTTGGGAGTTTGTTCATGAAAGATTAATTCGATTCACGTTGATACTTGTGCGGAAACTCTTTAAGAGTAAGATATACAATCTTCATGTTAAATTAATAAGAAGACAATACTCACATCTTTAGCGGACGCATTAAATAAAATGATGGCATCATAAGGTAAATGCAGCCGCACCCGAGTTCTAATTTCTGGTTACGTGCATTACTTAACGCACAACCAAAGACTGAAACCAGAGGATTGAGTAAGGACAAATAGGGGAGTTTAATATCCATTATCATCTTTGCTCAATCTGCTGATTAGCAAATCCAAGCACAAGTAGAGAAGCCAAGTCCAAATTAAACAGTAACTTTCTCAAAGGATGTAATTTCTTTGGTAAAATTCCTACAGAATCTCTGGTAGTAATAGTCTGGCTTGTCAATGCATCAGACACCTTCTTTTCAAAAAGCATGTAACCATAAGTTTCTCCAGGTCTGTGAAAGCACATGCCTCACACATGCCTCACACAGCTTCTGGTATATAATGATTTTAGGTTGAACAAGTGTGAACTGTATTAGAACTCAGAGACTCGTACGAAATAGTTTCATCATGTAAAAAAAAACAAGCGCGCATATGAAGGTGCAATCATGTGTACCGATGCAACTTAACATGTTGTGTTACGGACTTACGGTAGAATCATGTGTAAAACTTAAACAAGATATACAGGAGGTAAAGCTGTTACTAATCTAGCGGTCGGTTCCTTTTAAGCTTTGAAATGGTGATTAACTATTAGTCTAGGGTGTTTAAATTGGCACACCCAATTTTACAAACCGCATACCTTTTCTGATTTTTTATATTATTTTATCTATCCACTAGATTTCTCTTCCACAACTACTATTATCTTTCTCACTTTGCCCATCTGTAACTGGCATCAAAGATAAATGAAATTTCTCCTTACTTCTCCGATGGGTCGCAAGATGCCGGAGTTTTAGAATAGATAAATGAAAAAAAAAAAAAAACATCTTTCTTCAACCCTGATCAAACCTAATGAAACCAGAAAGGTAGAACACCTATTCCAATGATTGTTACAATTAAATACCCAAAAAGCCAAATTCTTATTGCAAGAGAAGCCATTTAAAATATATTAAATAATTCATCCCATTAAACCCATATTTGGATTTCAACTTCTTGGAGAAATAATTTATTGACACCTATCTTCACCAGATAGTGAAATGAAATACTAGATTTGTGTTTATTATGGTAGAAGAGTTCCTCGCAGCAACCACCATTTTCTAAGGTAAAAACCACGAATTTACCCCGAAACCGCCTCGATCCTCACTACTTTTCTTCTTCTCCTTCCCGTACATCACTGTGAATATATGTTCATTCCGAGTCTTATTGCCGTCTCCGGTTATCTTGGCGAGCACTCAGGCCTCACTAGATGTCAAAACTACGACCATTTTGTTGTCCTTAACTCAAAGTTCCAGCCACTCTTGCAATTAACCTCCGCTTGAGATCTGACTAGGCCGCTAGACTTGTGGTGACGGTGATGCCTCCGCTATTAGGCGAATTTGAAAGGAGGAGGAATGAGAGAACTGTTGCGGGTCGATCGAGACTGCTATGGATTGTTGGTTTAAGATGAAACAAGTAAGGGTATTTCAGTAAAACCAATGCGAGAGATGTGCGGTTTGTAAAATATTGAAAGCCTGGAATATGTGCATAATATTGAAAGCCTGGAATATGTGCAATAATGCGTGTAATGCTCACCATGATGAGTTATAAGAGTGTTCGATTTTAATTTATATCTATTTTCTGATCAACTTAATAAAATATATTAAAGTAAAGTTCGGCCATTTGCCACTCCACGAACTATCTTGTTCTACATTCAACGTTGATATTTTTTTTTTTTGGTTAATGTTGTGCCTGTAGTGGTTGATATTGGGCTTTTTAACGGGACTAGGCTCATGCGGGAGAAAGTAATTGAAGTTATTGCTCTAACCCTACGGGGGACGAGATTGAATTTTTTTTCTAAACATATTATATTGTTTTCTCCAAGTCTAGTACATACTTCGATAGCTTACCAAGTTTTACGAGATAATTTATGTTTTTCTTGTGCCAAAATTGCGTCTCTATGACATGCAGGATATAGTTGTTGTTTTTCTTTATGACTTTTGTGCTAAGTATGTTTCACGCAAACTAATAAGATGTAATGAGTTGCATGCCTTAACAGGGAGATTAGTTGTTCATCTGCCTTTTATTTATTTTAACATAGAGCTAGTAATTTTGAGTCACAAATCCTCGTCTCCGACCTGCATGAAGCCTCGCTAGCTTGTCAGGAGGGGCGGATCCTTTAAGGGGTGGGAGGGAGTCATGCCCCCTCTCTTGCGCTTCAAGTCAAATCTCTCCTTTAATTTTGGTGTAGTTGTAACTAAGGTCATCTCTAACTCAAAGGCTAAAATAGTTTTAGAGCTAAAATTTTAGTCCTGAAAAGTTGAACTATTCATTGATATGACATCAACTGTCTTCAACTCATAAAACTAAATTTTTAACCCTAAATTATATTTTAAGATTTGAGGTTGTTATCATATGTTTAAGTATTATAATTTTGTATTAGATTTTTATTTGAAGTAAATAAGTTATTTTTATAATTAAGAAATTAGTTCAGACATTTTAATTAAAATTATTATTGTCTCTCACTCCTCTAATTTAATTATATTTGACGTGATAGTATAGTTAACAAAATAAAAATAAATGAAGTGATGACATTGCGAATTCATCTACTTTTTATGTCGAATAACTTAAAAGCAAGAATGATCAATCAAATAGAGAATCAGATATAGATCGAATGGTTGTGTGTATATATATATATATATATATATTATTTTACCATTTAAGTATAGACCATTCCTAATTTTAATCCTCAAATTAAAATTTATTGTATTAATCATATACATTAAAATTAATTTTATTAATTATTAAAATCAAAATTAATTATACTAATAAAAATTAAAAATAATTATACTAATTAATATAAAAAATAATTATATTAATCATCAGAATTAGAGTTAATTTCATTAATCATCAAATTTTAAAATTAATGGTATTAATAAAAAAATGTAAAATTAAAATTAAATGTTGTTGATAAAATTTGGAGACTTATTGATATAAATAAATGATATTTATTCTCCACTCAGATGGTTAATAGACATTGTTTTTAGCCCTTAACAATGTCATTTAGCCATCTCATTATGACCTTTAGCCCTTAACTAGATGGGTTAGAGATGCTTAGAGTTAAAAATTGAACTTTTTAGCCTTAACAAGAGTGGGTTGGAGATGACCTAATTGTGGAGAAATTTTTAATCCTCCCGAAGAATCACGTAACAATGTCTAGGTCCTCCAATCTAATCATCACAAAAAAAACACATAGAATTTAATTAGAAAAATCACATTTAAGTTATTTTGTGAAATACTATTTTGGGGTTTTCGAAAATTTCTACACTCTACACAATAAAACAATATACCATAAAAACCCTACACCCTCCTACACCCTAAATCCTACACTCTAATATCCTAAACTATATACCCTAAACTCTAAACCAAAAATCCTAATTCAAAATCATGAATACCCATAAAGGTCATTTAACAAATAATAAAAATATGTAAAATTATAATTTTGGTGTAATATATAAATCCACGTGTCAAAATATAACAGATGAGGATAACTACTAAACATTGTCACGCGACTCTCTAGGAAGATTTTTTTTCCTAATTATGGAATATTTTTTAATAGTTATGGTATAATGTATAAAATTAGGGTATAATTGTAGTATAATTGTATCTTATTATGGTATAATTACATAAAATTATGGTAAGATTGCTATAATGATGATACATATTTATGATATAATCATGTAATAATTAGTATTGATTCCAAATTGGCCCGTGCGGAGATTTCGGCCCCTCCGGAATTTGGTTCCAAGTTATGCCACCCCATAATATTGCACAATCTCTGTCCGACCAATGAAAGACGATGTGGCCAATGAAAATTCTAAATAGTGTATAAATTTACTCTAGGCGCTGCCTCTATATATGAAAAGAAACGCAAATATCTCTCATAAATCAAAATTGTTTATAAAATCGAATTAATCGACAAGGATAAAAAGGTCATAATATGAAAAAAGAAACCTTTTCAGCTTAAAAAAGGCTTCCAACAACACCATGGGTAATCAGATTTATATCCCGATTTACTCATTTAGTTTGTTTATTCCCTCGATAGCATATATGCCAAGGTTGCTGCTCCTCCCGCCTCTGTAGTTAGTAACGCCCTCACTCATGCATAACAGCATAAGTAAAACCTCATCACCCAATTTCCCCATTTAAACCCCATCGATCTCATCATCCCTTCTCAACATTAACTTCCTCTCACTGAAACCCCCCATTGTTCTACTTCTTCCCCTCAACTCTCTCCCTCTATCCCCTCCCCCCTCCTCGCGTCTCTAACCGAAAGCAGCTATGGTGGTTCCGTCGCGACCAGCTGCATTAGACCATTTCTCTCTAATCAAATCATGCAAGCCCACAAGCATGTGCTCTGGGATTCCAGTGGTAAACCTTTCAGGCCCTGATGCCAAGAGCCAAATCATCAAGGCCTGCGAAGAATACGGCTTGTTCAAGGTGGTCAACCATGGAGTACCGTTGGACCTCATGACTGCACTTGAGGCTCAAGCTCTCAGGTTCTTCAAATTGCCACAGTCTGAGAAAGACAGAGCAGGCCCTGCCGACCCTTTTGGCTACGGAAGCAAGCGAATTGGCCCGAACGGCGATGTGGGTTGGATTGAATACATCCTCCTCAACGCCAATCCTGAAATCATCTCCCAAAAATCACTCTCCATTTTCAAAAACAACCCAGAATTTTTCCAGTAAGTTAAGTAACTCTGTTCTTGCTCTGTTTTTCATTCATGTATTAATACTCTGTTTTGCTCTGTTTTGAAGTTCTGCTGTTGAGGATTATCTCTCGGCGGTGAAGAAGATGACCTGTGAGGTCCTGGAACTGGTGGCTGATGGGTTGGGAATCGATCAAAGAAATGCGCTGAGCAAGCTTCTGAGAGATGAGAAGAGTGACTCATGTTTCAGGCTCAACTACTATCCGCCATGCCCGGAACTTCAGTCATTAACTGGACGGAATTTGATTGGGTTTGGGGAGCATACAGACCCTCAGATAATCTCTGTCCTAAGATCTAACAACACCGCAAGCCTGCAAATCAGTCTGAAAGATGGGGCTTGGGTTTCTGTCCCACCTGATCAGACTTCCTTTTTCTTCAACGTTGGTGATTGCCTACAGGTAACAAATATTATTTTTTTCAATTTTTATTTCGCAACCATTCTTTTTCTTTATTTTTTACCAAGTCGGCAAGTCGTATTGCAGATCTTCCATTTATTGAAAGAGAGACAATGTCATGCTCACAGATGGTCGAAACTCGAAAGGCAAAGAAAGCCATTATTGAAACTTTTTCTGTTTTTTTTCAGCTTGTCATTTGTTATATCCTTGGTTTGGTAGTAAACTACATAGTTTGATCCTAACTTCTAGTAGGCAGCTTGGTATTGCCGGTTCTTGATTCTACGTAGTTTGTGGGTGATGGTGATTACACGTATTTGGGTTTACCCTTCGTACAGTCCTGACCCCTGATACTTGTTCGGGAACGAAATATCCAAACTGAAAACCTCGTTCTGGTTAATGTCGATTAGCGCTCGATGACCACAAAACATACAAGCTTTCGAGTATGATACACACACACATATACAAAAGCTAACTTCATGCTCGTGCTGTACGTACCATACTGTTTTTCTGTGAAAGAAAACATAGTGATGCATGAACTGATGATATATGGTTGGTGCAGGTGATGACTAATGGAAGGTTTAGGAGCGTGAAGCATAGGGTTTTGGCAGACACAGTAAGCTCAAGAATATCGATGATCTACTTTGGAGGGCCACCTCTGAGTGAAAAGATAACACCTCTCGCATCAGTAATGGCAGAAGGAGAAGAAAGCTTATACAAGGACTTCACGTGGTCCGAGTACAAAAAGTCTGCATATAAATCACGGTTGGCTGATTATAGGCTAGGGCTGTTTGAGAAATCCTTTCGCAAATGAAATGATTGATGAGCTCCCTTCCAAATTTAGCAAAGGAGAAATGGTTTCAGGGTTTTTGTCTAAAAGCTCAGAAAATCAGAATAGGTTGACTGCAGCAGCCCCTCCCTCTACTACGTACTTTGCCATAGATGGAAAACAAGTACGTACGTAGTTGTTTTCCTTCTTTAGATTGTAATTCATCTACTTCCTCTCTCGTCTCTTAACCTTTCTGTTTGTTTGTGGTTGTTACATTTGAACCAGAAATAAGTAACTGCTAGCATTAATGTGAGTTTATCACCTTCATGTGTTCTCGCTCAAATCTTATGTCAAGTTTCCTCAAATACAGGAGTGATGATCACATGTACAAAACTTATTGAAATACCTTCTGCAAATATCTAATTAAGTTATACAAATGGAAATGATATCAGGAAAAATATCATTCTAGAATCATTAATCGAAGCAACATCGTGTGTTACTAGTGTTCAATTTAGTGCTAGTGACGTCCGTGTTGAAAACGCAATACACATAATTAATCAAAAACGAATGATTTAGCAAAACTATCATAAAAACACAAATTTATGCAAAATAATCATTAATTTAATGTGTAACATACAACAACAAACACAATTTGCTAACAATATAAGATAATAATTTTTGTCATCGTTTCATAAGATATTAGATCTATGAAATGATCATCTACTTAACACATATGCTCCAAGCATTAACTCTGCTCTCAAAAGAGTACGTCGATGTCTCATAGGGAGATTAAATACAAGTTCATTGGCGTCACGAGCACAAAACTCTAGGTTTCGCTTGACAAGAAACTAACGAAGGCCCCTCTTAGTTGAGGTCACCTTTTGGCTCGTCAATTATAGTTTAAGGGTGTGTTTGTTACATGGGGACTCTCACAACCTAGCTTAATTTCACGAGAGCCCTAGACTATCTAGTATGACTTGGCTTCTTCTATAGTAAAGCCTGATCCACGTTTAATATCGAAGGATCCGAATGCCACAATCAAATTTCAGATCCTTTGTTTTTTCAGAAATAAAACTATAACATGTTAAGATAGGAATTCCATATTGGAAATAAGATAAATTCCTTCTATATTACTTGAGTTATGGTAAATTAGACATTTTGACACCTAATGTTTTAAATATGACACATTGATACATGAAATTAGATTTTATGTGACACTTTTATACTTATGTTTACTTATTTATTAAATATAAAGGGTAAAATCAACATTTACATATTATTTATCAAAATACATATATAATTTTATAGGTTTATCATTTTGGTATTCATCATTTTTGTATCTTTTACTAGAAAATAAATATGAATTAATTTTAAGTTTTAATTGAAGGTGAAAAATTGAATTTTCGTTTAGGAAATCTAGAATTGATTTAAATACCCATGAGAATGTTTTTGGCTAATAATTATAGCCTAGTAGAGTGGTTTGTGACACGGTTGAATTTCATAAACATAACACTGACTTATGCTATCAACATAACCTAAAAATATTAACTCAAACTCATAAAATGACTAAGATTTTAGGGTAATGAACACATAAAGCTCATATTTTATTATATATTTATAAATATATACTTGAATATCTATTTTACCCTCCCATTAGTCAATATAAGTAATGAAGTGTCATGTAAGAGTTTACTTTAGTTACTAAATTGTTATCTTTGAAATATTGGGTACCAAAATATTCAATTGGTCATATCTCAAATACTAGAGAGAAGGAATTTACTCTTGGAAAATATGAGAGATTGCTGATGGGTTCATATGAGTTTGAACCACTTCATCTATTCCCAAATAATTTTAAATGTGAACTCTATATTATTTTATCATTGTATCATAGCGGGTTACCCACACACACACACTCTCTCTCAATCCAATCTCTAACAATCTCTTATAACAAACATCCCCTACATGTTCATGTTGAAAAGTATTACCATAAAGCTTATTGTGTTAGGAGACGATACAATTTATTAAATTTGAACTAAATGTAAATAGTCACAATATATGACCAAAATTAAAGTATTACCATAACACTGTTGATTTGTTGTTCATGCTTCGATTTAATTGCTTGCGATGTTAAATTTTTATGATTGAGTTTCATGTATACTCCTATTTTACGATCTACCATGTATTTAATCATACGAAAAAACAACACAAAACAAAACATATATTATAAAAAGACATGTGATTGTCTCCATCAAATTTATTTTCCTTTGAAAAATAATATTAATGATAAAGAACATGTGATTTATTTAAAAAGAGAAAAATAATTTGTGTTTGTTCCCTTTTCTTTTATCAAACACAGTAAAGGAATTATTGTTTGCTTTTTTCCCAATCTGGAAAAGAAAGGACCCCAAAGTCGATACAAATGATTTCAATGTAAATCCTAAGTCCCCAGTCCCTACCTTCCCACGAAAATAAGAAGATTCTCTAAGGGAATAGTATCCACAGTACATCCCGGTCTCTTTCAGCTAACCATCCGAAACCAAAGAGTTCGCATTTGACCATCCAATTAACTCCAGGCACTGCGCATCAATTTCACTATCACAACCAGAATCATCTCATAATCGCTTAAAAAATTCAACCACCGGCCAACCAAAACCAAAAAGTCACAGGTTAGAGATTTTACTATTAATTTTTGTTAATTGCACATTCAAAATTATTAAAATGATGTATTAATAGTAGGCATGCATGCAGTACTCATTAGTTTAACGTAGTAAAATGAGTTCTCATAATTATAATTTAGTGTTTAAAGTAGTAACATGAGTTCTTAATTTCCTCGGATTTGGGAGGTGTCATGTAGATTCATTAAACTACTACGCAGAGGTGATTTTCGACATCAGATACTGATCAATCATTATACTGATGCTTGATCAGCTTCTCAGAAAAGTAAAGAAAAACGAGGGAGAGGCAAGTCAGGCAACTTGACTTAGCAAGTTCATCCTTCCATTACCTACGTACGTGCTTTGGCCAAGAGCAAAATAGAAAGATTAATCCAGGCTAGAAAAGTGAAACCATACAGATATAAATATATATACTGTATTCAGGCGACTACCAAATTCAAACTTCACCTGGTCTGTGCTGTACAATAATTTCCATGCGTGGTTGAAATAATTACCGATAAGCGAACAAATGGCTGTTCGTGGACTGATGAAAT
Source organism: Argentina anserina (assembly GCF_933775445.1). Classification (NCBI taxonomy): domain Eukaryota; kingdom Viridiplantae; phylum Streptophyta; class Magnoliopsida; order Rosales; family Rosaceae; genus Argentina; species Argentina anserina. The sequence continues at coordinate 4,556,149 of NC_065874.1, forward strand.
AAAAATAAGTAAAATTACTAGGAGTTATGGCCTAGCTAGCGCCAGTAGAGAGTAGCAGTGACTAAATGTACAGAATTGGAGTTATGAGAAGCTGAATCGACATTTGGCTGAGAGGTATATATTGTTTGAAGCAGTGGAAAACACACTTTTGAGTGTTAAATGTTAATTACCAGAATTACATGATGCCTGAGGGCTGAGGCTAGGATTGAGATGGAAAATTTGCTAGCGTAGAAGTTAAAATACTTTGAAATGCATGCCTTGATCGAGTTTCATTTGTGAATTGGATATCCATTTCTGCAACGTTTTAGCTGATCGAGTCGTCAGCAATGTTTTGTTAATTGCTGTAAACTTCATTTGGTAAATCATATAGAACAGCCAATAAACAGCGCATCCTTATCATCAATAGACACTCCTACCAAGTTTCAAGAGCATCTTTTAATTTGTAGCTTGATCTAATTATCAAGATATGTATGTTTACACGTACATCAATTTCCCATCTTCGATCTCATTTTCAATTAAAAATTGTTAACTTCTTATTAGCATCGATCCGCAACAGTGGGTTATCGGTCGTGCCCTACCTAGCTACATGAACTCAACGATGATATTGTCCAGCCTTTTCTCCCTAACTATACTTGATAGTTAACACTACTTACACTAGTCCTTTCCAATCTATTGTAAAGGATCGATAAAGCTTAGCTAGCTGTCAGTTACAATGGCTCCACTACTATATATGGCATACGTACCCATCCAGTAAACCACACATATATATGGATCAAAATCTGATCGTCTTCAGGGGGAGCATGCAGACCCACGCAGAGGCGGACCTAGCAGTATGCAGACCCAGCTCCTGCTGGGGTAAAATAAAAAAGCCACAACCCATTAGCCGAAGATCAAAGTTGGTCGTGTCACGTTCTCTGCTTTTAGTCATCTTTCTCTCTCCATTGTTCAACTCTCCCGTCAAGGAGACCACTTAGCCTCTAAACGCAAGTCTCCTCTTAACTAATTAGAGATTGAGAATTAAATTTTTGAATTAGAGTTTTTTTTGTGCAATTTTTTTAGTTTTTATTTTTTTAATTTTGGGTATTGAATTGTTCTTACTTGTTTAATATGAGATTGTGTTTTATAATGAATCTCAATTTCTAAATCTCATTGCATATTAAATAATCTAAAGTCTCAAACTCATGAAAATTTGTGTTTTACATAATTTAAAAATCCAAATCCAATGTGTTTTATATATTTTGTGATGGATGGTTTATTTATGAAATTATGAATTGAGATATAGATATTGTATTTGATCATTTCGAGTCTATTAGAGATTGTCCTACGCAAGATTGAGCATATAATATTTGTATTGAGATTATGTATTTTTTAAGTGTTATTTAATTTTTTTAATTTACAATTCTTATATTTTTTTTGATATCTTAATGAATATTATATAAGAATTATATTTTAACTTATATAATATTTTCACATATTCTCTGTAAATTATTTTTCGGCTCACCTAGCTAGTTTTGAGGGACTAGATCCGCCACTGACCCACAATAAACCAGAAACTCATAACGTGCAAATTCAAGTTTTGATACCCCTCCTTAGCAATTGCTTACAAATATGGAAAAGTACCTTATGCTGGTGATTGCCCTACTTGCTTTGCATGTATGAACTCAACAGTTCTGGAGTGGCGTAGAGACTTAATTATTACTTACGAACAATCAATCCTGTTTCAGCTTTTTATCAACCTAGCTCTACCACATATTCGGCCGACTGATAATAATATCAAGCTGGTGTAGTATATATGATTTGACGTCCTTCAGGGAAAAGTTGTATGAGTGGTCGTCATAAGGGTACGTTAGATGATTTATATCATGCATATATCAATCAACTCTGTTTATTTAATTTTTCTGGTGCAAAAATACGGACCGGGATCCCCTCTTAAGTAACCTCACATAATATTGCTTTATAAGAGAATATGAGCCGTTCAATGTTTGTCAACGGCCAAGATGTCTTCTACTCTAACTCAAACACTATTTACTTTTTGTCCATCCCTTTCTCTCATTCTTCCGTTCCCAAAATGACCGTTCTTCCCAATCTTACTCATAATCCGCGTCGAAAAGCTTAAACTTCTCAATTCTATTATGGATTTTTGAGCATCTCCGTAATGGGTTTGAGTTGAGAGTTGATATGGAAACATCAGGATGTATTCGAGATATGGGTTTTAAAAGGAAAGTTATATATTTTCAGGAACTAAACCGGGTAATATATATTACAAGAACAAGTAAGAGATTGATATGCTAAACAATGGATTTAATGTTCAAAACCAGAACATTTGGATTTAATGTCTTCCAATCCACCTTCCAATTATTTGACTTGATTTCTTGAACAACCTCCAAGCTAGAAATTTGATTAGACAATAACACCGAAAAGTGCAATAGTCGCTTCAGCTTCTGTAATCGAACCATATCTTGCTGGGAAACAAGTACCCGCAATCACACACGGATCAACATTACGAGTTACAACCCCAATGTCAATATTCGGAGATTTCAAAGCAAGGCCGGCCCTGGGCCTATACCTAAAAGGCGGCCTAGAGGCCCCAACCCAAGTAGGCCCCCTAAAAAATAAACCATGTATATTTTTTAGTTAAAAACAATATTATATATATAATGTTAAGGTGAAGTTGAGAGTTCTAGGTTTTCTAAATTTTCCTTTGCGGTTGCTGTGTTCTAAGTAATTTTTTTTCCAGTTTCATACGGTCATACTTTTGATATTGTTATTTCGTGGGCTATATCTATTATTATTTTTATCTTATTATAATTATTTGTCATTTGTTCCTCTATGAAAAATCAATTTTTTTAGTTTCCAGCATATTTGGGAATTGGGTAATAGAGAAAGAAATTATTCTTTCAATTATTGAATTCAACTATTTAACTTGATTTATCCCCGGTTGTGTTAAGGGGGGGGGGGTTCATTTATAGTTTCTTTTCTTTTTTGGTAAAAAAAAACTATTGAATTCAAAAAATTGTGGGTAAGTCTTGTCTATAAATTTCAATTCGCAAACTATCTTATGTTCACAAAAAAAAAAAATTGTGACTACATTAAAAGGTAAGGAGCCCTATCTAGCCCTAAAAATCTAAGGGTCGGCCTTATTTCGAAGAAACAACCATATTGATTTTGAGGATACCCGAAGGAGGGGAATCCATATAGGAGCAATGGAGGTTAGACTGTTCAATCTCACATCAACAAATGCGTCATCAACCTTCTCAACAAGTGAGATAACATTATCTGATAGTCAGCACTGGAGAAAGAGGCTGATGTTGATAAATGAAGGGAGAGACTCAGTGAGCAAGAAAATAGAGTAGTATTGGCCGTTGATTAACCCAGATTGTCTTATTATGCAATATTAGGAGAGGTTTCTTAGGAGACGATCCCAATTCCAAAAAGTATTGTGTTATCAATCGAAAATTGATCCATAATAGCGCATGGATCCCAAATTTGCCCATTGCAAACATTATTCATCATAAGACATCATATTTACTTATGCAAAACAGGGGATGAACAACTTCTACGCGCTTTCCCAGTCTGATCAATGTCCTTCAGAATGATGGCCAAAATCCACAAGAATATCTATAAACGCCAACCATTGGCGGATCCATGTGTGGGCAAGCCTAGGTAGCTGTCTAGGCTGAGTTCAAGATGCCGAGCGTAGAGTACAATGTTTTTCTGGAGAAAAGCCATACAAACATGGCAGAATCCGGTGAAGTATAGAGGTAGAAGATGACGGTGCAGCCGCGTGTCCTTTTTTTTCTCTGCTTTCTTTTGGCCTTCTCATTAATTATATATCAGTGCTAAAATACCGCATTTTAGTTGTAGGTTAAAAAAAACACGGAAGTTAATAAGTCATTTTGACTCCTTCGATGTAGTTTTGGTTTATCTTCCACAATCCTCATCGTCCTAGACCCCAATTTCTAGAAGACACAACACACTTTTCAACTTTGATCTCTCCCCCAAAGGTCAAAGTCCTAGAATTAATTCAAGTAAGTATTTGATTTAATACACTTTATTCGAATCAAAATATATTTTTTCATTTTTTTTCTGGTTCGTTCATTCGTTGGTTGATGACTTAAAAATTATTCGAATGCTTGATTATCATGTAAACTTGTTGCCTCATATTGATCAAATGATTTATGAGTTTGATATATTTGATTGAATTTGTTGAATTTAGTTTGATAGTTTAGCTGTACAATAATATTACATGAAACCCTAAATTGCTATTATAGCAACAGTTTGATTACTTATCTTGAAAGAATGATTTAATTTATTATTAATTTTTTGAAAATCTACCTTCAAACCCTGCACACTAAATAGTGCATCTTAGATTATGATTCAAATATTTGCTCAAGGGTCCTTATCAACTTCAAAACCATAAGTTTTCCCAAATTAAACGGAAGCTTTAACCCTTCTTGGTTGGATGATCTTCTTTCCCCAAAGTTTTGCTGTTTTTTATTTATTTTTGAATTGAAGTAAATTACATTTGTCACTTGAAATGAATTTGTAATATCCCAAAAATTTATAATTATTTTCTATTATTATTCGAATATATTTAAATTGGTGGTGATCCGATTATATAGTACGAGGGAGAAAACGAAAGTGTTCGATCGATTTATACATAGAAACGTTACCATGACAGGTCAAGAGTTGACTTTTTATCCGTTAGGACTCTCAGAAAACTTCACTCATGAAAGTCGTAGAGTTCGTCAATACGAATTCGTGGACACGTGGTACGCCTAAATCGGAGTTTGTATGAAGAAGTTACGAATCAAAAGATATTTGGACATTTTTGGAAAATAGTGTAAATAAGGGAATTAAAGAGAAAAAGGAGGAGAAAATCAGAAATTCAGATATGTACTGTTCATGTGTACTGTTCACCTAGAAAAAAACCCATATATTTTCTTCCCGAGCGCCCGACTTTGGGCCGCCAGATCTCCGCCGTCCGGCCACCATAGAGCGGCGCACTAGTCCTGTTTGAAAGGTTGATGCGTCCCATGTCGATTGTTAGCAGCGCCACCTGCCATCTCACCGCCGTTTGGGAGCGGTGAAGCCCGGAAGTTCTCCCGAAAGTGCACAGTTCGCCGAAGTTCACCTCGCCCGATCTCCCTCCTTTGGCCATCAATTGGTGAGATTCTTGTCCCATTTTGAAGGTCTTTTTCCATACTGCAAACCCTCTAAAAGATTTAACCCAAATCGTATTGTGCTAGGAGAACCGAAGAAAAGAAATCATAGAGTTTAAATTGGGGCTTTTTCAGTTTTTTGTTAAATTGAAGTGTTTAGGTTTGGATTTGGATTCTATGGTGAACTAGAAAGTTGTTAGGAATGTCATTTGAATTGTGGTGATGAAATTTGGTGGTTGGAAAACGGTGGATGCGCATAAACAGTGATTGTGAACAGTGTTTTCATGACCAGTGTTTCATGAACAGTGGTTTACGAACAATGTTTCATGAATAATGTTCAGCTGTAATGAAATCATCACCTGAGTTTTTACGTATCTTTTCTAAGCATTTTATCATGCTATTAAGTGACCGATGAAACGAGTGAGGGAATCGCTTTCGGTGTCGTGGAAGTTGCACGCAAGAAATAAGTTGAGTAAACCTCACAATGATCATCATGATCGAAGTAGTGTTATAATTATTGAATTTAGTTTGAATTGTTAACATAGTTATTGCATCACTATCTTATACAAATTGTTCTAAAAATATGTTTTGGTTTAAACTACGTGAACTTGATCATCTACAGTTCATGTGTAAGTGAAACGCTATTTTAATAAATAATTTTAAAAGGTTTTAATGATTATGGATTATGGTGAATGTGAGTAAATCTCATTATGACAAATCTACCCTTGGCGGTGATTCATATTTACGATTTCTTAAAAGATAAGAGCACTTTGTGTGACGTTCTTAACATGTTTTTACCCCCGTATGTACTTTGCTTAGTCCTTATTGTTGTAATATCGAGTCATTGAGTAGTAGTATGAGTTTTTGGCGGCATTGGTTGCATTTTTTGTGCTAAAACAAGTTGAAAACGTAGAAATTGTCAAGAGTCCTATTTAGAGTAGGATTCCCCGTTGAACTAGGAAACCTAGTTGAATTATGAGTCCTCATTATTTAATATTTTTGTAACATTTTTGATTTGTCGAGAATCCTATTTGCATTATGAATCATTTTTAGACTAGGAAACGTACCGTTTGGGAAAGTCTTACTTAAATTGAAATTATTATTCCGTAATTTTCCTAATTGAACTTTTCTAATCTACTAATTTTCTTGTTCTAATTGGATTTAAATGATAATACTAGAGTGGGACAAAAATAAGTAATGTAACAATTAAATAGAAGAAATAATCACGGAGGAGATGGAGGATGAGCCGTGAGAAAAGAAGAGAAAACAAGTCATGCAACAATTAAATAGAAGATGATTATTAAAGGAATATAACATGGCATGATTTAGGGAATAAAACATGGCATGGTTCAAGGAATTAAAGCTTGACATTATAATAGGAAGGAAGAGGCAACATCAAAATTCAAACCGTGCATACCCTCATTCTTTCCTCTATATATACATGGATTCACCTCTCAAAATATATCACTTCTTATTTGCATTCAAGAGCCAAACCTTTACCAAAATACTACCTCAAACATCATTCATCAAAACAACGAGCCATCTCCCTCATATACAAATTTCATCTCCATCGAAATCACCATTGAAGACATACCTCTAAGGTTCCTACAACATGTGATTCTCGCAACTCTTCTTCATGAGTTTGTTCGTTTTTGATTTTCTACAATACTTTGTCTATGAAGTAGTATGATGTTTGTGTGGGATTATTATTTTTTGTATTAAGAGTCGAAATGTTCAAATTGTTTTATTGGATTTTTAGATCTTTGCCGAATTGATAATTAATGAGTTTGTATTTCTATTGTTGTGTTCTAACCATCTTTCTCACACTTTTAGATAATTTTCAGATATGTGCATATGAATTAAGTGCTTGGATATAATCCCGAAGATTGTGTTTGAGTGTTAGATTAATCGACCATATTGACACAAATCGAATCATGCCCTAAGTAGGTTTGGTTTGTGTTGAATAAAATTTGTAAAAATTCTGGAAATTTGCATGTGAAACCATGGTGGGTGACGTCATACATGAAACATGTCTCCAACAAAGATTTTGTGCTTAAATGTAATCTTGTTTGATTTCTACTCTAAGTGTTATTGAATTCGATTGCATGCAAAATTAAATTAGGCCCTAAGTCAATCTAAATGTTAATTGAATCTTGCATGATTAGATGATCCCCTAAGACTCTAATTGTATTGGTGTCTAAAAAGTATGTAATTGGTCAAATTAGAATGCATGATAGGTTCGAACTTGTAATTATGTGATGTAGTAGTGAATTTAGTTTAAGTTTGTTAAAGAGAAGTCGATCATGTAATTAATAATTTAGGTTTTATTTTAGTAGTTAATAATCAATCTCAAGCCCCACATTATTTGTTAATACTAAAAGTTTAGAGTTCCCTTCAATTCCTCGGACTGAATAATCCTTACTTATTCTATATTAACGATGACATTTTACAGAGTTTATTATAGACGTTTTAAGTAACGACTTATCAACAAAAAATGGTAAATACGATACATATATATGAGTTGCTATATTATATAATGTTATGATTTTTATTTCCAATGAGATTATATTGTGGTGACTATATTTATATTGTTGTGTAAGAGTTGTTTGGTTGTAGTACAATAAACATGTGTTGATTGTTATATTGTACGTGGTTTTAACATTGAGTCTTGTTAAAATATTTTCTGGTATTCGGACATTGTTTGGCAGTAATCGGAACCAAGCCTTGGCTGAGTGTCAGTTACGATCAGTTAGAGCTCTAGTCTATCTGACAGTGTACTGCATGAGAGTTAACAGATGGGTTGCATAGGTCTCATGAGTACCATTGTTTTAAGTGATATTAGGTAACAAATAGGTACTTGGGTGTCATGAGTACCCATTTTTTAAATGATTTTCGGTAACCAAATGGGTTGCCCAGTGTCTCATGCTTACACATATTTTTAAATGATATTGGGTAACAGATGAGTTACCCAATGTCACATGAATACGTTTGTCTTTAAATGTTATCTGTCATATTTCCTTTGTATGCGATGTATGTTATACTATTGGTTTACTCATACGGGATGAAAAGCTTACCGGGTTTGTGTTTACAATTCCGGTGCACCAATTCGATGGTATATGAGATAGTTCTATAGGTGGGGATTAACAGATTCAGATGGCTTACTCTGAAGATTTATTTCTTCTGTTTGTGGTGAGGATTGAATGAATTTTATATTTCTATTGGTTATAATACTATAAACTGGTTATGTATTATTCAAGTCGACTGAGTCGTAGTGTAGACTCAGTTTCGATACACTGTTATTATAAGATGATTTCAATATATTTGAGATTTTTTTAGAGTTTTCATGACTTCGAATTTAAATTTTTATCATTCGAAATTTCAAAACTGTGCAAGAATTTGCAAGAGTACGTTTTCTATAATGGGATAACAAAAAACAAAATAAAGTTGATAGATTTAACCACTTTTGGTTGCTGCATGTCAGCATATATATAATTTCTAATCGGAATCTGGGTATCTTATTTGTTTCAAGGTACGTGCGGAAGTCCACCTTTGCTTATGCTCTTCATGAGAACGCATTATTGTTGAGAAAAGAATATACATGGCATATGGATGATATAATATATAAACAAACAAGATCAAATATATATAGATATATATATATATATATATATATCACCAGCCTGGCTATAAAGCTTGATATCTAACGTTGGAAGATATGTATGGTTCTTATGCTATCTCAATCAACCTTTAAGATACTGTGATATTAAGAAGGATACTGATTACTGAATTACTGATATAGTAATCGAAAAAGGGGGATCGATTACGATATATTTTGTAAAAACCAAACTAAATCGCACTGATCGATGACACACACCACTCAGGGTAGTGTATTCCAATTAAATGTTGAACCTATGTCCTATTTGAAAATACCCTTATCCAAAAACACACGTCTACAGTCAATTACCAAGAAAGAGGCTGTAGCACACAAACACATGTGATCAAGTATATATGGAGAAGTCATTTTCGTGTACCTTATGGAGAGGTCAATATGATGAACAAATCCAGCCAACACCAGCCCGACTGTAAGTCTGTGAGACCACAGGCGATAGCTACATTCGAGCACAGAACCAACCGGGTGGGGATTAGCTCAGGTGTACGTGCTGCGGCTTACCCCATTTCTAAGAGAAAGCGCGGAGCTATATATGCATGCACAGCGTACGTAGGGTCATATCTTGTCTCTTTTCTTCTCAGTTAACGATTTAGTTTCGAATTCTAACATGTAGGATCTAATATATTAAGACTTTCATCAAGAAACTGTCATATATAAAACAGATGAGTGCATTATTGTTTTTCCCTTTGAAAAAAAAAAACTTAGTTAGATTCAACCTGGAATTCGTTCATAACATGCATGATGCATGTCAATCTCAGACGAGATATTGGAGCTCCCTAAAAGGCTAGAAGACTAAAAAGCCGGGATAGAAACATTTCATGGTTAATGGCTTCGGCGTCACCATGTTATTAGTTTGGTCGAAAGCAACTCCCATTCCAAACGAGGAAAGCTGCATTACGCATCAATACGTGGGTTCCAATAAGCACTTAAGTGGCGTGGACGATGTTTATTTTGCGGCCAAGCTTTCGCTTCTAGAAATTAGCTTTTGGAATCTGAAAGTCCAAGCCTTGCTTGATTTATTCAACGACATTCCTTTTTGATCGAAGTAGGTTTCTTGGCATTCTTCCATCTTTTTGATCGACTCGAAAGGAGAATTCGAAGCAGACTGATCACCTCCTGTATTGGATGTCACTCTACTCGAATTTTGCCGACTTTTCTAGTTTTTGGTCCCTCAGTTCATTGAACCGTGTATGCATGATATCTTTTGACCAAAGCCTTTGTCATGAAAACATTTTACTTCTTAGTGTCTGGGTTGAAATCATCAAGGGAATGAAGTCAAGATCCTTCCGGACGTGCTAGCTAGTCTCAATCTTTAACTCTTTATGTATGTGGACAGCAAACACTTAAAAATATGTACAATTCCAAACTTAGGATATTCAAGATCTTGTACTTACAAGAATAACGAGACTCGGCCATCACGCTAAACAATGTTTTTAAAAACGATAGTGTGAAGTGTTGTATTATAAGCCATTCATGCATACGGAGTTAGCACTTTCTAGTTGGTTATAATCTTATAGCTAGAGCTTCTTTGGCTACAAAATAACAGATGGAACCCGTGATTTGCAAATTCGAAATTATTCATTCCAACCTTCCTTAGGTTCACTTCACAGAATATGGTATAAATGGTGACACACGATTCCACTATTGCTTTGAAATCTTGTACTTAGACGCATTTATCTGTTTGATCAAATATGATTATGTGTACTCGGAACACCACATGACATTGTATGTAGTGTACTAAACCAATCATATTACTCCATTATGTGATAAACATACCCGTGGTGATTTTAAATATGAATAACCAATCAGAAACAAACAAAGTAAAAAATAAACCAATAATATTAAAAAGATACTTTAGATGAACTATGTACTGGATACCTATAATAATTTTTTCAAATTATATATATGTGGTTTAGGGTTTAGCATAAACCCTATTAAAAAAACGATCTGGGCCGAAGCACCTGATTAGGGCCTAGACAGAAACTATTCCAATTTTGAACTGACCCAACTTTATTTTCCTCTTATTGGATAACCGACCACCGTGTGTCGGTTTGATTTGATTTGTACGATTAGACAGGTACTGAAGTGTTCGGCAACCAGCAGTCCACCAAACTAAATCGACTTCTTGATTAAAAAAAAAACTAAATCGACTTAATCATATAATTCTAATAAAGTTTTATAGGAGGTTATCCTTAAATTCTTATTTCATTTCATTTAATGTGATAAATAATTAGGAACTTATATTCATATCTTTAAAAACGATATTTAAATCTCCTTACTCAGTATATTTTCATTTTATTTTTATAGATATCTAAAATACTATTTAGACCTCTAAAGTTTTTCTAAAATGCTCATTATTTACTTTGATGTATCAAATCATACTGTAACGACCCTAAAATTTCGAGCATAAAAACTCAAAATATTAAAGTCATACAACACCAAAACAATCTCAACGAATCGAAATCATTTTAAATGCACAGCGGATCATTACTGAGTTCACAATACAACTCAGACAACCAATTATTACAAACCAAATTGTAAATCAACATTACATAAAATGGAAATGTAATAATCCTCACAATCTCTCACAACTCACAAATAAATCCTCACAAGTTCTCACACACAACCGCAATATAAACCTCACCACACTCAAGATAATGAACAACTTCGAGTCTCCGGAGTCGTCTTTCGATTCTCACTAATCGACACCTGCAGTAGTATCCTCTACACCATCGAATTGGTGCACCGGGATTGTAAACACAAACCCGGTAAGCTTATAGCTCGTATGAGTAAAATGAAAATATAACTCGCATATCAATATATATACGAAAAATCCACAAATCAACAAATATAAATATACTCATGAGTCAATGGACGGCCCATCTGGTTGTTCCAAAAATATATGAAATGAAAGTGCTCATGAGAAATCGGGCAACCCTTCTGGTTACCCAAATACATTTATAATACGGGTACTAATGAACGCTGGTACGCATCTGTTACCCCTCACATAGTACACCGCCGATATTGGGTAGCCACCTGCTACCCAACATCAAAACAATATGAGTACTCATGAGCCGATAACCACATGTTACCTCACATGCAGTACTCCGGCAGACAGACTAGAGCTCTAACTGTATCGTAACTTTCGCCCGGCCAAAGGCTAGGTTCCGACTTGCCAAACACGTACAATAATCTCACATCATATTGTACCAAAAATCGAGTCCGAAGACAATCAACATTTTAACAATCTCTATGTTAAAATCACGTACAATAATCACACCTCATATTGTACAATCAAAATCACAGGTTCTATATATAAATTTCGTCATCAAAATGACATCGTCACGATAAAATCTTAACAGTATATCATATAGCAAAAAATATATATATATATATATATGTACATATTTACCATTTATACAATATATATCTAATCCGCTATATCATATACATGTCATATTTCATAAATACGTTAGAGGACAAAACGTTTAACAAACACCACGAATAAACCACGTACAATAATCTCTCCTCATATTGTACAAATTAAATCACATTCTCAATACTTAATTCTCGTCATCGACATGACATATTCATAAAGGATTCATAACAGTATATAATATAGCAAACTATATATATATGTACTTATTTACCATTTATACAAATATATATATATATATATATATTCCACTATATCATATACATGTCGTTTTTCAATATTTAAAACTCTTGCAAAAATCTTGAAATCACCGCAAGGGTAGATTCGTAATTATGTGAGATTTTACTCACCTATCGACTCGAGCGTAATTCCACAATTTCCGAAGATAATTCCATTTCTTAATTTATCGATCACCTTAAAAGATAAAAAAAGAATTTAGAAACGTTTCGTAAACCTTTAAATGCCGAAACAGTAATAATCGGTTACTGTTCAGCAATTTTCGGTTTTACGAATTTACTGGTAACTGAGTACTATTCACTATGTACTATTCACGTATTTACTATTCATGTATTACTGTACAAATACACATCCAATACATATTTCTGTATGAGTACATGCTGTTTATGTATTTTTTGTATGTATAAATACTATTTAAATGTACGTACTGTCTCAGTAAATAATAATGACTGAATTACCCTTCCAAAATTACTTTTTACATTTACTAAAAGTAATTTACATTTATTATACGCAAATAAAATTTACATTTACCGTACGTAAATCACCTTTTTACATTTACCGTACGTAAAAATAAATTACAAAATTACCCTTCGGAAACACTGTTCACGCGCCATTCGCCGGCGACCGCGCGTGGGGCCCACGCGCCTACTCCGGCACCGGAGCGTATCACGCCACCTCCGTCCCAAAACTCTTCCTCTCCTCCTCCTTCCTACGGTCTCAGACTACTCCTAGGCTAACGCATGCACCCCCACGCGCCGCCTCTAGGCGGCGGTAACCCTCTCCTCCATCAATCTTCGATCTCACTCCAAACACACAAAAATCATCACAACAACCACACAAATCATCCCTAGCATGAATCTCACCTCGATTCGATGGTGGAGAGCTTGCCTTGAGCACGGTGGTGGCGAAGAAGATCGGCGCTGCAACTTGCAGAAACTGTGGCGACGTCGGGGGTCCTCACGGCGGCAAGGCACGGGCTGGCAGGCTGAAGGGTGGCTGCAGAGGTCCTTGCGATGTCGAAGGGCTGGGCGGTGCACGTCACGGCGGCCTAGGGAGGCAGATTGCCGGAGGCGATTTTCTGAGGTGAAGGAGAGAGTTTTCGGGGAGAGAAGAGAGGGATGCGGAGAGAGAGAGAGTTTCCAATTTTGGAAACCCTAGCTGATAAAAATCCATTTATATACTAGTTTCTAAAATCGGAAAACAACTTCTATCGTTAATAACTTTTACGTACAACGTCTGATTAGAATGCGTCACATATCCACGAACTCGTACCGACGAGCCCTACAACTTTCGTGAAGGAAGTTTTTGCAACCGAGCGACGGAATAAAAGTCGATATATACGTTGCGGAAAAGTAACGTTTTTCTAATTAAACGTTCCGAGAACGTTTCCGTTTCTGTTTCGTAAACTCGCAAACAATCAAATTCATTTTAATTGAATTTCAAAACTTATAGAATTCAAATCACACCAAATATTGTTTTGAAAAAAATAGGGTCATTACACATACTACTATCTATTAATTTATTTTCTACTATATTTCAAATTCAATTATTATATACAACTCTAAAAATATATAATAATCACAAAAACTATATTCTCGAATTAATTTGATCACTCTTCAGTTTTCTAAATTCATCATAAATTGGTAAATTATATTTTTCATTCATTGATGATAACATCAACGTATATGAAATATTTTAACATCTAATTAACGAGTTTTGTTCATCAACGTATATGAAATATTTTAACCTCTAATGAACGATTTTTGTTTTTTTGCTCAAATCGAAGTTTATGAGAAATTCTAAATAGTTATATAATTTATATATTAAATCGTCCACATTCAATTTGATGTTTATCAATTACATTAATTTTTTAACTAATGATATTTATCAAAAAAGAAGGTAATTAATTAAATCATTTAATGCAATTTGATATTCCATTTTAGATTGTGTAGAAATTAATATAAAAGATAATTATATACATTTGTATTTTATAATAAATAAGTAAATAATTATTTCATTTTTTGTATTTTTATTGTTATATGTTTTTTTTTGTAATTTTATATGCATTGGCGAAATCAAAACTATCTAGAAAAAAAAGGAAGATTCAAGTGTCATTTTGGGATGTATAAATAGAAGCTCCATAAATAATTATAGTAAAACGAAATTTCATTGAATAGAAAGAATTGAGCTAACACAACTATTACAACAGTCGTGTTATTATAATTAGAAGAATACGTAGTTTGTATGAAATTAGTGATTAATGTTCTAATGCTTTTAAAGTGGATTATTCTTCTTCCTTATCAAAAAAATTAATTGTTTTCATATTCAAGAGAATTAATATAGTAAACGGATTGAAATAAATATCAAAAAACAAGATCAAATCTCCGTTAGTCAAACATTTTGAACTAAATAGAAACTTCATTTTGTGATTGTGGAATGAGTGAAAGAGGGTGAAAGGTAGAATCAAGCTCTTTTTGGACATGGACAGATTAGTGTTTCCATCAGAATGAAATTATGATTCATTTGGTTTCATTTTCGTCATAAATTATGGTAAAATGAAATGACAGTATCACACACTAACAAGAAAGTATGAACAAACAAGCCACATGTTAAAATAAAAAAGAAGAGAGAGAAAAAAACAAGCCACACGTTCTACTTGATTCTGTAAGCTCATCACTGACCAGAGCTCCAGCTGTGTGAGAGAGACTGAGAGATTTGAATCTGCAAGTCTCTCTTTCTTCTCCACTCTAGATTCACCGGAGCAATGTCTGATGAGCCTTCAATCACTCGCTGGACCTTTCCGGTACTCTCTCTCTCTCTCTCTCTCTCTCTCTCTCCCAGAATAAAGATTCTATCTTTAACTCAAAAGTTTGAAACTTTGAGCACCTAGGACAGTAGATAGAACCTGAAATGCAAAACCCAAGTCTCTGAATTTGATTTTGTTTGGCTTCTTTGTTTTTTCTAATCCATGCACCAAGCACAATACAAGCTCAGTAGTGTGCTGAATATTTGATCACCCTTTTATAACTAGATCGAATCTGTTATCTCACTTATCTTTGTGAATTTTGCATAATGAGAATGTGTGATTGCGAATCTTGATCTGATGACTAGGATAGAATCAAGACGTCGTGGATCTGTATCAGCTAAAACTAACATGTACTTCTAGGATTTTAAATTGTTTTATGATGCCAAGTTTGGTAGAAAGAAACTGCCGGAGGAGACGCCGAGTGAGCAGGCAGCCACGAATGGAACTGTGAGCAATGGGGGAACTTCGGGTGCCACAGCGAATGGGAATGGTCATGTGAAAAACCAATCTGACTTGGCCATCTATGAGCGATATCAAAACCAGGTAATGCATTTGGTCTTACCATGTGAGAGAGTTGGTGATTTGGTGGTGGTATTGTTGCTTGGATTTTGTAGTGTCAGCAATTCGGTTTTGTTTGTAAATCATCATCAATACTTATTATTTTCAGGAAGCTGCACAGTCGAATGGAGTTTCATCTGATGCAAATCATGTGATTCCGTATGCTTCTCAGCTTGTTGTACCAGTCTTGTGTTGTATTGTGTTTATAGCTACTTTTTGGTTGCATGAGTCTTAGTTAAGAAAAGTTGGTTTGAGCTTACTGGTTGATATTCAATATATTCAGTCGAGCCCTACTTATACCAAGAATTCAATTGTAAAGAGGTTAAAAAGTTGATTACCATAATTTTCCAGTTTTAGGAGCATAAGTGATATGTAGTTATTTATGCATAAGTGAAACTAGAAATCAAAAAGTACCAGATGGTAATCACTACTTCTTCAATTTGATATGTTCTATTGAAAAGTTTGGCAAATCATGCCAACATCATCGAAACTCGAGCAAATTAATGCATGCATGAAGCTTTTGAGTAATATGGTTTTGCAGCAAATACCTAAGATGCCTTTTTCTATAAGAACGTGCTGAAATTTTATTTTCCCTTTCACAGGAAGTCTTTGCTTCCTGCTTTCGATTCAGCAGAAACACGTTCGTTAGCAGAGAGTTTATGCAGGTAATTTAACATGAAATTTCACACATCACCAAGGATGATATTTACTACCTTTGCTTAGTTTTATTGCATACTTGTTCTCCCAGTGACCAAGGATTATATGGTTATACACTCTTTATCATTCATCATGCATCATGTGTTGTGCAGGGATATAGTTCGTGGTGATCCAGATGTTAAATGGGAAACCATTAAGGGGTTAGAGAATGCTAAACGTTTACTTAAAGAAGCAGTGGTCATGCCGATAAAGTATCCCAAGTAGGTTTGGTTGATGAATACCTCATTAACTACAATTTTCACTTTACTATTACACGTCTTTATCCTTGCATCTGTCTTTTGCTATTTGCTTTCTTTATGTCGTCAAGTTCAAGAGGATCAAATTGTTGTATCTCTAGTTGATCTACTTGTGAAGCATGTTATTAGCATATATTCATACCGTGTGTATGTTTGACTATTTTCATCGACACACGGACCAACAATTTAAAAAAATGTAGGTTTGTTAGTTGGTTGGATTTGGTTTGAGTAAGTCAGTATGGAATCCCAATATGTCTGCTATTAATTTTTCCAGAGTTCCAATTATATTCTGGCGGACTTAGATAAAAAGTTTTAGATCAATATATGTACTTAAAGTACAAATATGCATTTCCCTCTTACACTGAATTGATATTTATGATTTAATGGTGGAGTATCGTAATTAAATCCCATTGTTGATCTAGCATATCCAAGCACATGTTTTGTTTCTAGCACATAATTATTCATATTTTTTTGATCGAATTTTAGAATATGAGATTGTCTTTTTATAATTCGTATAAAATGTTGCAGTATTGTTATGGCTGATATGATCCTTCCTCTTTCTCCAGGTACTTTACTGGTCTTTTATCTCCTTGGAAAGGTATTCTCCTTTTTGGCCCTCCAGGAACAGGAAAGGTGCACAATATTTCCCTTCTGTTGAATGCCTGCTCTTTTTTCATTTTCCAACCTTAAAGCGATATGTTGGACAATGAAGAAATATCTTATTCCTACTCTAACCCTCTTCATTAAGTACGGTTACACTAATTTACTAATTTAATGATGAGCTAACATTAGTCTCCCGTTCGAATCACATCTCTTATGAGCATTTTCGTCATAAAACATTGTAGACTAGATTGCTGTTCCATAAGTGACTAATTTTCAAAGATGAAAATGATTTTGTGATTCTGTTCATGCACCTCGTTTTTATTTTATAACATAATGTTTTGGACACTAAATAAAGCGTCACCTGCTATTGCAGACTATGCTTGCAAAGGCTGTTGCAACAGAGTGCAAGACCACATTTTTCAACATTTCAGCATCATCAGTTGTCAGTAAATGGCGTGGTATGTCAAACTTGAGATATTTTTTGAATGTTTTTGTTGGTCATGGTATTAAAATCAAATGTTTCTGGCAGCAATTTATATCAGGTATGATTCAAGTTTATATCTTAATGAATGGAAGCATATTACAAAGCCTAGGATAGCTAATGTCCCAGAGAAGTGATCAAAGTCAAGGAACCCTTTGGGATGGGTAGCATATTAAACATATATAGTTTAGCTAATTATGAAAGTGACACTTTTTGGTTGAAAATCATGGACGGCTAGTGACATCTTGTATTCTATCTGATGTGTATTGCATTTGTATATTTATCTTAGCTGCTTTTCAATTTCGAAGTTTGTTTGGCGTTCCAGGTGACTCGGAGAAATTAGTAAAAGTATTATTTGAGCTTGCCAGGCACCATGCACCCTCAACTATATTTATTGATGAAATTGATGCAATTATTAGTCAACGTGGTGAAGGACGAAGTGAGCATGAAGCAAGTAGGCGTTTGAAAACAGAGCTTCTGATACAGGTGATGTTTGTTTTTTAAGAGTGCATAATTCATTTCATTTGTACTGTAGCGATTAAAAGTCTATACTTATACTGCTGCAATTTTCATTGCATTTGAATTACATGTTTTTTTTTTACAACTTTTTATCCAGTCCTGGTGTTAATTACATTAAATTTGATCAATCAGTCTTGATTCATTGATATTGAAAGTCACTTGTTTTTTACATGTCAACGGTACTTTGTCAAATATTGATTGGATTTATTAGCTCACAGATGGATGGTTTGATGAAGACAAATGAACTAGTGTTTGTTTTAGCGGCAACAAATCTGCCTTGGGAACTAGATGCAGCTATGCTCCGGCGTCTTGAAAAACGAGTATCCTTGTTTTTTTTAAAAATAAATTATATAGTGTGCAATCATGCATGTTAGCTTTCTACAAACTATAGTGCTAGCTTTAGCATAAATCCTATTTCTATGTTTCATGCATGAGTATTGTGCTATCTGAAAACAGCATTTACATGATCAATTATACTTTGCATTCATTTATTTTATCAATCGAGTTCTCCATTGACCATGTCAAATTAGATACTTGTACCTCTGCCTGAACCTGAAGCACGTAGAGCCATGTTTGAGGAGCTCCTGCCAGTAGAACCTGGTGAGGAGGGGCTTCCTTATGATTTGTTGGTGGATAAGACAGAAGGATATTCTGGTTCTGATATTCGGTTGGTGTGCAAGGAGGCTGCCATGCAGCCCCTGAGACGCCTAATGACACTCCTTGAAGACAAAGAGGAAGTGGTGCCTGAGGAAGGTATGTGGCTTCAATCATATGACCCTTATTATATAAGTGAATTCTGAAGAGTTTTGATATCATTAATTTACTGCAGTCAAAAGGGGGTTTGTTTCAAAATGAGAGTAGAATTGGCTTTGAAGCAACTGAAAATATGCCGCATTGCTGCATACCTCCACCATTATAGTTACTTTTATGTCTAAAATGTCAAGGAATGCAACTTAATGCAACACTCGGAACAAATTCAGTTTTGGACTTTCGGGTTTTCAGTTTAGAATTGATAATTGTATGCATTTACTGGGCTTATCTGAAGTGAAGACATATCTAAATAGTGTGCTTGTTTCCGGATGTTTGCTGTTCTGGTTGCAGAACTGCCTAAGGTTGGGCCAATCAAACATGATGACATTGAGACAGCTTTGAAGAACACAAGGCCATCTGCTCATCTCCAGGCTCATCGTTATGAGCAGTTTAATGCTGAGTACGGCAGTCAAATACTCCAATGACGACACATAGCCAGATTTGTCTTGTTTGGAAAAATGTATTTTTCCTAGTGTTAGAGTGTTGTTATATTATCTGGCCTATTTGCCATCCAGGTATATGAGGAGTATATGATTTACATGAACCTAAATAAAGCTGGCTGTTTCACATGGTTATCGTCTGATGTATGAACAGGTTGACCATGATATCGTCCAGATTTTGGATTAAACAGCAAAAAATATTCCTTTCTCCAATTTGAGATTTTCGTTTCTATTTTAATTTTTATCTGAACTGCTATTTTTCACCTGACCAGTAACATCAATCTGAATATGATTTTTGATCAGTTTGCACCATATTGTTAGATCAGTTCTTAGACTCCTGAGTTTCTGTGCAAATGGCATGCACCAGCTGAAGGTAGAGTTTCATCCCTTTGGGTTGGTTTTCACTCAACCGAAACAGAAAGCTGATACATCTCGCCGAGCACCTGAGATTGGAGTTGTGAAAGGTATCTAGCAAATTTCACATTTCAGTCACTAATGGTGTTGATTGATCCCGAATATCTCACATTCGAGAAGCTCTTCAGTTGCAAACATTTCAACCTATTAGCAGTATAGCTCGCAAAAGAATCAGTAATTCAGTACGCGTTTTGTTCACATAGGATTACAGAAACTTTAGAGAACTTTTGAAAAGAAGCAGTTCTCAACATAATTCAGTGGACATATACGAGATTCAGGGCAGTCGGCTCTGTAAATTTTGAAGTGAGGATTCATCCGCCATGATATGCAGACATCTGATGTCCATTGATGGACCGCAGCAAATGGAACATACGTTAACGCAGCTTAATCATTTGATGTGCTGATGATAGCAACTCCAATGTTTCAAGCATGTACCACAGAGGCACAGATGCATGTCCTGCTTGTACGATAGAAGTGCAGTGAAAATAGGAAACCATATAACCTTGGAAAAGTTTTTAGACAATTCTTTAACTGTAGAATCTTCTTATAATAACGTAAACCGATTCAAACGAAGGGTTCCAACAAAAACTAGTACATAAGTAGGATAAAATATCACTAGGAAACCAACTCATTCAAAGCTAGGGAATTGAATTCACATTTTATTTGAACCCCTTCAGTGGATCGGCTGTCTTTCCAGATCTGGCATCAGTCCATGCTTTGGCAATTGTTCGCTTCATTTCTTCATCTCCTTCATTGTACATATTCTGCAAGTTACGCATACAGATGATACCATTATTAGCCCATCAGTCAGAGATACACGGTTCACATATGCAAGTGCATCCATATATATCATCAACAGATTTGATTACGTATTCTCATCATACAAAACCTCGAAATACATGAACTGACCTTCATCAAGTCCATAATTCCTGCCATAGGATCCTTCTCCTTATCCAGATTCGGTTTCAGCTACAAGATCAACATATGCCTGTGTTAATTCCAATTCTGCTCTTGATATAATTATAGGAACAGACTGAGAAATAAATTACCTTGTCCTCCTTGTAATGCAGATCCAGCCAATGCTCCTTTGAAGCTTTAGTCAATGTGATCACAACCCTTGTAGGCTTAACTAGCACCTTACAGTTCTCTGGCAGAATCTTGTTGTGAAGTTTAGGTATGGCACATCTGTAGTTCTTTCCTTGGACATCATGCAATTTGATATCAAAGGAAGTAGGTTTTATCTCAGTCTCCATTTTCTCCTGATCAACTCCCTCCAAAAATATATATATCTGCGAGAGGAATGAAAAACAATCAAAACAGAATTGCTATAATGACATCAGAAACATATAAGCAATTTAGAAATCAAACTATTAGTGCCTGATTGAGAAGCAGCACAAGTTCTCATGTGAGGATGCAGTGGAATATTGTTTATCCGAGCTGTTTGTTCTCAGAACATGCCAACAGATATCATAAAACTTTATCTAGGCAACAAACACAAAGTAATCACATTACCTTGACTTTATCAGCATCTTGCTCCCAGCTGAATGACCCGAGTGTAACATAATTCAGAGCTGGAGAGGAAGGCATCTTCACTCCAGTAGAAATAGGAGCAGGAATCGGCAAGGTAGGTTTTGGAGCAGCCTCTTTTGACAACTGTGCAATCATCAAACCAGATTAGCTTCTATGAGCAGTTAAGTACTAAGCAGAAACAGATACATCCTCAAGCCCAATTTAACAACCCTAGAGAGGTGTGCTAAAAGTGAATGTGATGAGGGCGGATTTATAAAGACCATACAGTCTTGGTCTTTAAAGAATTTCAATCTTTCAGATGCTGCATTACTAAGGCGTTCAGGAATTATTCAAAGATTAAAGATTCTAATTGTGGTAATTTAAGCTTCACAAACAAAAGTAGCAGGAGCCAATTATTTTACCAACAACATAATATATCAAATTACAATAGTTGATTCATACTTCTTACTATACTTCAAATGAATGTTTTCATCTCTATATATATGTTATATATCCATTCATACATGTAGCTATACAAACATTCAAATAGACTTGGCTGATACATTACACATGATTACAGCTGTTAGTACACCATATTTGTACACAACAGCCATTCACGATGCCAGTCAAACTCTGTCAATGCTCCATTTGAACCAGTGCTAAAAATCTAAGCTTTAACCCGTCTATTATTCCAAGCAAAAACTTTCATCATTCACAGTTACACACAAAATATGACACATTCAAATAAACTCAATTCATGTTCTTCATAAGCAAACGCAACCCTGATCAGTATGATCACTAATAATCAAAGAGCTCCATTGAAACCATAGCAACTGCTTAAAGCACTCCACTTTTCACACATTCAATTGAAAAGAACCCATATCCTACTGAATTCAAACAAACCCAACTTCAAATGACAATCTGGGGTGTGAATTTTTCAACTCTGTATCATCATAAAGTTCGTTTCTTTTTTAAGAAATACAACGAAAACCAGAAGAAACAGAACTGAATTTAACCTTTTCCAAGTTGCTGATTTCGGAGGAGATGAGATTGAGGATACGAGGTCGTTTTGCAATGCTCTGAATATGTCGGAGCTCATCCAGATCCAGCGCCACTTCTTCTGCTGCCATTTTTTTTTTCTGGTTTCTCAAGATTGCTAAACAGAGCGGCTCAGTTGGTTTTTAGATGGGTTTATATATGGTGTTTCTTTTTATGGAAATTGCTAGAACCTTGGGGAAGGAATTGAGAGGGACAAATTGGGGCGTTTTTAATGAAGTTTATATATATTTTAAAAAAAGAGTTTTTTTCACCAATAGTCTCTCAATTCTGGTGTACCTACTAATGTGATACCTCAACTCTTAATCGTACCAATGTGATACCCAGACTCTAGTATTGCTATCATTGAAGTACTTCCGTCAGTTTTTTTTCAACTTCTCCGTCATTTTGGTGACGTGACAAGTACGTGAGGCCCACAAAGAGGTTTAAAAGACAAAATTAACCCCATCTGAGAGAAGCAATGTTTTTCCCGCCCTTTACCTTGAGAAAGACACCCAACAATTCCAATTTTGGCGCCAATTTTCCCTCTCTACTCCTTAATTTGTGTCTCTTATCTAAACTAAAGAATTACCGCCAACCAGTCGACCACAATCTGATAAAACCTAGATCAATCTCATTTTCTATTTTTACCCTAGCACTTGTTAAACTAACAGAATAAATATAGAAATTTATATGAAACATCTCATTTCCACAATCTCATAAGAATATAGAAACACATAACTTAACGAAATTCAAATACATGTGTTAAGTACCATTAGTTGCCACCTTTTATGTTGATCTGCCATGATTTTTTCTTGTAAGAACTAATTGTACTTAAACATGTAGTTGAATTTCGTTAAGTTATGTGTTTCTATATTCTTATGAGATTGTGGAAATGAAATGTTCCATATAAAATTCTATATTTATTCTGTTAGTTTAACAAGTGCTAGGGTAAAAATAGAAAATGAGATTGATCTAGGTTTTATCAGATTGTGGTCGACTAGTTGGCGGTAGTTCTTTAGTTTAGATAAGAGACACAAATTAAGGAGTATGGAGGGAAAATTGGCGCCAAAATTAGAATTGTTGAGTGTCTTTCTCAAGGTAAAGGGCGGGAAAAACATTGCTCCTCTCAGATGGGGTTAATTTTATCTTTTAACCCTCTTTGTGAGCCTCACGTACTTGCCACGTCACCAAGATGACGGAGAAGTTGAAAAAAACTGACGGAAGTACTTCAATGATAGCAATACTAGAGTCTGGGTATCACATTGGTACGATTAAGAATTGAGGTATCACATTGGTAGGTACACCAGAATTGAGGGACGGTTGGTGAAAAAAACTCTTTAAAAAAACACACCGGTATCTGAACTCTTTTGTTAATATTAATGTGGTAGACTTATAAAAATATCAATATATTACCCAAACTCATTATTTGCTATCAACGAGGGGCCGTAGGCTATTTTCCGTCATGAAGCCGTCAATTTGCTCACGTGCGCGACACGTGCCCATTAAAAAAAAGGACATAAGCGTCTGCAAGCGTTAGCGCTCATTGTTTACCATCCATTTGGCACTGCATATTGTTTTCATCGCCTGGGTTTCGATATAAAACAAGCTTCGAGTTCCTCATGTTCCTCACCATTCACTCAAAGATTTTTGCTTTTAGTGCTCTGTTTTCAGTAATCTGCCTTTGCTCTTCTTTGTAGTACACTTCCTTCCGTATTTGCTTTTACCAAAATGGCCTCTTTCATGACCCTAATTCCACCAAATTGCGACTACTAGGTGGAATTTTGGAAGTATCTTGATTACAATTAAAGACGACTCTGACTTGAATGCTTGATCCATATTTGTTATTGTGTTTTCTTCCATTTTTTAATCTCTATTTTAAGAGTATTGATTTTGTTTTGGTAACTGTTTCATTTGTGATCAGTGAGTTGGAATCAATAGATCTTTGAGTACCAGATTTGAGATTCCACATGTCAATAATCTCGGCGACAAGGTGACAAGTCGAATCAATGCAACTTGAAACTTATGGATCACTCAACTATTTGCTGAGGACCGAGGAACATAGTGTTGTAAATCCTGTAACGGATTCCATGCAAACACATTGTGTAAATCCTCGCAGCAACCTGTGCTATTTGTATGAAAATGCCTCAGTTACTTGCTACAAATCAAGGGACTAAAGTCAGGCAGTGATTACTGCGCTTTACCTGCATTACATGTTTGTCGATGCCGTTTGTCAATATATAAACTTGTATGGTTCGATGGCTTCAGAGATGCAATAGTGGATGAAGATAGTACTTGTATATAACTTAAATGTTAATCGGTGTTCCCAAAATATAAACCTATAACATCAATGACTACTGCAATATATAGCTAGACCAATGCTCCTGAGACGGGGAGGCATGAACAGGTTCTGTAGCGTAGTTACTAGTGAAAAGCCCATGCAGTTGCACATGGAAGATCCCACCCAACTAATTTTGAATCTTTCGGTTGTTGCCTCAGCTGCCAATCCTGCAGCATTAACACACAA
Organism: Argentina anserina; assembly: GCF_933775445.1. Taxonomy (NCBI): domain Eukaryota; kingdom Viridiplantae; phylum Streptophyta; class Magnoliopsida; order Rosales; family Rosaceae; genus Argentina; species Argentina anserina. The sequence goes on from NC_065874.1 coordinate 4,581,309, forward strand.
CTTGGTTTAGGGTTCAGTTGAATTCAAAAAACATTGAGTTGAATTAATGTTGAATTCAACGAGGAATCTCCTTGGCAAGCATTTAGAAAATGTAACTTCAAACAGGTTCTAAATTCCAATGCCTGACATCTTAGGGAAGAGTCGATTACTAAAATTGAAAATGAAAATTATGTCATAAGCCCTTGCAAAGAGCATGATATAACAGATCTAGGAGATTAGAGAGGCCACTTAATTTTTGGTTCTCTCCTTTTATTTTCTTCAATCGACTTTTTCCGTACCTTTTTTTCTCTCTCTTCCCAGTGTTGTTAATACTGCATATAACTACAAATAAGATGCATTCATTTGTATTCATATAACTACCTTTCATTCTTCTATCTGCACGCACATTATTAAAATTTCAAATATTTGCACATCCACAGTTTTTTGGTCACCAACAAAAGAAAAAAGAGCAGAGAGTGACACTCACTCTTCTTTATAGTTGCCATGTTGTTACCATTGTCAGAGCCACTACAGAAAGCATATGAATCGCTTCCCAAAGGACAAGCTTCAAAAGATGCATGTCCTAGCTGGGATTGCAAACTTGTTTTTGTAGTTTGGTGCAACAAGTCACTTGAGTAGCATCTGCGGAACACAACTTCTTTTGAACCCTCAGAGTTTTTGGGAAACACCACCTTGATTGATGTTCAGGTCGATGAAAAGATGAGACCTGGCAGTCTTGGTTGCTTCCCTCTTCCTATGAAGTATGAAGCTTTAATCCAGTCGATCCTACTATCATCTATCTTTTTCTTCATATCGTTATGCTTCACTGATCCGTTTTCTTCTGCATGGATCTTGTAGGTGGGCTCTAGTGAAAGACGAAGAAGTTACCAAGAAAATGGTGAACTTCATAGAGCTCAACACCATCCGCATTTCGAGGGATTCACAGCTCCGAGCTGCCAAGATCTTGGAAGTGATAACTAGCACCACTGAAAAAGTTGGCAGCTCAGATTCAGGGGCATCCTTCTTTGAAGTTAGCTACTACCTCTTGGCTAAGAGGTGGCGGCTGCTTCGAGCGGCAGTGAGCAATGGCAACATGTTCAGTCTGCCTGAGTTTTCCCCGGGATATTGCAATAGAAGCCAAGAAGGTGATGCAAATTTGATGAGACAGAGCTTCGTTTGCAGCAGACAATGATGGGCGTTGTTGACTTGTGTTTGGCAAGCAGCGAGTCTGATCCTTCAAGCTCTATTTTCGGTAACGGGGCTCCGGCAACATTTGGCACTGTTGCTTGGCGGGAAGATATGAATTGGGACGCAACTTAGAAATTAGAGTTCGGCTGAGCTTGAGTTTTCTATGAAACGAAAAAAAAAAAAATCTCGGTTGTGAAAAAAGTACACTTTGAATGATCCTTAGTCATTAAATACAATATAAGAGTAAACTAAGTAAATCTAATTTTACGGTTCGATAAATTTTCAAAGTCATAAATCACCATCTCATTGTCAACAAAATCATAATACTCTTTTTTAGAATCATCCACTGGACTGACTGAAGACTTTAAAGGCAATGGTGCATCATCAAAGTTTGGAGAAGCTACGGAAAGAGTCAAAATTAGATTTGAACTTGAAGATGAGACATTAATTATTGGATACCATCTAGTAAGTTTTTTAAATTGCATTGACTTCGGCATTGAATCAGACAATTTATTAGAGACTACCTACAAATTAAGAAACAATTATTATATTAGACAAAATATACCAAACAAGGCAAACACAATAGCAAGGCAAACACAACAGCAGGGAAAACACAATATCAAGGCAAATACAAAAATCCATATTAATTGTGAATTTGTAATAGAAGTCATAGAACCTAAAACTAAATTAAATTAGTGTAAATCAATAAGAAGTATAAATTTTAGCAATAATCATTTGACAAAACTTAGAGTTCATACCAGAAAAAAGCATAATCAAATTCCCAATTTAGTATTTGAAACCAATACACCATTGTTTGATTTGTCACTCCATGCATGCCTCTGTCCAACCGCCATAGACTCTAAGCAAAAACCCAAGTACCAAACAAGATTAGAAACAAATTATAAGCATAATCAAGTCAAATAAGAAAACCCAATTGAAAATAATCTTATATAAGCTTACAATCTGTTGATAGAATATGAGAGAGTGAGGTGTAGAATTGAATGCGCAATAGTGATGGAAAGACTATGAGGGAGGTGAGATTTTGAATCTTTGATTAAATGATTGAAATTTGGAGAATGCATAGCAGTGAGTAGTTAATAGAGAGTGAGGGACTAAGAGAATTGAGAGTTATATCGGGAATGATAGAGAGAGTGAGAGTATTAGTGATTTAGTGTAGTATCAAGCAGTTGATAGAGAGTGATGGACTTAGAGAACTGAGAGTTATATCGGCAATGATATAGAAAGTGAGAGTATTAGTGATTTAGTGTAGTATCAAGCAGTTGATAGAGAGTGAGGGACTGAGAGAATTGAGAGTTATATCGGGAGTGATATAGAAAGTGAGAATATTAGTGATTTAGTGTAGTACCAAACAGTTGATATAGAGTAAGGGACTGAGAGAACTGAGAGTTATATCTGGAAGGATATAGAGAGTGAGAATATTGGTGATTCAGTGTAGTACCAAGTAGTTGATAGAGAGTGAGGAATTGAGAGAATTGAGAGTTATATCGGGAAGGATATAGAGAGTGAGAGTATTAGTGATTTAATGTAGTAACAAAAACATATATATATATATATACCTAAGTTTTTTTTTTCCCCAAAATTCTCGGTTGGGCTTGAGTCCACCCACCTCTTGCCTTGGATTCGGGCTTGAAGATAAGGTTATTTTGATACTTCTGTCTTTTTTAAATGGGCACGTGCCGCACACGTGAGTAAACTGACGGTTTCGTCCCGCAAAATGGCCTCTGGCCCCTCGTTAATATCAAATAATAAGTTTGGTTATCATAATGATAGTTTTATAAATTTGAGTACCACATTGACATTACCATCAGAATTCAGCTACTAATGATGATTTTTTTTCTATTTTAAAGCTTAAGAAGGTTCTAGTGATACACTTATGTCATTAGGGCTTATTTTTTGGGCTGGGAAAAGGAGACAAAACTGATGAGCCCTTTAGTTTCTCTACACCAGCCCACTGGTGATCTTGATCAGTGAACTCGGGATGTGTTCTTAACCAATAGAGCTACAAAACTCTCGAAAACACATTTTGTTTATTTTCGGATTTGTATATCGTCACAAGAACTTACATTACGTGCTATTTTGTACGATGCTGCAATGGTGTAAGGTACAAACTAAAGAGAATGGGATAGTACAACCAAAGCATCATATGCCTAATGTTGAGGATTGGCAATTAGAATGTTCTGAAGCTGCTTTTGGAACATGGCTCTTGTTTGGTAATTGGAAGCCAGCTTTCTGTTCACTTCATCCTTCATGGCTAAAAGCTCAGACTTTCTCTTCTCAGCTGCAGCTATCTCACTGTTACTTGTGCAATTGTCACTGCCTTGAAACTCCACAAAGCTCGACTTGACCTGAAATTTTCACTGGTACCCACATGCGTCAATAACATTTTACAAGAGTCGAACTTTCATTGTGAGTGTGACGATACTACTAGATATGTGAATCCAAGTACAACTACCAACTAGCCTAACATATCAAAATCGAGCTTTACATATCAAGTAAAGTGAAATCCGACCACCGTTGTAATTTTTGTGATCAAACTAACTGCATTGCTAGAAAGACAGTGAGCAAATAAGGGAATCTAGGGTTCCAATTTATAACCTCATTGATGCCACTCCTCAAATTCTCAATCTCCAATTGACATTCCCAACCAAACTTCTCCACATTTTGCTTAAACTCCATCATTTCAGACCCTTTCACCTCATAGTACCTCCTCGTCTCCTTCAAGCTCCTCCACCTCACTCTTCAAAACCCTAAAATTTCCAACCCCAATTTTCAAATCCAATTCAACCAAAATTTCCAACTCCAATCAACCAAAAACCATAATCAATCAAAAATTCAATACCTGAATTTGTCTGAATAATTATGAGATTTCGCGTCGAGCCGTTCGATCTTGGACCAAAGCGCCCAGATCTTGAAGCTTTGGGCTGTGATCTTCTGCTCCAGCACCAAGCACCGCTGCTCCATCACTCCCATGCCCGCGAGCTTCGACGCCAGCTCCTGAGACTTGTTCGCCTGTGCTTCTTTCTCCGCCTGAAAACGAAGCTGGAATTCGATAAGATTGTGGTCGTCGGGAAAAGGTCATTTCTGTTAACGTAATTCAAGGAGTAATCAAGGGCGTGATTTAAGTAGTAATCAAGGGCGTGATTTGTGGTAGGACTCTTGTTAGATTATATATAAAACAATTTTGTGTAAGAAGTAATCAAGCAATATACATTTCTACTTGGTATCAGAGCCAATTTTTTCTTGCTCTGTTTTTTCTGGGTTTCTGTTTTTCTTCGCAGTTGTGTGAACATGGCCGACGAGGTCCGATCAGTCCAAAATTTGGTGCGAGCCCGGCCGACGAGCTCGCTGTCACCACCATCTCGGAGCTCAGCTTCGCTCTTTAATGTAGGCGAAATCCGGAACCGCTTCACCTTCACCTATTCCTCCTCTGGCGTGTTAAACGTACCAAGCCAGACCCAAGTCTTCTTCCACGGCGCCTCTTCCTCGCTCCTCCCTAATCTTGGCAGCGTAGCGACCCCACGACCTCACTCCTCGGTAATGAGGCTAGCCGGAAATAGAGCCCGCCATGAACACAAAGACCTGAGCTTTTAGTTTCCTCCGCCGTTGCCGCTGCATCGAGCTCTCCACCGCACCGTTGGAATCGCCGCCGTTAACGGGTTTGCTGAGCTTCAAGCTGGTGTCGACCAGTTTCAGCAATTCCGAGTCGCCGAGCTCCAAATTCGACCCGACACGGACCAGATTCGATCCGCCCGGCCCAGACCAGATTCGACCGAAATTTGAAGTATCTGTCAAGAGTTCTGACAGTGGTTCCTTTGGGGGAACCAAACTCAATGAGACTAATTTTCGTAAATGGAAGAGAATTATGACATCTCATTTTCGAGGAATACACAAGATGAGGCATGTAACCGGAGTAACTAAGGCTCCTAGTGCAGATGTTGTTGTTGCCTACACTAAGTAGGACGACGATGATGGTCTTGTAATGTCAGTCTTGTGGAAAGCTATGAATGAAGAGATAGATGATCGGGTGGAGGCATGTGACACTGCGTAGACAATATGAAAGACACTTGAAGGCTTATATACTAATGACTCTGATTTCATACAAGTTCATGAGTTAATGTGCACAACTTTGGCGATGTAACATGATAGGCAACCGGTGGCGCAATATTTCACCAAACTAAAAAATATTTGGGCTGAGATTGATGTGAAACGTCCTTGCATAATCAAGAATCAGGAGGATATTGTTTGGTACCAAAAAGAGAAGGAGCTTGAGCGAGTTCACCATATCCTGAAAGGTCTTGATGCAAAGCATAACAGTGCGAAAATGGAATTGCTCAGAAAAACCGAACCCCCTAGCCTAATTACAGCTTTCACATATATATGTAAGGATGAATATCAACAAGAGAGTCTTCATCAGACACAAGTTGAAGTTTGCAGCCTTACTGTTCGTGCTAGATCTCCAGCACCACCCCTTCGGCAGGCAACTTCAGCTCCACTTCATCAACAAGGACCACCACCAGGCTTCAGAATCAGCCCCGCCCTCCTTGTTCTTATTGTCATGATACTAACCATGCTTGTGCGACATGTTGGAAGTTGTATCCACACCTTAGGCCTAAGAGGCCTAATTATCGTCCCAAGGCGAAATTAGTTATTCAATTCGTCCAGGAACTATATATCTATGGTGTGGTTGGACATGATCATCATACAACATGAGGAGCAATACCTGCCGCATCCATAGCTGGTCGTGGTAAACTTGGTATGGCTTTAAATATTTCTCTAACTTTGTTGGTTTTGAAACATGGATTATTGATTCTAGTGTGTCTGATCATATGACTTATGAAAAATCTTATTTTACCGTATTGTCTCATCCACCAGTACCATATGTTACTAATGCTAATGGTGAGACATTTCCCGTATTAAGAAAATGGTCAGATCATATTACTCCCACAATAGAGCTTCAGAATGTGCTATATGTATCTGCTTTATCTCATCATTTGATATATTTCCCCTAATTGAACACTGACGCTAAGTATTTTGTGACATTTTTTCCTATGTATGTGATATTTCAGCATTTTCTCACCGGGGAGTTAATTGGTCGGGGTATCTGAGAGGCCGGTTGTTTTATCTGGATCTGACATTTGGCATCGTCACTTAGGGCATCAATCTTTTATTGTTTTAAAAAAATCTATGTCTACTTTGTTTATTAGTGTAGATGAGTCATTTTTACGTTGTGAAACATGTATTTTGGGCAAGAGTCATCGATCTACTTATTCCCCTAGTACTTCTAATAAACATATTATTCCTTTTAAATTAATTCATTCTGATATTTGAGGACACTCCAAAGAGTCTACTGTGTCAGGAATGCGGTATTATGTGTCATTTATTGATGATTGCACTCGTCTTTCATGGATTGTTCTCCTCAAAACTAAAAATGAGGTTTTTCCGGCTTTTCAAGCCTTTTATACCACTGTTCAAATACAATATAATGCCACAATTAGAGTTCTTCGTTCTGATAATAGGGGGAATATGTGAATCGTGCCTTTCATGAGTTCTTTAACACACATAATTATTCATCAAACAATGTGTCCTTACACACCTGAGCATAATGGAGTTTCTGAAAGGAAAAATCGACATTTTCTTGATATGGCTCGATGTATTCTTTTTAGTGCCCATATGCCTAAGTACATTTCGGGTGATGCTGTCATAACTTCCGCCCACCTCATTAATCGTCTTCCCTCTCGTGTCCTTCAGGGAAAAGTTCCATATGAGGTGCTGGCATCTCATGTCTCATTACCCTCTTTTCATAATCTTCCTGCCCGTGTTTTCGGTTGTGTTGCTTTTGTCCATCTTCCAAAATATCAGAGGTCTATGTTGGATGCCCGGGCAGTTAAATGTGTGTTTGTTGGGTATGGAGGACATCAGAAAGGGTACCGGTGCTATCATCCACCTACCATGAAGTACTATGTCACTATGGATGTTACTTTCTTTGAGGACATGAGGTATTTTCCCTCTTCTGATACTACTCTTCAGATGAAGAATTCATATTTTGAAGAGTTGTATCTTAGAGAAGGGGAGACAAGTAACCCAGTAGATATGGTGACATGTTCAATTGAGATTACCAATGTGTCAGCTACACAGGCACCACCAGATGATTCTGGTGTAGTAACTCCAGAGATTCAGGTACCAGAAGATGACAACACAACTGCCCCTCATGTCTCCCGTACTACTGTTTATACACCTGACCAATGCTCTCCTGGTACAGAAGGTCACTCATATGAGGTTAGTCATTCTATTGAGGTTAATACTAGTGAAGCTAATAGTAGACAATATGTCTTGCCAAATAGGTATACTCAGGGTCAGCCAACAAAAAAATATGAACCTACCCTTCAGGCTAAAGCTAAGTATCATGTGGTAAATTTTATGTGTACCAAAAGATTGTCTAAGTCATATGATTCATTTGTGAATCAAATATCTACTGTATCAGAACCTAACAAAGTGTATAATGCATTGGGAGATCCAAAATGGAGGAAAGCAATGGAGGAATAGATTGAAGTATTACAAAAGAACAATACTTGGGAGCTTGTATCTCCACCACATGGCAAGAAGACTATGAGATGTCATTGGGTGTTTACAGTGAAGCATAATCCAGATGGGTCAGTGAGCCGATATAAAGCACGCATAGTAGCAAAGGGGTTCACCCAAACATATGACATAGACTATGATAAGACATTTTGACCTATTGCAAAGATAAACACTATTCGGGTATTGCTCTCTTTTGCTGCTAGCTTAAACTGGCCACTTAGACAGTTTGATGTTAAGAATGTATTCCTTCATGGAGAACTTACAGAGGAAGTGTACATGGATCTTCCGCCTGGATATGTGGCCGCTTCTCCAAGTAACTTTGTATGCAGATTGAGAAAGTCTTTGTATGGTCTTAAACAGTCACCTCGTGCTTGGTTTGGAAGATTCTCACAATTCATGAGGAAAATTGGCTACATACAGAGTAATTCAGACCACACATTATTTCTCCAACATCAAGAAGGGAATGTAACAACCCTAATTATATATGTTGATGATATGGTAGTTACTGGGAATGATACTGTGAGATGTCATTGGGTGTTTACAGTGAAGTATAATCCAGATGGGTCAGTGAGCCGATATAAAGCACGCCTAGTAGCAAATGGGTTCACCCAAACATATGACATAGACTATGATGAGACATTTGGACCTATTGCAAAGATAAACACTATTCGGGTATGGCTCTCTTTTGCTGCTAGCTTAAACTGGCCACTTAGACAGTTTGATGTTAAGAATGTATTCCTTCATGGAGAACTTACAGAGGAAGTGTACATGGATCTTCCGCATGGATATGTGGCCGCTTCTCCAAGTAACTTTGTATGCAGATTGAGAAAGTCTTTGTATGGTCTTAAACAGTCACCTCGTGCTTGGTTTGGAAGATTCTCACAATTCATGAGGAAAATTGGCTACATACAGAGTAATTCAGACCACACATTATTTCTCAGACATCAAGAAGGGAAGGTAACAACCCTAATTATATATGTTGATGATATGGTAGTTACTGGGAATGATACTGTTGAGGTGAATAGATTACAGAAACAGCTAGCCACATAGTTTGAGATGAAGGACCTAGGTACACTCAAGTACTTCTTGGGCATTGAGGTAGCCCGAGGAAGTGATGGTATTTATCTGCGTCAAAGGAAGTACATCCTTGATTTACTAACATAGACATATATGTTGGATTGCACTCCCATTGATACTCTTATTGAGCAGAACCATCGGTTAGCAGAGTATCCAGATTAAGTGCTTACTGAAAAACCTCGTTATCAGAGACTAGTTGGACGCCTGATTTATTTATCACATACCAGACCAGATGTTGCGTATGCAGTAAGTGTAGTGAGTCAATTTATGCATAATCCCAGTGTGGACCACATGGATGTTGTTGTAAGGATTTTGAGGTACTTGAAGTCAACTCTAGGGAGATGAGTAATGTTCTCTAATTATAATAATATCCTTGAGGTTTGTGGCTTCACAGATGCAGACTGGGCTGGAAATATTTCAGATCGGAGATCCACATCATGGTACTTTACCTTTGTTGGGGGTAATCTTGTTACATGGAAGAGTAAAAAATAAAAAGTTGTAGCTCGATCTAGTGATGAAGCAGAGTACAGAGGTATGACTCAGGGAGTGTGCGAATTGTTATGGCTTATAAATTTGCTACAAGATTTGAGTATTAAGCCTAAGTGTGCTATGCAGTTATACTGTGACAACAAGACAACTATTGATATCTCACAGAATCCTGTGCACATGATCATACAAAATATGTGGAGGTTGATCGTCACTTTATAAAGGAGAAGTTAGACACAAAGATCATTAGTTTTCCTTTTGTTCCTACAGAAGAGCAACTTGTCGATATGCTCACAAAATGAGTGTCTAAGAAGGCCTTTTATGACTCACTTAGCAAGTTGGGCATGATTAATGTGTATGCGCCAACTTGAGGGAGAGTGTTAGCGTGATTCAAGGAGTAATCAAGGGCGTGATTTGTGGTAGGACTCTTGTTAGATTATATATAGAACAATTATGTGTAAGAAGTAATCAAGCAATATACATTTCTACTATTTCTTTAAGTTAAATTGATCTGAAATTAAAGAGGGGAAATTAGGGTTTGAATTGGGACCTCAAGGAGAGAGAGGCATTGGTTACGAGTGCGCTCCATGTGCTCGAGCCGGTCACGGAACGCCAAGAGCGCCATTGCTGATCCGAGAAGAGAGAGAAAGAGAGAGATCGGAAAGACAGAAACGCCTAATGAAATTTTGAATTTCGAGTATATATATATCCCTTTGGGGCTTGAACATGTTACACATATTTTGACCAATATAGATAATTTGAAATCTCTATTTACATAGATTTATTGTATCAAAGATTGTGAAATCAAGATATACACTGTATATCTTCTAAAAAAAAGATATTACACTGTATAATTTGCAGGCATCACACTGATTATCACCAATGTTTTAAAAAACGCGCCTGAGATGCGCCTCAAAGTGTAAAAGGCGCAAGACGTATGTTAAAAGGCCTTAGCCTTAGTTGCCGAGGTGCGAAAGGCGCACACCAAGGCGCGAAAGGCGTTTCAAGGTGCGGTTTGAGACGCGAAAGGCGAAGGCCTCAATTTTTTTTTTTAGTTCAAGATTTTTTTAATAGACAATTTTTTTTGGACGGGGTCTTTTAGGTTTTGAGATTGAGACTTTAGAAAGACCACCTAGCAAACCTATGTTGGTGTTGAAGATGATGTTGTTAGAGGTGATGGTGATGATGATAATTTTGAAGCTTGAAGCTAGTTCAAACATTGTTTTTGTTTTTTTTTTGAAGCTTGAAGTTAGTACTTTAATATATAAATTTATGTTATGCAAGGTGATTTGATTAATTACATGATTTTGATATGTATTTGTTATGAATGAATAACCATTTATCATGTCTATTTTGGTTACAAATTATGTTATATATAAGACTACATATAAGACTAATGAATGCACAAGTACATGAATTCATACATAAGGCTTACGTTTTTTGCCTCAAGACTTCTGCCTTGATGAGGCTCTTTTAAAAACGCTTCGGCTACGACTTAGCCTTTTAAAACATTGATTATCACATTAATTTTCGTCTCATGTTAGATTGGGTTATTCATAAATTTGAGTATTTTGTTAATTTAAGGCAGAAATAATCGATTGAAACACTCACCGGCCTTATCAAATATTATGCTTATGTTTTTATAGTGTATTAAATTAAAATTTGACTACTCAAATTGAGCTTTGACTCTCTTTTTTTCACATAAAACACATTCCAGATTGTATGAATATATTGTTAAGAAAACGTCTACTCGTATTGCTAGATATGTTCATTTCCATTTTCAGAAACATACTCAACTTCTAGACTTCTAGGGATCCATGTAGAATCTTGGTCTCTAAGTAATAATCGTTATGCCCTTTTTCTTCCCCAACGAACCAATGAACCCTAAAAAGATCGATCCAGTACTATATGCCTCCTCTTTAAGGACTCAGATTCACACATTGCTGTGACTTGTAGAGCAGTAGCTGCAGTGTTTTGTTGCTTCCTGAAGAACACTTACATGTGCAGACCACAAAATGAGCCGTTCAATATTTCCATATATGACTGACGTGATTTGTATCGGTTCTGATATCGTCTGCAACTGATGCGCTTCTGACTAAGCAAACTGGAAAAAACTGAAAACTTCCATGTGAAAGAGGACGACGCCTTTGAGGGCCTAATTAAAAGGGAAGATAGCAGCCACTTTATAAAAGCATCTTCCACAATGTTATCTATATCAACCAAATGGTAAATTTTGATCAAAGAAGTGATTTGTGCCGAAGATCATGATCCCGAAACATGGTATTTATAGGCCTATACATCATTGAGGCTCTTTTATAATCAGAGTGGTCATTGTTCTTAAGGACTAACGACCACAACCAGACAATCGCTTTTGACCTATTTGGGAACAAAATTAGGGGTTGTAATAGCACTACTTCATCACCATTGCTATTTCATAAGGGTAAAGAGGCAGCTTCCATTAAATGATGATTCTATCACTTGAATATGTAGTTAAATTTTAAAAGACCCTTCAATTAATTTGCATTTAGTAATTTCTGACATTAATTAGCATACTGTCATGATGCATCTACATACAATAAAAATATATAAGGGTATGCATTTCATTAGTAATTTGTAAAATGGATTCTAGTTTGATATTGAGATGACCTACGAGGCTACGACAGAGAAGGAAGAAGTGAGATTCATTACTTTGATTTCATATCTAGATCCTGGAAGTATTGATTAACATTTTGAATTGTCATCATTCTCATTTCTAGTTGTCTACCAGGATCTGGGGATCCAGTTTTCTTCATCTTCCATCGATATAGGTCCGCCTCTCTTTTCTTATGTATTGGGATATTCCATGCATATATAACAGTTGAATTCTTTTACTCTTCAGATACATACGTACTAGAATTGTTTGGACTCCCATATTTCTAGAATCTTCAACTTCAATCATTTTTCGGAATAATCAAGTGTATAACAATGATTAAACTAATGTTTCACCAAGAACCATAAAATACAAAAGGAAAGCCATATATTCTGTGTCAGATCACTGTGCCGACAGAATCATCGTTAACAATTATGATGTGGTCCATATAGTATGATCCTGCTCTTTTCGCTTAGTATAACTCTGATAGCAAATCTCATTTAGATGTCCAAATCCTAAAGCTCTACCAGAATTTCATCCTAGCCAAGCAATATGGGGAGTCAGACAGATTCTTAAGCATTATAAGCAGTGTGATATACTGATATATCATATATGCAAGCATATATAGAAGAGGGATGATTAGATTTATGTCCAACCAAAGGTAAAGGGTATTAAGAAGAAGAAGACAATTAAGAAGGTGTAATACATGAAAGTGATACGACACATATCCAAGCCTATGAAACTTTGAATCGAGCTAAGAACATTATTGGCATTCTCAAATACATATGAATCCAAATTAGACAAGGGAATGGACCTAGCTGTGGAGTATGGGATCTGATGACAATCATATATGCTTTTGTGAGTTTGTCTAGTCAGAGACCGAGGCTTGTTTGGTTTAGTTTCAGCAACACAGCTGGCCAATGTTTAATAGTATTGTTCTATGCCTAGAACATGGCTTGGCCAAAAAGGCCAACAAACCGCCGCGCTATATCAATATTCTGTAGATGTAGATCACTAGATCAGCAAAAGTTGTCACAACCTCGAAATTTTGAGTATAAAACTCAAAATCGAAGCCATAAAAAATTCTAAAACAATCTCAATAAATCAAAATCATCTTATCATCACAGCGGATCATTACTGAGTTCATAGTACAACTCAGTTTAATTAATTATTACAAACCAAATTTATAATTCAAACATTATATCAAATGGAAATGTAAAAATCTTATCAATCCTCACCACAAAATAAAATAAGGCAACTTTGAAGTCTTCAGAGTTGTCTGTCGATTCTACTAATCCACACATGCGGAACTATCCCCTTCACCATCGAATATGTGCACCAGGATTGCAAAACACAAATCCGGTAAGCTTTGCAGCTCGTATGAGTAAAACAAAAAAATAACATGCATAGTAATATGATAGTAAATATTGAACATCCAATTATAAATGTACTCATGAGTCAAAGGACGACCCATCTAGTTGTCCAATAATATCTGAAAATATAAGTGCTCATGAGAAATCAGACAACTCATATGTTTACCCAATTACATTTATAATACGGGTACTCATGAGACCTAGGTACTCATCTGTTACCCCTCATGCAGTATACCGCCGGACATTGGGCAACCCATCTGTCACCCAATAATCTCAAAAATATGGGCACTCATAAGCCGGTAACCTATCTGTTACCTCTCATGCCAGTGCACCGGCACACAGACTAGAGCTCTAACTGTATCGTAACTGTCGCCCGACCAAGGCTAGGTTCTGACATGCCAACACGTCCGAAGACATCAAAAACGTTTTAACATAACCACATACAAAACAATTGTCACATGTTATTGTACAAAAAACAAGTGACATGCTCAAATATATAAATATCAATGCCATAAATGAACTGATTTGAAAATGGGAATATGACAGTATATAATATAGCAACTCATATATATGTATCGATTTTACCAATTATACACATACACAACCCACTATATCATATACATATCATAGTTCGATCTTTTAAAATATGTGTAATTATGAATCTCCGCTAAGGGTAGATTCGTCATTGTGAGAATTCTCACCTTATATTTCTGAGCGTAATTTCTAAAATTCCGCAAGCGAATCATTTACTTGTTGTGTCGATCACCTAGAATAGATAAGAAGTGATATATAAGCGTTACGTAAAACCTCAAATGCCGAAACAGTAATAATGTTTTACTGTTCAACATTTTTCGGTTTTTACGAAATTAATGTTCATGTACATACTATTCACATATTATTGTACAAGTATATACAATTCATGTATTACTGTACATATACATACTATTCCATCGTAAATACGATTCCAGTAAATACAATCACCGATTTACTTTTCATAATTTATTTTTACAAATACTGTACGTAAAATAATTTTACATTTATTGTACGTAAATTACTTTTTACATTCACCGTACAGAAATCACGTTTTTACTAAAATTACTGTTTGAAACTTTACTGTTCACGCGCCACCTCCGGCAGCCGCGCGTGGCGCTCATGCGCCACCCACAGTGGCAGTGTGTGGGGCCCACGCGCCACTTCCAAAACCGACGCGTAGCTCACCCACCGCCGCTCAAATCTCACCCATTTTCTCTCCTCTTCCCCTCCACGGCCTCCTGCCACCCCTACACTACTCCACTTCCGCTCACGCGCCACCGCAGACGGCGACATGCGCTGCTCCACCACCTCCAATCACAACCACCAAAACAACACGCATTCAACATGGGAATTCAAGAGCAAGAGGTGGGGATCGCAACCATACCTTTGCCTTGTCCAGGACCGGCCGAAAATTGCCAAAATCGCCGCCGTGAAGTCTCGGATCGAGGGGGGAGAAGTCGACAGAGTTGTAGCTGGATTCGAGCCTCACCGCCGGTGGAATCACGTCGGGGTGAGAAAGGGAGCTTGCCAACGTGCCTCCGATCTCTTGCGACGCCGGCGACGTCGAGATCGACGGAGCCGAGGTTATGCTCCGTCGGCGCTGCTCAATCTCCGCCTAGGTGCGTCGCCGTCACCACTGGTCAACGCGTCGTGGCCGTGCGGTCCCAATGACACCGGCGGTGTCAAGCACGGTGGACGGCGGAGAGAGAGAGAAGGAGAGAGGGTCGGGGAGAGAGAGAAGGAGAGAGGAATAAGGGCTGCGAGGTGGGGGTTTCCGAATTTGGAAACCCTAGCTCCAAAAATTTCTTTTTTATACATTTTTCCAAAATCGGAAACTAACTTCCGTCGTTAGTAACTTTGACGTACGATATCCGATTAGAACGCGTTACGTGTCCACGAACTCGTATCGACGAACTCTACAACTTTTGTAAGGAAGTTTTCGAAAATGAGCGACGGAGTAAAAGTCGACTCTCGCGTCGCGAAAACATAACGTTTTTCTGATTTAAATTTCCGAATGCGGTTCCGTTTCAATTTGAAATAGTCATGGAGCGAAAAATACACGATTTAATAACGTTATCAAGTTTAAAAATATCAACGAATCCTTACAAATTGACCCCGAAAAATCGGGTTATTACAAAAGTAGTTCACACAAATATAGATTGCCAAGAATGTTGATTGACTTCATACCAGGATGTCTTGTTTGCCAAGTTTTATTCTCCTAGCTTCTTTGAGACAGTGCATCACTTCATCGAACGTGTACATTACCTTAATGTCATGAAATTATACAACACTTTATATCGAGCTAACTAACCTCGAGATTATTCGATTGCTTATATCTTTTATATCCGAAAATGGAGAGTGCGGTGGGGGTTGTAGAATTTGTTGGTGTGTGCATGTGCATTGCATTCGGTGATGTCAATTGATAGACAATCCTCATCAAGTTGAACAAAGGCT
The DNA here is from genome assembly GCF_933775445.1 of Argentina anserina. Taxonomy (NCBI): domain Eukaryota; kingdom Viridiplantae; phylum Streptophyta; class Magnoliopsida; order Rosales; family Rosaceae; genus Argentina; species Argentina anserina. The sequence goes on from NC_065874.1 coordinate 4,597,128, forward strand.
GAGCTTACATTGTCTGCCTTCGTTTCATTGTATCAGAAAAACAAAAGCTAGGAGAAAAAAAGGCTAACTTTGCATAAAGGATTGGCAAGGCAATAAGCAATGCTGACGATTATAATAGGCCAGTGAGGAATAAAGCTTTGGCCGCCCATTTTTTGTTATTTGATTTATCAACAATTCAAGATAATAATAAAAAACTAAAGAAAGCCTTTCCCTTTTCTGCACTTTAGGCTCTCGCTACTTGAACTTTAAGCTAGCATCATATTTGTTGTGATATATACTAAGAGAAAAAGAGGCATAGAGTCATAAATAGAAAGTAAATTCCAGAAATATTTATATAAGCAGGAACAGTACGTTATGGATTCCACGTTCCAAAGAAAAGAGCTTTTCCTTGCAACCAATGAAGAGAGCCATCTGGTATTCTTCTCTAACTAACAACGCATATCTGTACATGCATACATAGCTTGTTATAATCAATGACAGAAATGAAATTGAGGAATAAATCTTGTTTTACAGCAACTTAATTTGACTACTAGTACTACTTGTCACAGTTAATAAATTCGAATAATGGCTTTATCTTCTCTAACAAATTAACTGCTGATCCGTGACGGCGATGAAGATGATTCATTTCTGGTTCTTGTGTTTCTGTTTCTGAAGATGATTGAGAATTTAAAAAGACTCAATTGAAGAAATTAACCCGCAGTATTCCCTCCTCTTCAAAAAGTAGTATTTACATCAACTCCCATTTAACCATTGCCTCATTTGCTTAAAATAGTCTTCTGATATAAACTTGCAAGGTAACCGCACAAACAAAGATGCAGCTCACCCAGCTTTGATGAAAGTCCATTGTTGACTGTTTACCACAGTAAATTTTAGTTATAGAGGAAGACAGAGAAATTAAAAAAAAAACATATTGATGAATAATGAGAAAGTTCGTCTTTTTTTGTTTTTACCTTTGTGGCAGAGGAAGTGAAATCAGAAATTGAAGCCGTTGAGGTTGATGAGGTTGATGAGGTAGTTGAAGTAGTTGACAAGGTAGACAATCCCACATTGTAAGCCATTGTTCCATCAGGTTGAAATAAGCCATAGTTTCTCTCGGAAGTTGGTCCAGGCTTCATATTCTCATTGAAAAGAGCAAAAACATAGATTTCGAGCCTCATTCTAGGCCTCAAAGGTGTGCCTTCATTTGCTAATTGCCTCTTGAGCAAGTTTCTATTGTAAATAGCGGCATTCTGCAAAGTTGCACCGATTTCGTTTGTATCGCCCCTGGATGGCCACCCCGTCTCTGAAATCTTGACCTCAATCCCATTGAATCCCAACCGCGCCATAGCAAAAATGGCTGCATCTACTTGAGCATACAACATATTGTCATAGTGTAACTTAGTGTAAGGGTCGATCATGCCCGAATTAGGATTGAAGAGCACATAGTCTAGCGAAATTTTATTCGGGTTATCTTTGTATGCAAAGTAAGGATAGGCATTGATCCAGAAAGGTGCTTTTGTGGTTTGCAAGAACTGTAACAGTTGTGACATAACACCAGCTACTTGAGTTTTGAAGCTCCCCGCTGAAGGCGGATAGGACTCTTCAAGCACAGCTAATGAGCAAGGTGTTGAGACCTTAATGTATGAGTCAAGGCCTAGCTGAGTTAGTGCAGATTGAATGCTGACCATGGCTGGGACAAGATTAGCTAGCAGCACGGTCGTGTCATCGTCGGTGAAGACCTCATTGCCTACCGCAATGCTGGTGATTTTTGTTGCGGGAACAAAAGGCTTGATGTGAGCGTTAACCCATTGAAGGGCTGCTTGGGGGTTCATCAACTGGCCTAACATTGCGTTTTCGATTGTCACCATTAACTCAACACCAGAATTCGCAAATGCTGTTAGTACTTGAGGATTCGTGTCGTAAATTCTAGCTTTCGTGACCTTGAGGGAGCTCAAGAGGTCTAGTACTTTCTCTGGTTCTAGCAAATTGTTGCCGAGTTGGCCATAGTTGATGCCAAGTGATGTAACTCTTTGTAAAGCTGTTAAAACATAACATGATTAATCTTAGAAAAATGGACTAAAACAATGTAGCAAACGCAAGAACCAAGAGAAGAAAAAAACAATGAAAGCAAAAAGGGTACCTGAGAAACAAAGCAAACAGATGAGGAAAGCATTGATTCTGGCAATTCTGCTAGAAATTTCCATAGAGATAGAGACAGAGGGAGAGGGAGATAATCTGAAGGGTTGGGAAGGAACTAAGAGGAAGAGGAAGGGAGATATAGAGAAGCTGAGAATTCCTTTCTTTTCTTGGGTTGGGAAATATATGGGTTTGGGAGCATAGGGGTTTTAGCTTGCCTTGCCTTGACAATGTTGTCTTTGGCTCTTAACCTCAAAAACTGGTTTTTTAATGACTTTGGGTGATCCCAATTTCTTCGAGGAGATGGTTTCTTTTGAAGATGTCTGATCAGCTTGTCTCTTTCCAACCCACGCCAACTCCCTTCAACTTGATATGACCGAACGGCCCTGCCCTCTTTCTTGCGACTAACCTCGTACCCGACCAATGAATGTGTTTTGATCGCACGAATTTCATAAATTTATTTGAAGTATATCTTTGAAATACAATAATTTAATGTAATTTTGTAACCTATCAAGGATAGTTTTGATAAAATACATTAGTGAAATATTTGTATTTTTACATAATTATCCTTTTTATATGTGTAATGATAAAATTATAGAGGAGTATATTTGACATTTCACAAGTTAGTAAAGTTTTTAGTGCACGTTTTATAGTAGTAGACATAAATGTAAAAGTAAATGCCACTAACTTGGTTAAAAATGAGCGCATGGAAACTTAATTAGGTTAATCTACTATACATCAATATATGATATACACCTCACATCCGACGGTTGACAACAAATTTTATTTTTCTGACCCCACTAACAAAATAATATCGACCGTCGAATATGTGATGTATAGCATGTATTGATGTATATTAGAATTTTCCAACTTAATCAGGGCATCCAAGGTAGGGTGGGGTGAAATGCATATGTGCCACTAGATTAATTATAAGGCTTCTATGAGCTAGGTTGTGAAAATAATTACTATGCCTTTTTCTTAAAGAAATATAAGTGCCCCTTCAAAAGAAAATACCATAATTGATAATGTTAAATGGTGGTTAATTAGTAACAATTACAAATTTGTCATGAATTGTTTTTAGCCTACGTACATTTGTTAATCCAAGTAAAATTTACTGGCTCCTAGGTTAACGTACGCAAAGCAAACCCAAGTTCGTATTCCAGCCCTTTGCACACTCGATCTATTTGGCTCATTAACCATGCATGAATCAGATCGAATCATAATATTACCTTTCGTTTTTCTTTCGCCCTTCCTCTTTCTTGGAGTAAAAGAAAGAGAAATAAAGTTTCTTCTTTCCCGTCTTTCCATTTACGAGAGATGCAAAATTAGTTAAATTATAAAAGAGATATATATTTACTATATTGGGGTAATTTCATTATCTTTAATATGATTGTGCCATAAAAACAAAATCTCTTTAATATGATTGTGCTTCACATCCTTTGTGCTTTGGTAAAGAACAAAGAATGACTCTACTCCTAGGTAATTGAAGATGTGATAGCACCGTTCTGATAGTTACAATAGCTTTAAGTCCTTTAAATCAAAATTATATTTAGAAACTAACTTACTGGCACGTTTATGATTGTATTCACCTTCTACCACTCTAGCTAGCTAGCTTTAAGATTTAAAGGTAAATAAGAATAGACGAAAAAGATACTTATGGGTTAAGTGAAATTAAACGAAGGCCAAATAGCAAATTACGAATTACTTGTTAGAAGAAGACAAGCAAGTATAACATGTATATAATGGATCACACAACAAGATTTCGACTGATTAATGAGAGAATGTTAAACCCACATAAGAAAAAGGCAGCCAGCAAATTTGTAATATGGATAAGGGTTGACTGTAAGTCTATAACTACGTGGGAGTGATAAGACAAATGAGTTTTCCTACGTATATATATATATACTATTAGGGTTTTCTTTTCCTTAATTTCTTGCTTTCCCAGGTGGCCGCTTGCATCAATTCGTTCACGTATAATTGTTGATGTTTCTCAGGACCCCCATCGGAAGGTTTTTTTTTTCTGAAAGTTGATCAACACGTACACTAACCCTTTTGAAATTTTGATTTGTTTACCGTCAAATGTAGGATCCTTATATGATTATCTCACGTGCAGAAATTGGTTGGAATCCATGATTACGTTGGCCTTGGATCGATCTCATTGGGGTTCTTAATTGAATGAAAAGCAACCAAGAAGCTTCAATATTGGATCAACTAAATTGATCGGGAATTAAAGAATCAGAGTTGTCCGGCGGTAGTGATTGTTGTTATTGGTAAGGTATATTGCATATTCGCATGCATAACATGTATCAATAAAATTGATTCTGCATTACATATATAATACCAGAAAATACTTGCATTGTTATGTTATTTTCGTGAGTGTGTGTGAGAAAATCGAATGTTGTTTCTAATATGTTACATGCATGTCTCTAATCAGCTACATCAATATGTTAACTATTAAGTCTACAACTAAACCCTAATCTCAAAAACATGAATCAAGTTCCAAATATAGAGGCATTAAGCACAAAATAAATATATAGTAATCGATCGTTTGATAATATATATTATGCATGTACTCCGTCAACATGTAATTACAGTTATTGATATGGACGGGATCTATGGTTTACTTAACCAACAATATAATAAGCAAAGATATTTGTACGATTGAACGAAGAGTCGAAGAGTCGGGAGAACTTTGTAAAAATCTATTCTGCGACTTGCAAGAACTATAGACAAGGTTGTGCAGATGTCGATTATCTCTTTCGATCAGCAATTTGTAAACAAGTGAGGCAATCCCCAGCCAAGCATGTGGCCTCACACAGTCACACCGCTAAAAGAGATAAAAAAGAAAAAGAAAAAGAAAAAAAGAAAGGCTTACGATATTACAAAGGTAAAAGTCCCTTGATTTCAAAGCCACTACTTTTGCCACGTATTTCATCAATCTATCTATCTACGACCTGTCTCCTCGATCCTCATCTTCCCAGGATCTTTATGTCGATCGATAAATCAAATTATGTTGAACCAAAATCTTTTGTCCGGGTGTATGATCTTTGGTTTCTAGCTACCCCATCAGTTGAATTGGTGAGTCTAATTTGTAGAATAATTGTGCGAGTGAGATGTTAAACTCAAAGTTTGCAGATTCAAAAACATAGACCGATATCATTACCGTAAAGCTTAGAATTTGCAGTTTGTAACTTTGCATTATATACTATCGACGAGTTATGATTTTAGCATCGAATTATACGTTGAGCGTAATACATATATCAATACTCGTTATAGTTAGAGAGTAACGTAAAAAATCAATAAGCATGCACTGCGCACGAAACAGTAATTAAGTATTTGTAACGTACAATGAGATGGGATCAAATCAATCGATCTCTAATTGATACGTACTACTAATTCACTGTTTGCTAAATGAATTTTGTGGACCTCATTTTATTTCCAGACGTTCTTTAACTACTACATGTAATACGGTGTGCCGCCCCCTCTATCGTTCTATTGTACTAATTAAAATTAATAAAGATTTGAATGCAACCGCAAGAAACTTAAATCTTAATAAATTTGATGAGAAATTATAAAATTATCCGTCATATGTCCCACGTGACATGTCTCTTTAATGTTATTGGTACATTTTTTTACTGTGATTGTTTCTGATTGGTTTTTATACGTAAATAAATTTTTACAATTTTCACCGCATGTATGTTAATTATATTATGGCGTAATATGATTGGTTGGGTCCATCACATGAGTGTCACGTGGTGTGGCGGATACACTGAATAATTACTCTAAATTTGATTAAGGCATATGTGCATATTTTGTAATTTATAATTTTGGTCTCAAATTAACACGTAATTTAAAGTTGCAGGACAAATACACCTACAAATTAGTCGTTACAAAAAAATTAATTAATTTTTTGGAAACATCTTTAATCAGTGGATGAATCAGAAAGATGCATGGAGGACCAATATCACGTCCTTTTCAATTAAATAACGTTAAGATGGTCAATGTTTACTTTGTTCCATGGATCCACAAGGGATTTGTATGCGTAAGGGATCAGAGGGGATCGAGTTAGATAGACAAATCCAATGCCCCGAAGTCTTGCAAATTAAAGAACATTCATGCTTTTGTGTTAAAGGAAGAAGCAACATGGAATTGAAGAAGAAAAGGGATCGATATATGGAGCTCAAAAGTAGTGAGCTAGTGCTAATGCAATGCATTGACACATTTTCAGTTTTTTCACACATGGTGCTCCACATGTCTATGTTTACTCAAAGACATTCTTCTTTTCGAGCTTTCTCTCTTTCTGGACTTAATCAGGTGCATCATGCATCTTGCATGGTTTGAGAAATGAAGCTAGTTAGAATTAGTATATGTGACAATTACAATGACCATCTATATATATATATATATATATATATTCAGAATGGACTCGATCTAAAGGTAATTATCTTACCCTGTCCCTTCCTGCATCTATTCTTAGAGTTCCATGAATAGTAACTGGCATTTGGCAACAAGGTTAAGCAAGCTGTCATGAATTCATGATAAGATAAGTCGATTGAAGAAGATAGATTGAAAAGCAGGTGTGGTTATTGGGTTATTGTCTTTATAGAATCATAAATTTGGTGATAAGGAAGTAACCCTCAATCTTACGTGATAAAGCTTTTGCTTTTTAGCTTACGCTAGCTGGTACCCATCTAATCTAATAGTAACTGGCATAGTTGCATGGTCTGGTCTATAGTTTGGCAAAGACGAGAGCTGCAGTTCAGACGTGATTAAAAGTAAAACACATCATCCTGTTGGAGACTTGATGATCAACTTGATGAGTTGATGTGGCATATATAATGACCCCAGCTAGTTTTTCGTCTCAAGATATCTCCGTCGGCCGTCCGTGAAAACAAGTATATAAATCCTTGTTAATTAATGGCGTCATCTAGACATCTACTTCTCCATTAAAATGTTTGATGTAAGACTTAATTTGTGCAGAATGCCGCTTAATCTAAACTTATTGATGTTTTCAGGTTTCAGGCCGCAATGCATTCTATATCCATGCAGTACGTTTTTTACTTTCTTGAAGAATGGTTTGTTATGACCAAATAAAGAAACAAACACCACTTCCCAAAGCACCGCAACCCCGCCATGTCACCTTTCCGACTGCTCAATCACCGACCAAAAACTCGCACCACGAGTCGAGATAAAGATCTCCCCAACGCCTTACAGATTTCGCTAGGGGGAACGGCCACCACCCCCTTACACATTTTAAATTCATGCCCCCACTAATTTTTAAAATGTAGTAAAAATATTTAGTGTTATCGTAATTAAAATATCAAATATTAATCTAAATATTAATATATATGCTCCCACTATTACAGAAAAATGCAATACACATCAAATATAGAGAATAATCATATTTATTCATTAATAAGGAGACCTTATATATATATGTGTATTACATTGAGTATCCCGTTAAATAATGAATTATATACTTTTTCTTTATCTAGACTAACATATATTAATTATGACAAGATACACCAAAAGATTACGGAGAGTAATTCTCCTACAACACTCCCCCTTGTATCGCGATCCTAATGTGTCATGGTGCAATATTGTTGCCTCAGTAAAAACTTTGTCAATCAAAACAAAAACCTTTTGGTAAAATAAAAGCTTGGTCGAAGGGAAAAATAACACTATGCACCAACTACAATTGAAGATAACATGTGGTATAGACTCCCCATGAAGTCTGCAAAACAACTCCACCTGATTGGTAACTCAATCTCGGAATTTAGATAGATAGCGTATACAAACGTTCTTCACATTATTCAAAAGTAGCAATGGGTCAATGATTTGAATATCAAATCTCGTCAAACATTATTAAATTAGACATGTACACTTATCCGTACATGGATCAAAAGAAAGAAAATTACATAACAACTCGAAACAAGAGTTTGCAATGAAAAACAGATTCGCGCGTGGTATGACCTTCACGCACTTAAACAGTCATAACTTCCTCGATACAATAGGTATAGATGAATTGTAAAATGTTATGGAACGTAGACACTTGTGGCTTTCCAGTGATATATGGTTCACAATTTAGTTTTTTTTAGATGATCACAAAGCTCGGTCGAAGTTGACTCAGCTGCAGGTTCTAGACATATCCGTCATATTTTACTAAAATAGCTCTAACTTATTCAATATAATAGATATGGTTCAATGGTTAGTGTCCCTGAAAAGTAGACACATAGAGCTTTCCAATGGTACTAAATTCACCATTTTCCAACAAGTGAGCTGCCCTATAAGTCCCGTGAAATTTGACCTACAAATCTGGGTAGATTCTGACATCGCTTCATTAAAGTGTATTTAGTGTTAGGATATAGGATTTAATGTTATAACGTGTTGTGATCAAGTATTGACATATGTGTGGGCACACTCAGCCATTATCTTGGCTCTATGAGTTTAAACCGAATGAGGTGTCGAGTCAAATATATTACAACAAGTACATGCATACACATATATTGTACTTATATATGGAGAGTTTCATCTCTTAAAACTGATCGTCGCTCATACGGCGGAAACATGTCTTCTTTTAACTTCGACTGATTCATGGAATACTTGTAGGCATTAGTTTAACAACATTACTGCCTTTAGCCAACCGATGAATAACATCATCAATAATGGTCATCACTTTCGAGACCTAGTATTTTCATGATCATTTCATTCCTAAGGTACAGCTGCATGCAAAATTGCATATCCTCATACAGTTATGAGTAAATTACTTACACGTAACGAGAGCCCTAACTATAAGTTTTAACTGCTTAATTGTCGCTCCTGCTCATCTATTCATGCAAAATGAACATAGGGTTACGGGGATGTCCAATCCCGAGGTCTTTGAAAGAATTCTCCTGCATTGTCAGGGTGGGAATCCCTGAGTTTTGAGTAAGGAGTTTCGGAAAGCAGCATTTGGCTCTTAGTTCATCAAAAGTCCATCACACTTCATTTTACTATCCCTACCTTAATCAAGTTATTGTATTCCGTGGTCTGGAGGCACTTAAATTAGGTTAAAACCAATCCATTCAAGATCTTTATCTTCATCTCTTAACTCAGTCCTAACCGAGATGATATGTGACCACAAGCTGCAAATTCAGTTATTTTGGAAACCACCTAATTGACAAGGTGTTATGAGAACAAGCTGTCTCATATTTGATTCTATGGCGTTTTTCTAGAGAGGTTGTGCCATAAGATGAGTGTAAACTCTTCTCTTTTTCACTACGCCTAAAAAACGTATAACCGATAGGATTTAAATTTGCGGTGTTGGAATTACATAACGAATGACCTATCTCTTTGTTAAAATTGGATCCTATGGCTTTCCAGGAGGCTATGGCGGTGACATGGGTCGATCATCACCATCAATTCCTATCGGATAACACTTTCCATGTAGGCAAATCTTCAATGTTAGAATTTTTCTTTAACATAGTATGTATGGTTCGACATCAAACTCGCTCAACATCGTCATTCTTCGAGATCTCTCATTTGGATTACTATTGACATTGAGGTGTCCCCCAATGATAACCATCATCTAAGAAAACAGATGAGTAAGTATCATCGATCATAGATCAAGTTGTGCCATAACTCGCATTCAGTAAGTATTATTGAACCAAGTGGTCTCTCTACACTTTCATAAGAGCCACGGCCTAGTGGCACCATCTACCATAAAAGAATTGGTTCAATTGCTCTCTTGATGCATAAAAGCATATAACTTGAATCATAATGCCATAAGGCATTTAAACTTGAGCATTCAAACCGCTCATGATTCTATATGAAGATCTAGTCATCGTAGTCACAATGGATTAAAAACTAAATCCATTAATAGCTTTAAGTTCTTCTAGCTATGCACTCAATGTCTCTTGAACATATTCATAAATAAGAATATAGAGACAAATAGTCTTAGATCAAGACATACAATTATCACAATATAAAGCTCGGCAAGTACATGACATAGTCCCGAATGGCCGCTGAACGTTACTTAAGGGTTTTAGACCCTCAGACGTCATTCACGAGTGATTTTAACATGCTAATATCATGAATATACACCATAGATTCAAATACAAGGATCAGTGTTACCTAGACATACCAAAAAAGGATTGCCGGCGTAAAAAAATAGAGCCAAAAAGGCTAGGAGTTTGTGAGGAGGCCATGCGGGGGAGGCTGCGGAGGCCGTGATACTTAGGGTGGCGAGACAAAAGCTTGGCCAATTTTTTATGCCATTAGTGGTAAAACCGGGCGGCGGATGGAACATCTTGGCGATATTTCCAAGGCCGTAGCTCGCGAACTCGTTATAGTTTGCCACTCCCCTAATCTTGTACAAGCGTTAGTTCAATTCGAGCTTTGTGAAAACATCACCATATTTTAAAACGGTGGAATATATAGTGCATTACATGACATGTAACAATACATATCATCACCAAAAGAATGTGGAAACATGTCATAACAAGACATCAATCAAGGCTTCATCATGTCAATGAGGCATAAAAATGCTACAACAAGCATTGTCGGTTTGAAATAAAGCCGAGAGCAAATGCTCATGGCTCGGAGTCCTTTGGCGTTTTGCAATGCTAATTTATAACGTGTTGATAAAAATCAATAAATGATGACCTAATCCGCCAAAGATTATGGAGAATTGAAACATATGTATAATAACAACATCAAAAGTCATATAAGTGTGCATTGCGCCACACAAAGATCGTGTAAGCCGGACTTATGCCACAATTAAAACCGTGGACTTATCTAGGTAGTGTCATGTAATATGTAATGTCTTACATTGTATTAACATATTGCTTTTGGTAATGAAACCATAAATGCATCGAGACATTTTCGTATGTTCGTTTACTTAAACTACATGAGAATTTTATAGCCAACAATTGGATTGAGATCTTGACCATGAAATCAACTCAAAGTGTAATGACTAAGTAACTATAGTCACACTTGTGCGGTGAATACATTCACAAAAACTTGGGAAATTACACTGATTTATAGTCATTCAGACTATTAACCGAAGCACTTATGCTTCATTATTTTTCATTTTATAACCGCAATGTATAATTGCATTTGTAATCCGTAATAGTGAGAAGATATTATCATGTTCTTTCATATGATGAGTGTCTTGTTTCAAGAACTTCTCATATCTAGCTCTAGTATATTTTGACCATTATGTTTCTGTCTTTCAATGAAACGATGTTGCACTAAAAGAAATTAATCTGGACTAGGTGCATAAACACATCCAACATGAAAATGCCAGATATGAAATTGCATGAAAGCTCGGTACCAGGGGAATCACATCTTTGTATACCACCCGAGAAGAGAAAGAATCAGGTTGAAAAGGAAATGGAGGTTGAAAGTTCCCGATGAAAGACAAAATTCAGAAGAATTGAAATTGCATGAAAGCAACAACATTAATTTAAAACATGCTTGGTTGTTTGCCAAATAAACAACATATATATTGCTCTTGCTTAATTTCTACGGTTATGCATGAATCTATGAATATACGTCACGAAGTGACTATCGCCATTCGATTTTGTATCGTCATGTGATAAATTTCATAAAATGAAAACATATGGTTAGAATCATAAACCATATAGAAAAAACAGTAAAAATTAATAAAAAGGTTACTGTAACAGTAAAATACTTTTTACCCTGGGGCAAATTACCATGTCCCTTCTTACTAATTCACTGATTTACCAGGAGAGGTAAAAACCTTTTTGACCGAGCCGGGTCGGGTTGATTATTGCAACCGGGTCGGACCCAATGATCTGAGTCAGATTTGCACATCCGGGTTGAGGACGTTGTTGTTGCTGCAGCGCTGGCGTCGTCGAGAGGGCGTCTCTCTGGGACAGAGAGTGACGCCGGTATCTGCAGGGTTGTAGAATCAGAGGTGGAGCTACACATGAGCCTACTGGTTCCTGTGCTGCAATAGTTATATGTTGTCCTTTAATTTTTTTTTATGTAAATGCTTGTTTGTTGTAGTGGATTGGCACTTACTCCCCATTCACCAAGTTTGAGGTTCGAGTCACCCAAGCAGCAATGTTCTTTATCTTCTATTTTTCTGTGGATTTAGTAGTGTTTTTGCTAGGTGTTTTTTTCTTAGACACTACATTCCCTAAATTTTGTTAAAGGTCTCCCAGTTAAAAAAAAATTGTTAAAGGTCTCATGTAATCAAAATTGAATCCCTTTTAAATTGTTAATTTTGATTTTTTTATATCCTTGACTTATTATATAAAACTTTAATTTTAACACCGATTAAGAAAAAATTGTGCGCCAGTAAACTCAAATTTCTAGCTTTGCCACCGCTTATAATTATATAAGCCCTTGCACTGTTGCACAAGTTATGAAAGTTCACAAGAGATCGTGATTAGTTTTTGGTGAAGGATCATTCGTTTTCGGGTGATAGTATGGAATGGGCATCAAAACGGAAATTGGTCAAGCTCATTAAGCTACCCTTTTACTTTGAAGCATAACGTACTAGTCAGGAGTTTAGGACTATATACTATAGTAACTAAACTGGCTAATGCAGTTTATATGACCCAAAGTCAAATTAGTGCAGAGGGAATTTGAAACAAAAATAATTGGAGGATAATTTTGAGAAAGTATAAATAACACAAGAATCAGATGGCATGGGTAAAGTAACTTGATAAGATCAATGTAAAACATGAACTAGTTTCAAACATGAACATAGTAGAGACTAGAGAGTGGACTCTTTACGGCCCATAAAAGAGTTAACCCATTTGTGCAAATACCACTTCTTATGTGACGTGCTCATTTACTAAAAAACAGCTAACCTTAAGATGACTTGCTCAATGTGATTTCTTTTTAATAGAAGGAGCATGAGGCGCTCAATGTGATTTCTGATCTTGATATGATCAATTACTCGTCTCTAATGTTTCTAAAAAGTATTTGAACTTTCACATTTATAAAATGTAGGTTTTTCTTCAAATCTAACATAATTATTCGCATAAATAAACATTGAGATTTCACAAAGACGACTTCTAATGTGTGAAGTTTTAATACCAACTCTAGTGACAATTACTCTTACCTGGCACGAGTCCGATTAGAAAATGTTGTCAGCCTTTAGTTGGAGCAAACCTTAATACCTATTGAAAGTGCGTCTTAAGGCTCAAACACATCATCGTTGTTGACTATAAACCGAAAGGAATGAATAGTCTACACCAACATATCATCATCCACTAAGATCTCCAAATTTTAGTAGCCAAACATCTACATGACATGTTATGTACTCGCTCAATGAGCGACTCGAGATTTCGTATATCGTTTCATTCAATTTATTTTTTATAAGAACGTTTCTCTCTTTGATATTATCAAATTTGTTCTTTAATGTTATCAGATTTGTTCATTTCAATATTAATTATTTCTCTTTTAAGTTTTTTTTAAAAGAAAAATAAAAAACTCGATTTTCTCTCATATCGGGGCTATCAGCTGCAAGGCCTTCTCAAATCTTCGGTTTTGTTCCCCTCTGTGGCTCTCTTCTTCCTCTTCTTCCTTCTCTGCTTCTGCCTCTCTCTCTTTCACTCTCTACAATGCTCTGTTGCTGAGAGTTTGATGTCTCACCCCAACAAACGCTCCTTATCAACCACCACCACCATCTCCTCTTCTTCTTCTCCGATGAAAAAAGCCAAGTCTCAGTCTCATCCCGACCCCAAAAACGGCCTCCACCACCTCCACCACCACGCCTCCGACGCCGACATCGACGACGGCCGCCGCGCCCAGCCCGACAATTTGTCCCGAAAAAAGGCCCAGCCCCCTCAGCCCGGCAAGAAGCAGTTCGTCATCAAACCCTTCAAAGGTTCGAGTCTCCTTGATCCCCAAAGCTTCGGTCTTTAAGGGCTAATTGGACCTTTCTGCTATTGGGTCAATGTCAATTTTGGGTTCAGTGTGATTGGTTATGATCTTTGGTTTTTGGGGTATTAAGTGATTTGTGGAGTTAGGTTTTTTGGGGGGTTTTGTTTGTTATCATTGTTAGGGGGGGGGGGGGGGAATGGGAATGCTTAGGTTCTTATCTGTTCTTAATTTACTAGTTTGAATTGGTTAATTCAGCTGCAATTGATTCTAACCCTGGTGCTTGAATTTTGGAAGGTTGCATGCTTTGGTGTAACAATATTACATTTTTGGGGGGACTGTGTTAGAGTTGGTTACTTGGTATGGTCAGTGATTAATGTAGTGAGACTTCATTTACGGGGATGCTCTCTGCCCGCCGAAGTAGGTTGTACTATAGAATGGTCTGGTTGGGATTAGGGATTATGCTTAAATGAGGTGTTCACATAGCAGTGGACTGCACTTTAGGGAGGTTTTTGTTTCGGATGATATACGTTGTGAGTTCTGCTAGGGATAAATAAATATTGAGGATGCTAGGCCTTGCATCCTTGTAGCCGAGCTTATGATTTGAGCAATGGCGAATCTGCACTTTGTGTCTTTATGAGTCCTATGTTGTTGAGGATTAAGCCTAATTTCGTTTTTGTTCCCTATTTTTTGGTGAACCTTGAAACTGAACCTACTTGTCCTCTTGGTGACCTCTGTTATTGTTCTGTATTACTATCTTGAAATATGTTTATATTATTGGACATTAGGCATTAGTATTTTTCTATGAACATGTGTGCATGCTTATCCTCTGTAGATAGCTATTATTTGTAATCACATGATATTTTGCATCAGAAGTCTTATTTTATTCATCTATCATGTTGTGTATGCCTAATAAACTTTGAGCAACCAAGATTTTTGACAGGGGGAAAATGTTAATAGATGCAAAGTTTGACTGAAATTTTATTACGTATTGAAAAATTATTGACATACTTAATGTTCATTTTAAATTTTAAAGCCAAACCGGCAGTACCCAAAAATCTTGAAGAGGAGACATGGGAGATACTGAAGTCTGCCATTTGTGCAATTTTCTTAAAGCAACCCGTTTCATGTGTCTTGGAGGACCTTTATCAGGTAGAGTATCATTTCTCTTTGTTTACAACACAGTAGCTTGTTGCTGTGTCAGTATCTTGTATGCAGTAGAAACTAACAACAACAAATAATTATTGTCATTCAGGCCGTCAATAATCTTTGCGTACACAAGATGGGTGGGAGTCTGTATCAACGAATCGAAAAAGAATGTGAAAGTCACATAGCCGCAGCACTGCAGTCATTGGTCGGCCAAAGCCCTGATTTGGTGGTTTTCTTATCACTTGTCGAGAGGAGTTGGCAGGATCTTTGTGCTCAGATATTGATGATTCGTGATATAGCCCTGTATCTTGATAGAACTTATGTGAAACAAACACCAAATGTACGTTCATTGTGGGACATGGGTTTGCAACTCTTCCGGAAACATCTCTCCCTCTCACCAGAAGTTGAGCACAAAATCGTAACTGGCCTTTTAAGAATGATTGAGAAAGAAAGGTACATATATTCTGTCAATTTTTTTGAAACGTTATGCCATAGTAATGGCACATAAATTTCCTTAAGTTCTTTTGGTGTACGTATTAAATAAATGTATTATTTAAGATTGTAATTCTGAAGTCCTTCCTAGGTTTTTCCTATTTCTAGAATGGTTGGTCCATGACTATGTAATTATATTGGATCTTTATACTATTTCTTATTAAGGTTATTTGTAGGATAATCTTGAGCAAGTGATTTTATTGCCATAAATCAAGTCTCAGTATATTGTTGGTCTAGTAATGTGTAATATGGTGGTTTTGGTTATCCAGATTAGGTGAAGCGGTTGCTAGGACTCTCCTTAACCATCTAACGAAGATGTTTATAGCTTTAGGAATATATCCAGAGAGCTTTGAGAAGCCATTTCTCGAGTGTAGTTCTGAATTCTATGGTACTGAAGGAGTGATGTACATGCAGCAATCAGACGTTCCCGAGTACTTGAAACATGTTGAGGTGCATCCTCTCTCTCTCTCTCTCTCTGGCTTTATGCGCACTCACACAAAATACTCTAATTGATTTAAAATCAATTACTTTACATGAGTTGTTCCACTAACTTTGTATCTTTAGCATGCCTCGTTGATCCTACATATGCTAATCTTTAAATATATCTGAATTATACGTTCTAGAAACGGTTGCATGAAGAAAATGAAAGATGTTTACTCTACCTGGATGCAAGCACAAGAAAGCCACTGGTTGCAACTGCAGAAAAGCAGCTTCTAGAGCGCCATATATCTGCCATACTTGAAAAGGTATAACTCTTTGTCAGTTTTGTGATTCTAGCTTGATTATTTTCTCATTGGTACTCATATATTTAATTTTCTATTGTTCTTTTTTATGTATATATATTCAAGGGGTTCACAATGCTGATGGATGGGAATCGCATTGAGGATATTCGGAGGATGTACACTCTTTTTTTAAAAGTAAATGCCCTTGAATCACTCAGACAAGCCCTTAACTCATACATTCGGAAGACAGGGCAGGGCATGATCATGGATGAAGAGAAAGATAAAGACATGGTTTCTTCTCTTTTGGAGTTTAAGGCTTCTCTTGACACTATATGGGAAGAAAGTTTTTGTAAGAATGAAGTATTTTGCATCACTATAAAGGACGCATTCGAGCATCTTATTAATCTGCGGCAGGTAATTTGAAATCTGATTTACTTCTCTCTTTGTTTCGTCTTACTCACTTATTTGAATATAAGACGAAGTTGTCATGATATACACTATAAAACTAGGAAAGTTATCATATATGAAATACAGTGCTGAAAACCATATTAGCAAAACACATACTTGGATTATAAAAACATGTGTTCGTTAAAATGTGAAAGTCATTTCTATCAAATACCATGTAGAATTATTACTACACATCTACAAATGAAGCTAGTTTGATTCCTTCTACATCTTCCCTTCCCTTCCCTTCCTTTTTATTGTGTTGCAATTAAACTTTCAATAGTTTATAACTTTATGTCATAGCATATCTTTGACAATTAAGCCAAATGATATTCTTCCTATGATAGAATCGACCTGCCGAGCTGATTGCGAAGTTTCTGGACGAGAAGCTTCGAGCTGGGAACAAGGGTACTTCCGAAGAAGAACTTGAGGGCACACTTGATAGAGTCTTGGTTTTATTTAGGTTTATACAGGTAAGATCAATGAGTTAATGATCCAAATGAATAAGTTTACTCTTGGCATTACTACGAGTTCTTTTGTATGTTTTGTCTGTTACTAGTGTTTGCAAATTTTTGCTGCTTAACTTATGCCAACTGGAAAGTGACACTCATAAGACCTTCGTTTGGCCAATCTAGGGTAAGGATGTGTTTGAAGCATTTTACAAAAAGGATCTAGCAAAAAGACTACTTTTGGGGAAGAGTGCTTCTATTGATGCAGAGAAGTCTATGATTTCCAAGGTTAATGGTGGATTTATCTTTTTGTGAATTTTACACTTCGAAACTTTCCGTCTTCATTTTAGTAACAAATTTTTTGTCAATACAGCTGAAGACCGAGTGTGGCAGTCAATTTACAAACAAACTCGAAGGAATGTTTAAGGTGTGCATATTAGATATCTGCAAGAGATATAAGTCAATATTGCTTCCCAGTATCTCAAGCTAATGGGAATATGGGATGGTAGAATCTTGTCCAACCTACTAGCCTCAATATTATTTTTGTTGACTGACAAGGCACATCAGCTGTTTGGGTTTGTTTACCTGTTATTCTTTTGCTAGTCCGTGTTAAGCTATGGCAGGTTACATACTTAGTGGGCTGTAGTTACAGTAGTATATGTCTAGACTTTTCCTAAACTTGGGATTGAGTATTGTATGGCCGTATGGGAGGATTTCAAAGAACCACAGGAGATATTTTTGTTATGTTGAGCCTTTGTTCACTTCATCCTACCAATTTATAAATGGTTAGCCTGAGTGGATGCCTCAACCCTTCACTTATGCATTCCATCCACTTTTCCTCTACCAAATGAAAACTCAACCATTCATTTTTATCTCCACCCCTTTATTTCCTGCAGGTAATTCTCACTACATTTTTCAAAGTCAAAACTAGAAGCAGTTATTTCTGCTCTTTCATAAATGGCCTCTAAAATCCACTTCTAGATTGCCAATTAGTTGTAATATTTAGTTTGTGATTCTATATATCTGAGCATCTGTGTCAGGTTCTATTCGAATCATCATGTCTTATATCCCTCACATCCCTGGTATGCACACTATTCAGGATATTGAATTGTCGAAAGAGATAAATGAGTCCTTCAGACAGTCATCTCAAGCCAGGACAAAACTCCCATCAGGGATTGAGCTGAGCGTTCATGTCCTTACCTCGGGGTACTTTTCTATTTTATAATTGCTATTATTATTATTATTACTACAAATATTGTTATTATCATCTTCGTTTTATGTTGTGATAGAGTACAGTAGACCCTTTACGCGCTAAATGTGAAGTTTATACGAATGTTATCCTATAAATAACAATTCATTAGTTGAATATTCAAGAGTTAGTATAACTTCCGCATCTAATTAAATACTCACTTTCCTCGAAATATGTGATAATCATCGTGAAGTTTGTCATTTCCAGAGTTCTTGAACATTGTGATATGTTAGAACTTGTTATGATATGTAAAGTCTTGTTATTGATGATTTTGATGCCCCAGTTGGTGGACAATCCAAGGAACCTGACATGGGGAACTTTATCTAAATCTTGCCCTAATTGTCTTTCAATATTTTTTATTCACTTACCCAAGGAGTAACTATTATTTTGATGGTTGGATACAGGTACTGGCCAACATATGCTCCCATGGATGTGAGACTTCCTCATGAGTTGAACGTATATCAGGTTCAGTACACGCTACATGACAGATGCTTTAGTTGCTGGCACCGTCATTGTGTTTTGTCTAGTTGTCTAACTCTATGTTTCCCCTTTTGCAATAGGATATTTTTAAAGAGTTTTACTTGAGCAAGTACAGTGGGAGGCGTTTAATGTGGCAAAGTTCATTAGGTCACTGTGTGTTAAAAGCTGAGTTTCCTAAAGGCAGAAAGGAGCTTGCAGTTTCTCTGTTTCAGGTTTGTCACATGTAAATTAAATATACTTTAGTTTGCCAGCTTCAGTCGGTACTCCTCTTTAGGCTTCTTTAAATACTAGTCCAGGTGGATAAAGCATATTTTTCTGGGTTTTCAGACTGTTATTTTGATGCTGTTTAATGATGCCGAGAAGCTAAGCTTCCAAGACATTAAGGATTCCACTAGCATTGAAGACAAGGAACTGAGGAGAACTCTGCAGTCACTTGCATGCGGAAAAGTACGCGTCCTGCAAAAGGTGTGTGCCTGAGTGTCATTCATTACAGGATTCATGTATGAGATCTTGATCGGCATTGCCGAGCCTTCTCCTTACTTTCTGTGCGTTTTCCTTTTCTAATGTATGTTGCAGGATCCCAGAGGGAGAGACGTAGGGGATGACGATTCATTTACATTCAATGATATATTTACTGCTAACCTCTACCGTTTAAAGGTACTTTGCTCTGTACCTCCTGTTGTAATGGATTACTGGTGCAATCAAGAGCTTCCATAAGCACTGTGCAGCTTTATGAGGCTGATAAGCTTTAAAAAGAACTTATATATCTAAATCTTGGTCAATTCTGCATCTCATTTTGCGGCACAGGCATCATGATGATAGCCTTACTTTTGATTTTCTTTGCGTGCAGGTAAATGCAATCCAAATGAAGGAAACAGTGGAGGAGAACATAAGCACAACTGAAAAAGTATTCCAAGACCGCCAATATCAGGTTAACCTTAGTTTATGCCAGATGTTTCCTTTACAAATGCATGTATTGCGTCACCTTTTAGTATTCCACGATTAGATAGGGTTCTCTAGCTGACAATCTTTGCTTTTCCTGATGCAGATTGATGCTGCTATTGTTCGGATAATGAAAACTAGAAAGCTGCTGAGCCACACAATTCTGATAACTGAACTGTACAATCAGGTAAATTAGACATTGATTTGATTCGAGTTTACATAGCATTTTGGGACATGGGGAGCCATTCATCACCCAATGTTATTTATGTCATATTATAAATTTCTTGTTGATGAGGAGAGAAGTAATAATGAACACCTCCAAGGCTTTGGCTTTTCTAAATAAGAGTAATGCTGAGATGGTCTCCAACTCTCCATGAGTAATTACTTAAAAAGATACAATGAGGGAAGTTTGAGCCAACTTGTGTGGTGTGTTTATTTTACATGAGCAGCTTAAGTTCCAAATAAAGCCAGCAGATTTGAAGAAAAGGATTGAGAGCCTGATTGACAGGGAGTACTTAGAGCGGGACAAGAACAACCCACAAGTCTACAACTACCTTGCATAACAGTCCTGTTTGAAGTCTCTCCTTGTAAATGACACAGGAAGGACTTAGATCTCAAGGATGAAAGAGCAAAGAGGCAGGATTTCTAGTCCCAACTTCAACTTAGCCTGTTACCTGCAATTTATGTACATTAACTTTGTAGTTTTTGCAATTTTGTTGCGGTCGGTACTGATTGTAAAGAATATTTATTTTCCCCTCATCTTTATTCCTTTGAAAGAGTCGAAGAATCATGTACTTGATTGAATCAAAGTACTTTTTTTTCTTCTGTTTTCCAGAAATAGGAAATATATATAAAAACAGAGGAAACAAATTTCTCGCTTGGTTTCGTTTCCACAATGTATCTTGTAGCATTCATTCTGATATTTGTGCACATTCTCAAACTGACATGTATCCTTCTGGATACAGTTGGAAAGAATCAAATTCTTAAGTATGATCTTCCCATCCTCTCTAATCTTAAAGAGTTGTCAACTTATACTACTATGGCAATATGTCATGCCCTGATGTAGATGAATGCAATCTAAGTTGATGCAACAAGGCAGCAGAGAAAACAACAACCTTGTTGTGTTAGTGTCACTCTGCTTTCTAGTTTGGAACTGGAACTTCTCACAATAATGGAATTGAATAGTCATCTCTGTATTCAGAATTTCAATTTTCAAAAGCAACAACAGGACATACAATGATACTTGATAACACAAACCACAATTCTTGATTCTCAATACATTCGATCAAACTCACAAAGATCTCTTCTTTCACTTGGTGACAGAGGAAACCGCGGCCTTGGGGTTGTCGTCGTCGTCGTCCTCGCCGTGGACCTCCACATTCGTGACGGTGTTGAGAGGGGCGCGGATATCGTCGGGGTCGTAATCGGGATTGAGATTACGATCGATGGCTTGACGGCCTTGGTCGAGGCAAGGCTTGCAGGCAATCTCGATGGTGATCCAGCCCAGCACCACTCCCACTATTGCTATTGCTGCGCTTGTTATCGCTCCCATTTCTTCTCTCTTTGCCCTCTCTTCTTCTTCTTCTTTTACACTCTTTATTGCTTACCTCTCACTCATTCTCTCTCGCTCTTTGTAAGCAGAGGTTTGTGGTATTTATAGCTTTGGCCCTTCAACTTTTGCTGATTCTCACTTTCGTCGTTCGAATTTTTTTTATGATTTTTTTGTTGAAAGGTTTTTATGAATTTGTTTAGTCCTCGGATTTGTGCTCATTTGATGGTTTGACGTATTCCGTAAATACAGAATGTGCTCCGAGATCATTTCGATTTGGATTAGAGTTGAGGCTTTGCACGGTTTGGTCTATAGAAAAATTGTCACGCAAATTACCAAGTAATGCAATCACGACTTAAAATTATATGTTGAACACTACTTGCCTTGATATTTCTTCAAATCAATCAAATGCTCCACTATCGTAAGCTCACCATCCGTAGATCATGATTTTTAAAGCGTTTAGTGATTGACGGATTATTGAAACTTTGAACCGATCTTTTTCTAATAAGAGATATCGCTTTCTAAATGCAATTAGTTACATGGGACTAAAAATAATGGTTGTTTCCCATTATTTTAGTTTCAATTTTAAAAAGTTTAGGATGCAAGACAACTTCCTCTCCCATTCTTTTTCGCATGCTCCAAGTGTAAGAGAGTGAATCATTTTCTTCCTGTACTCTGTTGCGGGTTCATCCTCTACATGTCCTCTTCAACCTCAAAGTCTGCTAATTTCAACATCAAAGACAGAACACAGTTGCAAGAATTTAAGCTTCTGATGACTGCTTATATCAGATCCTTCAAACTTGTTTCAAGGACCGCTAGCTGTACCTTTCACTAATTTGTGAACCATTCATAGGAAAAAACCTAACTTCATTAAGATCACAACATTTGTCCACACACAATTTTAGGCCTTCAAAATATCTGATGCAGGTGTTCATCTGCATGCTGCTAACCTAAGGTCATTAACTCGATGTTAATCAGGTTTATGTGAAGACATCGTAACCATAGGACATCATGTAGTACAATTATGCACGCCTGGTCATATTTGGTGGGAGTAAGCCCAGGATACCACCAGGCCACAACTCACTACAATATAATCTATGGACAAGTTTGCAACTCAAAGCAGAAATGAACTTGCATAAAGCTGTTCCATGACTGAGTGATTTATACTAGATGTTCCACTGAAGAGCCAGTTGTTCTATGATAGAGCAATCAGCCATGCATGTCCGATCAGTGTACTGGAAAACTATCTTCATTTCTATAACTCTGAGTTAATAACTAAATAAGTTAATCTCACAGAGAATATTGCGGTTTATATCAGACCGCTTTTATCTAGTTTATAGAGAAATAAGAGACAAGCACGCAAGCATGCTACATATGGAGTTCATCAACAATTTATACCATTATAAGGGCAACTCCAACCATGGTTCTATAAACTAAGACTGGTCCTATAATTGAGAAATTCATCTCCAACAGGTAAATATAGGGGGTGCTAGTCTCTGAAATATAGGACTTGGTCCTATTTGAAGTCTTATATCTAAGTCAATTTCAAGACTAAGATTCAATCAATTTTTGTGGGTCTTGCATCCGTTTGGTGGGTCATTGTTTTGATGAAACAATACAAGATTAGTAAACTAATCAATTATATTGAGTATAACACCTCATATAAGACCTTAGGGCAACTCCAACAATGGTGCTAAACTTTGATTTTGGTCTTAAAATAGAACTTTCCATCTCCAACATCTTGTTTTAAGGGGTTTTGGTTTTGATTTAATAGGACTTTGACCTAAACTAAGTCTTATATCTAGTGATTTTCCAAGACCAAGACTTCAACAGTGCACTGAGCCCGCATCAATTCAACTATGTCATAACACCTTCATATAACACTCAAAATCATATTTTAATCAATAATTGTGTATATAGCACCTCATATTAGGTCTCATCATTTAGCCCGCGGATCCGAAAAACCCGCGATCCCGACGGGCTTTTACCCGACCCGGCTTGCGAGAAAGCCCGCCAAACCCAGCTTCCGTGGGTAGAGGGTCGGGCTTAAATTAGGGGTGTGAAACCCGGCCCGGCCCGTAAAAGCCCGCCAAATAATAAAATATTATACATACATATTTTATTAGGTTTATAATAAAACTATCGCATTATGAATCGACTATATGAAGGAAACGTCTCTGAATCGATCGACACCAGCCGATGTGATTGGTATATATATTTAGTAACCCTGTAAAAATTTCATCCAATTCGGATTTCGTTTAACCGTCAGAATTTCCGATAAATCAAAAACACTACTAATATGCCCTAAGGGATGACCTATTACAAATATGCGAATGCCGAAAGCCATTTGCATATCTAAAATCACCTATTTTTTTTACCTATCGTGCCTGGTTGAACTGAAGAAATCTATTTGGCAAAGCCCCGGTCAATGAGGTTTCAATATGTCAAAACGCCTCTTTTTTTAGTTGACCATTGGTATGAACGGTCAAACCATGTCTAAAACAGACGAAATTTTTACGGGCTCCCTAAATATATATACCGATCACATCTACTGGTATCAATCGACCATATTTCGAACTGAAGTTGTCAATCGCCGAAGTGTCCACTAATGTATTATAACTTTTATATTAGGTTTATAATAAAATATCACATTATGAAGCGACTATATGAAGGAAATTTTTCGGAATCGATCAACACCATCCGATGTGATCAGTATATATAATTAGTGATCATTTTAAAATTTCATCGAATTCGGACCTCGTTTAACCGTCAGAATTTTCGGTAAATAAAAAACACCATTAATATGCTCTAAGGGAGGACCTATTACAAATATGCGAATGACGAAAGCCGTTTGCATATCTGAAACCACCTAATTTTTGTTACTTATCGTGCGCGGTCGCACTAAAGATTTCTATTTGACAAAGTCCCGGTAAACGCCACTTTTTTGTTAACCGTAGGTACGAACGGTTAAATCATGTTCAAAACGGATGAAATTTTTACAGGGTCCCTAAATATATATATCTATCACATCTATTGGTGTTGATCAATAATATTTTGAAATTAGAATTTATTTGTGATTTTTTAAGATGTTTTCTAATAATTCTTTATTGTTTGAAACCCTTAAATTAAAGTATTATATATTTTTTCTAATACAAACCCGCAAGGCCCGTCACTCATGAGTCGGCCCGTTGACGAGCCCTACCTCATATAACACCTAATTGTTGGAGATGGAGAAATGAGTCATATATGAATAGTGAAATTAAGGGTGCTAAAATAAAAATAGCACCTTAAATAGAGCTTATGGTTGGAGTTTCCTTTATTGTTGGAGATGAGATTTATAGGACTCATGAAGAGTGTTAAAATGAGAATATCACCCCCTAAATAAGACTTATTGTTGGAGTTGCCCTAAGGTTGTATTATTATAGCAGTTGCGAATTCAGTCGCACATTGAGAAATCACAGTTAAGAAATAAATAAAAACAGAGAAGAAAAACCCTATACTTAAATACATTCCAAGAACCACAACAACTCCTTTTACACACAGCCATATATAGCTCAAATCTCTAATATAAGGACTACATGCTTACAGACATACAGACATACCATTACATCAGAAATTGAAAGGCTAGGCAAAGAGGACCTGGGAGTTTGAAGGTGTCAAGTCAGATAAATTATCTGGAGCCTCAACCACATGCCATCGGACACTGAAGTACCACTTGTTCGCAGAAGATCCTTTACCGCTAATCCTTGAGATGTTACCAACAGCAACATGAAGATATCTACTAACGACATATATTGAATCTAATTGGGTATTAAGTATTATTATAAATGTCGGTGCCTCCACTCAGAGGTCCACAGAATCCTCTTCCGTATATGATGTTACTTCATTGAAGAAAAACAAGTGATTTATCTCTCTCAATTCTTTATCGGAAGCTTATTTAGAGCACCGAAATATACTTGTACTGACTTAAATGAGTGATTAGATTTCATTAATTATATATTTTTATTATTAAAAATATTATTATTAAATATCAAAAATAAAGATGTAGATGTTTGACTTGCGCCTTGTTCCATTGAATAAGTTTCCTTCTTTCTCTTCGACAAAGCTCGTCCATGTTGACGCTCATCAGCGACACAGTTATCAAAGAGCGAGCCAAGACAGCGCACCAAACCCAGTATCTAGAGTCCAGACCACCTCATTCCAAAACAAAAAAAAAAAGAGTCTAGACCACCCGCGGCCGCCGACCACATCTTTATTCTACTCCATTGTACATATTACAAGACGATTTGCCCGCACTCTAGCCCTGACAGCCCATTTCGTGTCGAGTCACAAAGCATTGTCGGAGATTTTGGCTATTGGGCGGGGCTCTCAGAGATGAAGAAGGCCCCATCTTACCGCAACAGGTGTAAGTCTGCGATTACAGACTTTCTTTCAACCGACAATGTCCCGAAACATGTACAAAGCTTAGCAATTGAGAAGCTATTCGATGTTGTTGACGAGGCTATCTCCCCAGAACTGCCGATCTACTTGGATATGTTTGACATGACCTATTGTGTTTCGGAGGAACTATTCAATCTAGTTCATGCGACAAAGGAGTCCATTGAAGGCTTGGAAACAGTGAGGCTTGAACACCACTGGGCTGCTAAGAGGCGTAAGGTATAGGCGAATTGTGCAATTTGTTTGTAGAGTTACGATCAAGTGGTTAGTAAGTTGCCCTGTGGGCGCTATTATCATGGAGATTCCACTGTCCACTGAATGCAGATCAGTCACTCGTATCCCTTGTGCCGATTCGGTGCTGCAACACCTGGGTCACCTTGAGTTCGTCTGTCAGCAGAAGTAACTGCATAATTGTCATCAAGGATTCTATAACACAAGTAGCAGAAATTAACTATATACATAGTTGCCATATCCAGCTGCATTGGATAAATTTCCAATAGATATAGAAACCAACAATGCCAAAAAGAAAATCGTCTTTATAAACATATTTATGTATGATATTATCCAATATGAAGTCTACAGTTTCATTTGACAAATGATTCCGGCTGTTTAATGCAGACCAAGTTTTGTGCTTCACGTATTCAAGCACTATAAATATAAAACCAACACTACTATCCCAAGAGAATTAATCGAAGCAGTCATCCACTGAAATATGAGTATTTAAGACTGACGAGAAAGAGAAACGACTACTGCATAAGTACATAATTGATTAAGAAGAGTGAATGGTATACTAAGTTCTCAGGGACAAATTCCATCACTCAAGAAATGGATCTAATGTTGTTCCACCTTCCTCATAAACATTCAGAGACACTAATAGGACACATGAAGCAGGTATAAAGCTACAGATGTAGAGACAGATCAAGATTTTTCTCATCCTCATCCATACCAGAAGGCATGCCTGAACCAGAATCGGAGTAGTCCTCCTCTTTGAAAAGAAGAAGCTCTCTCTTCTAAGGACCATCAAGTTCCATCTCATCCGACGCATCTGAATCCGAGGTATATGAATCTGAGGTATCTGAATTCCCACTTGCGGTAGCTTCAGCATGCTGTTCCTCCCTGACCTGCCAATTCCCAGCATTTCCGACTTGGCCTTGAGCATATACAAAGCCCACCCCACACCTTTTCACCTCATACTCCTCATTATCACCATCTGAAAAATTGTATTCGTCCTCACCATCTGAATCGTCCAATCCGGTTACATTGAAATGAAAAGAGGCTAGAGTGGCATTGGTAGAAGGAGCGAACCTCACTGAATGAAGAGGATCATACCACACCAGAACCATGTCATCGTCGTCACCACCACCTAGACAATCACCATATTTATCGCCAGAAGAGGATCTATAGTTATAGCTTTCACCATCCTCGGTTTTGAAGATGGATTCACTCACACAGCGTGTCGCACATGGTGCTAAACGCGAGTCAACAATCACACAGAAAGCTAAACCCAGAAAGTTGTCGTCTTCAGACCAATGTAGAGGAAGCCAGATATCTATCCTACATCCCTCCACTTGATTGCCCACCCATTTTGGAATTTTATCTCCCGTATATCTAACCTCGTACTTGAAATTCTGTACATAGACACAGACATGATTATGATTATTTATGGAACCAGCGAAATTGATCGAGTGCTTTAGCAGAGAGAGAGAGAGAGAGAGAGGTACCGGATCAATTTCAAATGCTGTTGCCAAATTTCTAAGATGTGCATGATCCACTATTTTCCTCGCCAAACGTGGGCAATTATAAAATGTATGATAAATCCAGACAGGAAATCTCCTATCGAAACCTTCTGTGCCGAACCCAGACAATGTCTTTAGCTCTTGCACCCACTTGCATCTATATTCTCTAGAAGAAATGGAAGCTCGGGTAAAGACTCAAGGAGCTCGCAATTTTTTAGATTTAATCTCCAAAGCCGAGACGCTTGATTGATGGTTGCAGGTATGCGCCTAATCATGGTTCCGCTCACATGTAATTGAGATAAAGGTAGGCTGAAGATGGAGTCAGGGATATTTTCTAATATTGGGCAGCCACTGAGGTCGAGTACACCCATCATTGGCCATAAAATGACCGACGACAGAGGCAAGATTCTGTCTGAGACAGACTCGAAGCTTCTACACCCAGGTAACTCTAATTCCTTCCGCCCAACTACGTTTTCAATCATACCAGGCAGATCTTTGAATTTGGTTCCTCCTAAAAAAAGAGTCTCCAGACGTTCCATAGGCTCCAAGATCTCAGGGAACTTTTCGAAGCTAGAGCATCCACCAAGATCCACCCATAGGAGAGATTTCAACTTACATATGCTGGTTGGAAGACTGATGAACCTTTTGCAATTCCTAATCCGGAGACCCGATAATTCTGAGAGACAATCGATTGACGAGGGCAATCCTTCTATACTTGTCTTACACAAGAAAATTAATGTGAGAGAATACAGCTTGCCAATGTTGCCAATGCTCTTTGTTATATTCTTAATGCCCTCGCACTCATCAAGAAATAACCGTTCAAGTTTTTCTAGACACCAAATTGATGATGGCAAGTGTTCTATTGCAGTAATAGATAAATGCAAACTAACCATACTGCTTGGCATATCTGAGAGAACACGTAGACTCCTGCACCCATCCACATTGAACCGAGCTAGCTTGTGAAGATTTTTAAAATAGGAAGGAACTTCAACCAGCCGTTCACAGTTGTTCATGGCAATGCTCTCAATGTTTACACACATAGAGAGATCTGGAACTTCAACCAGCTTCTTGGAGTCGCTGAGATCGATGTGTTTTAAGTTCCTAGGCTTCTAAAACAATTTGTAAAACAAACGGTAAGAATAACATGGCTTGAATAATGTAAAACTCATAATACTGCATTTAAGGAATTTTATAATTAATTATTATTACATACCTGGCTTTCACCCCAAAGTCTCTGAAGTTCGCTACCGGGCATAGAAAGCTCAGTGAGATTCTCAGCAGAAAATGTTGATGGCAAATATTTCAAAGTATACGCTGGCCAGCTGAGATGTATAAGGGAATCAGGAAGATATTCAAGATCTTGAAGATCAACATGCACATTCTTCCAATCCTTCTTGCCCATGCGATTTTCACTATAAAATTTCAAAAATTTAAGATTATACATTTTTCTGAAGGTTTGAGGAGTGATCTGTACTTCTGCACTCATTGAAAGGTTCAGGGATATGCTTTGAACCTTTCCAGTACCCTGAAATTTGATGCGAAGTATAATCATCAATTCATCATATAGAGTTTTACCATAAATAAATAAAAAAGATTTACGCAAACAAATGCTGAAAATGAGTTTTTATTTGAAAGATAATGCAATTTTTCTAAACAATTAATCATGTCAATTAAGTACGTAGGCTCGTACCTTATTATTTTTCAACACATGACATATGTCTTCCGGGGTACACAGCCTTTTGCGTTTTCCAGGCTTCGCAGGATGTTGTTCACACTCAATTGCCCGTCCCATTTCTTGTATCACATCATGCATCCACAGTGTGTCGTATCGAATTGAAACGAGAGACATATCAATGAGAACGTTGATTCCACTATCTGCACATAATCCACATTCATTTAATTGTTCTGTTGCTCTGCATATATCCTCTCCTTTGTGATAACAGGCGATATAAAGAAATATCTCCCTCTCATTTTCTCCTAATGCATCATAACTTATCCTGTACACATTTTGTACTTTCTTTTCAGGAAACCTTTTCAATCTCTTCAGTAGACATTCACGTTCTTCTGAGGTCCGGCATTGACGAAATAAGGAACCCCAAACTTTGAGGGCCAAGGGAATTCCCGCAGCAGAATGTACCACCTTTCTAACTAATTCTGAATAATCTGCTCTGTAGCTGATTTCTTTGGAATCATTCAAGTGGAAGAGCTGAAGCGCCTCATGAAAATCTAGTTCCTCTGCCTTGTATATCATAACATCATGGTTAGCTCCTTTATGCAGTTGTTGCATCTCTCTAAGTTGATGCATATCCCTAGTTGTTATGATGATTCTACTTCCAGGTCCAAATTGAACCTGTTTACCAACTAAAATTTCTAGTTGGCTGACATCATTCACATCATCAAGCACAACGAGGACCTTTGCCCGGGAGAGCCTCTTTTTGTTAAAAGTTGATCCTATTGATGGAGTGCCGATCCTTAGACAGTCATACTTCAGTAAGTTGCAGGTAAGTTCATTTTGCAACGCCTTTATCCCACGTCTGCCAGATTCTTCTCTTACATCAGCAAGGAAATGAGAAGCTTCGAATCGAGACTTGAGTCGGTTGAATACAAGACCAGCAAGGGTGGTCTTGCCAACACCACCCATGCCCCAAATACCGACAGTGCGAACCCGAACATCTTGTGGGATAATGCATAACAATGACTCAAGTTTCTGGATGCGACTTTCCATTCCAACCAGGCCCTTCAAATCGCTTGAACATTCCCCACTTAACTTCATCAATATATGTCTGACGATTTCCTCAACCAGTTCAGACTCACGCCTAGAATATATAAACAATGACAAAGAATTAATAGATATGGTCGTGATCATTTAACTATAGTAGTCAGAAACATAAACCATTTATATATAAGTTGGAAAGTTACCCGAAATTGCGTGAATCGAACCCAGCTAGGTTGGATGCATTTGTTAAAGCTTCCCTCCACTTGAGCACCCTGTCCGGTGTGTCCTTGAAACGTTCTTCATGATGAAGAAAAGCAGCTTCATAACTCTTCCTCTGGTGCCGCACATCTGATGGATCTACTCTGTAGAAAATGGGTACAACAATCTGCCCACGTCTTTCCTTGCACTCCAAAATATGCTTGAGTTCGTCCAAGCACCATTTTGAAGAAGCATAGTCCTGTGACAAAATGACCACTGAAAGTTCTGATCCCTCAATTGCTTTGATAAGGGCAGGTGCGATTTCCTCTCCTCTTACAAGTTCGTAATCGATATAGGTCTTGACGTGCTTCCGCTTTAAAGCGGCATCAAGATGACTGGTAAAAGTACTGCGGGTGTCCTCACCCCGGAAACTAAGAAAGACATCATACTTCAAGGCTTCCGCAGAAGAAGAAGCCATGTTACAAAACATACGTATAGTCTAAATTTGCAAAGACTTCAATCCTACTCTACTGCATAATGATGTCCAGGATCTAGTCCTTGGGGCAAAAGTTACTCCACAAAAAAATAACTTTAAATTAGCTACTATATGAACAATCGCTACTAGTTCGACATACAATATCAATCGACAATAAACACAAGAAGAACACTTGCATCAGAAACTGAAGCAGATTAAGCAGTGTGGTTGAACAATAAATAGGGAGATGTTGTGCTGATTTCATCAATTCTCAGGTTCAGCTTTGGAGTTGCCAAGATTTCTGAACTTACTACATTGTCAATACCTAGAGAAAAAGAAGACATCAATCGAGTAGAGTGGCGGATCTTGCAACAAATTTCCGGAGAGGCCAAAGTTTCCGGAAGGGCCAAAACATATCAAAATTTATAATTTACTATTAATTTGTACATATTATAAATATAAGACAATTATACCAAGACTATATGTAGTTAATAGCAATTACACCGTCTTTATAGCAATAATACTATTATTATACATAATTATACGTCCTCTCCTGCTTCTTGAGCATCCGCCCTAATGGTGATTATGGGACCATTAACTGAAATTAATAAGAAAAAGAATTGCCGCCTTGTAAAAAGGACCAAATTTTTGGTGCGCATCGCTTTCAATGTAATTTTCTACTAGATTTCATTGATTTAAACAACAGCTAAAGGAAGAAGCAACAGCTGGATCATTACACCAGTAACCAAATCGGCCAGTCCAGAAACTTACCACCGGTATAATCGTAGACATTAACTTACTAGGGAAAATGTTTGGGCTTAAAATAATATTCCGGTATTATTTAGACTATTTAGGCTCGTGGACCGGTTATTTGAGGAAAATATATCACAAAGCAAGATTACCTGCCGTATTGGAATAGATTTAGGGGACTATCGCTGTATAGAATCTGAGTTGATTAAGGAAGGTGAATCTAAATCAACTAGGAGGTTCTCAAGACTTGATTCGCAAGAAAGAACAAGTTGTGTTCTCTATATAAGGGGGTCGAATGCGCAGAATAACACGCGCAACGTCAAACAAACTATCGCGCAACCGCATAGTCAAATCTCCCCACGGAGTAAAAGTCCGATTCGCGTCGGCAACCAAGTCTCCCATCGGAGCGGAGCTACCCAGATGCACGCCTCGCGCTGCATGTAGCAAACAAGTCCGATTAATCTCGACAACTAGAGTCAAGTCCATCGAGTCGCTAGCCTAGCTTCTAGCAAACACAAAAGTCTGCACTAGTCAACAAATCTCATTCGCGAGAGAGTCCTGCTATTAACGACACAATATAAGCTATGTTTTTCCCCAAGCGGTCTAAAGTAAGATCGGCCATCTACTTAAGGTGGAGTGAAAGGTACCTAGTAACTCCGGTTGTGTATAGATCATTCAAACTTCAACGGTTTATCAGCAACTGCGGAGCAATCGTTTGAGAAGAAGACAGTACGTGGAGAGCAATCATCATCAAACAAAGCAAAAGTTGTACCTAACTCAAAGGTACTGGCACGTCAGCAACAACAGAGAACGAAGGGTCGAACTGTCTAGGGTTCGACACCGGGGCTTGCTGATTGTTCTCTGAGGAGGATCCGTTTTCCCAGCTCGAACTTTTGGCACGCCCAGTGGGACCGTGTCAAGATAGCAAGCCGGAATCCTTACTCGCGAGGATATTCCCCTTGCTCGAAACTAGAGCATTCGCATTGTGTTCCTCATATTACAGCGACTTGCAGAGGTTTAACAGCGGTTGAGGCATTACTGAAGTTTGAAGTGATGCTAACACCGGAAGACATGCAACTAGCTTTCAAAGAGTTGACGACGGTAGTCAAGTCGTTGGAGGAGTCCTTCGGCAATTGAATGACTGCAGTTGAGAGAACGTTGGATAATGTGTCGCAACTACAGTCGACACAGGGTCAGCGTATGGCTGAGACCAACGACAAGTTGAAGAAGTTGGTTCTGGGTGCTAATGAGCACGCGAAGAATGCTCACTTAGAGTTCGCGGGCCAAGATGAGCGATTCAAGCAAATCGAATAGGCGTTGGGAATCCAACAGGCTGTCACCAGGCTTTATGAGAGCCAGAACCAGGACAAGCCTAATGCCACCAAAAAGGCTAGGTCCAGCAAGAAAGATAGAGCCGGTACTAACGACGGCGCTGGAGAAGACGAGGCCAGAGGTGATGAGGCTGACAAATCAGATGCTGAGCTTGTCAAACTTGCAAGGAGGAAGAAGGTGAAGGCTAAGAAGGGAAAGTTCACGCTTGGAAGTTCCAGACGGTCGAACACTCCCGACGTTGAAGCTTTACAAAAAGCGTTGGCACTTCTTCAACCAAGCGGAAGACAAGAGCGTCAACATCAGTTTCGTCGCGAGCGGCGAGAGGAACATCGAGAAGAGTCTGAGCATGAAGTAGAAGAAGGTCGGAGCATTACCAAAGAGCAGGTTCAGAAGATGATCCAGAAGAGTGTGAGGACCATTCATGGTCATGCTACTGTGAACATATCATATACAAGTCCATTCCCGGAATGAGTGTCAACGTGTCCTTGGCCTTCGGGCTATCGTCCAATCAAGTTCTAGACTTTCTCAAGAGAAGGTTCCGAGAATGCAGCGGAGCATATATCGCGTTTCCACAGCGATTGCGGGCCATATGCATCTGATCCAGTCTTCAAGATGAGGGTTTTTGGTTCATCGTTGTCAGGACCGGCGCTGTCTTGGTTCTCCAAGTTGGCGCCAAAGTCCATTTCAGATTGGTCAATGCTCGAGACGATGTTTAAAACGACTTTTGGGAGTGTTGAGCCTGAAGTGGATTTGTCGTCTTTGACTTCCATGTATCAACAGCCAATGGAGTCGGCAGTGGAGTTCCTGAAGAGGTTCAAGGTTCAGCAAGCAAACTGCAGAACACCGCTCGCGGAACAGGATGTCATTCGCATCCCCATAAAGGGTTTGCAGACCCGTCAGCGGGCCAAACATCATGATGCCTACTTTTCTAGCATGACAGATTTAATAAACAAGGTAGGTTCTTACCAAGTGTTCCTCAGGGAGATGTATGACAGTGCTACAGTTCCAAAAGGTCCACATGTGTCCTATCACCCTGGAACTTTGAAACCACGCTATGCAGTTCCATCTGGAACTAAGAGGGTTTCCACTATCTACTCGCATGTAGATCTTTTCTACACACCGTATCCATACGAAGAGCAGTGGGTCGAGGAGGTAGACGATGAAGTGGCTGCCGTAGAGATAGCTGGAAGACAGGCATTGAAGTCTAAGGCTTTGAAGATGTCTAGGGATCCTGTCAAGATTTCTACATCAGCATTCACCAAACTCGAGTATGACTCGTATACCTACAACGCTCACAAGGCTCCAGAAATTCTGGATGAGTTGTTCGCGAGTGGAAGAGTGAAGCATGACATTGCAATGCCTACCGCAGCGCAGATTGAAGGGAAGAAGTACTGCAAGTTTCACAACTTGTTCAATCACCACACAGCTGATTGTGTTAAGCTCAAGGACCAGTTGCAGACCTGGATTAACAAATGAATGCTTGGGGTAGACACTGAAAGAGCTGTAGCTTGGGTCGATGTTGATCCCTTCCCTACAGTGTCAATGGTGGAGGTTACGCCATTGACAACGCCGTTGAAGACTCCTCGCCCTTCCAAGTTTGCTGGGTACACTTATGATGCGTCATTGGCTCATGAGATCTTGGACAAGCTTATTGCTGAGGGTGAAACCATTGTACCATGGACTGAGTTCCCGACCGTAGAAGAAGTTCAAGGTAAACGGTATTGTAAGTTTCATAACGTTTGGACTCATGATACTCGTATTTGCATACATCTCAAGGACCAGGTACATCAGTGGTTAGATGAGGAAGTGCTGTTCTTTTCTTCAGATCCCGATCTGGGTGTGGAGGCAACATCAAAAGGAATGCCCGTGGCGAAAGAGGTTGCGAGAACCAAGAAATCTGACCCGGGTAAACAACGAAGCATTGTCCAGGACAAGGAACAGAATGTCACAAAGGAAAAAACCTATGTTCTTTGCAATCGATGTAAGAAAGAGTGTTCCATAAACTGTGACAATGCTGGTAGACACGAGGAGTCGCGAAGGCATCGGAGGCCTCGCTCGCCGACAAATCTTTCCGAGAGGAAAAACTCCAAGAAAGTTAGAGTTCAGACAGACACTTATGCTCAAGTGTTAAAAAGGCCACACTCAGGTCTTGGCGGGGTCGCGAACGTTCTTGGAGGGCAGCGAGTTGGGACGAGTGTGCCAGAAGCTCAGCCTTCGCGCGAGGCACTATAACGGCCATACATACCGCCTGCACCAAGGTCACTAAAACCCGATGTCTAGTATGTTCAGGAGCACGGAATAGCTATGGAAGCTACAAAAACTCTAAAGAGGAACGTTTAGAAATGATGGGGCAGGGCTAAGCGAATGTTAGAGGCGTATAACAGAGGAGAAATCTCTCGCACTCAGCTATAACAGCCACCTTAGTTGTTGCGAGAGACAGTTGACAAACTTAGTTTCAAGCCATATGTGCACATTCGCTGGAATAATCGCCACAGGAGGGAGCCATACCCCACGGAAAGCGTTCATAATCGAATTGAGCGACCAATGGAAACTGCTCCTAAACAAAGAGTTTCAATCCATGATAGGTTGTCTTACGCATCCACTGACGGCAGAGCAACAAACAAACAATACACACAGGGTGTTTCTATTCAGCAGAAACAACAATGAAGTAGTGTTGCTCGACCTGCGCAATCTAAATGGATGCCTAAAAGGTTTGTAAGTAAGCCAGGCCATCAGGAACCCGTTTCAGATGGAACCAAGCCACAGTTCGAATGGAAACTGAAGATCAAATAACCAGCACTAGTGGTTCCAACAGCGAAAGAACCAACACTAGTGGTTCCAGAGTTAGTGGGGACTGCGGCAGTGGTTACTTCTCCCAAGGCTCATCAGGATCAATCACTTACGGAGTTTCTCAGGAGCAAGTTCCCCTCGCGAACGCCATCTGGGTCCATGCCGGATGACAATATGGCAGAGTCAGGCGGTAATGAGCAAGGGTTAGAGTTTTCAGATCCAGAGGACGAACTGGAGGAAGGGTATGATGAAGAAATGACTGCTACCCCATACTGCAACATGTTTAACCTTTGTCATGGAGATAGCTTTGAGGAAGGAAAACCGAGGCTAGACATTGTTCCTAGTTGCAACATGGTGTTCACTTTGTCCTCGAAGTATGCTCTTCCGCGGCCGATGTCATCTCATCTATTCATTGGAGGTGAGACGCAAGCCCAAGAGGTGGGTACAGTCGCAGAGTTGTCATCTACAAAGGTGCCAACTGGTGAAAAAGACACGATGACAGAGCTCCAACGGTTCTTCATGATGTTCACAAAGCCTACGGCAACCATGACTCAGCACATTAAACCTTTATACATATCAGATGAGATGGAGGGTAAGAGAGTGAACAAAATCCTCATTAACGGCGGTGCAGCAGTTAGCATTATCACGGTGAAGACAGTCGAGGCACTTGGTACTGCAAAGGAAAAGGTTCTCAGTAGCAATCTTAAGGTCAGGAGTTTTGCTGGCAACTTAACTAAGACCTTGGGAGTTTTGATCCTCAAAGTCAAAATAGGATATTCTGAGCTGTTTCAAACATTCTTCGTTACGGATTGCACCGCTCCATACAACATCATACTAGGTAAGGATTGGATACATTGAGCTTACTGCATCCCTTCTACTCTACACCAAGAAATGTTGAAGTGGGATCCCACAACTGACAAGGCAGAGCTAGTGAGAGCAGATGATCGACCATACTCAATCGCTTCCTGCATTTTGGATGCGGAATACTATTATGGTGATATGAGGCCTTTAGGGGTTGCCGGGATCGATACCAAGGGTCGTCCAGTTGGGGTGACTTCTACAGAATTGACGCGATGGGGTTTAGTACAGGTTAAAACAGACATAAATAGACATGACTTCATCGTGAAAGAAAAAAATAATCATCCATGAGTACATCACTGGCTAAGGAACAAGAGCAGGCATATGTGTCCTTTCTCCAACGTTTATATATTTACAAAGAGGAACAGGAGGCTTGGGGGGCAGTGGCGCTAGTCGAGTGCATTGAGGATGATTTAACTGAGGTTCAAGCAGAGGAAGAGTTCATTCAACCAGCACCTGCAGCTTTGGATGATACTCCACCTAAAGTAAAAGATCCAGTGGAAAAGATCAATCTGGGGACCACAGAAGAGCCCATGGAGGTTGGAATAAGTAAACACTTGGATGAGGAACTGAGACAACGTTTGATAGAGTTGTTGCAAGAGTTCCGCGATTATTTTGCTGAGAAATTTGAGGACATGTCAGGCTTGTCGCCAGATTTGGTTTGACATTGTTTGCCCATAATGGAATGGTACAAGCCTGTACAACAAAGCCCACAACGAATGAGTGCAGACACAGCAACAGCAGTCAAGAAAGAGGTTCAAAACATGTTCCAAGCCGGTATTATCCGACCAGCTAAATACTCTCAAAGGTTGTCAAATATAGTACCAGTGCGGAAGAAAAATGACAAAATTCGCGTGTGGATTACAGGAACCTGAATGCGGCGACATCAAAAGATGTTTATCCTATGCCCGTGGCGGATATGTTGGTCGATGCGATGGCAGGGCACGAACTACTATCTTTTATGGACGGCACAGCTGGTTATCACCAGATTCATGTTTATGAACCGGATAGACACAAAACAGCGTTGCGATGTCCAGGGTTCACTGGAGTGTTTGAATATAACAATATGTCATTTGGTCTGACCAACGCGGGGGCTACATATCAGCGAGCAATGAACCTGATTTTCCACGATGTGCTGGGGCCTGGGGGGCATTCTCGAAGTATATATCGATGACGTGGTGGTCAAGTCTAAGAGGAAAGAAGATCACATCGAGAATTTGAGGACATTATTCACCAGGATGAGAAAGCACAAGCTCAGGATGAACCCAGCTAAATGCATTTTTGGGGTTCGAGCAAGAGACTTCTTGGGTTTCATAGTGCATGAAAGAGGTATTGAGGTCGCGGAGGATAAGGCAAAAGCGGTTCTAGACACGCCGGCACCAAGGAACAAGAAGGAACTTCAGAGTTTGCTTGGGAAAATAAACTTCCTTCGACGCTTCATTTCTAATTCCGCTGGCAAAATCGCAGTCTTCTCTCATTTGCTGAAGCTTAAAGCAGATCAAGAGTTTCAGTGGGGACCTGCGCAACAAGCAACTTTTGATAAAATCAAGGAATACCTTACTCATCCACCTGTTCTTCGACCCCCACGGCCTGGAGTACCGTTGAAGCTATACATCTCAGCATCCCCTTACTCCATTGCAGGACTCTTAGCACAAGATGATGATAGAGAGGGGGAAATAAGATTGAGCATGTGGTTTATTACCTAAGCCGAACCTTATTAGACGCTGAAACTAGATACTCGCCGATTGAGAGGTTGTGCTTAGCTTTGTACTTTGCTGGTACTAAGCTCCGCCATTACATGTTGTCCTTCACTACAGTGGTGGTGGCACAAACAGATTTAGTGAAGTATATGCTTACTAGACATATGCTTAGGGGTCGGAATGGCAAGTGGATTTTGGCGTTATCAAAGTTTTCTTTGTAGTATACACCTTTAAAGGCGCTCACATGACAGGCAGTGTCCGACTTTTTGTTGCACCATTTTATTATGGAGGACGTTGAAGACCAGAACGTGGTTGTTTCCTTTGTTCACACTCAGCCTTGGGTTCTGTATTTTGATGGTAGCAGCACTGATCATTTGTCAGGAGCGGGTGTCGCATTGGTTAATCCTTCCGGAGTAAGACATTGTTACTCTTTTCAGCTAGAATGAAAGTGCACTAACAATCAGGCAGAATATGAGGCCATCATCATTAGCCTGGAGCTGTTGCTTAATCTGGAGGTCACCGAGGTAGAGGTATTAGGTGATTCACTCCTAGTTATTAACCAGCTCAAGGGCGTCTATAAGTGTAACAATTTTACATTACTTCCTTTTTGGGAGCGAGCATCGGAATTGTTAGACCAATTTACTGACGTGGTGCTTGACTATATTCCTCGAGAACGAAATTTCGCTGCCAATGAATTAGCACAGTTGGCTACGGGCATTCGTTTGGCAGATGGCGTTCGCGAGAGGATCTTGAAGGTTCAGAGACGCACATTATCTTCCTTTATAGAAAGGAAAGAGGTTAACGATGAATGGTTGGTGGTTGTTACCGACACTATTGATGTGGATTGGCGGCAACCGATTATCCAGTACCTTACTAATCCTTCTGCACCGGTGGACAAGAGGGTTAGATATTTTGCTACTAACTACGTCCTTCGAAGCGGTGAACTGTTGCGCATGGCCGAAGCCGGTTTGTACCTGCGATGCATCTATAGGGCTGAGGCCAAGAGGTGCTTACGAGAGGTTCATTATGGCAATTGTGGTTCTCACCAAACTAGTCCAAAGATGCGATGGCTCATTCGCCGATATGGTTTTTATTGGCCTACCATGCTCAAGGACTGCATCAGCTTCGCGCAGGGTTGCATTGAATGTCAAATGCATGGACCAGTCCAGCATGTGCCTAACGTTCCTCTGCAGCCAATAATTAAACCTTGGCCAGGTCGCGGATGGGCTTTAGACTTTATTGGGGAGATTCATCCCAATTCTTCCTTACAGCACAAGCACATTCTACTGGTTACATATTTCTTCACCAAGTGGGTCGAGGCTATACCAGTCAGGACGACATCTTCAGAGGTGATCACGGACTTCATCTTCAAATATATTATCACCAAGTATGGCATTCCAGAGTGTTTGGTTGCAGACAGGGGGGCAGGCTTCATGGCTGAAAAGACTCAGAAGTTCTTAGTTGGCTATGAGATAAAATTTATGCATTCCAGTCCTTATTATGCTCAAGCGAATGGCCAGGCAGAAACTAGCAACTGCGTCATTATGTCTATACTCAAACGAATGTTAGATGCAAATCCGCTATCTTGGCACATAGAGTTGGATCACACGTTATGGGCTTATAGAACTTCCAAACGCACTCCAATTGGTACTACACCTTATGCCTTGATGTATGGACATGATGCAGTCCTTCCTATTGAAATTAATGTTCAGTCGCTGAGGGTTCGCGAGCAGCACCAGTTGATTGGTGAGGACTATGTTCAAGCTATGTATCAAGAGCATGAAGACTTGGACTCCCGACGGATGAAAGCTCTCGACAGCCTTATTGCAGAAAAGAAAAAGATAGCACGGCTATATGACAAACGCACGAGAGGACGCAGCTTTGGAGTTGGGGACTTAGTTGGGAAAGCTTGTTTGCCTTATTCAGAGCGAGTTGATGGTCGTGGTAAATGGTCTGCTAAATGGGAAGGTCCTTTTGTGATTGATCGCGTAATGGGCAAAGGCGCCTACTACCTTCGCGACACTGATGGGAATGTTCAAAGAAATCTCATGAATGGTCGCCATCTTAAGAAGTACTTTCCTAGTGTTTGGGAGTATGAAGATCCACCGGCAGCGGTGCAAGCAACTTAGCTGGTGTTCGGACTTAGTGTTTCCTTGGGTTCCATTCTTTCAACCAAGTAAACAGGGGGACAACACCATAGATACTCAATACTTAGCGATCGCGGACCCAGAAAATTTTGCGGTTCGCGAACGTTACTGACGGTCGAGTTTTTGAAACTTTATGAGTTTCTTAATCATGTTCCAGCATTGTTTGTATCACAATTGGACCAATACTGGTGGTCCAGAATTAGTTGTAACTTTTGTTTATGCAGCAATGAAACAATACAAGTGTTTTTATGAAACAAGTTGTGTTTTATTCATATGGTTTTGTGGCCAGAAACTTTATACAAGACCTATACTATTACATGTGAGCCTTAACAAGCTCTGATACCATCTATACTAGGTGGAAAGGTCTTCGCGATTCCTCCTGTTCATCCCACCATCGCGAGAAACTCGAGATTAAGTTGTACCAGTTGAAGGCCAAACATAGGTCTAATTGGAAAATTGGTGGTAGCATGAGGGATCTAGAGCCTTGATTTGTAGACTTCTCCTGATGTTCCTTCAAAGAAGGGAGATTGGAGGATATTACACATAGGAGATACAACAGCTCGCGTCGCGTATCAAAAGAGGTACATGACGAGCATGATGTACTTATTGGCTCTTGTCCTGAATTTGGCAGCATGCTTCCCGATGCTCGACGACTAAACAATGATGAATAGGCCGCAGGAAGGGCTGCATTTTCCTCTCTTACTTGTAGTCCTTCACTAGGAACAACCTTTAATGCTGGGCAGATCCCTAGTTTTGAACTATAAAGAAGGGAGTATGTGAGGGTGGAATAAGACTCCTACCTCACATTTGAGGGTAGAATAAGACTCTCAGAGGATTGCTACTGAGTTTGCAAGTCTAGGGGATGAAACTTAATAAACCTATGGGGTTTCGAAGGAAGAAATGGAACATACATGGTTGGAGGCTGCGGAAGCGAATGTTGTGTGTTCTTTCCTTAGGGTTTCGTTTTATAGCAGAATAAACTTGGATTCAAGGGTTGAGATTAGATTACGGATTTGGAGATCACACCCGGGATTTATTGCAGCAGTAATGGTCAAACTGAAACGGTTTGTGTGTTTCCCAGTATTGATTGCTCCTATTTTCGAGAGTTTGCATGCAAACTTGCGCGGTGGTGAATTGAGTTGGGCTCTGGCCGTGGGCCTTTAGTTGGGTTTTTGACGGGCCAAGGAGATTCAAGTAGGGGGAGCAGACAGAGATAAAGGCAATTCTTACTACTAAAATACTTTGATGTTCAAAGTTCCAACAAGGCGAATATCTAGGAGAAGCTTCCCAGTATCGTTAGCTTTGTCGCATATCAGGTTGTTGATCCTCCTTTCTTCAGTCTCAGAAGCCGCTTGTTGCCTTTTGCGCTCCTGTATCTGCGGTACAATGCTTCTTATCTCTTCCTCCACAGCCTTCAGCTCCCTAGCTTGCTCAGCTTCAAGCTCCGCTATTTGTTGCCGCAACGCACTGATTTGTTGCAAACAACTGGTCTTGGCATGCTGAAGCTTGGTCTTAAGTTGGGCAGGGCTTTACGTAATAAAGTGTCTGGCATCAACGTTGTGTTGCGACAGACTCTGAGATTGGTTCCGCAAGGTTTGGCATTCTGCCAGGAGGCATAGAATGGTGTTCAGTGCCTGTTCAGCATTCGCGACTAGGCTGGGATCAGGTGAGTGTAGCTTAAGGTAGCAAAGGGTGTTTTTCACCTTAGCCAGGCGAGCTGGATCAGTTAGATCTTCAGAGGATAGTTCCGCAAGTTGTGCCCGGGCCTGGACAAATTCTTGAGACTCTAGGGATATTAAGGGGCTGGTCGGACCCAGCATATCATCTAGAAGATCTTCCAAAGAGGGACTAGGATGATTCTCTGATGGATCAACAGCTGGTGTGGATCCAAAGGCTCCAACAGTTGGCACAATTAGCAGGCTAGAAGTAGTCGCGATTGCCACAACCTACAGAGAGCAAAGAACAATTAATAAGACAGTTAAGTGTTTACAAAGGGGAATAGATACATATAAACTAGGAAGTGGTTAAGGGTTTTACCCCATCAGATTGAGAAGAATGAGCATTGTTTCCTGAAAGGGGTTGTGGTGCAACATCAGGCTCACTGAAGCCACATCCGCGAGGGGATGCTCCACACTTGCATCTTCTTGGTGAGAGCTGGTCACACCTTCTTCATCTCCCACCTCATCCCCCAGAATTTGAGTTGAGGAGGAGGAGGAGAGTATTGCCGTTGGGTTGATTAAGGTTTGTGGCTCTAAGGTCCGAGTGTTCGCCACTGGGATAGGAGGAGTAGCTTGAATGGGTTCTCTGTACACAACCACAGCCTGTTGGATAGCAGTCGCGACTTCTATGGTAGGCAACTGAGCGTCAACATGAACCTGTGTTAGAAACCATGAGGGATATCATTGATTCACAGACGATCAACAAAGGATAAAGGCACTACATCTTAGCAAACAACAAAGTGTTGCTTGGGGGGCAACAGTGTGTTTAACTACTTACAGCATTGTCTTCCGTCGTGGTGACAGCAACTTGAGGGGTAGACAGAGGTGGTGAAGTTGGGTTCTCGCGAACCTACAAATCAGATAAGAATAAGTCAAAGTGGTTCATGAATGTATCGCCAGTTGGAACAAATAGGGTGTTCTTTTTACCTCAATTGTTGTCTCTGGGTTGCTGGTCCCAGTCACTGGCTCAGGGTTGACCTGGTGAGTTTATGCACGTGGTATTACATCAGCCTCGAGCGGCGCAGAGGTGCTTGAGGCAGCTATTCTTCTCCTCTAAATCAGTTGAGGATCACAGATATTGGTTAGTGGCGAACATTTAACACCTTTTAAGAAAATCAAATAGGGGTGAGGACTTACAGGATTGAAGTCTATGGCGTCAGGATCATTCTCGTCGTTATTAGGGCTAGGGGTTGTTCTCCCTCGTTTACGGCATTGGGAGGAGGAAGCACCAGCTGTATTCTCAAAAACCTGCAACATGAACCAGTTAGTGGTTTTTAATTAGTGTTGGAATAAGAACTGTAGGAGTTCGAAGAGGCGTTAGGATTTTACCCTTGAAGGAACAATTCTGACAGCATTTGGAATAACTGCTCGCAGCAAATCCTCATCACCAGGAACCTCAAGATCTTCCTGCAGGTATCTTCTGAGCCCCGTATGGAAGATGTATTGAAAGATGACTCGCGATCGTTGTTCCCACTGGCCAGAGTTGATCTTTTCCCACCATTGGGGATAGGCTTTGTCGACGCGAAAGCAGCTAAGGATAATCCCACTTGCTATCACAGGAATGGGAGTAGGTTGCAACTGAGACGGGGGCTGGTGCCCAGGATTAGTGTCAGTGACGGGAACCATGGGGCGTCGCCATGAGGAAAACAGGTTCAGACTCTCAATGGGAGGGAATTGAACCATTTGAACTATGCCTAACTACCTCGCGA
The DNA here is from genome assembly GCF_933775445.1 of Argentina anserina. NCBI lineage: Eukaryota > Viridiplantae > Streptophyta > Magnoliopsida > Rosales > Rosaceae > Argentina > Argentina anserina. Next base: position 4,641,123 of record NC_065874.1, read on the forward strand.
ATAGATGGGGGGCATAGAGTTCTGCTCCATTGCAGGGATGTCGGGGTAAGTCCGCCATTGATACAGCATGTTCAAACAGATGCCGACTCTCCCCGTCATAGCGTCTGAGGGTTAAAAAGCCGCCACGGATGGCATCAGGGTGAGTGCGGTCTAGGAGCAGCTGTGCGGAGTCAAGAACTGAGGCATCCAAGGTGTAGAAGTACTCGAAGCATGCTGCGTAGCGAAGAGTAAAGTTGGGCTCCAAACCGACAAATGCTTTCCCCAACACTTCTGTTAGCCGGAAGTCCCTTGCGTTTTCATTTCGCAATTGCACAAAGTAAACCTGGATCCAGAGGTCTAGAATCCACATAGGCCTTGAAAGCTTATGATAATTGAGGGGTTCCATAGTAAGCGCGCGCAGCATACGGTAGAGTTCTGCCAGAACTATTTGCGCTAGACCCACAGTGTGGCCATTGTAGAGAAGGGTCGCGAGCTGCAGGTGGTGCTTAGTCATCTTCTTAGAGTTCGAGCAGAACATGAACTTGGATAGCCAAAATTCCAAGAAGGCGATTCTAGCATTTGCAGTATGGTTGCGATCAAAACTGGAAAGCCAAGAGTCATACGATTGATAGATACCAACGTTGCGAGTGACGGTGATCGGGCACTCAGCATCAAAATAGTCATGATCTCTATAAGGCTTGGTACCAACTGGTAGACCTACGATAGCATATATGTCTAGCAAAGATATACCCATTTGACCAAATTGAAAGTCGAAGGTATGACTTGCGGAATTCCAGAAGCAAGCAGCAGTCATGATAGCACATCTGTTGCCTCCATCTTGAGTCAGGTTGAAGGAGAGGTCGATACTTTCCAAGATTCCTACCGCTTTCCAGATGTCGCGATCGATCAAGCGGCGACCTTCATACCATAGTCGCACGGCTTCGGAAACAATGGGCCATGCTCCGACAGGGGTATCATGGTGATTGTGCACTTGTCATCCCCTAAAGGTGGCTGGGGTGTTCCTAAAGGCAAGCAGAGGAGTTCGCGAGCGATGGTGGTAGTCGGCGTTCATGCGCTCTGGGATTTCGGCAAGAGAAGGGCCCAAGAACACAGTGTTGTCGTCAATCACTCCGATGGTGGTGCGATTGGTGGGTTCGTTGTTTGGGTAATCGCGAAGAGGTCTTGCACCTCCCTGGGCATCACGTTGGTTGGGTTTTGGTGCCATTGTTGTCGGAGATTAGGAATTTCAAAAGAGGGCTTTCTAGGTTTTCTGATGATAGAGCAATTGGGTTGGATGAACTTGGTGGGTTCAAGAGCGCGATTTATATAAGAACTGAAAGGGTTTCTGAAATCGAAACTGACGGGTTCGGGGAAGAGTCGCGTTTGCTCAATTGGAACTGGTTTCAGTTTCTGAAACAGTAAGTGTTTCTCACATACTTCAGCTCGAAAGGTTGTAGTAGTGTGAAGTGAAGTCGCGTGTCAGTTGGCAACGGGGGAACGTAAAGCGTTTCAGATTATTTTTAAAAGATAACCATTTGGGGTTTTCTTCTAGCCCTTTTCAATTTCGCGGGGTCTTCAATCTCAAGGCCTGGGGGCAATGTTTGGGCTTAAAATAATACTCCGGTATTATCTAGACTATTTAGGCTCGTGGACCGGTTATCTGGGAAAAATATATCACAAAGCAAGATTACCTGCCGTATTGGAATAGATTTAGAGGACTATCGCTGTATAGAATCTGAATTGATTAAGGAATGTGAATCTAAATCAACTAGGAGGTTCTCAAGACTTGATTCGCAAGGAAGAACAAGTTGTGTTCTCTATATAAGGGGGTCGAATGCGCAGAATAACACACGGAACGTCAAAAAAACTATCGCGCAACCGCATAGTCAAATCTCCCCACGGAGTAAAAGTTCGATTCGCGTCGGCAACCAAGTCTCCCATCGGAGCAGAGCTACCCAGATGCACGCCTCGCGCTGCATGTAGCAAACAAGTCCGATTAACCTCGACAACTAGAGTCAAGTCCATCGAGTCGCTAGCCTAGCTTCTAGCAAACACAAAAGTCTACACTAGTAAGCAAATCTCATTCGCGAGAGAGTCCTGCTATTAACGACACAATATAAGCTCTGTTTTTCCCCAAGCGGTCTAAAGTAAGATCGGCCATCTACTTGAGGTGGAGTGAAAGGTACCTAGCAACTCAGGTTGTGTAATGGTCATTCGAACTTCAGCGGTTTATCAGCAATTGCAGAGCAATCGTTTGAGAAGAAGACAGTACGTGGAGCGCAATCATCATCAAACAAAGCAAGAGTTGTACCTAACTCAAAGGTACTGGCACGTCATCAACAACAGAGAACGAAGGATCGAACTGTCTAGAGTTCGACACCGGGGCTTGCTAATTATTCCCTGAGGAGGATCCGTTTTCCCAGCTCGAACAAAAAACACCAAAACATACTAATAAAAACTCTGGTACGCTCACAACGTCAGTTGAGCATTACATGTCTGCCCAGATTTGTGTCATGCAGTTGGATTATGACTCTTAAATTAACCTTTTGCTATTTTTGTGTTTTGAACTATATGCAACTTCAGCATTTTGATCATTCACAAATTGATCATTTGACAATATTTGCGTCTCCGTTTTGAGCATACACAAAGCCCTACCCCACACTTTTCACCGAAGAACCTTAGAAGAAAAGCGGTGAAGTTTCCTCCAACTGTGTGACTTGAAAACAAAATAGGCTTCTGTGGCATTGCTATAAGATGTAGACCTCCCTTTTGCAAGGGAATCATACCACGCCACCGGGTGATCGTAGTTGTTGTCACCACAGCGGGTTTAATAATGCGAGAAACTACTACTAAACTGGTGTGTGGCTTTCACCATTTTTTGTTCGGTGCATAGTTTTACTCGAACAACAACTATATACGCCACACCTTCCACTCGATGTAAGTTAACAACACAAAAGGCTAAACCCAAAATATTAATTTGCATCTTCAAACCAATGTGGAGGAAGCGTGATGTCTATAGAAGATCCCTCCATTTGATAACTCACTCATCTTAGGATTTCATTTCCTGGACATGTAATATTGTACCCAAATTCTGTATATTGGACGTCACAGATATGAAATTTATTATTTATTCTAAATTTTCAGAATTAGAAGCACATATTAGCAGAGAAAGAGAGATAGAGAGACGTACTGGATAATATGCTGTTGCCTTCTTTCTAAGATGTGTATCATCCATTATGTTCCTCTTGCATTCTCATCCACAGTAAAGCAACTGTACAATATCTGCAGCACGTACGAACCGCTTTGATTCAAAACTTCTTTGAGTGGAGCACTCGTTATCCTGGACACTCTTCATTCTGGTGCAACCACTTGCATCGATCCAATTTAGAAGACATGGGAGCTCTGGTAAAGATTCATAGCTCTTGCAATTCATCAGCATTAATCTCCTTGGCCGAGATGCTTGGGTGATGGTTGAAGGTATGCTACTAATTAGGGTTTTACTCACATCTAATTCATATGACCTGTTTAGGCTAAAGATGCAATCAGGAATTTCTTCTAACATCATGCAGTCACTGAGGTCTAGTCTACTCATCGAACACCATAAAACCACTGATGACACAGAGCTTATACACCCAGGTATCACTAATTCCATACGCCCAACTATGTTTTCAATCAAAGAGGGTAGCTCTTTAAATTTGGTTCCTTGTAATTCGTAAAAGAAGATGCTCCAGACGTTCCATAGGCTCCAAGATCTCAGGGAAGTTTCCAAAGCTAGAGCTTCCATTAAGAAAAATATTCTGAAGCGATTTTAACTTGCAGATGCTGGTTGGGAGACTCGTGAACCTTGTGCAAGCTTCCAGCACAAGTATTTCCAGTCCAGAGAGACACTCGACTGATGAAGGCAATGCTTCTGTACATGTCCCAGACAACTTGAGAAATGTGAGGGAATACAGCTTCCAAATGATGTTTGAAAGATTCTTAATGCCCTTGCACCCGTCAAGACACAATTCATTAAGTCTTTTAAAGATCAAATTCATGGAGGAAAATCTACTATTGCATGGCATATATGAGAGGACATGAAGATTTAGGCAATTACTCACATTTAACCAAGTAAGCTTGTGAAGAGTCTGAAAAAAGGAAGGAAGTTCAACCAGCCCCTTACAGCCTTCAATGTGTATCCTCTCAATTTTTACACACATAGACAGATTTGGAACTTCAACCAGCTGCTTGGACTGACAAAGACCAATTCGTTTTTAGTTCCTAGGCTCCTGTAACAATTTAAAAGAGAAAATGGTATAAGAATAACTTGGCTTGAATGTCAAACTATTTGATATACTGCTTTCAACAATTAATACATGCAACAACTAACTTGAGCATACCTGCCTTCATCCTAAAGTCTCTGGAGTTGGCTACCAGGCATAGAAAACACAGTGAAATTCTCAGCAGAGTGTTGAATATTTCAAAGTGTATTATGGCCAGCTCAGATGTACATGGGAATCAGGAAGATATTCAAGATCTTGAAGATTAAAGTGCACATTGCAATCCTTCCAAGGGTGGTGGTAGTAGTAGTAGTAGTAGTAGTCCCTGCAATCTTCACAACGTAACTTTTACGAAATTTATATAACACATCTTTTTGAAAGCTTGAGGAGTCAAGCTAATATTTGTAATCTGAGCGAGGTTCAGAGATATGCTTTGAACTTTTGCAGTCCCTGACAATTGATGCGAAGTATAAATCAGCATATATGGTCTTACCAATGAAATTACTCAACTTGTTATCTGAAAATGGTTTTTTCTTTGAAAGTTGATGCAATTTTCCTAAACAATATGTTATGAATGAAGCTCTTACATTATTGCTTTCCAACACATGACATATGTCCTCTGCGGCACACAGCCAACTGCAATTTCCGAGTTTTGCAGGATGTTGTAGTGCTAATTTGGTAAAATAACTTCACAAGAATTTTCATTCTTCTTACCTAAAACCACCAGGAGATGGTCACTATCTAATCTAACACTTGATACCTGATATTTTGTACACTGAAGAATTTTAAAATTTTAATCTCTTACATGAAATGGAAGATGGTCACTATCTAATCTAACACTTGATACCTGATATTTTGTACACTGAAGAATTTTAAAATTTTAATCTCTTACATGAAATGGAAAACGCGAGACAATGACGGACCCCTAAACTTCATCCAAGGAAATTAGCAAATCGCATTATATATTTGCAAGCATCCGCATAAGCAGATACCAAAAAAATGACAGCACATGCCCTAAAAAGCCATCTATTCACATAGGACACATGGTACATGACCAGGATCATATCCATTTCATGTACCTTCTCTTTAGAGGAGGACATATATACTTTCTAGGACAAAAATATAAGGTTAGGAGTAGGGCCGGAGCAGACATGGTGTCTCAGGTGTAAAAAGAGTACAGGAAACAGATACAATCCTGTGACTGAACTTTAAATAACCTTTGATTCATTAAAAAAAGGTCGAACACAGGAATGAGAGAACCATATTGAAATACTGAGCTTGAAAACTTTGTATTTTCAATTGCAACTATTTAGAGTGAGTCATTTACGAACCACATTGAAATTGGAAATGATTTTAATCCCCTTGGGGACTTTTTCATGCCAGCTGAAAAGTGTCTGGCACATAACCAGGAGTCATTTTAAGCTAGTTCAAAGTATATTAAAGTTATATTAATGAAAAAAACTTGAACTAAAATTTAAAAAAAATGAAAATATTAGATGATTATCAGATAGAGACATTATAACAATGATCTTTAAAGAGAGTCAAGCACCAACATAACTAGGCTAAGTCAACCAGTTTCAGTAGCACAGATCTATTCAAAAATAATAATAATAACAATAGTCACTTACACGATTAAGATGATAAAGAATAAGGTACTTACAGGTTTGAGGATGTGTGACCAGTTGCACCACAACTCCCACACTTCCGTCCATCAGAATGGATTCCCTTCTTGCATTTTTGGGATGTCATAGACGATTATTATGGACCTTTGGCGATTCCCAGAAATCTTCTAATGCACATTCTTTGGCCCATAATATTTCCCATAAGTTACATCCAAACAAGATCGTTCAACAAGTCCACAGTGATATCTTTTGGTTTATATTGGCATGAAGCAACTTTGTACTCTGACGAACAATGAGGAGCTTGCTTGAGGTCATGATGAAAGCTTATAATTAACAAGAGTGGGGATCTATTTTAACATCTTAGGATTAAATACTCAAAACTCTGGTGAATAAGGAAGTAGAGAACAAAACACAACTTCCCACGTAACTAATCAAAACTGTCAACTTAGCCATATTCCTGAAATTAAACTCGTCCCAACAAATAAAATTGATAAAAGTTAAAGAAAACTATATTACAACACATTAACAGGGATTGAGGCCGGAATTAATTTTCGACAATTTCGATATTTTGAGCTCAGCAACCCTAACCCCCAAATTGAACACAATGGTCATTTTTTCTTCAATCCTAATCATTGATTAACATCTAATTCTAAGCCGTAGCAGCAAGCCCACTCAGTTATCCTAAATCAAAAACCCTAATAAACAGCACACTAGCTAACCAACCGATCGAAATCAACATCACAATTATAATTCAGCAAACTTAAGGGTCGATTTAGAAGCAGGAAGGACTTACGGGTGCCGGAAATCGATCAGCACGGTGGAGCTGCAGGAGACGGTGGTGGCGGAGCTGGAGACATCGTCGTTTGGGGAAGGAAGCCGTTGAATAGGCGCTAAACTTTGGCGGGTATTGGATTAGAGGAAGCTCATGGTCATCATCTTGGGCCTTCACTTTTGGGCCCCTTTTATTTTGAATTTTCAAAAATAAAATAAATTTCTCTCTGTTTCACTTTTGGAATCGGAATTTGGTTTAGTGATATAGTCTTCCTTCGAAATTGTGATATTGTGTGTGGTCTTTCGTGAGACTAGTTATAGAATAGAGTAAAAACTTCCCTTTCTTTGAAAAGAAGAAGGTGTCCTTTGATCGACATCTCAATACCCCAAGGACAAGGTTCTTTGGTGTAGGATCGATGAGTCTCTTAATTAGTGGTTTACAGATGATAGGTTAAGGAAGATTGTCCAAAATATTGTAGCCCTACGAGCACAAGTTGCTTCTTGGTGTTTTGTGTATGCCTTTTGTCTTGTCCATCTTCCCGGACTACCAAACTAGGGCCAAACCTCGGCACTTATTGTACCCATTGATATTTCGACCTCTATTTTTCCAATGACCAAAAGCTGTCTAGCTTAGAAGCGGCCAGTACTGCTCTCACATGGTGATCGATCAATATATGAAACCATGTCTGAGCTAGTTGAGTCGTTTGTACTCCCTAGTCCCCACAGCCTAATCTGTATAGTTGTGTTATATAGAAATCCTTGTTCAATTTTCTGTTTTCAATCAGATCTATAAGATCTGATTGAAATACTTCCAAAATCAATGAATGTGTTATATACCCTAAACTTCCAAAATCTTGTAGTCCTTACTGCATTTTTAAGTCAATTTTTTTATTGATTTGCACAATCACAATAAACAGGCTGCATCGTAGAATTTTCCAACAAACACCCATAGTTTGGATCAACGAAACCGTGCAATGGAAACCATCAATGGATCCCCTACCAGCAGCCAACTGTTTTGGTCCTTAAAAACGTACTTCCCTTGACCCGTAACCAGTCCAATCAAATCAACTTCACAGTGCAGTCCCAAATCACTGGCAAATCTTCAATTAACCTCATTGATCTTGCTTGGATAATAGAGAACCTGCAGACGGGTAAAACTTCGACATATCACATATCCCGACTAAAGATCGGTAATTGGGAACATAATATGCATGGTCGACAATGAAGAACTATCTGGAAGTGGTGGAGATCGGTCTCATGTTTCTGGGTGGCTGGTGACAGGTGACAGGAGACACCGATCTATATATGCATGATCGAGCACGCATGACGAGCTTTATAAGCTAGGCTGGTATTCAACAGTGCCCTAGAGGCAAGGCCTGGGTGGTTAGTCACTGTTTTGCCAGAAGTACGACTAGGTTAGACTAAGGTGCGCCACATAATAATCAGTTATACAAGCATGTTGATCATTCTGACTGAGATTGATTCGTTAATTTTGACGTAGATGGGTGCAACTTGGTTGCTGCTCCAGAAAACTCGGGTCCAATTGGCATAGCAGCAAACCTAACCAACTATTTGCCAGACACGTACCCATGCAATGATGCAGATCGATGATAGTCACACACTCACACGTACAGTTTTCTCCTGAAAATTGGTCAAATATTGCATAAACCTTAATATACATTTGCTAGCTGGAAATCATGTACGTACAGTCATGGTATATATGTCTAAATATATACCACCCAATATGGCTGCGCAAAACCGTCGAAAATGACGTCCGCTAATATGTGCCAGTTACTTGAGTCTGTATTTGTGTTCAAATGCAAGAACGTCTAAGTTTAGGGTTCTTGAACCTGGAGGAGTGGAGGACAAGTAATTTAAAGTCATGGTTTGGTGTTAATCATTAAACGTCGGCCGACGGCCGGGTTTCAGGTTCATTGACTCGTAAAAGAGAGTGACTTTTAACATGGTCGGTGATTGAACTCATTGACAAGAAAGCATGGGGGAGGTAGGGCCTAATCACGACCTAATTATACCGTTGATGATAAAGTAATTAATCCAAGTAACCAATTAAGGGTTTAGGACGCCGTATACGTAGGGCTAGCTTGCAAGAGATATACGTAAGTTAACATAACTAAACGATTAAAAGCCCAGGTTTACATCCAAAAAAAAAAACCCGGGTGATGAGTACGACATCTGACTCGATTAACACAGAAAAATAAAAAAGTGAAAATTAAGGGCTTGTCTCGTAAACTAGTGTTCACATTCTTGGAGATTGAACATTAAGTTACGAGGGTTATATATATGAATATATGGTGAAAACCGTACACATTGCCGGGCCAACAAGATTTTTCCCATTCGATCCCAGATGACGATTCATATGTTCATGCACCAGGACGAGATCTAATCAATCGAAAAGATCTGTTGGTTATCCTTGTACACAACCAAAACAGAAAAACAGACGTTAAATTAAGTGGAACTTTAGCTAACTGATTAATGGAGAGACTAAATTAGACTTGGGGGCTCGAAAGTAACATAAAAGTAGTTCTACTTACAAGTTACAACATAATAAAGAATGTAGAACATTCGTATAAAACTCTAGCTAGGATAGAATATACGTGATCTGCTCATACACACCTACAGACATAGAATCTAACCATATATGTGCCCTGGAATACTTTTGTGGTGCCTTCTTAATTTCCTACTTAATTACGGAGACATCAAGGAAACAAACTGAGACCATAAATTTGCATAAAGTTATCTAATTTATTGCTGAAGGGCTAAAAGGCTCAATCAGTTTCCACAATAAAGCCTACGAATACTCTTCTTTGTTTAGATCAAATGCACGTCCAACGACTTCAAACTAGCTATATAATTCAGTGCATCATACATCGATCCCATGTGCGACCAAATTAATTCAATTCATATTTTCTCAATCATACAGAACAACTTTTGAATAAGGTCCAACGTTGGATTCTTAATTTTTCTTTGGTTAGAATACCATATTGCTTTGGGATCTATATGTTTTTTCTCTAGACGATTTTGACCACCTTTTTCTAGCACAGTAGGATTGATGTTCGTATTTCAAGTCTAGAATGCCCTAATATTCTTGAAGTTTTACTCTTATAGAGTCAAGCACCAAGCCACCCCCTAAAGGAAATTCAAGGATACCCTAGTACAAACTATATAAATAAGGTAGCATAAAGTTTCCAAACATTGGAAAACTTGATTGATTAGTACAATTAATTAAGGATAACTTTTCTGACATTAGTTAGACATTAATCAATAAATTATCGAGTAGTGGAGTGCTGGGGGTTAGGTGTGGTCTGGCAGTTGGTAGTTTATTCCGGTCAGTCAGATCAGTTGGGGAATCTCTTGATTATTCATTTGCATCTTTCCTTGCAATAACCAATTATTTTATCAGCAAAACAAAGACAAAGAGGATCACATGATTTGCGTCCCAGTATGCATACACTGTGCTCCAGTCACTGTTTGTATGTTTTCTTTGGTTTGATGGAAGAGAATGGTTTCAGTGTTTCAGCGGTGTGGAGTGTGGACAGCTGAAACATATGGTACATATGTAATGTGTCAGTTAGTGTTAATGATTGAAGTTAGTTAAACTAACAGTAAAATTCAAGTTCGATCTTTTATAATTTTAGTTTTTTATTTTACTTTTGTGTTCTTTGGCCACATTCAAATCCTACTTTAAGAGCATTGTCATCATCATAACCCAAAAAACCCCAAATTTTCCGGTCTTCGATATTCCTTAAAATATGTGTTTTCATGATTTACTCTTCGAGATTAAACTCATTCCTAAAATCGGATCGACCTTCCTCAATATATATTACCATGATTTGCTCTTAGAGATTAAACCCACCCCTAAATTCAGATCAAAACCATTCCCGCCACCATTCCTGAATTCAGGTCAAAAACATTCCCACCACCACTGAGAGACCTTTTGATCAATCTAACCTTCATTTTTAAGCTCAGATTATTGTGTTCTTTTCTTCTATTTGGTCCATTTTGATCTTCAGCTCGAAATTAATCTATTTAGGTCAAAGGGCCCGACCTTTTCTGACGTCAATGGAAGTTAATAGGAATGGCGGCGGAGCTGTGAATCTATTTTCATACTTAGATCGCTCCTCCACTTCATTCCAGAAAAAAAAGACATAGGTCATGTGTTTTTACCATGTTAGTCTCTTAACGACCATTAGTATTACCGTTATATATCGTGAAATGTGGAAAAGTTGTACAGTTTGGATTAGATATAAGTATTATTTAAAGCATTGGTGCATGTGCTCGAAGGTGCATACTATCCATTTCCTTCACGATATATTCTCCAAGCTAGTACCTAAAATTTGATTTGCATAATCTTTGCCAAACTGTGAATCTTATCGATCACTGCCTCTTATCCAGGTAGTTAGGTGACATGTAGCTAGCTAGGTTTTACCGATTTGAGTTACTTAAAGTCTGAAATTCTATACACAGTCAATCTTAGGATCAGAGATTCGGAGGCCATCCAGCATGTATAATAGCCACGAAGCTAGGGAACACTTGCTACTTCCTCGCCTCCACGGTTAGTTTTTTTTTTTTTTTTATCAAAGCCTCCTCGGTTAGTTGAATGCAAAATTTTGCAAAATGAAAATAATATAAATCTGTATTAATAGAATTAGCAAACCACTAACTCTATCTCTGTTTTATTTCATAGGTGGCGTATCAAACGTATTCTCGATCGATCTTCTGTATATATGTGAACAACCTTAATTGTAAGAACAACAACAACCAAATTCTAGATTCAGACAGTGATCAATTTCAAATCCAAACCACTAATTCTACCTCGATATATTTTCTTCCACCGACATTAATTATATATTCTTCACGACCTGAAATGAATTAGGTTTGAGAGTTTAGACTTGAGAATCGTTTAGAACCGTCAGAACCGCACCGAAAAGATCAATTCGATTCGATTCCAAAATAAATAAACTACTAACCCTAGAGGAATCCGCACCGAAACAACCGATTCAATTCGATTCCGGTTTCTATTTTTGAAAATGGTTTTGGAACCGTTAGAACCGAGTATTCACAACTATATAAGAAAAACCTTTAAAAGAAACATCTTTCGTCGCCGCATCCCTCATCACTTTCTTTTTTTACTTCTTAGACTCCTACTAATCAATATATAAATTAAAAAAAACTTATTCGGTTTGTCTTATGCCTTGACTTCCTCTATTATTTTGTTACTCCATAAAATCCAAATTATCATAAGTTTGCAGTCTCTCTCTCAAATATTTTTGAACTAAATGAGTATGTTAATTGTTGCTCATTAGGTAATTATACTAGAGATGTTGTTGACGTTCTGTATTTGCATTTTGAAATTGGTATTTTATATGGTTATTGTTTAAGGCTTGAAGATAAATATATATCACAATACACTTTTGGAACCGTAAAAACCCAAAAACTGACCCGATATTTGCGATTCGATTCCGGTTCCGGAAGCAAATTGTGTTAAATCCAGATCGTTTTTTCTTTTTCGATTCCAATTCCAGTTCCGGGAAAAATTAGTATTTTGGAACCGGTCACATGCCTAAAATGAACTAGAACATCAAAAATCTTAAATAAAAGCATAGTTTAGGTCCCCCAAAATTAAATTTGTTTCGTTTTGAAAGTCCTCATCGACTAACTAAATTGTTAGTTATTGCCCGTCAATCAGCACTGCTCTGTTAGTTACTTAGAATAACTAATATTGTACTTATAGATTACATGTTTACATCTCATTGCGTTATAAGATGATTGAATGGATGAAAATTAAAATATTATTAATTCAATTATGCATTATTCATGTCACAAATATTAGATGAGGTGAAATGGCCAATCTTATGTTTAAATTCGACATCCCAATTAAGCACAGGAGAAAGAGAAGTGGAAAGTGTATGCTTCATTACGTAGCAATCCAATTGCGTCTTAAAATTAATTGATAATTTTCGTTAAAGGGTTTAAGATTTAAAGCTAATTCTGCCTTACACAAAACATAAGAACAGTCATTTGAAATCCCTCTGTCATGACTGCATCACCCATCAGGTACCGAATGTTCTTAGTTCTTCGCAAGATATTTTCATGTTCATGAATCATGATCATTGTACATTCCATGTGCCAACTGCTAACTACCTCAGCAACTAACTTTTGAATTAGAAACAGTAATTAAGAGCTTTAACCCATCCATCAACTAATTATTGGTCCATGTTATGTTATAATATATGGTCTATTATTCAAATATAGTTAAAATTAGTGCCATCATGTGATTTGTCCAGCTTCGTGGATTATAAGCTCAGTTATCATAAGCTTTAAATGATTATGGGTAATCCACTCGACGAATTAATTTTAAACACAAGCGCGTAAAGCCCTTATCCAAGGTGGTGCTTTTTCGAACTGATCATTCACTAAAATTTAAATAGTTCCATATAATCCTATATATGCAAGTACCTTTCGGTTAAAAGAAAATGAAGAACAAGCCACCCTTATAAATCAAATTAAGGACGTACGTCGTGACTCGTGAATGTTTTTTTTTGTTATCTGAAAGACAAGTGACTCATGAGTTTATGTAATTCTAGTTCATGCATATATATATATGATCGATGTATGCACTAGTTATTTCATTTTTTCTAATTTAATTTTCAATTACGACTCATGATCGATGATCGATGTGTCTGCTTCTTACCAATCAGTCTCGTGTTAGTTCGAAGTTTGGAAAACTTCAATTTCAAGACGTTGATCGAACTGATTGTATAAGAACCACAGATTGAGCTAGCAACCAGTTCTTCATGTTCCCTAGTTGTGAAGCAAGTAATTTAGTAGTTTGTCACTGTCAAATTAGCTAATCGAATGGGTGAGCTATATGAGAAAATTATATGTTGCATCCCTGTATGGTGTGCAACATTCCTAATCCACCACAAACAAATCCCACACACCCCACGTGCATTTGCTGACAGTCCTCTATCTATCATCCGATTGGATATGTATAGCATGCAGCGCTGGACGACAGCTAAACTCAATTATATGTGACGAGTTCTCGATAAATTTCCAATGAAGCTGTACGTTAGTATTGTCATGGCTCTTTCACGTGTAGACGGTATAGTTTCCATGGCTAACGAGCTAGCTTCAGATTCTGTTGATCTAATGTTGAAAAACTAGTGTGGTTTCAGGATCTGTGCTGAAGGGTTCTACCATTTGTTCTCGTTAAGTAGGTAAACAGTATGTTCATATAACTAACTGGTTGAGAAACTATCCACATGTCTGCATATGAGAAACTGTCATATCTGAGCTTGAACGCAAAAGAATCGTAGGAAGAAAAAGATCATGGTTCTTTCTATATATATCACATGCAAAACCAGCATCCCAGCTATTTCTATATGAGTAAGAAAATGACACGTACACAAATCGATACCTCAAGGCTCAAGTCTTCTCACCAGCTTTGTTAGAGAAGGAGAATCAATAAGAACTCTGGGTTAGGTTCTTAAGTACGTAGCAGTTATTTTCATGCATCAAATAGATATTCCAATGCTCACATATCGACCATATAACAACAGGTGAGGATTAATCAAACAATCCAATCCGGCTCCTATCAGCCATCGTTGTCATGCTTCTTGTCCGGTGGCCCTCGACAGCACCTCCGGTGGCTTTGGTCTTGGACAGTAACCGGAAACGGAGCTTGATGGATGGATCCACCCATCCTGGTTTGGATATATATAGTAATCCATGATACATAATTCCTTTAACATTCAAAATTATGCATATACCAAATTAACCACCTTAGCTTCCGCATATCTTTATTACTGTCATGATTAATTATTTCATCTACAATATATGCAAGTATGTACCTTGTGTTTATACGCGTCTTTGAAAGTCGATAAGTTTAGTTTCTAAGATCACAAATTCATAATACTAGTTGGGGACCTCCAAAATAAGATGGGCATATAGATATTGCCATGCATTTCAGGCAATTGAAGTTATTGAACTGGGCATGGGGACCTGGTATTCTATCTGTTGCAATTAAATATCTGTATCCGTAAGGCTTTGAAAAGAAACTCCAGAGTAATTTTATTTTCCCTAATAAAGTTATATATGGAAGATTTTTCTACAATGGTGGTTGAGATCATATAACGAGGGAATTCGGTTGATATTTTTCAATTTGGTTACATACAAGCTCTTGCATCATGTGAAGAAATGCAAAATATATGATATGACAACAACTAGCTAAGACAATAATGATCGCAACAATTAGTCAATTACTATATCCGAACAAAAAGAAAAAAGAGTATGGATTGAATAATATAAAGGATGTGTTAATTGGGCACCAAAAATATACAATTAGAAATGGGATGGTAACGTGCAAGTCACATAGGGTCCCATGGATGCTGATAGAGAGCATAGTATAGACCATGACAAGGCCCCAATGCAAATGTGTAACACAAAAAAACAGGCATGCCTTGTATGTTTGTGACTGTGTCACCAGTGTTTTTATTTTGGTCATCCTCGATTTCAAATTATTCAATCATCAATTCATCATAAATCAATATCACCCTCATCAAAAACCATACGAGATTAGGGCGATATGTAACAATAGATCATGGTTAACAGAGACGGAAAGTAACAATTACAATTGTCAGTCAGTTACATTTCTGATATATTTATCTGGTACACTATGATTTACCAGTAATTAACTAACTTATTTAAGTTTCTCCATTGACCCTAGCATGGATTAATTGCATCGACTTTTCTTCTAGTTCTCTGGCTGCTTCAGAAAGTAAATTGCATGGAAAAATGATAATAGAGAAGTGAACAGCGATTAGCCTTGTCATTTGGATTGAAAAACATTGATGATTAATCAGGGGTCTCCTTAATCAAAGGTAATTGGTCTTGTTCTTGCTAGCATAAACCCTAGATGCGATGGATGACACGTGAGGGAGGGGTAAAGCGTGTGGGACAAGTGATTTGACCGAGATTTAGCGGTGGAATGAGAGCAGAAAACGGCCACGTGGGTGGGGTGAGACATCCACGACTCCACGAGAGAGCAAGAGAGGCCCAATAGATGGAGGGACGCGAGCACATCACTTTGGGGTACTAGTGGGTCAGTATTACATTACACTAGTAATTAATCCTCTTAGGATTAAATACTTCTAACACCATATATGTTTTGTTTTTCTACTTTCAAATTTAATCTGTATATTCTTTGATTCTTATTTTTAACAGTTTTGTCCTTCTACTTTCAAATTAAATCTGTATATCATTTAACTCTTATTTTTAACAGTTTTGTCCTTTTTTTAACAGTTTAGTCAATTCCGTTAGTTGACCGTTAAAAAATTCCGTTAAGCCGTTATAATGCCTAGAATACCCCTAATTCAAATCATATTTTTATCTTTCTTTTCTTATGCTTTTTTATTTTCTCTTTTGGTTTTTCTTGTTTTTAAATTTAATTCATCATATGTGCTATCAAATATATATAATTGTAATCAACACAAATTATCAAATTAATTGTAAACAAGAGGATAATTAATGACAATTGCTTAACATCAAGTTGGAAATAAATAATTTGAAATTATTTTTGCATCAAAGTATTGATATGTAGTATAAGTCTTTTTTGTCTTAGCATTGTAGAAAATAATCAAAATATGTTTGTAGAGTATCATAATATAAAGGAAGTTTCTAACTGGATTTGAGTACTGGCACTCACATGTCATTTTAGGCATTATCCAATTGATTATAACATGTTTACAATTAATTTGATAATTTTTGTTGATTACAATTATATATATTTGATAGCATATATGATGAATGAAATTTAAAAACAAGAAAAATAAAAAGAAAGACCAAAAGAGAAAATAAAAAAAGCATAAGAAAAAAATAAAAATAAAGATTTGAATTGGAGGTATTCTAGACATTTTAACGGCTTAACGGAATTTTTTAACGATCAACTAACGGAATGGACAAAACTGTTAAAAAATAAGAGTTAAAGGATATACAGATTAAATTTGAAAGTAAAAGGACAAAACTGTTTTTACACCTAGTATTTAATCAATCATCTTATTTTTACTCTTTTTGTGGGCATCAGTCCCTCCATTGGTCATTTGGTCCCTAATTCTAGGACCCCCCATCCAATTATAACCCATGTTATATTCCAAAAAAAAAAAAAATTGAATGGTCATAATATATGTTGTGTCTGCTTCACAACCGATATACACAAATACGTGTCTTTTTTTTTCTTGCCTCGAGTCTCAAATGTCAATCTTCCAATGCCCTTTCCACCAATCCACTACGTGGTCTTCTCTAAGATGGTCTGAGGTGGACTCAAACCTCCACACTCCCCCAACTCTATTTATACTCCATTTTCTCTCCTCTTTTCTCCCCAAACCTCACTCGCTCTCTCCCTCTCTCTCCCTCGAAATAAGAAAAATTCAGCGAGGCAAAACACATAAACACCTTGCGTGCATACATCAAAACACACTAGCTATGGCTACTACTTCCAATAGTTGGGCTCACACAGCCCAAATGCCTCACCACTTCTCCTCCTCTTCTTCTTCTTCTTCTTCTTCTTCTTCACCACTATACAAAGGCTTCCCTAAAAGATCCATCAGCTTAAACAGAAAAAGAACCACCACCATTCAATCCGCTCTCCAGTCTCCTTCAGTTCTTCACTTTCCAAAACAGCCTTACCATCAGCAAGTTGTTGCAAAAGAGGTCTGTTCAAATTCTAAGCCTAAAACAGCAACTACAACCCAGCAACCTCCACACTGGAACTTCCTCCAGAGAGCTGCCTCCACCGCCTTGGACATGTTGGAAGGAGCTTTGGTCTCGCGAGAGAGCCAAAGCCCCCTCCCTAAAACCGCCGATCCACTTGTTCAAATCGCCGGGAACTTTGCTCCAGTTCCGGAGCAACCCGTCAGTCACGCACTCCCTGTTTCCGGCACCATTCCCTCATGCATTAGCGGCGTCTACGTCCGTAACGGCGCCAACCCTTTACACGAGCCTGTCGCCGGCCACCATTTCTTCGACGGCGACGGCATGGTTCACGCCATTAGCATTAATGACGGTGCCGCCAGCTACGCATGTCGGTTCACTGAAACCCAAAGACTAGTCCAGGAGCGGGAAATCGGGAGGCCCGTTTTCCCAAAAGCCATAGGCGAGCTCCACGGCCACTCCGGCATCGCCCGCCTCGCCTTGTTTTACGCGCGCGGCGCTTTGGGCCTTCTGGACCCCAGCCAAGGCATAGGAGTCGCCAACGCCGGTTTAGTCTACTTCAACGACCGCCTCTTGGCCATGTCCGAGGACGACATGCCGTACCAAGTCAGAATCACTCCCCCCGGTGACCTCGAGACAGTCGGCCGATACGACTTCGACAGCCAACTGGAGTCCACAATGATCGCCCACCCGAAAGTCGACCCGGTAACCGGTCACCTCCACACTCTCAGCTATGACGTCGTAAAGAAGCCTTACCTGAAATACTTCCAATTCTCAGCCGACGGAAAGAAGTCCCCGGACGTGGAAATCCCTCTTGCCGCACCTACAATGATGCACGACTTCGCCATCACAGAAAACTTCGTCGTGATTCCCGACCAGCAGGTGGTGTTCAAGTTACAGGAGATGATCACCGGCGGGTCTCCGGTAATTTACGACAAGAACAAGAAATCCAGGTTTGGAATACTGTCTAAAAATGCAAATAACGCTGATGATATCATCTGGGTTGAGTCGCCGGACACGTTTTGCTTTCACTTGTGGAATGCATGGGAGGAGCCAGAGTCCGATGAGGTAGTGGTGATCGGGTCATGCATGACTCCACCCGACTCAATATTTAATGAATGTGACGAGAGCTTGAAGAGTGTGTTGTCCGAAATCCGGCTCAATTTGAAAACCGGCGAGTCAACTCGAAGGCCGATTATTTCCGAGGAGGTTGATCATGTGAACTTGGAGGCGGGAATGGTGAACCGGAACCTGCTTGGTAGAAAGACTCGGTATGCTTACCTTGCCATTGCTGAACCGTGGCCAAAAGTTTCAGGTTTCGCCAAGGTAGATCTTTTTACTGGCGAGGTAAAAAAGCATATTTACGGAGACAGGAAGTTTGGTGGTGAGCCCTTCTTTCTTCCTTCGAGTCCAAGTGGGGAAGAAGATGAAGGTTATATTCTGAGCTATGTCCACAATGAGAAGACGTGGAAATCGGAGCTTCAGATTGTGAACGCCATGAGTTTGAAGGTTGAAGCCACTGTGACGCTACCGTCAAGAGTTCCGTATGGATTTCACGGCACGTTCATTGACTCGAAGCACTTGGAAAACCAGGCATAACAGTAGGTTGAGAACATACTAGTGTGAATTATTACCATATGCAGTTGGTAAAAATTAGAGGGGGTCGACGATCATCAGGGGAAATTTACCAGAGGGATGGGTAGACAGGTCCCCGGATTCTCCTGGAGTATTTTAAAACCATAACTATCAATTTGATTTTGGTATGCTTTTTCAGGCTATAAGGTTTTGATCGATCAAGAACCAGCTTGTAGCTTTGGACTGTATGTACCTTTCGAGCTCAGCTGGTTTACATTTCTTTCTCTCTTCTTCTACTGTAAATTGGTAAATATTTAGACTTTTTTGCCTTACATGGTTTTGTTTCATCGTGGATATGTTGTGATCGATCTTTGTTACGAATAATTGCGGAATATAATATGAGCATACTATAACAATATAAAGGTTGAAAATGAACACATTATTCACGAAGTAGGAAAAGGAGGAAACATTTGTCCATCGATGTTTCGCTTTATGGTTCCAAATTTTTTTTTTTCAAAAATGGGGCCATTTCTTAATTCCCAAATTTTGAACTAAAAAGTCCATAAGTCCGATCCGTAACTAATTGATCGATTCATTGACTAGCTAAGTAAACAAGCATGCACGTAATAATGTTAAATATCAATAAAAGAAAAATCTTCACTCAATTCGCCCTGTACATGACTACATGCTAAAAGGACGTGCCTAAAGATTACTCTACAGAAGTAAAATTGTCTTCTAATATATTGATATGACTCGCCCATCGCACTTGATGGTGATCGTAGTAACAAGAGCACGAGATTTTATTCCAACAACAAAATAACCCACGAAATTGTAAGATAGTGAACATATACGTACGGTTAGTGAGGTAGAAAATGATGAGTTTCTTAGTTTTATACATTGCCTTAATTAGCACTAATAAGCTCGATCTAGATGACCGAGCACGTTCGGTCATTTAAACATAGATAACCAAACTTGATGTTCAATCTGTTATAACCAAAACAATCATAGAAAGAAGTACTACAGATGCCACATTGGCTCATTGGAGAAGATACCACACAACGCAATTAGTTGTCATTGATGACCTATTTGTGTATATATAAGTGCATATGTTAAAAGTATAGATAAGAGCTTCACATATAATAACCTCGTGTTTTGTCACATTATCAAGTTAATATAATTTGCTAATAATAGTCTCTTAGCATGATGAGCTACGACATGACGTCGGTAACATGGTCCTCCACTCCTCCCCAAATGTGGAGTATGTATATGGAATAGTTTCTGCATTTGTTCATGTGTTGCAAAGCATTTGAAAAGTTAAATGCGATAGTGAAATGCCACATGCAGCTATGTATAGTTTTCCTTAATAATTTCTCAACTCATATTAATCATATTTTGCCGCAAACTCAATGCTGGCCATAACTTTGCAAAAGATGTTTTTGGCCAATGACAGTTACAGCAAAATTGGGTGGGGGAACAAAAAATCCCACTTAAATTTATCGTATAGAGGTTTGTCGAGAGGGTCTATTATGTTTTCGCTTCCAAGTTCCGGCAACAGTATTACCTCATTTACCTGCGATTACAAAGGGCATTGTTCGCCTTTCATCTCGACAGGACAAGAACTCACTGTTATTTTGGTAAGAACTCGCCTTGCATATTAAATATATCTGGTAAGCCCTTCTCTTATAATAGAAGTGTCGCAATTACATATTAAATGCTCATGATCATCATCATCATTTATCGATCAACTTTCTCAAAGGAACAAAAAATCTTAGGGGTGTGCATTTCTAACCGGATATGCGGTACCCCACCGTATCGTACCGGTTTAAACCGGATAGCGAACCACGTCATTTTATGCGGACTGTATTAGAATCGTGAAAATTTCAAACCACTTATAAATGGACTGGATTAGGATTAGACATTTTTTAAACTGAATAAAAACTGAATCACCCCGGTTTAAAATAAATAATTATTTTTATTATTTATGTAACAATAACATGGTGATATAGTAATACAACAATACTCTAATAGTAACAAAACTTTATCTTTAAGGCGCAAGATTGCCAAGATTTATTATAAATTGACTAAATTCTATCTCTTTCTACCACTTTGTTTTTCTTTCTGTCTTTACTTTTTATATCATAGTATATTTTAAGATTTAAGAGACATTATTATGTAGTATTATTTAAAGATTTGTCACTTCAAAATTTAGTTAGTAT
Source organism: Argentina anserina (assembly GCF_933775445.1). Classification (NCBI taxonomy): domain Eukaryota; kingdom Viridiplantae; phylum Streptophyta; class Magnoliopsida; order Rosales; family Rosaceae; genus Argentina; species Argentina anserina. The sequence continues at coordinate 4,662,273 of NC_065874.1, forward strand.
TTTGGTTCATAATATTATTTGGAGACTGGATTATTTTATTTATTTCAATTTGATATGTGAAAACAAGTTATTTATCCAAAACCACACCAAAATTGCATAAAAAAGTGATTTACCAGATAAACGGTTTGACTAAACCGAACACTGGATATGGTTTGCAAAATTGTCAAACCATTTAAAATGGATTTGATATAATTTTACCTCCAACCCGCGCCCCTAAAAACTCTCATCCAACTCACAAATTAACAAGAGCAAGGAACTCCAAGTCAACTCATTTGTTGTGCAATTTTGTTCATGATTATTGTTAGAATATTTCTCTAAACAAAAAGCCAGTATACTTTATCCGATCATACGTAGTGCCGCAAATTAATTACAAAAAGAAATGTATGTCGATTACTAATGTTAGCGTGTGCCTATTTAGATGGACATGAACTCGTCTAAATGTTTAGATCGATAAGACACTATATATATATATATATACTACTTAATATGAATGATCATAGATCATCGATTGTACCAAACGCTCTAACCGAGTATGCTCACGATGAATTTGAAAATGGAGTAGTAGGTTAGAAGTGCTGTTATGACGCGCCCACTTCCAAGTGGTGAAGATTGAGGTGGCATGCATGGCTACGAAAAATATTGGAGTAATGGCCAATAGCTAGCTGATGTTTCATCTGTGCAAAAAAGAATACCAAAATTGGATGACAGAATTGGATGACTAATAGATTACACCACGTCCTTTCCTAGCTAGTTGGATTTGGATGGTATGAGGTTTATTGCTAATTTGATATGGAGCTTGGCATGGAATTACGTATATAAGGGTAAAAGCTCCTAATGAACCTGTGTCATTTAAGGACGTATTGACATGGAGCAACCACATCTATATTTAAAAGGTTGTTTTACTCGATCTTTGGGACATGTTTCTTAATACTAATAAGGGGGAAATTATTCCCTGATTGTAGTTTGTTTTTACATAAGATAAATCTAGCTTGGTGATCGCACTATCAATCTCCCATAGTCAAAGTGAACAGAACTGCACCATGACTACTGAGTACTGACTAACCAATTCATTAATAATACACACTGTACGAATTTAGTTTTACTTGTATATATCCTTCTGCATCTGCAATTCTACACAAACTTTGTTTTGGCTTTTTTACTCTATCGAGCTTGTAAACTCGATCATATCGTTTCGTCCATTGTCATTATATGAAAGAAATCTTAGACCGACGCAACATAAAAAAAAACATGAAGCATTATATAGAGACACAACTGGCTTGACATTATTGAAAGGGTAAATTCCTTTTATGGTACTTAATGTATGACCAATCAGACACTTTAGTACCAAATGTTTCAAAGATAACATTTTGGTACCTAAAGTTAGATTTTATGTGACACTTTAATACTTATATATGTTGATTTCTTTATTAAATATAAAGGGTAAAAATGATATATATATATATTATTTATCAAAATAAAAAATACAAATAGAATTTTATGAGTTGAAAACTAATTTCTATCACGTTGGTATTCATCATTTTTGTATCGTTTGCAAGAAAATAAACATGAATTAATTTTAACCTGTAATTGGAATTGAAAAATTGGATTTTTGTTTAGGAAATCTAGAATTTAAATACCCACGAGAATGCTTTTAGTTAATTAAATTTGGTCTCGTGGAGTAGTTTTGTGAAACGATTGAATTTCATAAATATAAAACGGGCTTAGACCTAAAAATATAAATTTAAACATATAAAACAATTAAGATTTGAGGATAGAACACATAAAACTATGTTTTAATTGTATTTTTATAAATAATATACTTAAATGTCTATTTTACCCTTATATTAGTCAACATAAGTACTAAAGTGTCATATAAAATCTAACTTTAAGTACGTACCAAATTGTCATTTTTGAAACATTAGGTACCAAATTGTCCGATTGGTCATACTTTACATAACATATAAGGAATTTACTCTTATTGAAATACTAATTTTGCCGCATTAGTACTAGTGACCAGCTTTTTTTTTTTTTGGGTAAGCGGTGTAAAGGCTAAAAAAGAAAAAAGTTACTAGTGACCAGCTCTAGTATTAAAGAAATTTTATAGTTATGTAAATTGTAATTTGATCGAATGTGGGGCTGTGCCATTAACTATATATGATTGTTCCTTCTGTTTTTAAATTCCCCATAGCCAATGGTCCAGTGAACTAGATGAAAACCCTAATTTATTAAAGCTAACTTCAATTGTGCAGAATCCGCACTTCAAATCGGAATTTGTTATCGTATCATCCGGATCCGTCATATCCTATTCAATTTAATAGCTAGGGTTATTACGTACTTGGTTGATAGCCGACATGTTTGAAAGTATGGTGTATATCACCTGCTTAATTTGAGGGAGGAAGTTAATAATGTGTGTTTGTATAAGTAATTAGGGATTATGCATAGCCGACCTGACATTTTTTCTTCGGTCCAAGGCAGCCGACCTGACATATCGATCATGTATTATGCTTTGTTTATGGTAAAAGATACATATTTCAAAATGTTCAATCACGCAGTAAACTTTGTCGTAATCTTATGAATGAACTTTGAAGCAATTTAGCAGCTGGGTCGATATATCACTGATTCACTGGTCTCATTTTAGACACACGCATGTAGGTTGTCTGCAATCTAAACCTAAGCTTTTGGAAAGCCAGCTAAAACGCTAGGAACTTATGAGGGCTTGCCTGTCGTTTCATGACATGCATGGTCAATATGTTAATGCTTTCACAACATATAAGTTTACTTGAATTGGCATGGTATTCACAAAGTTCGTCTCCTAGATTCGATTTGCAGCTGTAACTTGTAATGTTACGTACCCAGAAAACCCGAGCTGCCATGGTTTTGTAGTTGTCAGTCTTTGATCGGAACTCGTAAGATTTATTACTAGGAAATGCCATTTCCAACAGTAGGAAGCCAACAACAAGATGTTAAGCATATAAATTATTTATAGTTATCTTGTTAGTTTCGATTGCAATATATAAGATTAAGATCAATCACTGACAAACTTGTGTTTTCCGTTTTCTATTGTATTGGGAAAGGTCGATCCATCGGTCTCCAGTAGTCCAGTACTGTCAAATATATACAAGCTCATCTAAATTGTTTACATACCACGTACTTTTCTTGATATGCAAGAAACAGTAGCTCCATAATATTCGGTTGTATGCTGCATATATATAGAACATATCTAAAACCTTCTGCTTGATCCCAACCCTTTTTTTAGAAGAATAAATTTACTTCATTTGCCGACAACGCCATGCGCAATCACAATGATCAAATACAAGAGGTGACATATCACCTCTTGTATAAGCTAAACCTAAGTAAAACAAATAAATGTGCAAAACATGCTTATTAAACAAACCAAAGTCTGAAATAAAATCCAACAAGCGAACATAACTAAAAAAAAACTAAATGTGAAAAAAGCAAAATAAAACTCCACGAACTCTAGAATCAACAAAGCACTCAACTCGAGCCATCAATTAGTTATTCTACATTGGATGCTTCTAAAACTAGAGCCATGGATTGCAAAAGTCGTGCTAGGCCCAAGTGAAGTATGTAGGAAAAGACAACAAACCAAAAACTACCAGGTCTTAGCACAAAGCCCAGTAGGCTGGCCCATTGCCTAAGCCTAACATGCCTCACCCTGATCTGTCGTAAGATCAAGTAGAGAGGCTTCGCAAACCGGCACTGGCGTGCGTCACCTCCGGCGGACAAACTTGTTCTTCCTCCATCGCAAGAGCAAAAGCTAGATCAAGGTGGTGCCTCCTCTAATTCTGACGCCGTCGACCTGGTTCCCAAAGGAAAAAGATAAGAACGATAGATTGTGTACAGCAGCTACTCGGCTGCTTGCGTCCAACCTAAGGGTCATCATTTGGCCGGCGGGCCTAAAAGCCCGTGGGCGGCTCGTGGGTAGCCGGCCCGGTCAAAGCCTAGTCAAAGCCCGGCCCTATGAGTATTAGGCTGGATATAGGCATAGGTTGTAAAGCCCAGGCCCGGCCCGCAACCCGGCCCGTTGAAGCCCGACAAAAGGCTGCCCGGCCCGGCCCAAAAAGCCCGGTCAAAGTCAAATTCAATGACTAAACTTAATTACCGTTATTTAGGACTTATGACCATTTTTTTATCCAGTGAATGGAGATTTCTTATATCGGAGCTTTCTTATATCCAATGAGTATAGAAAAATTGACGCTGTGAGTTTTTTAATAAATACCGAGAACTCATATCTCAGATCTACGAGACTACGACTCCACATCTCCACCACACAGCTCCCCTTAGCCAACCGATCTCAAATTCTCTCGACTTGCCTTTCACTCGGGAAGAAGTGGAGAGCCAACCCCGATTAATCTTAGTTATTGGTGGGGGCGATTCTGAGGCATCTGCAGACTCAAGAACCCGCGCCAAAGGCGACCGTGTTGAATGGAACTGGAACTTTCGAGCATTTGATCCGGTTCTTCTATCCATTTCTCTCTCATGCGATGATCAATCTTTGCCTTCGAGATTTGATGATGGGTGAGTTTTTGAATGTTGAAACCCTTAATTTATGGTCATACATATGTGTTTGTCTTTTGATGATGGGTGAGTTTCTGATCTGGTACTGGTGCAGATTCAAGAGAATTTCAGTTGAGATAAGCAGTGTGTTGGATATTAGTTGTGCTTGTTTAGTAATTGAGGTATATATAAATACATTTTCTCTCATTTTCTGCTCATGAATTCGCATTTGGAATTTGGCTATTGATTATATCAAATTGCAGGGCACTCTATATCTTCCTATTTGATAATTTAGATTATTTTTTTGTATTGTAGAAGTTGGAAGAAGAACAATGGTCACGATGAACTGTGGATTGGTTGGTTAGCTGTTAGCACCATATTCTTCTATGGGTCATGGCGATTATATATAAGTACTCTGAACTTTAAACTCTTTAATTTTTGTATTTGTTGATTGTTAATTTTCTTAGTTGCATTTAGTTTCTGGTCTCAAACGTTAAATGACTTTAGCTAGTGAGGAAACTGAGGAAGTACCCTTGGTTTCTCCATCTACTAGCCGACTAAAGAGTGATGTTTGGGAAATTTTTGAGAATGTAGAAGTAGTGTGCAGTGGGCAGACATTACTGAAATCAAAATGCGGTGTTTGTGGTGAATTTCTTGCTCGTGGTCCTTCTAGTGGGACAAGTCATTTGAAACGATACATTACAAAGCATGCCATTGTACTTAGTCAAAATTAGGATATTAGAAACCAATATCAAATTGGTATAAATGCTGCTGGAAATTTGTCAAGGTTTAAGTATGATCATAGGGTTGCAAGAAAAGAAGTTGTAGATTTTATCATTAGAGCTCAATTGCCTTTTACTTTTGTTGAAAAGTATGATTTTGTAGGCATGATTAAAAGATCATTTGCTTCTTACTTTACCGGATTTTCTGCATCTACATGTAAAAGGGAAGTGATGAAACTCTTTAGTAATGGAAAAGATGAATTGCTTAAGTTTTTTCAATCATTTGAAGGAAGAGTCTGTTTCACTTCCGATGTTTGGTCATCACGACAAAAAATGGGGTATATGTCACTCACATCGCATTTCATAGACAAGAACTGCTCATTAAATAAAAGAATTATTTCTTTTAAAATGATTGAGTATCCACATTCGGGAGAAACACTTGCACAACATATTTATGAAGAACTGATTACTTGGAATATTCATCAAATGGTTTTTTCCATATCATTAGACAATGCTTCAAATAATGATGCACTTGTAGGCTTTCTTCCCGATTATGTTATGCTTGCATCAATGCCTAAACAATTGTTTCACGTACGATGTTGTGCTCATATTTTTTAAATTTGATTGTGCAAAATGAATTAACTATTTTATCTCCATCAATTGAGAAAATAACCACCATTGTGCGTAGTATGAACTCTTCTAATAAGAGACATGAAATTTGGATACAAGCTCGAGCTGATTTAGGTGAAAGGAAAAAAATATTTACAATGATGTTCCTCATAGGTGGAATTCCACACATGATCTTTTGGTAGTGGCTCTGCAATACCAAAGACCTTTGCATAGATATGTGCAGAAAGTAAATGAATTTTGTTCATGTAATTTAGCACTTCCAACTGAACAAGATTGGTTGGTTACTGAACTTATATGCAGTTTTCTTACAATTTTTAACTCTTCTACAAAAATCTGTTGTGGTGTTTATTCACCGACATCTAATATAGTTATTAATTGTTTAGTTCACATTTACCAAACGTTTGCTACATATTCTGACCTCTCTGTTTTTAAAGATGCTTTACCAGCAATGAGAACAAAATTTGATAAGTATTGGTGTGAGTTTCCAATGATCTTTTGTCTTGCTACTATCATGGATCCTAGGTTCAAGTTATTAGCCATTGAAGAGTGGCTGAAGTGTTATGGTCTTAGGCAATTAGAAGTTGATGATAAGATGACATCCATTAGAACTTGTTTGCAACAATGTTATGATTTCTATAAGTGTTCTAGTGTTGCATCTAGTTTACCTACTGATAAAGTACTCCCCACTCCTTTGGGGAACACATCTACATCAATAACTATTCCTAGGGTTCAAAATTATTCTATGCAAAGATTGAAACCAGCTAGGGTAGAATCTAGTTCTTCCATTAACTCTTCTGACTTGCAAATTTACCTTGATTTAGCAACAATAAAGGTGAATGATGACAATCAATTCAGCGTTTTGGGATGGTGGAAGGCAAATCACACCTTATACCTTGTGCTTTCACTCATGGCTCGTGATTTACTTAGTGTATCAGCATCCACATTTGCCTCGGAGGCTGCTTTTAGTGTTGGTGGCAGGGTTGTTTAAGAGAAAAGAGCTTCTTTAAGTCCAAACACCATGGAGGCTTTGGTTTGTTTGAAGGATTGGAGCTTGACACATAAAAGAAAGGAAGAAGCATAACAAGAGGAGGCATACGCTGAAGAGCTTATGAGTGTGAGGGCTGCAAGACCTGATTGGATGGTTGATAGTGAAGATGATGGTGGAGAGGCTAGTGAAGATGATGATGAAAATGAAGTTGGAACTACCATTCCATTAGATTAAAAACAAGATTACAAGGCTAATCCGGTTACTTTTGAGTCTCTAGGCTGCTGCCTTTTTTTGTGTTTAGAGACCAGTCCCTAGTAGAGTAAGGCTGCTTGCCTTTTTTGTGTTTAAAAAACCAGATATAAGTAAAGTAAGGATGCTGACTTTTTTTGTGTTTAAGAGACTAGATATAAGTAAAATAAGGCTGCTAGCCTATTTTGTTAATGTGCAATTTTATTAACTAATTATTGGTTTGCTGCTTTATTTTGAACTCTTATTTGCAGAAGGGAGGATGACGTTGTTGGAGTTTGATAATAATTTTGTAAATGGTCACCAGAAGAAGACATGCTTTTATGTGAGGTAATTGATAAAAAGTTTTTCCATAACTTGTTCTAGTAGATATGAGTCATAGGACTACTAGATTGTTGGGAATATGGGTTCATAGTAAGGCCAAGAAGGACAGACCTTTCGTTTGCATAGTATGTCCACCTAAAGTTCAACTGTTCAACAATAAAATCGACCACTGTTTATTGAAATTGATCTCATTTGGTATTGGATTGTTTCCAGATGTTGGCTTTTCACATATAGCAGCACAAAGTCTAGGACTACAGGAGGAGGATCAGTTGGTATTCTTCAGAGTTTAGAGCATGGAGAGAATTGTAATGTGTATATAAATTTCCATGTAAACTATCTGATTTTATTCACATGCTTAATATTTGTAAATTAAAGTTTGGGTGGGTGTACAAACTCAAGTAAAAACTATCATTAGGCTATGTCATAACAAGCCCGGCCCGACCCGATAAAGTAGAGGGCTACCCGGCGCGAAAAAGCCCTTTTAGGCCCGGCCCGTGGGCATACCTGAGGCCTTTAATTTTAGAGGTATCCAGCTCGGCCTTGAAAATAAAATAAAAAATAAAATGTCCAGCCCGACCCGGCCCATTGCCGACCCTTAGTCCAACCTTCAACAAAAAAATCTTAAACCCAAACAACAGTTGGTCGTTGAGGACTGATTCGATAACAATAGCCTACCCCGCCGCTAAGAAGTTAGGTCCTCACCAACTCCATCAAACCCACTACTCGATTCCAACTCCACTCCAAACCACGGCCAAACAATTCCCCGTCGAACCAAATCTAACGGAATCGCTGCTTAGTCCCCGAACAGCGTGTGACCAGAACCTAATTACTTTCCCTCTTTAGAGGATCCACGCTAAAGCGTCCTGTTGCATGCAAGGCCGAAGACCGCCACCACACTATCACGCAGAACCCTAGGTTTTGGTATCGCTCCGAGAAAACTAGAGCCTTTTTTTGTAAAGTAGTATGAAATGGTTTACTTAGATAATATTGGGTAATCTATGGAAAAACATAACAAATTAACTTTCCTTTTGAGTTGATGTTGTATTTTTCTTTCAATCACGTACAGTACAAGAAGATCTTAGACTGATTAAAACTACAGTAACTTGATATACATTAACTCTAATAGGGGCATATACATTCCGTACTTTATTACTCTATTAGACATCGATTCTTAGATTCTAGTGAGTTCGATGCATTATATATCGTGACTGAAAATATATACTTACATCCAATTTGTAATTTAAAATTCCTACACACTGATTTGGGGAAAAGAAATGTAGTACTTTGACTCGAACTCGTTATTAATGGTGATGAGATCATATTTGATCGACGTTCCGACCACATAAGCGACAATACAGTTCATATTCAAGAAAGTGACCAAATTCGAAACGTTCCTGCGTTCTCAAAACAAAATCACGTGAAGTCCACGTGCCAGCATATACTACGAGCCGAAAAACCAGTACTGGGAAGTTGGCAAGGATCCAAAGAAAGGGATATGCCATGAAAAACCAGTCAAACTCTAAGAAGAATAAGAAGAAAACCGCAAAAGTGCCTACAAAGAAATACATAGAGAATACGTATGAGACCGACAGCTAGTGGCCGCCATTGGTAGGCAGGTTTTGCTTTGGCTTGACAAGAGGCCGAGATCTTAGTAATATTAATTGATATGGGTGTGCATTTCTTATCGAAAATGCAGTACCGTACTGTATTGCATCGATTCAATCCAAATAGTGGGGCACCGCTTCATGTGGATTGGATTATGATTGTGAAAATATCAAAACGCTTAGGATTATGTATTTTTCAAACCGGATAAAAATCGAACCGCACCAGTTTAAAATAAATAATTATTTTTATTATTTATTTAACCCTAATATGGTTCTATGGTACTGCACCAATACCCTAATAGCAACAAAACCTTATCCCTTATTTAACAAAAAAAACAAAACCTTATCTCTATTCTAACTTTTATCCATTTCTGCCAATTTTTCTTTCTTTCTCTCTTACTTTATTTATATTGTTTAATTTCTAGTATATTTTAAGATTTAAAAAAAGACATTATCATGTAGTATTATTCAGAGACTTGTGTTTTCAAAATTTGGTTAGTATTTTGGTTTCTAATATTATTCGGAGACTTAACGATTTTGTTTATTTTAATTTCATATGTGAAAACGAGTGGTTTATCCGAAAACCACACCGAAACCACATCAGAATGTGGTTTACCCGGATATACAGTTTGACTAAACCAGAAACTAGATATAGTTTGTAAAATCGCCAAACTATTTAAAGCGGATTAGATATGGTTTTACTTCCAAACCGCATCGCACCGTGCACACCCTTACTAAATGATCTGGACTCGATCACCTAATTCGAATGGGAATCATATCTTTGGGATTGTTTCAAGTAGATGTGTGTGGCAGTGGAATACACGTCCTCGTTTTCTCAAAGAAGAGCATATTTGCTAATTATTTGGTGATTGTTCATCGGCTTATGAATAGTGTCAGATCGGCTCGGCTCATGCATTTTTTCCACTTATTTACTCGACTGTCACTGGATATATATTGTTTTTTGCTTTATTCTCTCATTTTCTTCTCATTTGATTGCTCTTTCTCTATATCTCGTTTTCTTCGCTATTCTATACATTTAAATCAGTTTTTAAAACTTATATTCGCTTATAATCAAACCCTAAATTTGGTGATGCACTGTTCATCGGCTTATAAATAGTGTCGGCTCGACTCATGCCCTATTTGTTTTTTTTTGCTTATTTACTCTACTGCTACTGGGTATAAAATTTTATTCCTCATTCTCTCCTCTTTTTCCCTTTCGATTGCTTTCTCTCTCTCTCTCTCGTTTTCTTTGTTATTCTCTCTAATTAAATCAGTTTTAAAAAAACTCTAATTCACTTACAATCATGCCCTAACGCATCTTAGCTCAAGTCATTTTTTTCACTTATTTACTTGACTACCACTGAGTATAATTTTTTTACCTCATTTTCTCATCTTCTTCTCCTTCTATTATTTTATTTTTATCTGTATTTCGCTTTCTTCGTTATTCTCTCTATTTAAACCAATTTTTAAAACTCTAATTTTCTTACAATCAAGCCCTAAATTTGGTGATGCACTGTTCAACGACACATGAACATTGTTGATTCAATGCCTATTTTTTCACTTATTTACTCGATTGCTACTGGGTATAAATTATTTTGTCTCATTCTCTTTTATTCTTTCTCCTTCGATTGCTCTCTCTCTGTATCTCGCTTTCTTCGCTATTCTCTCCACTTAAACTAATTTTAAAAATTCTAATTCACTTACATCCAAACACTAAATTAATAGACTATTGTTAAGAAATAGTACAACCCACGGCAGCGCGCGCGCGTATCATAACTTAGTTATTCTAGACGTACAAACCCTACTATTAATAAACAAGTCTATGCATGGGTGGGGTGGAGGAAAACAAACATCAACAATGCTCCTTCGAGGTTTGAAATATGTTTTGTTTAAGGATAAGCAAAAATATATGAAACCTAGAAAAGAAACCTCAATCCCTATCCTTATCCTTAACTGGTAGTCTAGTACTGATCGATGGCATGTCGTTTGCATTGACGATGAAACCAAGCATTAAAGTCACCGAACAAGTATTAACAAAGTATTTCTTGCCATGTGGTCGGTCAAATATTAATATATTCGATCATCCACCAAACTTAGACCTTAATGTACGAGATCATGAACATGCAAGACGCAGGATTAATTGTCAGCCAAGCATCATGCGGTCTTAAGGAAACATATAATACATTGGTGTATTATGTCAGGGTTTCTTTTATTCCGCTCTTTAGCTTATAATTGTAGCATATAGTATACTATTTTCAGACTCCCCTGCTAGTTTATTAGTTAGTAACCAAATGAACTTGGTGATTTCAATAAGTTCTTGATTGCGTGAAGAAGGCATACCACACAAATTACAGTAAACTGTCGATCGATCAAATCAATGAACGCAAGAAAGTTGTTGCAACTTTTATATTTTAAGATTCTTGGATGATAGATGCAACATTTGAGATTAATATAGTAAATAAAAAGAAAAAGAACAAGAAGATGCCTTTGTGAATTCTTCTAGTTACTCTCCTCTTACTCATACAGTTTCTATGCAATTCTGGAAGAAACTGTGGAAAGCCTCTATTCCTAATAAAGCCAAGGTACATTGAGTTTGCACTGATATTCTTCCTTCTCTTGGAAGTTTGGCTACGAAAAGAGTATTTTTTTTTCGAGTCCAATATATGTGTGTTATGTGATCATGGTGTTGAACTACTTTGCATTTGTGCCGCGACTGCCCTTTTACTACGGTTGTTATACAATGCCATCCCCAGCTGAGGAACTTGTGCTTTCGTTGGGGAATGATTCATGATTCGACTCTGGCATGGTTGAATGAGTGTGCTTCTAAGCTCTCTGTTGCAAATTTTGGTGATCGGATGGTTTGGAAACAGCGTAATGACTGGGTTCGGAATAATAAGAAAAAGTTAGCAGTGGATGTGAGTTCCAGGGCAACGATTATTATCCAAGAGTTCAGGGGCTATGACACATCTCCAAAGGTTAGAATCTCTTTTATTGTTAAATGGCAAGCTCCAACTGTGGTATGGTGAAAATAAATGTCGACGGTGCCCTCTCTCATATTTCTCGTAGTGGGGGTGTGAGTTTTGTTGTTAGAGATTGGCTGGTACTATGGATGCTGGAGGGGCTTGTCCTATCCCTAGTCTTTTCTTGGTGGAGCATGCTGAGCTTTTGGCCTGTACGAAAGCTGTGGAGTTTGCTATAGTTTATGGTTTTACCCCCTGTATTCTAGAGACCGATGCTTAAGAGGTGAAACGTCAACTTTCAGAGGAGTGTATGCCTGATACTACGGTGTTGGGTAGGTTATATGAAGACTTGTGGTCACTAATGCAAGAACAAAGGAATTTGCTGGTTACTTATACTCATCGTTCTGGTAACAATGTAGCTCATGTTTCGGCTGCATATGCTTGTTCTTTGGAGCAAGATGTTTTTTTATTTTTCAGCTCTTGCTCTAATTCAAGCTGCTCTTGCAGCTGAAGTTTGTACTGATATGAGCACTTTATGTGATGTTTTTAACATGTTTTTTACCTCCATTTGTACTTTACTTAGCTCTTATTGTTGTACTATTGAGTCATTAAGTCGTAGTAAGAGTCTTGAGCGGTATTTGATGCATTATGTGCTTACATGAGTTAAAAACGCAGAATTGGTCTAGAGTCCTAATTTGAGTAGGAATCATTGTAGGACTAGGAAACCTAGTTAGATTAGGAGTCTTCATTTTTCTACGTTTTGGTCGCATTGACGATATTTTGAGAGTCATTCTCACACTAGGAATCCTTGTTAGACTAAGAAACATATTATTTGGGAAAGTCCTACTTAAACTGAAACTCTTTTTGCGAAACTTTTCTAAATGAACTTTCATGTTCTAATAACTTACTTGTTCTAATAAGTTTTCTTTTTGCAAATTAGAAACTTTCCTAATCTAGCTAAGCTCATATATTACATGTGTCTTTTTAAGACAACAATTGTCAAGATTATGACATAATTTTCGAAACTAATTATCTCTTACTTATGATTTTATTTTATTTTTTTCAGATTGGATTTAGGAGATAATACTAGAGAAAATAAAGGAGAAGTCATGCACATGAAGTCATATCATCAACAAGTCATGCAACAATTAAATAGAAGATGATCATTAATGGAATAAAGCATAGCATGATGTGAGAAAATTAAGAAATGGAGTCTTTGCCGTGGGAAGAAGAAAAGAAGAATGAAGAAATAAATGTGAATATTAATTAAGTGAAAAAAAAGAAGAGATTGAGTCATGCATATGCAACCTAAAAGTTAGAAGATAATCATTAAATGAATAAAACATGACATGATTTAGGGAGTACAATATGACATGATTTAGGGAATAAAACATAACATTATAATAGGAAGAAATAGACAACATCAAAGAGGAGACTGTGCATCGATCCTACCCTCCCTCTTCCCTCTATACATGGCTTCACCTCTCAAATAGATCACTTCTCATTTGCCTTCCAGAGCCAAAACTCTAGCAAAATATTATCTCAAACATTCTTTCACCAAAAATAGCAAGTCGTTCTCCCCCCTTACAAATTTCATCTCCACCGAAATCACCATTAAAGACACACCTCTAAGGTTTCTACAACGTGTGATTCTCGCAACTCATCTCCATAGCTTTGTTTGTTTTTGATTTTCTATAATACTTTGTCTATGAAGATTGTAGTATGATGTTTGTGTGAGATTATTGTTTTGTATTAAGAATCAAAATTTTCAGATTGTTTTATTGGATTTTTGGTTCTTTGTCGAATTGATGGTTTCCTATAATTATTGAGTTTGTATTTCTATTGTTGTGTTCTAATCATCTTTCTCATATTTTTAGATAATTTTCAGATATGTGCATATGAATTTAGTGCTTGGATGCAGTCCCTAAGATTGTGTTTGAGTGCTACATTCATCAACCATATTGACACAAATCAAATCATGCCATAAGTATGTTCGGTTTGTGTTGATTAAAGTGGTAAAAATTCTGGAAATTTGCATGTGAAACCATTGTGGGTGATGTCATACATGAAACATGTCTCCAACAAAGATTTGGTGCTTAAATGTAATCTTGTTTGATTTATACTCTAAGTGTTATTGAATTCGATTGCATGCAAATTTAGATTAGGCCCTAAGTCAATCTAAATGTTAATTAAAATCTTGCATGATTAAATAATCCTCTAAGGCTCTAATTGTATTGGTGTCTAAAAAGTATGTAATTGGTTAAATTAGAATACATGATAGGTTCGAACTTGTAATTATGTGGTGTAATGGTAAATTTGGTTTAAATTTGTTAAAGATAAGTCGATAATGTAACTAGTATTTTAGGATTTATTTTCAGTAGTAGTTTTATAATCCAACTCAAATCCCCCAATAACATGAAAAGTTTTGAGGCTCTTTTGATTTCTCGGACTGAACGATCAATGCTTATTTTATACTAACGATGATGTTTTACAAGGTTTATTATAGATGTTTTAATTAACGACTTATCATGTATTATCTGATTCGTTTCTTTTTCAATAAAATTTCATGGCATCTGACTAAAAAAAAAAGATTATGATGGATCGATCTTAAATCATGATTTTAGCTACATAGAATAGTAAAAGAACGAATCAAACCGTAACTTACTTATCACTTCTTTTATTTTCCAGGCCATGATACATTTAAAGAATACGGTAGACGACTACACGTGCGTAACCCACACAACAATGTATTTTATTTTTTAATTGATCATGATTATCATGCATATGTGATATGGCTTAGCCACCATATAGTCGTGCACAAACTTGACCAAAATTACATGAGAATGAGATCACAAGCTTGTTGCATCATACGTTTATTTAGGATAATAAATTGCATACGTATTGTCACCACCATCATCTCTTACCACCACACATATTTTCTTTGGCGAGTGTGTGTATAAATCATAGATATGTTACATATGTATATGGTCCAGAACTAGCTAGCCTGTAGTGCTGTACTACTATCTAAGCAAGCTGAAGCTGGCACCTGCTTAATTTTCATGACGAAACTCCCAGTCGTTTGGAGGGAGGAAAAAGAATTGTGATACATTCGAAGTATGAATGCGGTGTCGAGTAGATGCTCAGCCGTATATGTATCTTGCTGTCTGAAACCGATTGACTGCTGTACTAGCTACCCAGCCCTTCATGCATGTTTAAGGTTAGATCGACTCGAATGTTCACGTATTATACTGTATACAAAGAAGTAGAAAGGTAGACGTATTTGGTCTGGGTTTGTTCTTGCCGACCAAATTCCTTGAACCCAAACAAATATATGTTTTTTGTTTTTAATTAAAAACGGCTACTAATTTAAATAGAACACCATGTTTCCTGGAATCGGCGAGCATGACTCAATGTAATGCTCATCACTCATCAGAAGCATAGCCATGTGTAATGTGCTTGAACATCGATCGATATCTCAGTTGAGGAGTGTTCTCGACGATCGCCATTATAACATGGTCTCCGTCATCTGTGACTGTGTGTGACTGGGATGTAAGGATGAAACGAAATCTCACTGACGTAAACACGTACGCACAATTAACATCTTTGACTATATTTACTATGTACTATGTAAGTACGTAGATATAATGAATGTTTAAGAATTGTACAACTAATCAAGAAAAATGAACTAAAGAGAGATATTTTTAACTAGAATATATTTAAGGGGGATGAAATTGTCAATTAGAGTTAAAGTCAGAGAGAGCCTGTAGAAGCACGTACTGCTGAGAGGAAGATGAGATTAAGAATGACAAAGGCTTACAAAGCAAATTGAAGATAGAAATACATGATGAAAAGAAATACGAAGAGAAGCATTAAGGCTCACAATATACGTTTACTTTAAGATGTCCTTAAATTATGAAATTATCAATGTACGTAGTCACATTTGAGTGATTTTAATTACCCTCAAGCTAGGAGTCAAGGTTTGAGGGAATGGATCACAATAGAAACACATAAAAGGGAAAAACAATTTACAAAAGCAAAGTCCCTTACTCCCTTTGTAGGCAACTGCTCTACTCGAAGCTAACAAGAAATAGAAAATTAGGAACAGAAATAAGAAGAGAACGGTGGCAACGACATCAACAAGAAAAACAGATAAGAGATCGAAGCACTGCGGAGCGATGTGATTGATTATCAAAAATTGCGCATCATCGTTTGGGATGAACGTACCTCTATTGCGAGATTTCTGTACGAACACATAGATCTCCTACCAACTTGGAGCCGAACATGCATGAGATTGCACCTGAGTTGACATTGTAGAAGAAGACAGGTCCACCTTCCACCGGCTCGCAGGCAACCAAGAATTCAGGCCGGAACGATTTGATTTATACCCATATTTCTTGTTGGAAGTAAAATGAAGAACAAAATTACGTCAGATCTTGACTCTTCAAGCCCAAAACCGACGCTTCAATGGAGGTACGCATCTCCTATATATGGTCTTTTGGAGCTGTTCAATCTGTAAGACCATCTCCAACCTGGAAAAGGTTAAAATAGTATCAAGGCTAAAATTTTAATTTTGAAAAATTGAATTATTTATTTATATGACATTAATTGTCTCAAACTCATATAGCTAAATTTTTAGGCCCTAAATTATATTTTAAAATTTGAGGTTGTTATTATATGTTTAAGTAACATAATTTGAGTGGTGTTATTGACACACCCTTAATTGTTATCAACACACCCTACTAAAGATATAAACCAATAAGAACCAAGTAAAAGTTGTAGGGTTCATTAGAAAATTAATAAAAATATATAAGGTGTGTTAATAATAATAAAAAGGTGTGTTAATAACAATTTTCTATATTTTTTATTAGATTATTATTTCAAGTAAATAAGTTATTTTCATAATTAAGAAAATAGTTCTGACATTTTATTATATATTTTAATTGAAATTATTATTGCCTCTCATTTTTTCATTCAACAATATTTGACGTAGTAGTATATATTTAACAAAATAAAAAGAAATGAAGTAATGACATTGCAAATTCATCTACCTTTATGTTGAATAACTTAAAAGCAAGAATGAATGAATGATCAATCAAGTGTGTTATCAAATAGAGAAATATAGTGAGGTTGATATATATACACACAAATTATATACTTTAGTTCGTTCCTAATTTTAATCCTGAAAATAATAATTAATTGTATTAACTAATTAAAATTAATTATATTAATCATATAAATTTAATTGTATTAATCATATAAAATTAAAATTAATTATACTAATTAATAATTAATTGTATTAATTATTAAAATTAAAGTTAATTATATTAATCATTAAATTTTAAATTAATTGTATTAATAAAAACTTATAATTAAAATTAAATATAGTTGATAATGAGAATTAGATGTGGAGGTCATAATAAATAAACAAATGAAATCAAATCTCACCCAAATAGTTAAAATATATTGTTAAGGGCTAAAATAACCCTTAACAATGTATTTTAGCCCTCTTATCATTATCTTTTAGCCCTTAATTAGATGAGTTTGAAATAATTATGGCTAAATTTTTTAGCCTTTTAACCTTTAACAAAGATGAATCGGAGATGACCTAATGATCGTGATTCCCATATATCTTCCTCCCAAAAATGAGGAACCTAATATGGAATATATTCTATAATGAAAAGACGTACTGTTTTCTTGTGGATACAAATTATGAGCACGTATGCAGCTCACGTGGCACAGATAGCTAAGTCTTCTGTTGCTTCGTCGATATCAAAATAAGTAATTCAAGTGAGATAAATTCTTAGGTGCGGACTCTCCTACCACGTGGATAGGGCAGCCAAATAAAAATGCAGCAATTTATTCCCAAGTGCCTATGTTGCCCCCATTTATTTCCAATACAATACCCAAAACAGCCCTCTGCTATGCCCTTATTGGACAGTCCAGTGGCGGTGCGTTCGCCCCCCCTACACAAGAATCTATCGTGAGAAAAATTCAAGTGAACAAAGAACATGCTTGTTTAGACCATTCATTTTGTAATATTATAAGCACTGTAATCTATTCAGACCTTGGTGACCATGCATGAATGCTTAGATATATTCTCATTTTGATGCCCAGAAGAGAATGCTCTTTTACTGCTCCTGTTGGCATGGTATGGTAATTCTCGTGTATGACGAGCTGATCGACCACAAAGTACCTAGTTTTATAGCAAAGAGTCTCAACTTGTATTGATCACACAGGGTGATCGAATATTTTCTAATTTCTAATACCGATCATATTGACTTCAAAGTACATTACCTCGTAACATACTAAACGTTAGATCTCTTAACTTTATCGATCAGATTAGGGTTTATTGTACTATACCAGCTTTATCAAGCTAATTAAGCTTGACTAGGTCATCTAGCTGCTGTTGATCAATTAATCATCCATATATTTCAGCTGTCAATTCTGTCATACACCCATCAAGGGCCATCATGCATTAATCCAACTCAGTAGGAGAAACTGATCAAGCTATAAGCTAGCTAGTAGCTGGTGGTGGTGGCCGGTGATCAACAGTCTGAACTCGACTCATTCAGAAAAATCGATCACATTGCTTTCCGTCCAGTGGCTCCATTTATATCCCGATTGCTGTCTGGTCCACTCCTACTGAGTCATTAGTTCTGCAAACATCTTAAGTAGATAATAGTATACCGAAGATGCAGCTAGATATATGATCGATAGAGAATTATAGCTGTGGCCCCTGTGAGCATACTCGCTCGGTGGACACATGTCATGGAGAATGTACAGCGTCATTTTCAGTGGGAGTGAAGGAGGCCCATATATGAGATCGAAATGACAATTAGCTTCCTGTTTTGTTCTGGAGAATTGAAGATTAGGATATAAAGTGTTCTAATCGTATTAAGAGATAATGATGTTAAAGTATTCGCGGACTAACTGTCTTTCTCAAATAGACCAAGACAAGGACACAAAAACTGGCAAGCAAGCTAGTTGGTGCATGATTGCTTTGTAATGACAAAGACATATCAAGTTGTTCACGCCTTCATGGTAATCGGCTTCGGAAATTATCCATCAACTCAGATCGGACCTTGTGTTCTCCAACTGTTATATGCCGATCTGATATGACTTATAATGCAATACATTTAAGGTGGGAAGCATATATACATAATTCTGGAAACTTAGCTGCTTTTAACATTTCACAAATACGAGCAGATTACAGATTTAAGGCAGAAGAAGAAACACGTTTACTAAACCCAAACGACTGCAAAATGCCAAAGCTTTTCTCATCAAGAACATATCGTATCCAGATATCTACTGATTAATGCCAAAAAATCTAATGCCAACTCACCAATTCCAAATTGATCATCTTCCCACGTGCTTGTGATTATACCCTCATTTAGGCGGCGCTATGTCTGCAACAAACATATTCCAGGACCAACTAGGAGACAAAACAAAGCATTTGTTCGTGCCCAGAAATCAGTTTTTGCTATCATGCATCCACCATATTTAATTATGCTTATATTGTTCAAGCATATGCAGCAATGTAATTAGGGAGGACACATTAATAAGCTAAAAATAACACAAGTGGCTAGCCTAGCTCTGTGCTAGCAGAAACCACAGCAACCCATGTTCACTTGTACTTAACTCCCATATGCAAAAGGGACAAGTTCCATGAGGACATGTTTAAGCATGTTTTACAAGAGGGGCTGAGATGTTATAATGATAAAGATCCGTGAGGAGAACAAACACGTACTCCATTCTTCACTGTCTCAAATGCTACTGTTTCATATATCCAAGAGTAAAAAAAGAAATTAATTAGAGACGTTAAACAAAACATGATGTTCAATTTGAGGAAACAGAGATCGATATATCATAAATAGACTATTCTCCATGTATAGAGTATCTTCCTCGCATTGCAGAGCCTAAAAAAGAAGATGATACTAAGTAATCAGGCATTAGGCATGATATGTTATGATACGGCGCACTGTCATCTAAGGAGGTTCATATTGTGCTTCAACCCACGTTCCACATGGGTGGATTTTGCTGCAGATTTAGAACACAATAATATAAACCAACAATTTGTGCAAGGATATTCCTTTCCTGGATTTTGGGTGTGATTAAATACATGAGAAGCAGGATCCACTTGACAATTGTTGTGTTATGATACTAATAATTCAAACTCATGCAAAGGCAAAAACATTATCAGTACTGACAAGTTAGAAGATATCTGAAAGTATAGAAGGTAAGAGAATATGAGATGTTGTAGCATACAGATCTAGAGTAATGACAAATTCAACGATGAAGATTGAAGAGTAACACCTTCATAAGTTCCTCGACATAATGGCCTCAAGTCATGCAATCTTGTCGAAACATACGAGTGTCTTCTATCATGAATTTATTATGGCAGGATCGATACAGGGATGAGCGATCCATTCAAGTTTCAACACTCTTATGGAACTGGAATACGAAAAAAATCAAAGCACAAATACACTATGATGATTATCATTTCAGAACATTACACAATGATTATGATTTATGAAGTGCTTGGCGAGCCAGTGTCACCACCTATATATGCATGTCCAATTTCAGTCACAGCAGGCCTATATGTTGGACCATCAAACAAAGAAGAACAAGGCGTCAAGGCTTATGATGTTCTCTTAAGACCAGCGGTTCCCGGTCCGAAGGTTACCAGGCCGATTCAGTTGGTTACCAGGAAAGGATGTTGTTTCCTCCGTGCACTATAAGTTGGCTCAATCTTCCTCATTAGTTGGTTTTGGTTCATTTCTCTACCATCTTAATATATCTGCCAAGGTTTGAGCTCATATTAACATGTGGACTGGTTTTCAAACAAAAAGCACATTTGGACTCGGATTTTGAGTTTCTGCGGTCATACTCATACAAGGAATGGTTTAGCTATGGGAGCTTAAACACTGGAGTTGGATAAGATTTAGAATTAATTTCAGTTTACTCTCTTAAATTTTACATCCAAAATCAGTTCACCCATTAAATTTTTATTTTAATCAGTTCACCCGCTTATACTTTCATCTGATATCAAAGAATGACAAAATTTAAATTTTTATATAGATTATATTGACAATTATGCTATGAAACCTAATTTTATAAATTTTAATCAAATTTTAACCAACAAAATCTGAATTTTGTCATTCTTTAATGTCATGTGAAAATATAGGGGGTGAATTAATAAAAATAAAAATTTTAAAAGTAAACTGATTTCGAGTGTAAAATTTAAAAGAGTAAACTAAAATTAATTCTAAGATTTATTAGTAATACTGTAACAGATCATTGAACATAATTTGTATCTCAAAGCGAAGGTTTAGCTCATATTAACATTTGGACAGGTTTTCATAAATAAAAAACAAAAAACAAAAACAAAAACAAAAACCTTTGGACTATGATTTTGAGTTTCTGCAGCCACAATTGAGCCTAAACCCTGTAGTTGCATCAGATTTTATTAGTAATAGATCATTGATAATCAATATAATTTGCATCCCAGACTCAATTACGTAAATCTCAAATATTACACAGCTCCAAAACCTCAAAACACTTGACCTTACATACCTTAAAGTGAAAGATAACCTCGAATCACTTTCAACAGTTACAAGTTTTTAAAAAGCAACAAAAACAACTGCTAGCCAGCTCTGAGAATACAGGGGATTATGAAATGACGCTACAAAAGCTGCTTAGACTCCACGCTGCTGGTACTACTGGCAAAGCTCCTCAACTGCTGTCACAATCTGAGCTGGTTGAACAACAGTCACTTCCTCTAATGTTGCCGCATAAGGTGTTGGCACGTCTTGTGACGACAGACACACAATTGGGGCATCTAAATAATCATGGAAGTTTTCAGTGATGGCTGCTGTCAAACTAGCACCAATTCCACCTGTTCGCATGCACTCCTCCACAATCAGGACCCTATGTGTTTTCTTCACTGAGTTCCCTATGGTGTGAAGATCAAATGGTTTCAATGACCTAATATCAATAACTTCTGGGTCATATCCCTTGTTCACCAAAGTTTTAGCAGCCTGCATCACATGATATCTCATCCTAGAATATGTTAATATAGTGACATGCTCCCCAGGCCTCACCATCTCAGCTTCCTCAAGAGAACACACATATTCTTCATCTGGGATTCTCTCCTTCAGGTTGTACAGCAACACGTGCTCAAAAAGAATCACAGGGTTATCACTTCGAATGGCAGCTTTCATCAGGCCTTTGGCATTGTAAGGCGTTGAGCATGCTACCATTTGAATTCCAGGGATTGACTGAAAGTACGACTCAAGACGTTGTGAGTGCTCAGCCCCAAGTTGCCTACCCACTCCACCAGGTCCACGAATGACTACTGGTATCTTGAATTGACCTCCGGAAGTGTAGTGGAGCATACCACAGTTGTTGGAGATCTGGTTAAAGGCCAGAAGGAGAAAACCCATGTTCATACCCTCAATAATGGGTCTCAGCCCAGTCATGGCAGCTCCAATACCCATCCCTGTGAAGGAGTTCTCAGCAATAGGAGTATCAAGAACCCGGAGATCCCCATACTTCTCAGCCAGGCCTTTGGTCACCTTGTATGATCCTCCGTAGTGACCCACATCTTCACCCATTACACATACGGTGGGATCCCGAGCCATCTCTTCTTCTAATCCTTCTCGTAAGGCTTCAAAAAGAAGAAGTTCATGCCTAGAAAATGAAGGCATATCTTATTAGTTTTATACTCAGCGATCTCAAAGGGAACCAAGAAAACATCAATGAAGGCCAACGAAACATACTTTATGATAATGTGGACACAGTTTAATGTAGACACAGTACTGTTTAGTAGACACCTTAATGCTATCACTCATACCCTATCCATCAATTTCACGATTATAACAGCATGTCAGAGTGACAACCCAGGTCATCAAAATGCATGTGGTACTGAATACAAGCCAATTCAGTAGAAAGGCTAGAATAAAGAGGCAAAAAAAAAAATTTGAAATAATCAACAGTGTATCACATAAAATAAAGCAAGTTTACCAGAAAACATATAGCAATTTGTATCTTTCTATGTGAACTTGTAGATTATCAGCTTGGCATACTGAGCTGAGCAGTACACTAACTAACCATACAACTACAATGTGACATCAAAATTATCATTTGACGACGAATACCTGATTCCTACTATCAATTCACTTTGATTAAGCAGGTCCATGGTACCTACTAACCCAACTTAATTTCTTAATCCACTAAAATATACAAATATTTCAGAAACTACACTGAAAATAGTACATTCTATGTCAGATTCTGAAAAATCACTGCCACACTATTACAATCTCCAAAAGACAGTGATACCAAAACTATATCAGAATCAACCTAGCAGAAACAGCAAGTACAAGTAGATGACTTCAGATTAACATACCCAGGTTTCGACGGCGCGGAAGCCGCAGCAGCATCAGCTTTGGTCTGCAGATAAACCGCCCGGTGAAAAAATAACTAATCAAAACTCAATTCCACAACAATTACCAAACTCAGATCAACAGCAACCAACACAACTAAAATAACTGTACACAGTTGAAAAATGACTCACCGCAACAGCATTGGTGATTAGCTGAACGGAGCGGCGAGGCCTGGCATTGGTGGGGCCCGGGTTAACACCGGCGTCAGATCTAATCACAACGAAGCTGGCCTTCCTCCCTGAATTTAAAAACCACAAAATCACAAACTCGACTCAGTAATTTTAACTGATATATATACGAAATATTCGAGCTTTGTGAGAGTTTAAAGTGTGAGGAGTGATTACCTGGGAGGGATCTACGGGAAGGGAGGTGGAGCTTCCGGGAGGAGGAGATGGAGATGGCGGCGGAAGTAGCTCCGAAGACGGCGGCCATTTTTGATCTCGAATTTCGAAGCAAAAGGAAAACCGAGATCACAAGCCTCTTCGTCTTCAATGGAGCGAGAGAGAGTTCTGGAGGGAGTGGAGTTTATAGATGAATTTGGGCGGAGAGATTGAGAAATGTGGCTGTCGATTTTATTGAGACGGCGACGATGTACGTCTACCCCCGCTTAGTTTTCATCGCCTCCATTCGAGGCCCGGATCGCCTGCGCTCGGCTGTAGGGTAAGGCTTTAGGTGAATGGCTAGGGAGAGGAAAGGAGAGAGAGGAGAATTACGTGATTGGATGCATGTGTTGGAGAGAGGGGTACGTGGAGTGTTGTGAGTGGAGGTGTAGGGGGATTTATAGTGGGGGCGTGTAATTTTCTGTTGCGGCTGTGCTCTGTGTGATGCACCTGTTTGTAGGTGGCCTAGGAGCGAAACGGTTAAACCAACCCCTTCGACCTTCGTTGGTATCACGTGAGGTCACGTGCGGTTTTAAAAGTCCGGACCGGGTCGGGCTCTCTGCCCCGTTTAAAAGCTTGTTTTCTCAAAATTTTGTTCACCATTTTACTCATTATCTAGTTTGTTTATCACACTCAACAAAATCAAGATCAAATTCTCAAAGGACACTCAACCTACTTGAAGAACACTAGTCTAGTGAAACTATCTATCCTGTCGATGTTCGAATTTCACGTCAATAGGTTATCAAGTTCTGCTCACGTAATCAACACTGATTTAACAAAAAATTAATCAGAAAACAACAATGTTTACGACTTTTAACATATTATGTTATCAAGTTTTTTTTACACGACACACTAACTTTACTAAGAATCATATAGTAAAATCCGAACTGAAACTACATCGAGTTAATTTACATTCCGAAATTACATTTCACCATGGTAAAATATTATCTACCTGCTTTCAATTTCAGACAAACCAATCGACCAATCCCTTAAAATAGGAACACATAAATAAAAATGGAAAGAGAAGGAAAATTGGTAGCCAATGGAGCTTCTCTATCTGCTCTGCTCAATCATCTCCACCTTCCTCACTTCCCTCACTCTCTCCCTCCTCCTCCCACTCCGTATTCTCCTCCGCCGCCTCTCCCCCTCCTCCTCCTCCGCCGTATCCCTCTACCAAGGAACCGTCTTTCACGAGCGGCGCCGCCCCGTCCACCACTCCTTCCGCTATTCCGTCCGCTACGCCCTCATCGACCTCGACGACTCCCCCCACGCTCTCCCCAACCACCTCTCCTCCGACGAGGCTCGCCGCATTTCCGGCACCTCTGGTCGAGCGTAAGCATTGCGTCATCTCTATAATCTTTGCTGTCTGGTAGCTAGTTTGTGTTTTTTTTTTGCTGATGTGGATATGGGGCAGTTTGCTTTTGACGATTCCTGAAAGCGTGGGATATGAGGAGAACCCTTTGAGCTTGTACTACTGTTATGATGATCAGACTTTGAAGAATTGCATTGCTGAGGTTTGGCTTAAAGTTTGTGTGTATTTTTTTTTTCGGTAGCTCCATTTTTATGGTGCATTAGTAGAGATTAGATTCTATTGAGCTGAAAAATATGAATGTGATTGTAGGTTACCAATACGCCATGGGGAGAAAGAGTGTTGTTTGTTTTCGACCCGAATTCTGATTTAGTGGCCAAACCACTACATGTCAGTCCTTTTATGGTATGTTTTCAGCTATTGCTATGCTTGATTAGTATTACATCAACTGCTTCTATTGAAATTGAGTTCATCTATTATATATCTATAGCTTTTGTTATAATCTTCGGTCAGTGCTTGAGTAGTAACACATGTCAAGTTCTGAGCTTTATATGCATAATGGATGAAGAATATGATGCTATTTATCAATAATGCAATACAAGTAGGGTCTTTTATGTTCTGGTCGAAGAGGGGAAAATGTGGTGTGATATTTCAGGCAGGGTGATCGAGAGAAGCTAACAGGGTTTGGGGAATATGCTCCTTTGAATAGGGTTGCAATTACTGTTACTTTGTCCAAGTATAGTATCCATATTTGTAAATAGGAAATTACTAAATGTTAATTTGGTCGACCATAATAACTGATCGAAATTAATGCAAATGCCATTCCATTTCCTACGGACAGGGTTTTCCATTATACAAGTTTTAAGTCAATCAGGATCTACTATGTAGAAAGATTGCCATTTTTTCAATAACCATTTATGATGATTGCAGGACATGATTGGGAATTGGAATATCAGAACAAATGCTCCTGATGATACTCTGTTCGTTTCAATTTCAGTTCAACACCCTGACCTTGGAAACTATTTTACAGCTACCCTAAAAGCTAAAAGGGTACCCTCATCATTGGTGTCTGATCATGCACTGTTTTTCTGGTTGATGCCACATAAGGTTGCAGTGTGGATATATTGGCATGTAAGTAAAGTAGGATTACTGCTTCATCTTCTGCACCCTAGATCTAAGCAGAATCAACTAAGTCATATAAATTTATTTAAGAAAACCTTGATTTAGCTAAACACATACTTAATTACAGTGGATTCAGTAAATCTGTTACAGAACCTTGTGGATGATGCAACACTAAGCTCTACATATATGTTGTATGATATATAAGGATGATTGCCATGATCGGCAATATTTGTTGCAAATTTATAAGTAATTGAACTCACTGTGTAAATCAGAGCCACTACTTTAGATATCACTGACTGATTTCAATTAAAATTAATTTCACCTTTACTAAAGCCTAATCTTGAGACCTGGCTTTACGTACAACTTCAAAGACCACCAGACCAGCATCATTTTAAATGGTTGTAGAATGATTTGCCAACTCTCTTTGTGAACATTTATATTCAAATTATCAATTTTTTTTTAATTTCAGAACAATTGTTGTTTGTTCCTTTTGTAATTATGGCTTGATATGTATGATCAATTTCTGTAACCATGAATGTAATGATAATTAAGAATCTTTTGTTGTAGTTGATATGCTTCATTTCTCTGAATGTACTTTACAGATTCAGACAATGGTTGATTTTATACGCCTCAATGTGTCATCACATGTTTCAACAATTCTGTAGTTTCTGTTCTTAAACTTTGTGAGTCAACTGTTACTTCTGCAGGCCTTTAAACTATGGTGGAAGAATGTGGCATTTATCCAACACCCAAGGTACACCAGCCCTGGATATAGGGAGGAAGCTCTAGTTCGTAACCAGAAACTTCAATGCTGCCCAGCTATTCGATTGGATAAAGAGAAACATCTGCAGTTTGAAGGAAGTAGTCAAGGATGTAGAGTTAACAATGAAAACGAGTCTCGTTATATTAAATGGAGAGATGCTAAGTGGCCTTGGTCTTGACTCCTAATTGTTGTAGGAGTTTGTGTTTTCATGTATGTTTACATTGCATCAAGTGTTTTGTTTAGGATAATTCCATTGGAAATGCATGGTAATATACTCATTAATTGAATAACCGCATGAAAACTTGGTCCATTTGTACAAAGAATTAAAGTTGCTGTGAATATCTGTTTCCTAATAAAGTTGATGCTGCTAATCAGTTCCTTATATGGGATGGGTTAAGCTCCCCCACCTGGGCGGCTGGGCATGCTACTGTATTCATGGAGTGCTAAACTACTCTTGGTTCGACTGCAGAGTAAAGATTCAATAAATGTTATGGTTAGCCTAGTTTTGAGCAAGGCTAGTATATACTAAGAAGCATGAAACGCTGCTGCTATAGGTTCAAAGATTCTACAGAAATGGAGGATCGATCACTTTTGAACCTCAGCGATCAACGGGTGGGTGTCAATGCTACAAGAGGATTCCTGTCTCTCCCTGGAGAGAGAGAGAGCTGAACTTGCTGGGTATTGAAACCCAAAGGCATGCATTGAAACTTTCCATACATTTGTTAGTTGTTACAGACAAATTACATGATAGAGTCAATAGATCACTTCATCCTAACAATTTTTTTTTACTTAATTGGATTTTTTCCCATCATATATCATATATATATTTTTTTGCTGAAAGATGAGTGAGAAACAGGGGCATCTTCCTTAGTACTACTCCATGCCAGTTGCTGTAGGCATACTATATGGTCTACTGCTTAAAGCAATCCTGACTTTGCAATCTAAATTTTGGTTGTATTAGGAGTTTTTTGTTGTTGTGTTATCTTTCTTTTATACCATTAGAATATGAATACTAGATAAAAACCTGTAAATTATCATGCATGTGTTTTGTTATGTGTTTGATGGGTTTGAAGTAGTTCAGAAATCTATATTATAATGTCTTCGGATGATCATCGACATCACTACCATAAGCATCAGAAGTCTATAATATTGTGCCAAAGACCAAACCCCACATGATTGGTGTAGTTTTTGTTTGTAAACTTAAGAAAAAGGCATCTTTCCTCCAATGACACAAGGGTGTAGGTGTTACCGTGTTACTATCAGAAAGAATTTGATAGTTGTAACAGTTGGATTTAATTTTTTATCTTGCAATAGGCATGACATATATGATACATCAAATAGATTTATTTAGTACAGAAGTGAAGTAGCTCCATATATTGGTAAAACATCTATATTGCCCAAGTTCGAACTAGTCTACGACTGTCATAGTCTCATAAATGATAAACCAATCTTCCATGCACTACAGTAAAAATGGGTTGATTTGTTAGTGTACTGTATAAATACACACAAAGTCTTCTTTCAAAAACAATCTAGTCGACATAAATTGAAGAGAAAAAGGTGCCTCGGTTCCTCACATTTTTCATTGAAAAACTGTGTAATTGAGCAACTACGTAGTCGATCTTGATGTAGAACCCGGAAGATCTGTTGATATTGTATAATATGTAAACGGTGGGCAGAAGGCACCCAAGAAACCCGCCCACGAGGCCGCGCAGCACCACTCGATTCATTGAGGTATTATTCATGTGCTGGAAGAAAAATGAAACAGAGAAAACTGATCAACTCCCTTGTTCTTTCTTATTTTGGTTCTTGAGGCCGTAGTTCAGGATGGAATGGTTGGCCACCTTAATAATACAAGTTTGAAGTTTGAACCACCAAGCATGTATGGTCTCTGTCCGGTTCTTGGGGACATTTCTTCAACTTTTAGAAATTAGATAAGCTGTTTTACAATAGTTATCGAGAAATGAAAACAAGTCGAACTTGAAACTTCTAATCATATTTTTTTCGAGAACCACATGATTTTAGTTGTTTCTCATAATCTTGTTCCCGGTCAATTTGTCACATGATTCGAATTTGTACGTCAGTGTGTATTCATGCTTAGTCTGTGATTACAATTAATTTCATATATATGGTTCAAAATAAATCCAAGTTCCGACTTTCATTTGTTCAAGCACGCAAAGTGGATAGTAATGAAGTCATTTCAGTGGGCCAGTTCTTACTCGTCAACTGGTATATGATAAAAAAATTCACAACCAGAAGGTCTTACGGTTTGTCCGCCTCCACTAAAGTTAAAGGAGACGTACTGATGATCACTACATCATATGAAAGCAACCTTGACTCCTCCATTTTCAATTGACATTATTTGACATTAATTTCCTATTTATATATCCAAAAACGTGCTCGCATTTTCTGCATTTCGATCTTTATACGTGAATCTCTAAGATTGGGTTCAAAAAGCTATGAATATAGTTTTTCATTGAAAAACAAAAATAGAATTGAGCATATAATGACTTTATACATAATCAAATGGAAGTAACAATTAATAGGTGCATCTATGGTGTGCTCAGAGCTAATTTAATTCAAAAATGTCTGTTCAAGAAGAAATAATAGAGAGATGTTAATAGTTGGCCTCTGAAACGTGCTTGTACCTAGCTATACTCCATTACTCCTTTTCATTTTAAAAAACAAGGAATATAAGATGTTTCATGCGTCCACCAAACTTAATTAAGGGGAAGAATAGAGTAATAACCTGAATATCTTTGTGTATAATATATTATATCACTCTTTTCACATGTTGAATTTCTTCCGGAACCCCCCCCCCCCCCCCCCCCCAAAAAAAATCTACGTAACGACAGGAAAATTAAGCATATCAGGAACGGGATTCTTCTCAATCCTCATGGATATCAACGTGAAACCTATTGAATATTGATGCCACGTCTCTCCGAAAATCTTAATATATTATGTCGATAAAAGTAGCTAGGCTCATGCGGTGTTTAGGGTTAGGTTACTGTGTTGCCAAATTTTCCTTTCGTAGATCATTTTGCTCGCTCCCTTGTTAGTAAAAGCGATAAGAAAACAAGCTAGTACGACCATCTCCAGTCCATTATTTATTTTAGACAGTCCAACGGCTTCTTTTTGATATCAAGCCATCTTTTCTAACCGAATAACCATACACACAGGGTAATAGGTGAATTTGACTAATGGTTTCTCTATGTCAAATTTGACATATTAAATCACTCATGTCTTTTATTTTTACTATTTCTCTTTGATACTCTCTCTCCTTCTAGTCTCTCTCTCTCTCTTCCTACTCTCTCTTTCTATGTCAAATTGATAAAACAATATTCAAATTATAGCACATTCATTGGAGCAAAATTTTGTTAAATTTGACTTTGACACCTCCTATGCCAAATTCAAATATGACACAAGTTATTTGGCATCTCCATTGGAGATGCCCTAAGTGGCATGGTTCTAAAACAATAAAATGTATGAAGCAAGATCAAGAATATAACTGGGAAAATGTAATTAGAAATATAACTGATGTGTTCTAACATTGTTTCTTACATGAAGTAATATTTATAAGATAAAAAACCGCAGAGTTTCTTAAGGAAGAAGCACTACCAGCAGTCTAATTAGATAGAAATGAAAGTTAGAAAAGATAAACTGATCTATACTCTTCCTAATTATTGTTGGGTTTAATACATGAGTCGTGAAACAGTAGAATGAATTCGAGAGTAACGGTAATTTTATTGATTGACATATTGCCTTATATATAGACATTACATCAAAAATCTCGATGAATCAGAGATAAGATAACATTCCTTGACTAGCTAGGCTATACTAATTAGGACAACATAAACCAAGAATGCATTGGAGATGATTCTCCTACAACACTCCCCCTTGTATCGCGATCTTAATGTGACATAGTGCAATAATGTTACCTCGGTAAAAACCTTGTTAAGTAAAACAAAAACATTTTGGGTAAAATTAAAAATTTTGGTCAAATGAGAAAAATAACACAACACACTAACTACAATTGATTAATGCATGTGGTGTATACTCCCCCTAATGTCTACAAAACTGCTCCTCTTAATCTTTAACTCAATCTTAGAGCTCTGATAAATGACTCAAACCAATGCGTTTCACATGCTTCACAAATGTAGATTTTGAAAGAGATTTAATGAACAAATCTGTCACAATATCCTCATAACGAATCTAATTAATTTGGATATTTAATATCTCTTGTTGCTGATTAAAAAAGAACTTTGGCGAAATATGTTTTGTGTTATCACCCTTAATGTAACATAACTTCATATGCTCAATTCAAGCAGCATTATCTTCGTAAAGATATGTAGGTTCAACTGTAGTAGAACTTAATCCACTAGCATCTCGAATGTGAGTAATGATTGCTCGAATCCAAATGCACTCTTTGACTGCTTCATGCAATGCTATAAATCTCATAATGATTTGAGGAAATAGCAACAAGGGTTTTCTTGGTTGATCTCCAAGAAATCGTCGTATTTCTCATGGTAAAAATATAACCAGTTTGGGAATGTCATTTGTGTGGATCCGAAAACTATCCAGCATTACCGAATCCTACCAACTCATCACTAGAAGTTAGGGGTGGACACGGGTCCATTCGGTTCGGTTTTGGACAAAACCCATAACCCAACCCAAATTTTAAATTCGGTTCGGTTCGGTTCGGTTTTTCTATTTTAGAGACTGTAACCCACAACCCAACCCAACCCGTACGGTTCGGTTCGGTTTGGTTTTTTTTCGGTTTTACCCGTATGTAAAATACGTAATATTATATATATATATATATATATATATATTAATTCATCTAATTCAGACCTCATTTGACCGTCAGAATTTTCGGTAAATTGAAAACCACTATTATGCCCTAAGGGAGGATCCATTACAAAGATGCGAACGCCGAAAGCCGTTTGTATATTTGAAGTCAACTAATTTTGTTACCTATCGTGCGCGGTCGCACTAAAGAAATCTATTTGGCAAAACCCCGGTTAATGAGGTTTTATTATGTGAAAACGCATCTTTTTTTGTTGACCGTAAGTCCGAACGGTCAAATCATGTCCAACACGGACGAAATTTTTACGGGGTCCCTAAATATATATACCGATCACATCTGCTGGTGTCGATCGACCATATTTCGAATTAGAGTTGACGATCACTTAAGTGTCAACTAATGCATCATAACCTTTATACTAGGTTTAAAATAAAACTATCGCATTATGAAACTACTATATGAAGAAAACTTCTAGGGGTCGATCGACACCAGCTGATGTGATCGGTATATATATTTAGTGACCCTATACAAATTTCATCCAATTCAGACCTCGTTTAACCGTTGGAATTTTCGGTAAATTGAAAACACCACTATTATGCCCTAAGGGATGATTCATTACAAAGATGCGAACGTCGTAAGCCATTTACATATTTGAAGTCACCTAATTTTTGTTACCTATCGTGTGTGGCCGCACTGAAGAAATCTATTTGGCAAAACCCCAGTCAATGAGGTTTTATTATGTGAAAACGCCTCTTTTTTGGTTGACCGTAGGTCTGAACGGTCAAACCATGTCCAAAACGGACGAAATTTTTACGGGGTCCCTAAATATATATACCGATCACATCTGCTGGTGTCGATCGATCATATTTCGAATTAGAGTTGACGATCACCTAAGTGTCAACTAATGTATCATAACCTTTATATTAGGTTTAAAATAAAACTATCGCATTATGAAGCGACTATATGAAGAAAACTTCTATGGATCGATCGACACCAGCTGATGTGATCGGTATATATATTTAGTGTCCCTATACAAATTTCATCAAGTTCAGACCTCATTTGACCGTCGGAATTATCGGTAAATCGAAAACACCACTATTATGCCCTAAGGGAGGACCTATTACAAATATGCGAATGCCGAAAGCCGTTTGCATATTTGAAATCAACTAATTTTGTTACCTATCGTGCGCGGTCTCACTGAAGAAATTTATTTGGCAAAACCCCGGTCAATGAGGTTTTATTATGTGAAAACGCCTCTTTTTTGGTTGACCATAGGTCTGAACGGTCAAACCATGTCCAAAACAGACGAAATTTTTACGGGGTCCCTAAATATATATACCGATCATATCTGCTGGTGTCGATCGACCATATTTCGAATTAGAGTTGACGATCACCTAAGTGTCAACTAATGTATCATAACCTTTATATTAGGTTTAAAATAAAACTATCGCATTATGAAGCGACTATATGAAGAAAATTTATAGGGATCGATCGACACCAGCTGATATGATCAGTATATATATTTAGTGACCCTATAAAAATATCATCCAATTCAGACCTCATTGGACTGTCAGAATTTTCTGTAAATCGAAAACACCACTATTATGCCCTAAGGGAGGACCTATTATAAATATGCGAACGCCGAAAGTTGTTTGCATATCTGAAATCACATAATTTTTGTTACCTATCGTGAGTGGTCGCACAAAAGAAATCTATTTGGCAAAACCCCGGTCAATGGGGTTTCAATATGTCAAAACGCCTCTTTTTTAGTTAACCGTAGGTACGAATGGTCAAACCATATTCAAAATGGATGAAATTTTTACGTGGTCCCTAGATATATATAACGATCACATCTGCTGGTGTCGATCGACCATATTTCGAATTAAAGTTGGCGATTGCCTAAGTGTCAACTAATATATCATAACCTTTATATTAAGTTTAAAATAAAACTATCACATTATGAAGCGACTATATGAATGAAGCAAGACGGCTAAATAATACGCCTCTTATACATTAGGTCAATTAAGTTAGAAATTAGGTGCGGCTATGAGGCCGACTACACTATTTTTTTTATTTTAAAAAAATTATAATAATAATGTAAAATTATAAATATGACAAAATGATGTCGTTTTGTAACGTTGACTATTGACTTCGGGTTTTTCGGGTCGGTTCGGTTTCTAAGGGACTGAACCCAAAACCCAACCCAAACAGATTCGGTTCGGTTCGGTTTTTTTATTTTCGGTTCGGTTTTATTCGGGTTTCGGTTTTTTCGGGTTCGGTTTGGGTTCGGGTCATGTTTTTTTCGGTTTTCAGGTCAGTTTGTCCACCCCTACTAGAAGTTATAGGAAATGAGGAATTGTCATTCAAGTGTTGGGAAGTAGCATCGGCAGCGACACTGGCAGCGGTAGTGATGAAACTCTGTTTGGCTCTCAGGGAGAGCATGGCGGCGACGTTGTGTCAATCTTCACCATCAATTCTTGCCGGAATAACACTTTTCTTGTCGGAATACTGATAATACAATCACATATCAATATAACCTTTCAAGTATCTAAAGATGTTCTTGATACCGGTCCAATGAGCATAGTAGTTGGTGCATAACTAAATCTTGCCAACAAGTTCACTAAGAATGCAATGTCCAGACGAGTACATTGAGCTAGATAAAGCAAAGCTCTTATATCACTCAAATATGGGTATTTACGACCAAGTATCTCTTCATCGTCATCTTTCGAACGAAATGGATCTTTCTTGGTATCTAAACTTTTTACGACTATAGGTGTACTAGAAGGGTACATAAATGTGTCCATACATAAGCGCTTGAGCATCTTTTGGACGTATGCAGACTGGTGTATAAGGATTCCACCAACTCTATGCTCAATTTCCAAACCTAAGAAAACTGACTTTTTCACATGTCTTTCATCTCAAATTCTGCTTTCAAGTAGCTTATCGGCTCACCAATCTCATTAAGAGATCCAATTATGTTCATGTCATCGACATAGACAACTACTATAGTAAAACCAGAACTATTGCGTTTGATAAACATGCAAGGGCACAGTTCATCGTTCTTATATCCCTTCCTAATCAAGTATTCGCTCAAACGTGTATATCACATTCTACCGGATTGTTTAAGTCCATAAAGTGAGCGTTGTAGCCTAATGACATAGGCATTGCGTGGCTTACCTGAATTGGATACTTGAAGTCCATCAGAAACAGGCTTGACATTCGGTGGTACTTCAACAACTGGAACGAAAACTTGCCTTTTATTCAGAGAGTCTAGTTCCATCTAGATTGCTTCTTTCCATTTTGGCCAATCTGCTCTTCGTTGACATTCTTCAACCGAGTGCAGTTCCATGTCGTTGTCATCGATGATTTTCCGAGCGACGAAATAAGCAAACACATCATTTATCCGCATATAATTCCTATCCATGACTTCTGGAGCATTTAACTCGCTCAATGAGATTTTTTTGCTCTATGATATGAACAATGAGTCTGAAGCGTCCCTCAGATCATCAACTGTTGATTCATGGACATAATTATAATCAGAGATAATCTCGAAGCTCAGTTTATCCGAGTCTCTGATGACTGGATCAGTTTGTGCCTTGCCTTTAGATCTTTTGGTATCCCCCTATTCTTGGGATGAGCCGAGATCGTCACTATGCCTCCACCTAGGGTAGGCTCGGCCAAGCATTACCCTGGTACTGAGACATCTTACCTAAAGTTTGGGACTTCTAACCTCGCAGGATAGTTTGCAGCAGGTATACTCGATCTTGTCACTTTTGCAATATCCGTAAAGGCGTCAGGCATCGAATTTGCCATCTTATGTAACTGCAAAATATGTTACACTTCAATCTTAGAATGAGATGTGCGGGATCCCAATGAGACATGGTGGGGGTGTTCCACGTCAATTTTTGACGTTTATCTTGAACAAATGTGTTCTTATCTCTCCTTAAATGCGGGAAGTGTGTCTCATCGAAGTGACAATCTGCAAATCTAACAGTAAATAGATCTCTTGTCTGAGCGTCAATGTAGCAGATAATCGTTGGAGAGTTATATCCAACATAAGTTGAAATTTGTCTATGTGGACCCATTTTCTTATGCAGTGGAAGTGTAATATATATAAACTGCACAACCAAACGTGCATAAATGTGAAATGTCAGACTCATATCTAGTTACCAACTGATACGCACTAACAAGTTGTTTAGCGGTGGGTCTGTGTCGAATACGTACAACTACATGCTAGATTGCATATCCCCAAGCAGTTATGGGCAAGTTCCAGTGCATAAGTAAAGCCTAAGCTATAAGGTATAACCGTTTAATCGTCGCTTCTGCCAATCCATTGTGAGAATGAACGTTGCGTACGGGATGTTCA
This sequence comes from Argentina anserina, assembly GCF_933775445.1. Classification (NCBI taxonomy): domain Eukaryota; kingdom Viridiplantae; phylum Streptophyta; class Magnoliopsida; order Rosales; family Rosaceae; genus Argentina; species Argentina anserina. Next base: position 4,698,447 of record NC_065874.1, read on the forward strand.
ACATCTATCCTGATTGACATGTAATAATCATCAAATGTCTTCAAAGTGAATTCTCATGCATTATCCAGTGTAATAGACTTAATCGGATGGTCAGGGTGGTGAGCCCTGAGTTTAATTATTTGAGCAGAGAGTTTCAGAAATGCAGCATTGCGTGTGGACAATAGATTGACATGTGACTAGTGTGTCCACGCATCTACCATAACCATAAAGTATCTAAATGGTCCGCACTCTGGATATATTGGTCCACATATATCACCTTAGATCATTTGTAAGAAATAAATGTTCTGTGTATTATCAAACTACAAAGGAAGATTTTGCATGCATCTTTGCGAATGTACAATCTTTATAAAATGATTTATGGGCATTAGAGATTGCGGAAAAAGCATCGCATTACGCCTTGGGCTCCATCACGGCCTTAAACGACCGTGGGAAAGCCATGGTAGGCCGTGAGGCCAAGCCATGGCCGGACACAAGTGCCACAGAGGTGTCACCATCATCCATGGCGTGTGGGATTCCCACATGCTTGTTGGCTTTGAAAAATGGATGACCGTGTGAAGTTTTTAATATACAAATCATCATATCACGTCCGGGATGACCTAAACGATTATGTCATAGCTTGTAAGCGTCAGAATCACATAAAGTACAACCGTGGTAAAGTACAACCCACTACTAACACGCTCAATGATGACGTCCATAACAAGATGTAACACCAAGATATTTTTTTTCATTAATAACTTGGTGTTCAGGTGATAATCATTGGCACAAATATCCTTAAAACTGAGCAATGTTTGGTTCCCCTCTTGTGCGTAAAGTGCATCTTTGCCTATTATGGGAGTACCATTAGGTAGCAAGAATTGCACTATACCATGCCCTTGGATCAATTGGTTGTCCCAGTGAGACAAGTCACAGAGGATTTGTAAGGCAAAAATTGTGTAAAAGTTGCTTATCCCGCAAAAATGTATGAGTTGTTCCACAATCTGCTTAGCATTCTATCTTGATGGTTGACATATACAAGTAAATTGTAAAACATAATTAGTCTTTAAAAAGATAAGGTGAATATTCTCTAAGAACAGAGAAAAATTATAATATGAAGGGTCAAAATAAGTTGTGATCCCTTAAATGTGCATAACGATATCATAGATACTTAGAGAAATCACATGAGAAACTTATGTGTGCCACAAAATAAGCACATTGTCATTGGATCAAATAACTATGATTGGAAAAGACAATGAAGTAGCATTGCAGGGTCGCATCGCCATGGCGAGGCTGTATTTGCCTAGGCGGGGTTGTAGTGTTGGAATGCAGGGGGATTGGAGGAGGCCATGCAGGGCTGCGGGGTGGCTGTGCAGGGGGGTTGTAAAGCTGCTGCAGGAGGAGTGCTGGGCTCTTGTAGTGGGGAGTGCAGGGAGGCCGCGCGGGGGAGTGCATGGGTGTCGTGCGAGGGTCGTGCGGGGGTCGTGCGGAGGGGCCACAGGGGGTCTGCAGGACCAGCAGCAAGGCTGTGGCGGTCCAGTGATTTTTTCCAACCACTTTTTTCAGGCCAAAATTTTCCAGTTAATTTTTTTTCAATTTAAACGTCTTGCAGGGGTCAACCGGGCGGCGGACGGAACATGTTGGTGGATTTCCAAGGGCGTAACTCGTGAACCTTTTATAGTTTCCCACTCTCCTTAAGTTTCATATGTTACTGCAATTTTTGAACCATTAATTCTCAATCATCACATAAACCGGTGGAGTTTAGTTCTATGGATCCTTATGTTTATAGATTATAAACCATTCATTCGTTAAGGAAAACAAACGCTTGTATACATTCTTAAAACAAAGAACCAAAAACTAAACTTTTATTAATTGCCATTAAAAAATAAACACTTGACTTGAAAAAGTTTTATTATGGTGATACTGTCATTAGACTCATTACAAATCAAACTTAAAAGCTTAAATAAAATAAGCGACATAACGACAATCAATTGACACGGATCTTATTCAAAGTCAGTAGTGAATTAAGCCTCATGACTGGCTTTCTCTTGCTCATTTATCTTAAAGTCCTAAACTTTGAGCTTGATGGTAACATTAGCATCAGGCATCTCCACATCTTCAACATAGTTGCTTTCATTGGACAAGTATTGCTTGGACTTCTTATGAGCTCGAACAATCTCCTTAGGACCATGACATTATTTATGAAAGTGCTTATTTGAACCGCACTTGTAGCATGGAAGGTTCAGATTCTAAACCTTTGCCGATTTGTCAGATTTGGAGGGTCAGAAGGCACCACGGCCTCGAGGGTTAGAGGGCACGGCGGCGGCGCCATCCCTAGTCTAAGTCATGTTTCGAGGAGGCTCTCGATTTCCTCTATTATGGTACGGTGCATATCGATCCCTTGATTTTTCTTTTTGACGTTTTCCCTTACTTGCCTGATTAGCTTTTGGAACTTTCTTCGTCCTTGTAGGTCTTAGATTGTTATTGTTGTTGAGAATGATCTCATGATGATGTTCCTTGTTCTTGAGAATGTTCATCAGATATGTGAAACTCTTTATTCTTTTGGCCTCATAATCAAGGCGATATTTGTGAGCTAATTCACTCATAGATTCTGGGAATGGTCTTCTTGATCATGTCATTGTCAGTTTTTTCCTTGCCACACACATTTAAGTCTGCCTAGAAATTTAACAATGTTTAATGGTAATTATGAAGCTTGGCAAAATCCAGTAGACAAACAGATCTCCATTATGCCAAAAGAGTCGGTAACCATGCATCATGCACATCATTAAACCATTCCTTGAGAGCTTCCCAAAAAAACACTCGGATATTTATACTTTAGGCATTGTTTTAGACACTGTTTGTTAAGCACATTGTCCATATGGCGCCTGAGAAACATCAGAGCATGGGCTTTCACGACCTCATCGGACGCTTGGTCCTCTTTTGCTTTTAGAGGTTTGATAGCGGTAGTAAACTTCTTTCCGACAAACGTGATTTGCACGTTGGACACCCATCAATGATACTCAGTACCATGAGAATCTATGATGTCGAACTTTGTTCGTGTATTTTCAAGCATTTACAAGAAAAATATTGAAGATGTTAGTTTCGAATTAATGAAACAAGTTTGATTAAATAAAACTATTTCAGAACAATTATACATGTCAAATCAATGCAAATTTGCGGCTATGACTGCCACGATCAAAATTTTCTTTTTTGTTCTTCCTTTTTTTCATATGTAGCTATACACAACGGCTAAGGATGGTAACATTGACACTCCCAGCCGCTCCTAAAACTCGGTACCAGAGGAATCCTATCTCTGGATACCACCCAAGAAGCAGAAGAATCAAGTTAACAAGAAAAATGGAGTTTGAAAGTCCCTGATGCAAGACAAAATCTTATCAAAGTAAATTTCATTGAAAACATGAACTTTAATTTATAAATTTACCTTGAATTGCAAAAGTCTTGAAAATTTCTTCTTCTTCTTCTCTTCTTTTCCTCTTGTACGCCAGCAACCTTGAATCTTTGGTCTTCAAATCTTGGTGCGGTGGCAGAGGAGGCTAGAACCACTAAGAAGCGGCGGTTGGAGGAGGCATGGGGCTGAGGTCGGCGGCGCGAGGGCAAAGGTGCAACCGGTTAAAAAAAAACTGGGGTTTTTGTTTTTGTTTTTGTTTTTAGGTTCTAGGCTTAGGATTTTCAGGACTAGAGCTACGTGCTTGATAACGTGAAACAATATAATGAATTCGAGAGGATAACAATAATTTTATTGATAGACATATGGCCTTATATATAGGCATTACATCAAAGATCCCGATGAATCATGAATAAAATAACATTCCTTACATAGCTAGACTATACTAATTAGAACAATATACACCAAGAATGCATATGAGATGATTTTCCTGCAACAAATCGCTATATACTCCAATATATTTTTGTACAGTCTGTGAAATTTTGATTGATTGAAAAAAAATTGACTTTCTAGAGTTATGAGCTATATATTTTAAAATTATACGCGCTACGCAAATGCAGGGGCATATCATGTAGACCCAAGCTTAAGTTTGGTTAGGCTGGATTTGTTTTGTTTATAATGGATTACGTAAAGTTAGTATAAACAAACTTCGTGAACATGGTAGAAAGAAAACAAAATCAGGTGAAAGGCAGAATTGTGTGTGTTTTTTTTTCTCTTGTTTGATAATAACTTTAGAATGTGTGTTTTGAATTGAGATATTGATCTAATAATTGTAATAGGCCAAAATGACTTTTATATATAACGAAACAAGAAGAAAATGACTCACAAAGTACTTCAAATAAGACTCAACTAGTCCCAAACTCACGATCAACTTTCTATTACTAATTATTGGATCTGTTCAACAACAGAAGAGATGGATCGGAGATTAAAATTGATGATCAATAAAACTTTTAACTATACATTATGTTTTGCTATGATTAACTAAATTTTCTATAATTAACTAAATTCTGAAGCTAAACTCCGCTTAGTTGAGCATAGTTGAGCGACCCTAGTCGACCACCCGTAACTGCGCGCGCCCTTGGCCAAGTTGAGGGTGAAACAACTCAAACGATTTGGTTTAGACCGTATAGTGCTGCCAACTCTAATCACGTGGTTGAATACGAAAGCAGTCCAAAACCAGAATACATCCAAATAAGACAGAACAACACAGATTGGCAGATATAGAGTTAACTAACATATTTTATATCAGTATATGCATAAATATTTTCCACGTGCTTCTAATTGAAAAGCATGCTTTTGATTCTGTTTGCCAATACAGTGTGTTGCTTAAAAATCTCCCACCTAATTATAGTTTTTGTGTGCGTTGCGTGTTTGAAGAGTTTCTCCCTTGCTCGTTTTTATATAAAACCCACTCTTCATTGCTCTCCTCTCCATCATATCTTTCTCGCTCTTCTCTCTTAAACCAAGCCCTACCCTTTTAAAACTTCCTTTACTACTGAGCTTTCAATTCGCGCTCATCGATCTTCGATCAGTATATCAACAACATGAGGAGGAATTGCAATCTGGAGCTCCGTCTTAACACTTCCGGTGCTAATTCCGGCTTTCCTCTTCGTAAGCACCACGACCGTGCCGCCCTGATGGAATTGAGTTCTGGAACCCCAAGTCATCAGCTGCAGCAGCCGTTGACCATCTTCTACGACGGAATGATGTGTGTTTCTGATGTTACAGACTTCCAGGTAGGTCTATGTTTCTTACTTAATTCTATGCCTTTGTTAGTTAGATGATTTATATGATCTTCATTTTTAGAAGAATATTTCATACATATCGAGACTCGAGATTAATTTTTTTTTCCTATTTTTCAAACTCATGAGTATGAACACTTTTTGACCACCTCATTCCCAACGGACCTTTCATTCCATGCATTCCACTTTGTTTGGTCACTGTTATCTCTCATTATAAACGCGGTCTTTCTTATTTCTCATTTATCACGTGGTATTTCTTCAATTTCCGGTAACTTTCTGTTTTGGCTAATAATTTTCAGTTCTAATTAGGGTTTTTAAACATGTGTTAGTTGGCTCGGTTGGGACACCGGACACCATAGAAGACCATTCGGGAACAGAAAATGTTAAAACAATTTCGTGCACAACATGCATGTACATGGACTAGTTTTAGGGTCTTAGTATAAAATACATTCATAACGTGTTAGACTGTTAGCTCAGCTAAGAACACAAGTTGATAAACGTTACCTTATGCATGTTAATTAAATTTCTACGTGTTATTCACTCTAATTTCATTGTATTTGGAATGAAAGAATATAATGTTGCCCCAACCTTTTGCATTCTGTTGTGTATTTCGATCCTTTTGCAGAGACTAATTTCTGGTCACATGTATGTGTTGCAGGCTAGAGCAATTCTTTTACTTGCGAACAAAGAAGTGGAGGAAAGGTTGAAGATTAGTCCTAGTCCAAGTCCATGTGCGTCGACTTCTGAACCATCTTCGCCGAGCCTGCAGTCCCCAATATGCAGCCCCTCAATGAAGAAATCGCTACAAACATTTTTACAGAAGAGGAAGTACCGGATTCAAGCAACATCTCATCCCTACAATCACTAGATGGAAGACAATATAAGTTTGATGTTCTTTCTTTGTTGGATTCATTAGTCCAGAGTGAGAGTCAACAGATGGAAGATATATATGGAAAGCTTGTAAATTAAGCATTTAAGCCTTTAAATTTGATTTTTCAAGAGAGATCGATCCAATTGTTGCATGTAATTAATATGTTCTGCATGTGCAACGATGGCAAGATTAATCCCTACTCTCCCATTCACATATGTTTCTCTCTATAATACGTACCAAACTATGATTTCATTGAACATTAAGTTGCCATTAAAAAAGTAACAATAGTTAAAAGGAATTGTGGTGACATTTTGAATGGAATACTGATATACCTAATATATGTTCTTATGTTGGGGACAATACCGTGCATGATACATACTAATTAGTAGGTATTGCAACACTAGTGACTCTAAGAGAGAGAGATCTTCATATATGGATGAGCCTAGGGTACGCATTAGTGAAAGTGGTCGCTTAAGTCTTCCACAATCAAGAAATCGTTAACATGTAAAGTGTTTTGTCCTAGTAAATTTGAGTGTTAAAGAGGTTTTTCTCTCTAGCTACTACACTCTCAAGAAAAGGGTACACACACTGACACACATCATGTCAATAATTTCTTACTAGATTCAGAATATCTATGAAACGATACAAAGATTTATAGATTGATGCATGACCTCCACTCCTTGTGATTCACTATTTCAGGGAATGTTCGATCAAGATGATCAACCAACAGATTATATATGTACAGATGTACTTTCTGACTAATTTAAACACACCAAACTTTCATGTCATACATACCCTTAATTTTCTTAATGAGGCAATTTTTTTCCCGCACTTTAGGGTCTCGTAGCACGTTCTTGATGTCATGAGTTCGAAGTATTGGGTCATTCTCTCCCTCCCTTGGAGCCGCCTTGATTAATTATCTATGTTCGGCATAACGGCTGTAACATGAATTGGCTTGTAATTAACTTATGTTTATTGTGTCATCAATTTTCAAATATTTATATGTATTATGTATTCACATATGATCTTAGAGAAGTTTTATATACGCTCTCTAAAACTCTTAATACACACCCCTTTCTTAATATGCCACTACTTTAATTTCTAGTTCTAATATTTTATTAAATACACAACCCAATATAACTAAAATATCCCTAATCATGATTTATTATATTACTTGACTATATCTTTTAAGATTTATTATTGTTCTCTAAATCTTTAAACATGAAATAATAGTTAAACAAAATGAAGAACACACACCTTAACGCATCGACCGTGTGTTCATATTAAGAGGAGCCAAATAACTCATTTCATGAGGACATAAACTCTTAACATGAAGAAGTTATAAATTGATTCATGGAAAAAATAAATGAATCAACTAATTATCCAAATTTCACATATCAAAAGTTCCATTATAATAGGAGTCATCTTAAATTCCCTTGCTATTTCACACTAATTAGTTTCCAAATTGATTTTTGTTTAGGGTTTAGGGTGTGAGATTATTGTACGTGTTTGGCAAGTCGGAACCTAGTCTTTGACCGGGCGAAAGTTACGATACAGTTAGAGCTCTAGTCTGTCTGCCGGAGTACTGCATGTGAGGTAACAGGTGGTTATCGGCTCATGAGTACTCATATTTTTGGATGTTGTGTAGCAGGTGGTTGCCCAATATCGGCGGTGTACTACGTGAGGGGTAACAAATGTGTACTAGCGTTCATTAGTACCCGTATTATAAATGCATTTGGGTAACCAGAAGGGTTGCCCAATTTCTCATGAGCACTTTCGTTTTCATATTTTGGACAACCAAACGGGCCGTCCATCGACTCATGAGTGCATTTATATTTGATGTTTTTGTGGATTTCCGTATATATTGATATGCGAGTTTTATTGTTGTTTTTACTCATACGAGCTTTAAAGCTTACCGGGTTTGTGTTTACAATCTCGGTGCACCAATTCGATCGTGTAGTGGATACTTCGCAGGTGTGGATTAGTGGGAATTGACGGACCGCTCAAAGGACTTGAAGATATTTAGTTACAGCTTGTGTGAGGATTTTGTGCGACTTTCTTGTGAGGATTATACATTTCCATTTTATGTAATGTTGAATTATAAATTGGGTTTGTAATAATTGGTTGTCTGAGTTGTATTGTGAACTCAGTAATGATCCGTTGTGCATTTAAACGATTTCGATTCGTTGAGATTGTTTTAGTGTTGTACGACTTTAATATTTTGAGTTTTTATGCTCGAAATTTTAGGGTCGTTACAGTTGGTATCAGAGCCTAAGTACCAGAGTGAAGCATCATTATGAAATTACAGAGTGAAGTTTCAATTTTGGTACACTTTTCGGTCAAATGTTTTCACCATAAGCGATTCAATATTTAGGTATGCTATTCAAGATCATCTCTACAAAATTTCATCTAATTCGGACATCGTTAAGGTATTGAAATTAGATTAAATCAATGAATGAATTAAAACTGTTCAACGTGAACCGTTCGTGTAAATCTCAATTTTGAAAGCTCAAACCATTGTCAAAAATTGGATGAAATTTTGTAGAGATGATCTTGAATAACATACCTAAAATATTGAATTGCTTATGGTGAAAACATTTGATCGAAAAGTGTGCCAAAATTTGAATTTCACCCTGTAATTTCATAGTGAAGCTTCACTCTGGATATAGACTGTATATATATATATAGTTACTATCTAAAATGAAGCCGCATGTGTGATGATTCGAATAGAGAAAGAGACATAAATATTGCAGAGCCATCCACAATACTCTTTTCTCCTTATTCTCTTCCTGGTGACGGTGACGCATCTATTCAATTGGTGAAGTTCCTAGAGAGCTTAGTTGTTGGGGATTGATGTATATTGTAGTTGAAGAGAATATTAATAGGATTGAGTGTATTGGGTTTTAGTGGAGAGAGTTATTATTAACTCTAGTTATTTTTTTTCTCATATTTGATCATAGTGGAATATTTGCCGGCTCTCAGAGTGGACGTAGCTCAATCACATTGATTGAGTGAACCACTATAAATCTTGTGTCTTTGTGTTTTCTTTTCTTTATTATTCCATATCAATATTATTGTTTGGTTACGCTTCAGCACAACAATAGTAGCTAGTTAGAACTAATTAAAAAGAAGCTCTTTTAATTTTGTATCACAGTCCTAATTGCTATTGGACTACATCGATCTATCCTAAGTTCCTAACCATGGATAAAAGTCCGAGGGTACGGTTAAGAACTACTTGATCGAGAACACTTTGCTGCTTACGTACTTTTGTTTCATTCGCCAAATCCAACGGTTGAAACTACAGAACTTTTCCGATTAGGATTGGCCGACAAACATCATCCAAATTTCTGGTACTTGTGGTGCCTCCTGTTTTGTACAAGTTGAGGATGAATAGAGCGGTGCCGACTTCATCACACGTGCGTAAATATAAAAGCAGACGAAAATATATGAAGAAAACCAAAGGCCGCGCGCAGCTGAAATATGAATTACACGTGCTGAATTAGTGTAACAACTCTTCCGCCGCTATTGTTAATTTTTCTGCGTGTTTTGATTTATAGCATGCTAATAGTGTTTCTGAGTGTGCGCTTCGTGTTTGCACTATTTTCAGACCAAGTTCATATACCTATATAGATCTCATTCCATTTCTAGTTTCTGCTCATCATATCGATCATATATCATCCCAGCTAGCTGGCTCCGCAAAAACACCCTATTATCTTATTTGAGTCCAGCACTTACTGTTTTGGTTTACCTTAATTTAGAGATCAACATGAAGAAAAGTTGCAATCTGGAACTGGAACTTCGCCTTTCATCCTCTTCTGATGAATGTTCCAGCTCCTCCCCTCACCACCGATCAAGTGAAGACATGCAACAGCAACGGCAGCTGACCATTTTTTACAATGGAGCAATGTGCGCTTGTGATGTCACTGAGCTTCAGGTACTTCAAAGATGAACATGATAGTGATCCATCATTGTAGCTATTATACAATTGCAATTTAGCAATTCATATTCAGAGTCTTCGTTTTGATCGAATGTCATTAACTTTCATGTTTTGTTTTGTGCTTTACAGGCTAGAACAATTCTTTGTGCTGCAAACAATGAAATAGGGAATATGGTGGTAAAGACTAGTACTACTCCCAGTTCGAGTCCAAGAGATCACTATAAATTATCTTCACCAAGCATGCACTACTCTCCACCATACAGCAGTCGTGTTCCGGCTGGTGGTTTGTCTATGAAGAAGTCACTGCAAAAGTTTCTCCAAAAGAGAAATCATCGGAGCCAAGCATCGCATCCCTACCGTTGAAGAGTTGTAGATTAGTTGATGACAACAAGAGCAAACACAATTTTATTAGCAGAATGTATCTTTTTTTTATCTCTTAATTTTTTGTTGTTGATCTTCTCTGTAAATTCGTCCACAGATTCCTACCACACAAGTGGCTCAAAATCAAATTATCTCCAGGGCTAAATCTTTTCATTTTATACACAAATTGATAGATTGAATTAAATCAAACTTTTCTGCCTGGATCAATGCTAATCATTTTATATAATGATTTTTCCCTTATTAGTCCAATCTTTGCGGGTATAAATTTGGCGCTTCCCAACCCTATTGATCATCAAACCACAAACTCACAAATTAAAGATAGTTGCACACACGGTTCATTGTTCTTCCAGAGATCTAGTTCTCTCATAGCTTCTACCATGGCAAATTTCTTGTTGCTGATCCTTAGTACTCTCACCCCTAACCCTAGGCATCCTCACTCTCTTGGTCTTATCCAACCCTGAAGTGGAAGCTTTGATCTTGTTTAAGCAGGGCTTAACTGATCCGGACAACGTGCTCGAATCGTGGGATGAGAACATTGTTACTCCCTGCACTTGGTTTCACATCACCTGCAATGCAGATGATAGCGTTACCCGAATTGATTTGGGTGCATACAACCTCGCCGGAAAACTGGTACCTGAACTCGGAAACCTCCCGAACCTTCAATATCTACAACTCTACCAAAACAATCTTGAAGGGCCTATTCCGGCCGAGCTTGGTCAGCTAACGAATCTCATATCCATGGACTTGTTTGGGAACAACCTTTCAGGGGGCTTACCTTCTTCGTTGCAGGATTTGGAACAATTAAGGTTCCTACGTGTCAATGACAACAAGCTATTATCTGGACCAGTCCCTTTGGGTCTTCTTGGTGTTGTTGTAGACCTCGATATAGCAAACACAGGTTTAACAAAACCCCCTGCCAGTACTCCCAGTAGGAAATTATTGTACTAGAAAATTGTTGGGAAATTAGGAGATCGAAGATGGAGTGTATCCTTTTGACATTGTTTAAATCTAAATCAAATAATTATGCTTGGTAACTACCAGCTGTGCCAAATAATTTGTCCAGCTTACTGATGTTAGTCATGTTACTATTTAGCATGCTTCATTTTCTTTTAAATGTAGCATTTCGTTTGAAAAATTGATAGTAAAAGTTGACACTTTATACCAATATTGTACGAGTTCCTCTACAAATCCCCAACATAACCGTAATTGATTAGGTAGAAGAAGCTTTTTAACCGAAAAAAGAAGCAGAAACTAAAGTTAAAGAGACGTAAGGATGAGATCTTGAGTCTTTGACAACCAGAAAGCAGATTATGGAAGCGGAGTGAAGGTCAGAGATCTCTATGATCACTAATTAGGTAAGTTAGGTTGTAATAACCCGATTTTTCGGAAATCAATTATTGGATTGTATTTAGAATTTATTAAGTTTGTAAAATTTATTAAACGCGCTTGTTTCGCTTTGCGATGTTGGAAATCGGAAATGGAACCGTTATCGGAAATCTTAATTAGAAAAACGTTATGTTTCCGCAACGCGAGAATTGAATTTTACTCCGCCGCTCGTTTGTAAAACCTTCCTTCACAAAAGTTGTAGAGCTCGTTGATACGAGTTCGTGGACATATCACGTATTTCAATCGGACGTCGTATGTGAAAGTTATTAATGACGGAAGTCAGTTTCCGATTTTGGAAATAGGTATAAAAGGGAATTAATTGGAGCTAGGGTTTCCATTTTCGGAAACCCTCACCCCGCCTCCCTCTCTCTCTCTCTCTCTCTCTCTCTCTCTCTCTCTCTCTCTCTCTCTCTCTCTCTCTCTCTCTCCGACCTCTCCGACCTCTCCCTCTCCCTCAGCAGCTCCTCGTCGGCGATCCCCTTCCTTGGGCCGCCGTGGCCCTCACCGCCTCACCCAAAGGCATCACGAGGCACTCCGCATCCGACCCCGAGCACGACACGCCTCAGTTCGCCGCTGTGAAGCCAGGGCCACCACCGAGCCTCCTGCGATTTTCGCCGCCGCTCGAACTCCACTTCCGGCGATGCAGACCCTCGGCGCTCATCCCCCTCCGCCGCTCCTCATTTTCAGTGCCACCAACGGAGCGACCGGAGCTCGAATCGCATCGCCCAAATCGCAGCTGCTCGATCTCGACTCCGCCGGCATCTCGAGTTCTCCGGCCATTCTAGGGCACCATCTAGGTAAAGATGCATTCAATTCGATGTTGTGATGTTTGTGGATGAATTTTTTTGGGATTGATTTGATGAAGATTTGGGGAGGATCGGAGGAGGAGGTGAAATGGTGAATACCGCCGCCTTAGGTGGCGTGTGAGGGGGCGTGAAGGGGGCTAGAGGCGGCGTGAGGCCGTGGGAAGGGTGAAAGAGGGGAAACGATTGGTTTGGGGGCGGCGGTGGCGATCTACGCGCCGGTTTTAAAGTCGGATCGTGGACCCCACACTCTGCACAGTGAGTGGCCCGTGATGTGTAAATTATTGTTTGATGTGTAAATTACGTACAGTAAATGTGAATTTATTTTACATACGGTAAATATAAATGTAAATTACGTACAGTAATTATAAAAGTAATTTCTGAAGGGTAAATCAGTAAGTATAATTTACTGAGTCAGTATATACGATTGAAATACGTAAGTACTATTTTACTCATACAAAAATACGTAATTAATATATATTTGTACAATACTACGTGAATAGTAACTACATGAACAGTAATTTCGTAAAAACCAAAAATTGTTGAATAGTAAAATATTATTATTGTTTCGGCATTTAAGGTTTTACGTAACGATTCTAAATTCACTTCTTATCTATTCTAGGTGATCGACACAACAAGTCAAGGATTCGAGTTCGGAATCGTGGAATTTACGCTCAGGAATATAAGGTGAGTAAAATCTCACAGTGACGAATCTACCTTTGCGGAGATTCATGATTTCGCTTAATTAAAAAGAATGAACTATGATATGTATAAGATATAGTGAATTGTGTATGTGTATAATTGGTAAAATAGGTACATATATATGGTTTGCTATATTATATACTGTCATAATTTCCGTTTGCAAATGAGTTCATTTTAGCGTTGATGTTTATTTATTTGAGCAAGTCGATTTGATTTGTACAATATCATGTGATGATTGTTTGTACGTGGTTTTAACATTGAGTTTTGTCAAAACGTTTTCTGTCTTCGGACGTGTTTTCTGTCTTCGAACCTGTTGGCATGTCGGAATCTAGCCTTAGCCGGGCGAAAGTTACGATATAGTTAGAGCTCTAGTCTGTCTGCCGGTGTACTGCATGAGAGGTAACATATGAGTTATCGGCTTATGAGTACCCATATTTTGGATATTGGGTGACAGGTGGTTGCCTAATGTCGGCGGCGTACTAACATGAGGGGTAACAGAGGGGTACCAGCGCTCATGAGTACCCGTATTATAAATGCATTTGGGTAAACAGAGGGGTTGCCCAATTTCTCATGAGCACATATATTTTCATATTATTAGACAACCAGATTGGTCGTCTAATGACTCATGAGAGCATTTATGATTAGTGCTTTGTGGATTTTCGTATATATTTTTATGCGAGTTATATTGTTGTTTTACTCATACGAGCTGCAAAGCTTACCGGGTTTGTGTTTACAATCCCGGTGCACCGATTCGATGGTGTAAGGGATAATTCCGCAGGTGTGGATTAAAGGAAATTGACGGACAACTCTGAAGACTTGAAGTTGTTTTATTCTATCTTGCGGTGAGGATTTGAGAGGATTTTTACATTTCCATTTGATATAATTTTGAATTATAAATTTGGTTTGTAATAATCAATTTGACTGAGTTGTACTATGAACTTAGTAATGATCCGCTGTGACATTAAAATGATTTCGATTTATTGAGATTGTTTTAGAGTTTTTCATGACTTCGAAATTTGAGTTTCATACTCGAAATTTCGGGGTCGTGACATAGGTGAAGTCGGCATGGCTGGTATACTCAATTGAGTATATACGTCTTGGTTAAATTTCCACCAAATAGCTGCAGAAACTTGATATGAAAGAGACCAGAGATTTTCTCTATTCTTGGTATTTCACAACTGTCTGTCAATGCTATCACCTTCATCTCGTCCTTTAATTAAGAGTTTATTGGTTAAAGGTTTGCTATTTACTAGGGATTTTTATATCTATGGTTTTGCATGGGTGGGTGTACACATGCCGGATTGAGCTTTTGTTTATTCTCTTTATTGAAGTTTATCAGACATAGGAGGTCATGTTTTTTGTCACCCTCCTTTATTAGTTTGATTTCTATAAATTATGGGCAGTTTGTCCTGTTAAAAAAAACCAGAGATGAAAGAACCACGTTTAATGTGATTTAGTTTCTGACCTTTGTGGTCATATCAGTCCCTAACAAGAATGCGAGAATGATCGAAATCAATACAAATGATGAAGGGAATGACATTTATTTAAATGGTACCACTGATCCCCAAATATTAATGCTTCCAGTATATATTCCTGAGCTTGACACACCGGCTCAAGAACAAGAATTTAGCTGTTCAGCAAATGAGGCTCAAGAATTATGGTGGTAATCTTATAATCTGGGTGCAATACGCGGACGATCCCATTCGGTTACAATATGGTCTCGAGTGATTTCTTTCAGGGAACGGCAACCGCTTAATGCCATAGTCAGTTCAAACTCGTCTCGGAGCATTTGAAGGACTTTCCTGACACCAGCCTCCCCTGCAGCAGCTAAAGAGAACACTACTGGCCTTCCGATCTGAAATTTAAAAATTAACAGAACAAATGGATGTAAATTATTTAGTAAGCAGAAAACTATGATAGTCTCACACTAGGCTCGGGTTTAGGTCTGAGGTTATAAAATAGATCACAGCATCTTATAAGTTTTGCACTTGCAATATCTAGTTTCATACAAGTCGATTTCACTTACAAATACACCCGATGCTCCAAGAGCCAAAGCTTTGAAAACATCTGTTCCTCGCCTTATTCCACCATCTAAGAAGACCGGAATCACCCCTCGTGTAGCTTTCACGACCTGTGACAACCGATTTCAACAAAATACTAATCTCAGAATATTAACAAAAGATGAGCCTACACAGGAATTCAAGAAATGAAGCATTTGACACCATTTATAAGCCAGTCGACAGTTTAGATATCAATGAAAGCAGAAATTTCAAGGAAGTAAATGCGACCTCTTCCAAAGCCATAATAGTTGCAGGAACATAGTCAAGCTGGCGAGCACCATGATTCGAGACAATTATTCCTGCAGCTCCATGTTGTACAGCTAGTTGTGCTGCATTGTTAAAACATATCATGAGTTATTTTGGTAACATACTATGCAGTTGAGACAGGAGAGAGTATGGAAAAACGGACGCTTGTACATACCATCCTCAGCTGTGATCACACCCTTTACAAGAATCGGTAAATGGGTGATTGTCTGAAGCCATTTCACGTCCTGCGCATACCGCCAACATAATCTTCTCACAGCTGGTTCTTTTAATATATAGAAAAATTAATCATATGCGGAAATAACTCTTTTACCTTCCAGCTGAGAGACCGATCAATTTGTCCAGCAACATATGATGCTAGTCCAGAATCATTGGTCTACAGTTTATCACTAAAATAGTCAGTATGCAAGTAGTGGCTATTAAAATGATGTTGGAATCTGATCTGGGGGTCATCCTACCTTATCCATTTTTCCCAGATCAATATTCTCAAAGTTCTTCAATGTCAAGTTTGGTGGCAAAGTAAATCTGTTCAAGAACCATAAAATGTTACAAGACTTCATTACAAAATATGAACTCGATCATGAAGATATTTGGTTGAACCACCAGCCAGCTGATCTCAAATCCCAAATATATTATTGAACAGATACACACGCATACCTGTTCTTGATATCAGCCTCCCTGCGTCCAAGCCGCGGAGTGTCCACAGTAAGGGCTATTGCCTTGAAACCAGCTTTCTCAGCTCTTTTGACAAGCTGTGCAACCACATTTCTGTCCTTGTACACCTGAAATTAAAGTACATAAAAAAAAATTATGCCTAATAACATGAGACTCACACTGAATAAGAATACCTCTTTCCGGCCTTGTAAACTCCAAGAAGAATTAGGCAACAATTTTAATTGAACTTACATAGAGTTGGAAAAAACGAATGCCAGGTCCCGTTGACGCAACCTCTTCAACACTGGAAGTAGCCCAAGAGGACAGTGTCTGCAACAATTTATATTTATATCATATATGTAAGTTAAGTGAGGCAGAATTATATATACAACTTCACTAAAAGCTGCAGGAAGATGCTGAGGAGCCTAACCATAATTGTGTCTGCTGCAGATGCTGCTCTTGCTGTTGCAAATTCTCCTGAAAGAGCAATATAAAGTTAAATTTAGCCATCCATAACTGCTTCAGATAAAACTTGACAAAACCAACTTTTAAGAGATTTACTAGTGGACTTGGTGATAATCACTTCAACTGTAAGTGAAAGTACTTTTGTGCAACCAAAATTTGCAAATAGCAAATATCTTATATAATCAGCATGCAATAATATTATTTGAGAGGCTTAACCTTCAGGGTGAGCCATCTTCTGCATGGCCGTAGGAGCTATCATGATGGGCATGGAAATATTGAATCCCAACACTGTGGTTCTCAAGTCTATCTTGCTTACATCAATAAGAATACGAGGCCGAAACCTATATCATTGTAAAGAAAACTCAGAATACGATTCTTCAGCTAAGAGTGTCAGTAATAATTTCTCTCGTGATGAATAAAATAAAACCTAAACGACCAGAAAAATAAAAAATTTGAAGTAATAAAGGGCCTAATTTTCAGAGGATTGTCCAACAGCAAGAGAAGAGCTTACAAAATCCTGGAGAAAGCACGTTCGTTCTCCTTGAGAGTCCACTGGTCCTCTGCACCAGATGCATAGTAGTCATACACCATCTTTGGCAATTTTTCCTTTGCTATCTTCTCATACTCGGAAACATTGGTTACCATCTCCATCACTTCAACTGTTAGTTTACTTTTACCTCAGAATGTTCTGAAACATAATGAAATTTCATTAAAAAATCAAACAGGTGACATGGTTGATCCTGATCAAGACTATCATGGGTCATGTATCCGAAGTTCAATCTTTATTTCAAGTCCATATTAATAGAAGCCATGAGTCAACTTGGTAAAAGAGAACGAGAAGAACACAATTGGACCACATGCACTCTTTGGACTTGTTTTTTCTGCAAAACTTGAGAAGGCTTTTATGATCCGCAAGGACTATTGATCCCTAAACTGTAAATTGCATCATCACCCACAAAAGCAGACACTATGTACGGGATTGGAAATTCCAAACTTTGTTACACTTCACTCACATCTCATATATCACTATGTCACTGGGGCAAGAACTCAAATAGATCATTAACATGCAGCCAAACACAAAGAACACTTCGGTAGTACAACCAAATGATCAAGAGTACTAGTCATGATGATGATCAAAGTAACCCAAGTCGAAATTCAATTATAAAGAGTAAACAAAGCATCAAAGAGAATGAAGGAAACCAAAAAAAAAAACATCAAAGAAGATGAAGCTGCATGAATTGGGAAGCAAAGAACAAACCTTTTGGCTCTGTCTCTCACTCCCACTTCTGAAACAGAGAGGAGCTGCAGAAAATGATGCTTGAAGAGAAAAAGATGGAGAATGAAGCTCTCATTCAATCTTATTTCCACAAGATGACACAAGCAAACAAAGACAGTGAAAGCCGATATATTAAAGAATGAAGGGCGAAGACAAATCTGAGTAGACAACTAACGTGACTGGATTGGATTGGTTTCCAATGTGAGCATTGGAAAATTGCAACCAATCTGTTTCATGGGAATGTGAGACTCTTTGACGATGCTCTCATGGTCATCTTAATATGTCATATATTCCACAGAGGCAAAACCAATTTTGGGTTTTAAATACTAGCCAAAATTGATATAATATACCTGTGAAAGATTACCTTTTTATCTTCAGTACTGGACCAAATACAGGTTCCTGGAGATAATGATATTTCCAATTTTCCATAGATGACGTCAGCTGGCAATTATAGTTTCACCTAGAAAAAGAACAAGTATTTGATTTCTTTTCTTAAAAAAAAAAACCAGTATTTACCATATCTATGTGGTTAACCAAAATGATTAAAATTGAAGAGATTTCCCCAATTCTGGGGCTGGATCATTACATCTTTGTTATCTTGTGTGACAATTTACCACAGAATCAGGTCATGTTCTGCTTTGTTATGAAATTTGTTTTTTTTTTTTTGGAAGGTATAGCCCTGTATATTTTCTGTGACTTGTAATTTATCTTAGGTTTGGCATAGATGTCAAGTTGGCAATTAGACCCAACCATCCACCCGTGATTACAATTCAAAAGTAAATAAGGATGAAGGACCTAGTTGATGGTATTTTATACCAAGAGCAGAGCCAATTTTGGTTTTATTATCGAAACGGTGGGTATGAATGTATGATTAATCCTTAGTTGACGTTGCTCATAGAAATGGAGGCTGACAGTATCTACAACACTGATAGATATGGTATGTTTATCTCAGGCATATATAAGGAGAAATCCATCAACTCTCCCGGAATTTTCAATGACATTGATAAAACATGCAATGTACTCCAGATTTTATTTCTTGAAACCTCTTTGTGGCATAATCTTATGTTTTGTAAACCTTATTAGATTTTAGCATGTACTCTCTACTTGTCTTCTTAATAAGTGAATACATCCAGTTTTTCTTTTCTTTTCCTGACCATATAAGGTGCATGAACTGAAAACTGGTTTTGTTTCCTAGCTTCTTAGTTCTTACTGATGATTTTGTTTGATGCATTCAAGTTGCTATCTATAAGAATAATAGGACACAAGGAGCAACACACGGGAACATCAGCTTTTCTTTTCTTTTTTTGGTGGGGGGGGGGAGCAATTAATATTTTCTGGGAAAAAAATATCTCATCAACATCATTTTGAACAACATGGTATTGTTTACTCACAAGTTAGAGGTGAAGACCAAGTAGACACCTTCCAAAATTGTGTTCATCTTTGCCAACTCGTGAGAAGTTGTATCACAGACTATATATCATAACTCATAAGAAAGCCTTATCTCATCAGCCCCAGTCTGTCAAGTGAATCTTACTAATATAACATACAGATGGACATTCGCACACAGTATCTAATTCTGGTGAAATCCCACTTAACTTATACTCATATAATGGCTTAAAACGGAACCTGCAAACAATATCATCTACTCAAGAGCAAACTCATAAGAGTACAAATGATTTTTTAAGGTAAACAATAGTCACACCTCTTCAACAGAGCAGAAGTACAAATTATATACTGTCCACATATCATGACCATAACAACACCTATGATTTGATTGGATTTTCTGTTTCTGATCGAGAATGGAATAAAAGGAAAAATAAAAGTTAAAAAATAGACACTGCCAATTTAAACTTTCTCTATATGAAAATGAGCCTGCTTTGTTATTTCCCTGCAGGCTGTCAATTGTAACACCCTTGGTTCACTTCTGAAAAGCTGTTCATAATAGACAACACAATAGTGAACACTCAATAGACAAGACTTGAGAGTTTAGAATTAGGACTCGGTTTTTGATAGATAAAATCCTTTAAAAGCCAAATTTGAAACTAAAAAGAAAGAACATAAACTGAAGTTTTTAACATTTAGCAAAAAATCAAATTCGATTCTCTGATAAAGTACTGTGCTTAGTGTGCTACATTCAATCAAAAAGAAAAAAAGAAGAAGAAAAAGTAAGGTGGTACATGCCTACATCAGTACTACATTCCAAATATTTGGTTTACTCCTACAACCCAAGTATTGATCATGTAATCTCCTACATATGCTTCTAAAAGCTTGTTGATTGCTTATCCATTCAAGAATGAACTACAGGTAAGCAAATGAAAGCAGGTTCCTTAATTTTCCATTCAGATTAGAAAACTAATAAAAGTGTAGAACACAGTAACAAACTCAAGAAACAAATAATAAAACCAAATGAATTCAGCTTCACATTTGACCATGAAGAAACTGCAGATGAACTTTTCTGAACAGGGTTTTGATCCAATGGCTTCACTCTTTCAGACTCAGTTGCGTTTTGATCTCCAGACCCTCTTGCATTTATACACAGAGGGGCTATCACATAGCCAGACATGTTCTCCTTCTTGTGAAGTAGATTGCTTGTACATAGTCCATTGTTCCCTCTTAGCACCAACCTCTTCCCTAGCCTCTCTATGAACTCTTCGGGAAGTGTCAGCTCACCACTTAGCTGATTGTTACTCAAATTCAGCAAATCCAGATTTGGAAGAGTCTCCAAGTTTGGAGGAACAGTCCCGGTGAGGCTATTGTTGTTTAGAGAAAGATCAGTCAGATTCTTCAAGGAAGAGAGGAAGTTGGGTACTGACCCTATCAACCCACATTCAGAAAAGCTCAGTGTTTTGAGGTTCAGGAGCTTCCCAACAAAATTAGGAACTTCTGTATTGATTGGGTTGCTATCAGCTACCATGTACTCTAACTGCTGCAAACCTGAAAGTGCCTCAGGTATTGGCCCATTTATCAAGTTGTGACTTAGATCAAGCAAGACCAACCTGTTAAGTTTCCCTATATCTGGAGGCAACATACCTTTAAGCCTGTTTGAGCTTAAATCAATCTTTTGAAGGAGTTTAAGCTGACCAACAGAGGAGGGCACCTGACCTTCAAGAGCATTCCGGCTTAAATCCAAAATAGTCAAACTCTCCAACCCTCCAACTTCTTCTGGTAATTGACGACTCAAGTTGTTGTAACTCAAGTCAAGTTGCTCTAGGCTGACCAAAGTACCAATCTTGCTAGGGACTTTTCCTTGTAAATTGTTTTGTGACAAACTCAGAACCCTTAAGCCGGAAATTTGAGATAAACTTGAGGGAATTTCACCAGAAAGAGTTGGATTGGACACAAGGGCTAGGTGTTCCAAGGAAGACAATGCACCTAATAGCTTTGGAGGAAGAGTGACTTGTGATGTTGAAAAGCAACTAAATAATGAGAGGGTTTTCAAGTAAGGCAGTTTGAGAAGGGACTCTGGTAGAGAAGCAGAGGATTTGCAAGGAGGTGTGAGAATATCAGGGCCAATGTGTATCTTTGTGACATGAAACATTGGAGGTTCTTCATCCCCAATCTCACACTGAATACCAGGCCATTGAGTCTCAGTACATGGCTGTGGGTGCTCTAAAGCCCAATCAGAGTTCTCAAGAAGGGCACCCATAACCTCAAAAATCCCCAAAAGCTCCTCCTTTTCCATCTCTACTGGAACCTCATCATCAGAGTCAGGCATTTCAGCAAACCCCTTGCCTGCAAAAAGAAGAAACCCAACAAGGAAAACACACACAGAAGAAGAAGAAGAAGCCATGAGAGCAAAGGTACCAATAAACCAAGCAAAACTCGGCCACAAAACTGCGGATTTAGATACCCAAAAGTACCAGGAGTGAGTTAAAGGTTGTAGCTTTGCCCAATTCATGTATAATGCCATTGTTGACAATAAGGATCAGATCGATCCAAACTGGGGATCTTAGTGACAGACGCAAAGGCTGCAAGAAATCAAAAAGTTGTCGCCTTTGGCCACCACACTGTCACATTTAGTCTGAGCATGACACTGTTAGTTTTGGCATTGATAAGAGAGCAATGCTTAAAGAGCTACAGTTACTGGAAGTAGAAGAAGAAGATGGCAGAAGAGCCATGATGGATTTTCACAAAGGAGTTTTGTAATAGTAAGTGTGATGGGACTTCATATCTCAGATTCTGAGTATGAAGCCGACAGCTACGCTTTACCAGATGCACCATTGTCTTTTTCTCCTCTTTCTATTGGGAATGTCCAAAGCGTGGGTATCGATTTTGTGGTGGAGTTGCACAAGTCTTGTCATTTTAGGTAAGATTCTGATGAGACAATGATCAATCATTGGGTTGTGTTCTGTGTGATGAAACAAGAAAATTCACAGATACCTTTGACTTCAAATCAATCCATCCATCAATCCACAAAATTCGTGATTGAAATAATAGAAATTCAATGAATATTTTTAGCATCCAACCAGAACTGTAATGAAAGATAACCCAGATTCATATACATTACGTTGCAATTGGGGCGAACGCCGCATAGATATTCTTGGTAATAAGAGATCTATGGTTCGAACTCACCTTATGAAAAACTCTAATTGGGCAGGGGTCATTCCTATATTGCTCAATAGCTCAGAGTGATAGCTCAGTCGGCCACCATTATATATATATATATATATATATATATATATATATATATATATATATATAAACTAGATTCCCAACAGGATCAAAGATCATCAATTAACTCGTACATATTAGTGGATTAATTTCGAAACAAATGATGTAAAAGTATTCTCATCGATCCTTATACAGTTATACTTAAATCTTATACTTTCTGGCTGTAATTTAAGTCTGAAATGATCAAGACAGTTTGAATTTGTCTGAAATATTAATTAGGTTACAGCCTTTCTCTTTCTTTTTTTGCGATTGCACAGTAACTCTGATCCCAGTATTGAACAAGAACAACATTCACATGCAACTCCAATAATTCTCGTTATATATAAGAAGCAAAAATTAGTTTTGTAAATGATTATTGAATTGTGTGACTTACTTCACTCAAGGGTCTATTCCACATCGACGTTGATAACAATGTTGTTCTTGAGATAACATGTTTTTTTTTTTTTGAGAAGTTGAGATACCATCTTGTAATCCTTGTTTTTCAAATTTAGATGCATGAGATCAAGAATATTTGCTAGAGTTCCTTACCAACTTTTAGATAAAGACTTATAGTCGAATCATGTTGTCAACTTATGGTAGCACATTATGGTAACACACATATGGCCATATGGGTTATCTAGGTCATCTCCGATTATAAGATTATGCCATATATGAAGATTTATAGATGGGCTGGTATTACCTAAACCCTAAACTGACACACCCGTAGGGGTGTGGAAAAATAGGCGGTTATTTATTATTGTAAATATGTAATTTTTTGAAAATATTTATGTTTCAACTATAAAATTCATGTTTGTTTGTTTGTATGTTAATGTGAGATGTGAAATAATATTTTTAGAAATTCGTAATTTAGTAATTTAATAGTACTTAGAGTGCTGGATTTATAGTAGTAGAGATATGGAGCCTCTTCTATTAAGGACCAAACTTATAAGGACCTCTTGAGGACTTTTAAATTTAACCCTTTGATCAACTAAACGGCTGTCATCTTAAAAACAAAACAAAGTTTGAGCGCACCAACCCAACTCCTTCACCAATCTTGCGACGGCAGCTGGCAACTAAGTTTTGGTGCTAACTCTCTTCGTCGCTGCCGAGCGAGAAGCCGTAGGTGGCTTGAAACAGTGTGAAGAGCAAATATTGATATCAGTTGATTTCTAGGACAGAGTGGTAGATGGATGGTTGCTTTTTGCAATTGAATGGTTTCACCTCTCCTCTCCTTGTCTTCGCTAATCTCTCTCTCTCAAACTGAGAACCTCCCAGATCTTAATTATTCTAATTCCTAGCAATTAACTCTAAAAGCTACCCTTATCTCTTCTATTTGCTCCCTTCTCTCTTCTTTTTGGATGTTCGTTGTTCCCAACCCAGCTATCTGATTCTGGGTGTTCTGCAACTTTTCACCGTGAGGAGTTTCTGGGAACAAATGAAGGGAAAAGTATATGGTGCAGCAAAGTGAGGGAGAAGTCAATTTAATCTGGTCCATATGTAAGATCTAATGGCTAAATTTAAAAGTCCTCAAGAGGTCCTTAATTAGAAAGGCCTCCGTAGAGATAGAGCCAAACCAGACACCGAAAAGAAGAGGCCAAGAGGGTCCAAAACGCATGCATGGAGCCACCATCAAGCTATAGCTGGCTTATTGATTTCCCCAAGCTTTCAGAGTTTCACTCTCTCAAGCTTAAAGATTCAGAAGCAGAAGCTCCATCACCAGCTCTCTCTCTCTCTCTCTCTCTCTCTCTCTCTCTCTCTCTCTCTCTCTCTCTCTCTCTCTCTCTCATCATCGATCATCATGAAATAAGTTGTATTGATGCATATGTGGTCAGTGATGAGTCAACTTTACCACCTACATTCCAAGCCTTCTTAATTTCGATAAGGAACCTATAAATCTACTAGCTGCTGACACCCATACATGTAGTTATAGTTAATTAGTTATAGACTTGTAGCGGTTGAACCCTCGTTTTGCGCGCGTGAAATGTTGCAGGTGCATAGGAATCGGGATCGGAGATATAAAGGGAAGAATAGAGACGAAGAGTTACTTAACCCTGATTTCCTGATAAATTTTGTTGTCTTACCAGGTCAAGATTCTTCAATCATTCAATTCTGTTCCATTTTAATTGATGTAGTTTATACGTGACTAGTTAATATTGTTAAATGAAGAACATTATTCAGGGACAGAGATCAAGATGATACAATGATGACCTACGATGACATATCTTCTGTGCTGAATATCTGGATTTGAGATGTTAAACCGATTTGTGTATGAGTCTATCTCTATCACCAATTTCTGTTGCTCGATAGAGACAGAGAAACAAAGTTAAGAAACTTATCAAATGTTATCATAGCCCGTGTATGGCGATGTAGGCAAGTCAATATAAACCCATCATTTTGGATCAGATGATTTGGCATAGAATTCAATACACAACTGCATCACAGTCGCATTCTTAAAATTTCAAAGCTCTAACTCCCCGTATATATATATCTCACTAGAATTGTCTGCATGACTACATGGATCGTTCATCAATGAAAATTTTAAGACTGAAACTTCTAGTAATTGTCTAGTACGTTCACGGTCCATCATTTTGTCGAGGAAATTAAACAATGGGTTGATCTTCTCAGTTCTCACCTCAAACCAAGCCAATTTGTTTATCTACTTACAATTGGTATTGTCAATTAGCTAATATTATTACCATAATATTTGATGAGTAACATGAATCGTCAGTCGTGTCTTACTATATATATTCAATCTAACTCCACTATGAGTATAATGTGATGAAAAATGGAAGCGCACTTACAGAAGCAACTAATCAAACTCTCCCAACCCAATCTGCCAGCCATTACACATTTACACTTAGCATTCCGGCCGGCACATAAACACTACAACTAATCATATCGTCAATTTATTCGAACTACCTACATATATAACTACAAGGGCTAGCTAGCTTTTGATTCATTTGTAGTCCTCCTTTATATTTTATAATTTGTAGTTGGGAAGAGTCCCGGCCTTGTTTTTTGAATGTAAACATGTCTCGATATATGAGTATTTTTGTGAAACTTATCAGTATCCTTGCCTCTTACAGCAAATTCAACTATAGTTTTATTTGAGAGTGAAACATCCCCACTACAAACTAGAAAATATAAAGGCAAAATTGTCAAAATACACCATAAATTTGGCTGAAATTGTCAATTTGCACCTTGAACTTGTATTTGAATCAATTTACCTCATAAATTTGGTAAAAATTGTAAATTTGCACCTCATCCGTTAAATTTAACGGTTTATATCTAATTTTGCGTCACATGACATGCACATGAGGGGTAATATTGTCATTTTCTATTAATATTTTTCTTAAAAACAAATAAAAATGTTCTATAAAAGGAGGATTATTTATTTACATCTTTTTTCTACATACTTAACCCTATTTCGAATTATATGTTCAACATACCCACCCATTCAAATATAATGTGTTGTATATATATATATATATATATATATTTTTATATGTACACATTTATTTTTAATTTTCTATGAATTTAATTTGAAGTGTATTCTTGATTCTTAAAAGCCCATCATTTTATGTAATTCGGTTTCTTATGAAGGATAATTTTGGTAAAACACATTAGTAAAAAATTTGTATTTTACATAATTGTCTTTCTGTCTGTGTGTGAGGATAAAGTTAGAGAATGATAAAATTAGTAGTTCATAATTTGGTGAAGCTTTTGGGTGATGCATTTATAGTAGTAGAGATATAAATCAATAACATGTTTCGAAAAAAAATAAAAAACATTTATAATGATAATATTGTCCCTCAAATGCATGACATGTGACTTAAAATTGGATGAAAAACATTAAATTTAATAGATGGTGTATAAATCGGCAATTTTTATCAAGTTCAGGAGGCAAATTAACTCAAATGCAAGTTCGGGGTGTAAACTGATAATTATGTCCAAGTTTGGGGTGCAAATTGGCATTTTTGCCAAATATAAACGACATACAAATCAAAGATAAGTTTTAAATACACACCCATAAACTCTTGATACACACCCCTATCATTCAATAATTTAAATAACATTTTGCATGTATGTTGAATGACCAAAATAGGTACATGTAATCATTCATAAAATTAAAAACAAATTAAATTATCAAAACTAAGAATTTATTTTTAGAAACAATTAAAATAAGAAAATTTACAGGGAAATTTAAATTAGTATATATGTTGATGGAAAATTAAGTGGGAGATTCAAGCAATAAATTTATTCCTTAATTTTCACCAAAAAATATCATTTTGTTCCGGGAGAATTACTATTCTACCCTTGTGTGTGTCTTAGCCTAATAGGTTTCCTGTTAGGAGATAGATTAGCATCTCCGTAGTAGATTAGGACTCCGAATCCTACGGGATTGTGGTGTTGTAAATGCCTATATATAGGCCCCCATATCATTCAATAATATACAAGTAATTCATCCTCAAACACGTTATCAGCACGAAGCCCTAAAAACCCTGAATCTTTTAGAGCCTTCCGAAATTTTTCTTCCTTTCCTCCGCCGCCGCAAGCTTCCTGCCGCCGCCGCAGCCCCTGCCTGCTGTCGCCGCAACCCCCTGCTGCCGCCGCAACCTCCTGCCCTCGCAGCCCCTGCCCTCGCAGCCCCTGCCCTCGCAAGCCCCGCAGCCCTGCAGCCCTGCAGCCCCGCAGCCCTGCAGCCCCGCAGCTCCTGCACGCAGCCCCGCAGCCCCGCAGCTCCTGCACGCAGCCCCGCAGCCCTGCTGCGCACCGCTCGCCGCATTCGCCGTTCGCCGCATTCGCCGCTCGCCGCATTCGCCGTTCGCCGCATTCGCCGCTCGCCGCATTCGCCGCTCGCTGCATTCGCCGCTCGCCGCACTCGCCGCTCGCCGCACCTGCTGCTCGCCTCAAAGCATTCAAAATTGCTCCTCCCGCATATTCACGTAAGAGACGTGAAAGTCACAAGCAAGGATTTCGCTCAAGAGAAGCTACTCCCGTATACTACAAACCTCCCAAGGTAAATTTTTATAAACGTTCCCGCTTTTGAACGTATAGATATATTATATCGGGCGCTATTAGCCTTCTTCTTGTCTTAATTCCGGCCTTTCTTATAACGCCGATGAGACTATAGAGGGATGGGTTTCCCCTCTTGGTCGATGTTTTCTGTGTGACGGTCCTGGGGGAGTCACGATTGTTTTGAAAGGGAAGTTAATCGATTTTCGTGTGGTCGCCTGAGTGCACCGCTGTTTTGGGTGCGATCATGAGTATCGCCGCTTGCATCGATTTTTCATGTGACCATATACGTCACCCCTTCTAATTCCTATTATACTTGAATCTAATCGATTCCGTATTCGTTTTGTAGATGTCATCGCCATCTCGACCGGAATTTGGCCTTCTTGATCTAGAAGGGAAGGAATACCACCGCTGGGTTTCCGACATGGAACTCGCGTTTGAGAGCCGAGGGATTGAAGGCATGTTTGCCGACCCTCCTGCTGATTTCCCACCTATGGCTAAGACTCAGACTCTCATCTTTATGAGACGTCACATCCATGCAACTCTCAAGAGGCAATACTTGAACGTAAAAGATCCTAAAGAATTATGGGACAAACTACGCTTGCGGTACAACAACGTTCATGATAAGCTTCTTCCTGAATTGACCGTTAGATGGGATAACATCCGTCTATTGGACTATAAGAGAGTGGATGATTTCAATCAGGATATGCTATGCTTACAATCCGATCTTGGCACCGTTGGTGTCATCAAGACCGACTTAGATCTTCTCAATAAGACATTGGACACGTTTCCAATCAACTATGAGGTTCAAGCTCATACGTACCGCACTCATGTAGAGGAAGGGAAGATCCGGTCTTTTGCCGACTTAATGGCACTCTTAGCTAAGAAGGAGAGACATTCTGAAATTCTCCTCAACAACAACAATAGACCTGTTGGCACTAAAAGAATTTCTACGCCACAGGCTAACTATGGGAAAGCTCCTAAGCAAAAGAATCAATCAAGGAACGCTCCATATCAGCACCAAAATAACAACTCTCGTGGTGGGAGGCAACAAGGCCGATCTCGGCCTCGGTCCAATACATGGACCCGTGATGGTGGCGGCGCCGCACCCTCAGGGGGAGGCCGTCCCCGTCCCACACTCCAAGGAGGCCGTGCACCTCCTAATGCCTCCACTTCCGGTAATGGCAAGTCTCCATGCTTCAAATGTGGCTCCTTTAAGCACTTTAATCGCGATTGTCGCGCTAGCAAAGAGATGATCAAGGCTTACTCCGCCTACAAGAAGTTTCTACAACCCGAATCGAACCATGTGGATGAGGACCATGAGATCGAGACTCACCATATCTCCATGAAACCCGAGCCCCTTGCTTCTAAAGCTAGGCCTCCGGTTGCTACCATGGATACTCCCGACTTTGATTAGTCGTTTTAGCTTCTTTAGCTTTATGATTCAAGTATCATTATGGCCAACCGCCATTGTTCTTTTCATTGACTTTGTAATAGTCTTTTGATTTTGGAATTAGAAGTTTATGTGTGATGTATTAAAGATTGGCATTCAATAAAATTTCTCACTTCTTGCTTACAAGACGATCTCTTTGAGAATTTTATTTATCCGACACTTAGCATGATGATCAACGTGTGCAACTCACGTGGTTTTTAAATTGGACGCTTTTGGGTTACATGGGACCCCAATAGCACTACATTGTGAATTTGGAACTTAAAATTCGGAAAACGAACCTCGGAACGTCGAAAAACGACGTCGTTTTGCCTTGGCTGGCCCCGGTTACTATTCCGGCGTTTCCGGCACGTTTTGCCGGCGTATTCGCCGTCTTCCGGCCATTTCCCGGCGTTTCCGGCACCGCCACTCGGCTACTGCCGGCGTCCCCTGTCGAACCTGAAGTCCCGGCCTCCATACCGGCCAGTTTCGACAGCCGCCGGCCAGTTTTTCCGGCAATAGGTGTCGGCGGTTTTCCACCGAGTTTTTCGACGATTTTTCGTCGTTTTCTCGTGATTCTTCCGGCATATTGCAGCAGCCCCTGCTGCCACGTTTTCCTCGTCCAAAATTCACCTGGTTTAGAGTTCTTTTGACATGGTTTTCCGGTTTGTTTTTCCGGTTTTCTCCAAGTCCGTTATATGCACTCACCGGTACTCTTTGTGTGTGTTTCCACACCATTATTGGATGGTTTCTACCACCCTCATTTATTGTTTGGTATTTCACTGCTTCAATACCATGATTTCCAACTCTTTAGTTGAAGAATGTAGTACTATTGTCATGTGATACATTCGATGGAATCGCGCTTTGTTCCGATTCCCTTTCTTACAATATCCTACGGCGTATTGTATAGAATTGTTCCCGTGTCGCTGACTCTCTTAATTGTCATTTTGTAGATGTCCCGCGGTGAAATCGAATGTCTAGCTGATTGCGGAACCACCCACACTGTCCTACGGCACAGGCAGTTGTTCACGGATCTAGTGTTTTCGACTTCTTCGATGACTACAATGATTGGCTCGAAATCCATCATTCAAGGAAGAGGCACTGCTTCTTTCATGTTGCCTAATGGTACGACTCTTAACATCGTAGACGCTCTTTATGCGCCGAAGTCTCCCCGCACCT
This sequence comes from Argentina anserina, assembly GCF_933775445.1. Classification (NCBI taxonomy): domain Eukaryota; kingdom Viridiplantae; phylum Streptophyta; class Magnoliopsida; order Rosales; family Rosaceae; genus Argentina; species Argentina anserina. The sequence goes on from NC_065874.1 coordinate 4,728,701, forward strand.
TGCTAAGTTTTAAGGACATACGTGCCAATGGTTTTCACCTCGATACTTATGTTGAGAATGGAGAGGAATATCTTTGCGTTACCTCTGAGAAAGCAGGCCATCGCCGCATCTTAGAGAAGATGAAGAGTCTTGGGAATGGTTTGTATCTTACTTCCATTCGGATCTTTGAATCATATGCGGTTGAACGCAACTTTTGTGATTCGGACTCTTATATGCTTTGGCATGCCCGTCTCGGGCACCCTGGACGTGATATGATGATTAGAATTCTTAAGAATTCACATGGTCATCCATTTTTCAAGTCCCGGAAGCGATTGGAGGATCACCTCACCCGTGCTCCGCACGGTGAGGCCGTGCCGACCCATGCACCGCATGGTGAGGCCGAGCATGCCTCACTCGGCAGCTCCACGGCTTTCATGCCGTCGGTGGCGGCATCCCCTCCTTCACAGGAGCTTGTGATGCCTCCCGTGCTTTCACATGCCTCCATGGCAATTTCTGATGCCCATCGCTCGTTTTGCAAAGCTTGTTCTCTTGCTAAATTTCAAGGAAGTCCTTCTTTTGCTAAGGCTTCAACCGAGAACATTCCATTCTTACAACGTATCCAAGGTGACATTTGTGGACCTATTCAACCAGAATGCGGACCTTTTCGATATTTTATGGTATTGGTTGATGCATCGACGCGTTGGTCACACGTCGCATTGCTATCCACAAGGAATGCTGCATTTGCTAAGTTATTAGCTGAGATCATCAAACTTCGGGCTCACCACCCCGATTATACTATCAAATCCATTCGTTTGGATAATGCTGGAGAATTCACCTCCAAAACTTTTGATGATTACTGCATGTCTATTGGGATCGAAGTTGAACATCCCGTTCCTCATGTTCATTCACAGAACGGTCTAGCAGAGGCTACCATCAAGCGTATTCAGCTTGTTGCTCGGGCAATGGTTATGGGTACTAACCTGCCGGTCTCTGCGTGGGGATATGCAGTGTTGCATGCAGCGACACTTATTCGTTTCCGACCCGCGGCTAACCAAGCGTTTAGTGCGTACCAGATGGTAACTGGTTACGAACCCAATATTTCACACTTACGCATCTTTGGTTGCGCCGTTTATGTGCCTATTACGCCTCCGCTGCGTACTAAGATGGGTCCTCAGAGACGATTAGGTATCTATGTTGGCTATAATTCCCCAACGATTGTCCGCTACTTAGAACCAACCACCGGAGATCTCTTTACTGCAAGATTTGCAGATTGTCACTTTGATGAGACATGCTTCCCGTCGTTAGGGGGAGATGGGAATGTTATCATTCCAAATGAACGTCAGGAATTGACGTGGTGTGTCCCCACTATGTCTCATTATGATCCCCGCACTGCTCAAAGTGAGTTAGAAGTGCAACGCATTATCGACCTCCAGAAAGTCGCGGATTCGATGCCCGACGGCTTTGTAGATATTGCTAAAGTGACGAGATCAAACATACCCGCTGCGAACGTACCGGCACGGTTGGATGTCCCGAAATACGGGCGTGGAAGACAAGCTCCTGGACCTAGCAACGTTGGCACCGCCCCTGACAGTGGGACGGAGGCCGACGGCGGCACCACCGTACGCCGTGGTGTTGCCGGCGCCCCTTGTGGCGACGATGCCGAGATGGCCCGGCATGGAGCAGCTTCGGCCTCGGCTCCTCAAAGAAAAAGGGGAAGACCGATAAACTCTAGGGATTCAAAACCTAGAAAGAAGCGAATGACTAAGGCACAGCGCGTCATCAACGATGAATCACCATCGTATGAAGTTGTCTCTGATTACAGCTATGTCCATGAATCAACTCAAGTGTTTCCGTGGGACGCTATGGAACCTTGTTTGATGCCAGAGAACAACGAAATCTCAGTGAACTACACAAGTGAGCAGTCGGTCCGAAACCGAGCCACCACATGCATTGATGACGTTTTCGCTTATTCCGTCGCACTTGAGATCATATCTGAAGACGACGTTGAACCTCGCTCTGTAGCTGAATGCGAACGCAGAGCAGATTGGCCGAAGTGGAAGGAAGCAATCCAGGCAGAACTTGACTCATTAGCGAAGCGAGAAGTCTTCGGAAAGGTTGAATTGACTCCAAGAGATGTCAAACCTGTTGGACATAAATGGGTCTTCGTTCGTAAGCGTAATGAGATGAACGAGATCGTGCGTTATAAGGCAAGACTCGTGGCGCAAGGATTCTCACAACGACCTGGTATTGACTATGAAGAGACTTATTCTCCTGTTATGGACATCATTACCTTCCGCTACCTTATTAGTCTGGTAGTGTCCGAAAGACTAAACATGCAGCTTATGGATGTGGTCACAGCTTATCTCTATGGGGATCTTGACGCAGAGATATACATGAAAGCTCCTGAGGGACTACCTTTACCTCCATCAAGTGCCTCCAGACCACGGAGTGCTCATGCAGTCAGATTACGTCGTTCGTTGTACGGGTTAAAGCAATCCGGAAGAATGTGGTACAATCGGTTGCATCAATACTTGGTGAGAAGGGGTTACAAGAATGATGAACTATGCCCATGCGTGTTCATACGAAAGACAAATTCCGGATTCGTCATCGTTGCGGTCTACGTTGATGACATGAACATAATCGGTACTCTTGATGAGATTGAAGAGACCGTGTCTTATCTGAAGTCGGAATTTGAGATGAAAGACCTAGGGAGGACGAAATTCTGTCTCGGCCTTGAGCTTGTGCATAGGGCCGACGGCATCTTAGTGCATCAGTCAAATTACACGCAGAAGATGCTTCGACGTTTCAATATGGATCTATGCAGTCCATTGTCTACTCCCATGGTCGTCCGAAGTCTAGATATCAAGAAGGATCCCTTCCGTCCTAAAGAGGATGATGAAGACGTTCTTGGTCTTGAAGTTCCATACCTTAGTGCGATTGGGGCACTATTGTATCTTGCTCAATGCACTAGACCGGACATATCTTTCGCAGTGAACTTATTGGCTAGATTTAGCTCCGCACCCACGCTACGTCATTGGAATGGAATCAAGCATTTGTTTCGATACTTGAAAGGTTCCCTTGACATGGGATTGTTCTACCCCTATTGCAGAGAGAACACCGCCACGGTATCTCCCCACACCACCGCCGTCGCCGACCCCGGCCTTGCCGCCGTACGCCGCAGCGATGCCGCCGGCCGCCATGGCGTGGAGACCGTGCGCGGTGCCGAGAGCAGCCACCGGTCCCGTGCAGCTCTTTCCCCCGATGCAAAGACTCCAAACAACTTATTAGTTGGTTATGCCGACGCAGGGTACCTCTCTGACCCTCACAAGGCTCGTTCTCAAACCGGTTATGTGTTTACCATTGGGAATACGGCGATATCTTGGAGATCCACAAAGCAATCTCTTGTTGCTACTTCTTCGAATCACGCGGAGATCATCGCTCTCCATGAAGCAGTGAAAGAATGTGTTTGGCTACGATCACTTGTTCGCCATATTCGTGATTCTTGTGGATTAGTCTCTACAACTGATCAACCTACGTGCATTTATGAAGACAATGCTGCTTGCATAGAGCAAACAAAGTTAGGTTTCATCAAGGGAGACAACACCAAGCATATTTCGCCTAAGTTCTTCTACAACGTTCAACAACAGAAGTTCTTGAATGTTCAGATCAATCAAGTGAGTTCAGAATCCAATGTTGCGGATTTGTTCACCAAGTCTTTGCCTAAATCTACTTTTGTGAAACATGTGAAGAGCATTGGTATGCGTCGTTTATCGGAACACTAGAGTTTGGTAGACTTCAGGGGGAGTCTACATCACATGTTAAGATCCTTAAGTAGTTGGTGCGTTGTGCTCTTTTTCCCTTCGATCAAGCTTTTGTTTTACCCAAGAGGTTTTTGTTTTGCTTGACAAGGTTTTTACCGAGGCAACGATGTGTGCACCATGCAACCTAAGCATGCGACACAAGGGGGAGTGTTCCGGGAGAATTACTATTCTACCCTTGTGTGTGTCTTAGCCTAATAGGTTTCCTGTTAGGAGATAGATTAGCATCTCCGTAGTAGATTAGGACTCCGAATCCTACGGGATTGTGGTGTTGTAAATGCCTATATATAGGCCCCCATATCATTCAATAATATACAAGTAATTCATCCTCAAACACATTTCTATTTTTAGAGTCCCAAATAAGATAATTTATGAAAAAGAATTATGATTTTTCATCTTCATACATTCTTAACAAAGAAAATATTCATCTTCTTCAAACACTCAATTCATCATTTTCTCTTATAATATATATATATATATTCTTCATGTTGTTTATTATTTTTATAGTTAAAGAATTTGAAAAAAAAACAATTGCAATCTATAATGATTCGTAAAAACAAACAAGAATCGATATGGACATTTATACGATGTTAATATATATATATATATATCAATATACTAATCACTGTAAAAAGTAGCTTTGTATATCAAATAATGACGTATTTTGTTATTTTTTAATTCAAGAGTATTTTAGGTTTTTTATGTGGTGTATTTAGTAAAAATATTAGAATAATAATTGAAATAAATTGTGTATTAAAGATGAGTGTGTATTAAAAGATTTGAGGTGTGTATTTAAAATATCTCCAAATCAAAATACATCAAAATCCATAAGATACATAACACATCAGAGTAATTATATTCGGGATGGTCGTGCTCAATGTAATATAGATAGTAATGGAAACCATGAAACTCATTCTCATTCGTTTTTTTTTTTTGGGACAGAGATAGAAAATACTCCCTCCATGTCTTTTAATATAAGTCGTTTTAGGTTCTGATTAGAAACTTATTCAGGGCACTAAGGTGTTAGTGAACCAACAACTATTATTCGATCTAAACCCTTCATTAGATCTGAATCTTTACATGGCACTAACACCGATATCAACAGTTTAACACCGTTAACAATTGTGATAACAAACAAAAAACTGTTACGACCGTAAACACAAATCAAAATGATAAAATATCAATCAAATTAACCCATGTTAGGTGAAAAAAGTAAAACGAATCAGAACCCGGAACAACGTCGAACAGAAAACCAAGATCTCGCCTGGCTGGGGATTCAGGTCATCGGCGGCCTTGGAGGTGAGTGAAGGGTACCGCGGTCGGCAGAGAAATTGAATATTAAAGGGGTTTGATTCGAAGAGGAAGATTTCGACTCGACTTGGGGAGGAATGGTCGGGGAATTTAAAATTCTTGGATCAGGGTATCAACATCACCGGCAGCGTCGCCTAAAGCACATACACCAATGACTGGGATGAGCCACATCTGGGTTTAGAAAATATTGGCAGCAAAAAGTCGCCAGGAAGAAGAAGCAGATCCGGATGCAACAAATCGAAAAATCAAAATCTCTTCATCGTCGAGTTTGTCGGAAAGATCTATAAAGCCATAAAGTTGCCCCTTTGAATATGGAAAAGCTAGGTTAATCTCAAAGAGATCGATCTTATGAACAGACGGAGGAATGGTGAACCCAGGTTTTGGTCAACATTTGATCACGTGCCTCCCACACCATAGGTAATTTCGTTTTTACTGTAGTTCATTTTTTTAGTCTAAATCTGACTAACTAACAACTCAACGATTCTGTTAATGCATGTGAGTGGCACATGGTTGGTTCAAGTGAACTTTGGTAACTGGAATAAGCTTATGTTTTGATTTTCGTTTCAATATATAAGTCGTTTTAACTTTTATTCTATAATATTTTCTAATTTATTTATGAGCCAAAATAATGACAATATTTTCATTGTGGGAATTTATATCAATTATCAATAATTTCATTGTTGTTTGAGAATGAAATACTTGTATATTATTGAATGATATGGGGGTCTATATATAGGCATTTACAACACCACAATCCCGTAGGATTCGGAGTCCTAATCTACTACGGAGATGCTAATCTATCTCCTAACAGGAAACCTATTAGGCTAAGACACACACAAGGGTAGAATAGTAATTCTCCCGGAACAATTGTAAGAATTTATATCAATGAAGCCTTAAATATGAGTTAAATTGTCATTCGAATTGTTTTTTAATCTATATGAAAACTCCTAAAACGACTTATATTAAAAAACTTAACCTAGTCATCAAAGTCCAAGAGATACGCAAAAATCAAGGCATTTCCGTGATCAAACTAGCATAAGAAAACATGAAACTCGTTCTCATTTAATATGATGTCTTTGGAGTGTTCCTCTCGCTACTACATAGTAGCGATAATTTTCTAATACGGGATATGGTTACGCAAGAAAGATTGTGAAGCAAGCAATCAGCAAATGACACCCAGGTCTCATGAGTTTAATGTGTCCCTTAAGCGTTGGAATAAAATAAAACCAAGTCACAGACAACAGCTATAATATTTGGGACAGAAAGCTGAAATGTAAGCATGAATACCACAAAGTCTATGGTGCATGTCTGGTTCATTATTCGCATAAAATTCTACAGTTACATTGTCACATCAATAATTTTGAGCCAATACAGTAGATTTAGATCTAGTATCGCTATACTAATTAAATGAACTGATTTTGATATATGAATCTTAGCGATTCACACAACGAGTTCCATAGTTTGTGTGCCATGTCCCGTTAGTTGCACTTTGTGTGCCATGTCCCGTTAGTTGCACTTTGTGTGCCATGTCTGCTCTAATGAGGCAACGAGTTCCATAGTTTGTCAAATGGTCGCAGCCTCCTAGTGGTATGATGAAACTTAATGTCACTGGAAATTTCCAGTGGCAGCATAGTGAGAAAGCTGATAGACATCGAATTTTATGGCTCAGTTTGAGCATTTTCTTTCCGGTATGTCGCAAAAATTGTAAAGCAAATGGAGTTGCCAATGTTGCACTCTTTGTTAAATTGTGTGTTAGAATGTATATGTTGTATTGTGTCTCCTAACATTATTTTGGGATGTTTTGGGATTCAAGTTTTATGTCCCCCATTGTATTTTCCGGTTTCATTAATGACAACGTGTGAGGGTTGCCGTTTTAGTCCTTCTTCAACAAAAAAAAAATCATGTGTAGATATGTAGCATAACAGCTAGCTTCTTGAGACGTGGCTTTAATGATTTGCTTGGTTAATTGGTAATTAATTAAATTACTTGGTTTTTTTAATTAATTAAATTACTTGGTAGTCTTGGATGAGAGGTGTATATGCCAGCAAAACAAGACTTAATTAATTAAGAATAAGATCGCTATCGGTCATTGCGGCTCAGCTATGCTGATATAGCTTAGCTTAGAGATTTTAATCAACAATAATCAGCTTAATGAATATAAATCACAAGTATAAAAAGCCACCCTCAGTTTGTAACTTCTCTACCAACCAAACTCTCGCTCGCTCACTAAGTCCCACACTTCCTTTCTCTCCATAAACATGGCCAAAACACCACAAACTCTGGTGAAACCCTACAATTTCGAAGAATATTATCCTCAAAACCCCTTCAAATCTAGTGCAAGATCCTTGATTGCCTTTGTTTTCTCTATACTACTTTACACTTCCGTCTTCTATATTTTCAACCTCTCTCCTTCCACTCTCTTCTACAACAGCAAGTTTTGGTTTGCGATATCCAACACCCTGGTTCTTATAATTGCAGCCGATTACTCTTCTTCCAAAGATAAGCACAACCAAATTAATCACCAAGAAGAGTATATGATGCATAGGCAAGCTCAAACTACTACTTCCTCATTTGTTTCGGAATACCCTCGTGAAATAGTCAAGGAAACCATTAGTGATCACCAAGTTGCACATCAGAACATAGAAATCCCAGAAAACAGGCAACCTGTGCTTGAAGATGAGCATGATGAAAAGCCTAGTGTCGATGAACTTGATGTCCGAGAAAAGAGGATAGTTCACGTACAGTCAAAAGGTCGTAAGAAGAGAAATCTTCAAGCTAAAACTTACAAGCGAAGTAAGTCGGAGGAGGTGAAAAGAGTAGCGATGGACGAATGCAAGAGCAGTATTATAATGAGTTCCGAGACAATGGAGAAGCACGAAGAAGCTCAAAGAAATACTCAGGAAGAAGAAAATGAATTTTCATCCATGTCAACTGAGGAACTTAACAGAAGATTCGAAGAGTTTATTCAAAGGTTTAATGAACAAATTAGGCATCAATCAGTTGCAGACAGAAGGCCCGAACTGACTTACCATCATGTAGAAAGTTATTGAGTAATGTTACTCGCACTTCCGGTTTGTCATTTCTTGCACGATTGACAACAAGATGAGAAAGAGAATGGATGTCTTCCAAGAGTTTGCTGCCTTGTATTTCTTGTAGAAACTTTTGCTTTGTTTCCTTCTGAATAATGTATCGAGTATTGGTAGTAGATATGTAGATTAAATGAAGCTTTGTATTTCTGTTTACAATTAGTATGAATCCAATTAACTACCTAGCTAGCTATTATCTTTTCATCTGAAAGTTTTCAGTTTTTCTTTTCTCAAAGTTTCATATAATTTTATGTTTTCTTCAAGAAAGTACATTTCTAACTAGTATATATTAGCTTCAAATACAAGTTCCAACCCGAAAGGGCCAGATAATTAGCTAGCATGCATTACATGCACTGTGTGTGTACCTCTGGAGTTGATGGAAAAAAATTGGGTAATATTGCAAATATATATAATTTCATAGAAAGGACTTGTATGTACAAGGGTCTGATCTATGAAAGCCACGTTAGGCCTCGATACGTAGTTTTCAAGTAAATGATTAGGGCCAGCTAATTAGGGAAACCAGACACAACCACAAATCAAAAGAAGTTTTAGTACATATTGTCGACCTTGTATAGATTATAGGACATGGAGCGATTCAGCCGAGAAAACAGTGGGCGTACACGTTGTGCATAATCAATCTTTTTTTTTTTTTTTAAATCTGGTTCTACAATATCATATGAAATTATATGAATCAATCCACCTTGAGCATTAAAAATTTGATCCAGAAAGTTCTTTAATCAAACTAGAGTTAAAGTTGATCGAGCTTCATAAAAGTATCTGCCGAATTGCCGAAATGGTGACTCACTGTTTGCATGCACTTGCACTTTGGTTGGAGAAAAGTAGGTCATTCAACTTAGCACAAAAGTTATTACCAAAACGAATTTTAGTCCGTAATTGGTAGCTCAATTTCGAAAACTGAAAATTTTGGTTTAGGAACCCATATCTCATCTCGAGCGAAGTCAATTTCTCAGCTAATGCAATTGCTCATCCTCGACACCAATGTGTTTTACAAAGCTCTCGGATTTTCATCCCTTGTGTTTCTGAAACTCACTCTTCTACTTACTCCAATATAGGCGGTTGTACAAGAATTTCCTGATAAATTTGCTTTAATTTTAATATCAAAATAAGAAGAAAAACAATTGTTTCGGATCAAATGAAGAGTCTCACAAAGTCACATGTAACATATCTCACGTGACGTACCCTCTTAATATTATTAGTTATTTTTTACTGTAATTATTTCTGATTTATTCTTATATGTAAATATTTTTTTATTATTTTCACCGTATATATATTAATTATCCTATAACTTAATATGATTGACTAGGGAGTAATAATTACTCATCCTTTTGTTTTGAAGCACATATAGTTAGCCTACTTTATCTCAATAATAAGAAGCAACAACAAAAGGTCTAAAAATCAGCCAAAACACCCGGGAAAAGGAACTATGTTGGTGTTGGGTTCTCTTACCCAAATCAAGCTCCCTCCACCAATACCAACCACCTCTTGTTCTTCCTCAAATCGTTCCGAGAAGGCCCTTGTCACAAAACGAAGATCTCTACTGCTTTGCCCAGCTGCTGTGGTGGCATCCTTGCTCCATTTCTATAACCCCATTTCATCACAACCTTCAGCAATTGCTCAGCAGCAGCTGCAAGATGAGCTTCAGCGAGAAGAAGACCGTGCTGTGAATCTCTTTCAGGTCTCATTCTCATTCTAAGTCTCTAAAGGCACTATCTTTACTTCATTATATTGCTAATTTGATTGATACCCAAAACCAATTGGATAATGCTCTCTGAGTTGAGCTAGATTGTTGTTAATGAGCTTGTTTCTTTGATCCTATTGGCCATCAGTTGTGTAAAGAAAAGAACGTGATTGGTGAGAGCTCTTTTTGATTAGAACTGATGATATATATGTAGAATTTGCAATTGGGTCATATAGATTTGTCACCCACATTATGCTTCTTGTTAATACACTTGACTGATGGACTTGGGTGTCCTTTTTCAATAATGTCACTGTAAAACTATTCAAGATGAAAGTATTTGGTAGATAAAAGGTGTGTGGTCAGTTGAGATCGATTGAAAGCTCGAAGAATTTGTTGCCGAGATCCATGGTGTCTTCTTTAACTGATCAGTTTGCTCCTCAAAATTTTTGTTCTTATATTGTCACAAATATCTGATTGATAAACTGTACATGCACATTGAAAACCACTTTACTGAAACCCGTAAAGCGAATTACTTCTCAATGAAGATCCATACTTCTCTCGAATTTGTTTTGAGTAACTTAATAACATGTTCCTCGCTTCTTAGGTGCATAAATTGCTCATATAATTCATGATTAACCCATGTACTGTATTTGCAGAAAACTTCTCCATCAGTGGTTTACATTAAAGACATTGAAATTGATAAAAGCCTCAAAGGTTCTCCTAATGCAGTCTCACAAAGTGAGGATGATAGTGCTAAGGTTGAAGGAACAGGTTCTGGCTTCATTTGGGATAAGTTTGGTCACATTGTAAGCCAATACCTCGATATTTTCCATTGCCATCTTTTTCGTCTTTAGATTATACAATTTCAAGGTTTCCGAAAGAGAAAATCTACTTGCCTCAGATTAGAATAAAATGTGGAATAATGCCCTTAAGACTATAACTTTAGCTGTTTAAATTATAGGGAAATTTATGTATCTATTAACAGATAAGTAATGTGGCCTACATTATCAGATTAGCTGATATGATCTGGTTGCTAGAGTTCACCGTCTGTATGTACGTTTGACATTTTTTCCTTTGGAAAATAAATCATTACATTTGTGGTGTAGTTACACTCTCATCCATACTTCTTTTAGGATTAAGTAGAGAAAAATTTCTTGAAGTTAAATTATCTAGTCTAATGCACCCGCTCCCATATAAGTATGCACTTCTACTTTCCTGGTTCTGAAAATGTTCAATCCTTTGTCTTCAGGTCACAAATTACCATGTTGTAGCTAAATTGGCTACAGATCAAACCGGATTACAGCGTTGTAAGGTTTTGTCTTATAATTCTAGCTATGAGTTTTTGTGCAATCATTTCATCACTAATAATTCCGACTGAAAGAGATACTTTTTCGATCTGATATTCTACCATTGGTTTGACTCCCATATTTCTGCCGTTTGTAGGTTTATATGGTTGATGCAAGGGGCAATGGTTTTAGCAGTGAAGGCAAGATTGTTGGTTTAGATGCATCTCGTGATCTGGCTGTTCTTAAGGTAGTAAAGCTTACCATTTCATTTCTTCTCCTGAAGCCCTTTTGGTTTTTTTGGAAATGAAACTTACCTAAATTATCGTTGCACAACTTGCGTAGAGTAGAAAAACTTTTGAATTATTAATACAACATGCTTCACTATCAAAGATGCATTGGCTAATATCATCTATCATCTGCAGGTTAATATTGAAGGGCATGAGCTTAAACCTGTTGTTCTTGGTACATCTAGTGATTTGCGTGTGGGTCAGACATGCTTCGCCATTGGAAATCCATATGGATATGAGAATACACTAACAACTGGGGTAACATTTTCACAATACGATTATTCTATAGTTACATTAGAAGATATAGTATTTGATATTATACGTTCCTTTTGATACTTCAGGTTGTCAGTGGACTAGGCAGGGAGATACCGTCACCAGATGGAAATACCATTAAAGGAGCTATTCAAACTGACGCTGCTATTAATGCAGGTACCTTTCCAACTTATTGCTGTCCCTTTTCCCCATATAAACCTTTGTGCCATGTAAGAGCAAATGATGGGCATTCCAAAATCCTAGTTATGCCACCATAGTTGGCACTTGGTAGGTTTCAAGGAGACTGCGAGTGTATACCTGCAAGTTATGTTTGATTCACTGGTGTAGGGGTTAGCAGTAGAAATAAGCTTCTGCACCCATTTTCTCCAAAAAAACTTATAACACAATAGATAATTCGTCTGAGAATTTACTTTTCTTATTTACATACGAGTTATGCTGTTAATTGTTTCCACTAATGCTCATTCATCCTCTGAAAGACATTTTGTAACTGTATACTTCCGCAGGGAATTCAGGCGGGCCATTGATCGATTCATATGGTCATGTTATTGGAGTTAACACATCAACATTCACTCGCAAAGGTAGAGTATGCAGCTTCTATTTGTAGTATGTAATTTAGGGAACTGAGTGGTACAGTAGGTATCCAAGGTTTAGATATACTCAACATCTCAGGTCATCTCTCCAGTTTCTATCCCTCCAAAGTGCTTTTAAGACTTGAAGAGATTGGCAAGCAACTAGTTACATATTGAGCATCTGGTTCTATACAGACAACTTAAACTTAGTAAAAGCCTGAAAACTTTTTCATGAAACAGAGGCAACTGTTTCAGTTGAAACGTCTCAGTGCTGATACTGTCTTTATTTTGCAGGGTCAGGAACATCATCTGGTGTTAACTTTGCAATACCAATAGATTCTGTTGTGCGAACTGTACCTTACCTTATTGTATACGGAACACCTTATAGTAATAGGTTTTGATCAATGCTTCCACAGTGATGTATCCAAAGTAGTCGTGATACCATTTGTAAATGTCAATTGGAACCCTATTTCTAAATGAATATTGATTGATCTACTTGTGGAGAAACATACGCTGTGCCTTATTGTTTGTTTTAAATCATCAGCCACATCACAGTAGATTCGACTGCATCATATCATTCATCATCGAAACTACATCATATGCTCGTTCTAGATCCTATTCCCTTTCTACATTGCATTTTCTGGTGCAAATCATACATTTGGAGACAGGACTTGCCATTGTCAAGCAATTTAACACCAAGATAACTTAGCCTAGTATTCAAGGAAGGCAAACATGCTGCTGGTATTGAGTGCAAGCAACACCCAAGAATTGGAACCTCACTGCCTCTGACGTACATCGTAACTCGTCTCCGGAAGCCATCTATAGAAGTTTGGCTTCTGTGCTAAAGATTACCACACATTCGTGTTCATGTTTTCCTTTTTGCATCAGAAAAAGGTAGAAGTTTCGAAGCAGATGCATCTCCAATACTAACCAGCTTCTCCTTCGAATCCCGGCATCTTCCTCCTACCTCCATTTCAGAACCAAAAACCAACACCATAACGTCACTAGACCACCTTTATCGATCACCCATTGTTTGGGGCAACCACTTTGGAAGTTCAACATTGTACTGACTACTGAGAAAAGATTTGTCTCCAGAAATAAAAACCAATGGCTACCCCATCCCATTGCTTGTAAGTTAAAGGTAAGCAATTCTATAAGAACCTTAAACGCGAACATCCATCCCTACTCAATTCCTTAGTACAATCGCAAACTCTGAAAATCAACGCGGATTACTGCAACATTCTTACGAAGTATAACAACCAAAACACCAAATTTCAACTTCCAAACTAAAATCAAACCAAGAAAAACAAAAACAACAACAAAAACAAAAACACAAACACAAACACAAACACAAACACAAACACAAACACAAACACAAACACAAACACAAACGCAAACATGACACATTCTAGACTGAAAGCAGACTAATTTGTTCTTCAATGGAACACCCAACATGACAACTAATACGACAAGAGCTGGGAATGAGAATGAGACCGAGGCAGCGCTGCTCCGTCGGAGAAGACGAGTTCCGGCGAGTGCTCCGATACTCCACCGAGTCTTGAAGAATGATGTTACCTTGTTTGTCAACACAGTGAAAGGTCCCCAGGAAAAAGCGGCCGTCTTTGATCCCAACGAGCATTTGTCGGAAAAGAAGCTTCTTGACGCGGGTCACGGCCTCCGAGAAACACGGGTCCGACCCGTCTGAGCTATTCGGGTTCGACCCATCTGAGCCTGCCACCTGAATCAGTGATTCTGCCGCTTCTTGTTCCATGTTCATGCTGCCCTGGTTGAAACCTGTTTGCCTCAATTCACAATTATAATAATGTTCGTCTCTTTCCTTGGACATTTGGCCTTTTAAATAATATTTTTAATTACCAAATTAACCTCTTCACAATGTTTCTCTTACAAAAATGATTACGAAGCAAAATTTATTATTCATCGGTCAAATTACGTGAAAAGCTTGTTCTAGTCTTCTAGATGCCATTGCTGTTACATGATTCCTGTTACATGATCGACTCAAAATATCAGAAATACAAGAGTTCCATCACACGGTTATTTCCTTGTCTAGCATTCCAAGGAGTGGGAATGAGAGACATCATTTCCTTGTCTAGCAGTTTTCAATTAGCTTGGGAAACAACTCCAAATCGAGAACATTTCGATTTAGTGTTTACAACCTCTCGGCGTCTCGATGTATTGATGTCAAAAATTACACGACAAAGCAAATTTTGTTTCAAATTACTTTTATTGTCATAATCTATAATTTTTTATCACTTATATATATATATATATATATATATATATATATATTTGAAAGACACATTAGTATGTATTTTAAGAAGATTACCAACACAATCATCTTGGATTTTGGAAAAATCAAGTCAAGACACAAACAGAGAGCCAAACAGCAAACTTAAGTGTTGTATATATATATAGTTATCATAGCAGAGACTATTACCAAACAAGGACATTGGGATAGAGGCATAGAGCATCTATGTCATCCATGATGTAGAAATCTGAGAAAAAAATTATAAACAAAGATTTGGATATCCATCCAAAACAATGTAAAAACTGAGGAAAAGAAATCAATCAATTTCTTAAGAAAAATAACAAACAACTTGTGTTTATGGAATTAGTAAATAATAACAAACATAACACTGCTATTAAAAAAATAGTTAACACTTAAAAATCCTGAAATGACAAACATATAAATATTAAGATTCAAGTTACTTCAAATTGGAGAGTACAAGCTCCCTCGTTATATCTATCACAGTCCACAGCATCGAAAGTCGTGCAGCATTTGAACACACTTTTCTCACATACAAGCTTACGAGTCTGGCAAGCAAGCTTGAGTATTTCTTTATCATCCTGTTCAAAACCTTTACAATCTCCGGCATAGAAAACCTGAAGCTCTTTGCACCCCTGGACTATAGTTAGAAGGCTATCCCTTTCGATGATGCACCTCCACGTTAACATTTTCTCAAGGTTTGGCAGATAGTTCACAATTGACAATGCCTCCAAAGATGGATTAGTATAAGACTTACTCCCTAAAATGCTTTCAGTGTGTGCCAATCTGCACAATAGTTCTGTCCAAAACATTATAGCAGCTTGGAGTTCGCAGTGTCAACAATTCCTGAAAATGCTTACCGAAGTATTTTCCGCCACCAACTAACTCCTCAACCTCCTCGGCAATGTGCTGCATGCCGCCCCCCAAACACAAGCTCTCCAAAAACTTCCACTTTCCAATCACTTCTGGGAGAATCTGAGAATGCTTGAAAATCACCAGATCATCCTCAATCGTTAACTCCCTGAGCAGAGGACAAGCATCTGAAACATATCTCAGAGCTGCTTCTGTAGTAAACATAGGTAGCGTGAGTTGAGTAGCCTTCCCTTGGCTCCGATCAACCACCAACTTTACAAACGCAGTGATCGAAAACCGATCGACTCTTATCGATTCCATATGCATCAACAAACTCATCATAGAATGTACCCAAACTCTGAGGTCGTCCCATTTCAACTTCTTCAACATTATCAACCAACAAAGGAGAGGATAATAATCTGGAAAGGAAAGACATGTCCAGCATACAGGATTGAGGCTAGCTTTGTACCATGACTCACATACAAAGGAACCGCCAAAATCAGCGACTCCATTCCAGCTTTGCTAAACGCATTCGCCAAGCAATCCACGTCTATCTCCTCCCATCTTCTCCTCAGTCTGTGCTGCTTCGGCTAATCCCGTCTTCTTCAAAACCACGCGCGCCGTCCGTCGACATCGCAACTCGAAACCCTAAATCCTAAGAAGCAACACACAGTACAGTATTTGAAGTAGGGGTGGGCATAAAAAACGGAAATCTCGATCCCGTGCCGATCCCGTCCCGAAATTCGTAGGGACGGGACGGGACGGAGGTCTAAAAACGTTCGTCCCGTCCTGATCCCGTCCCGTTTCATAATAGTGGGATGAGACGTGTGACGAATAATTTCTATCCCGCTTCGTCCCGTCTCATCCCACCTTTAATGAAAACTTAAAAATTCTTATATATTTGTATCAAAATGAAACTAATTTATATTCTTAATAACTCCAAAATTATATCAATTCAAATAATAATGGTATATTATAATATTTAGAACATAATATGTATTTTTTTTTTGTTAAAAGTTCATTATTAAATGTTATTTTGTTAATGAAAAAATAAAAATATAGGTTTTTATTTAACTTTATAGGAATGTGGGATTTGTCCCGTCCCGATCCCGTCTCGTCCCAACCGGAATTAATCCAGAGTGGGATGCATTCTTAAAAACTCTCGTCCCGTCCCGATCCCGTCCCGATTCAAAAGAGTGGGACCCGTCCCGTGACCATCCCTAATTTGAAGTGATACTATTGGGCCTATTGGGCTACCTGAGCCTGGGTCAAGTATATTATAATATTATATTAGTGCAAACAATGGCGCCGTTCGTAACTAAAGTCGACTCTCAGCGCGAATCCTTTAAGCTTTCTTCAGAGCTCTCTCTCTCTCTCTCTCTCTCTCTCTCTCTCTCTCTCTCGTCTTCGACGAAGCTCCGTCCCAATTTACAGGTACCTTCTTCTTCCTCTTCTTCTAGGGTTTCTTAATCTCGCTGCTTTCATCTTTCTTTTCACTACTTCGATTTTACTCAAACTTAACAATGCCAAGAAAGAATCCACATGTCAGAACCGCGGAATCCCGAAATCAAAGCTCTTAATCTTATTTACCGTATCCTAATAACCCGAATTCTAACAACCAGTGTTTCAATTTTGATGAAAGTTTTATTGTTTTTTGGTTTTTTTTATATGAAAGTTATCTATGTTTTTGTTGCTTTGAATTCTTAGATATGAATCTCTGCTCAGTCTGTGATTGAGTTTTGTGGTTTTCAGGCGAGGAGAATCGATCAATGGGAGAGACGGGGAAGCGGCATCGTTCGCAGAGGGACCGTGATTACGATGGCGGGAACAATAATCAGAAGAGGCGTGTCAATGACAGAGAGGACCGGGGTGGCGGGGGCGGCGGTGGAGGAGGAGGCGATGAGGTGGTGGTGTACAGGATTCTATGCCCGGTTGGGGTTATTGGGAGTGTGATAGGGAAGAGTGGGAAAGTGATCAATTCGATTAGGCAGGATAGTAGGGCTAAGGTGAAGGTTGTGGATCCATTTCCGGGGGCGAAAGATAGGGTTATAACTATTTATAGCTATGTTAGGGAGAAGGAGGAGGTTGATGTTGATGGGGAGTTCAGTAGCGACAGAGCGCCCTTGTGTGCTGCACAGGATGCTCTATTTAAGGTGCATTCGGCGATTTCCAACGCGTTGGCTGCTGCTGGGGAGTCGGATAAGAGGGGGAGGGATAAGGAAGAGTGTCAGATTCTTGTCCCAGCTAGCCAGTGTGCTAATGTGATAGGGAAGGCTGGGTCGACGATTAAGAAACTGAGGAGTAGGACGAGGACGAATATTAAGGTCACTACAAAAGATGCCTCTGATCCAACACATTCGTGTGCGATGAACTTTGACAACTTTGTCGTGGTTAGTATTTTTCTTTTTAATCACAAAGTAAAGTTTTAGTTGTGCTGTTGCTTTTGATCAGAGAAACTTGACTTTTGCAATTATAGTAATTGATTTCGATTTTTTGCAATATTTGTTAATTGATTTCAATATTTTATCCTACTTGAGTTGAAGTTCTTTAGTAGGTGTGCTGCAATGGACATTATTTGTTAATGCATTGTTCATGCCCTTCATAGTTCTGAACATACTCCGTAGTATTACTGTGTTTAAGAGATAGTTGCTTCTGTGACAGATAACTGGAGAATCAGAAGCAGTGAAAAAAGCATTATTTGCAGTTTCTGCTATCATATACAAGTTCCCTGCACGAGAAGAGATTTATCTTGATACGACAGTACCAGAGGCCCATCCAAACATAATAATTCCATCAGATATGTCAATCTATCAACAGGGTGGATTATATAATCCTGCAGATCCTCTTATTCCTTCTAGATCACTGCCCCCACTCCTAAATGCTACACATGTTCCAGAGCTTCAGGGTTATGCAGATACAGGGAACGCGTGGCCCCTATATTCATCTGCTCTTCCTTTAGTATCTGGATTCGGTGTGGCATCACGGTCTGAGGACTTAGTTGTGAGAGTACTATGCCCTTCTGACAAGATTGGTCGTGTTATTGGAAAGGGTGGGTGTACAATTAAAAGCATAAGGCAGACAAGTGGTGCTCGAGTTGAGGTTGATGATACCAAGGATGATCGGGATGAGTGCATGATCACTGTTACTTCTACAGAGGTATTGGCCGTGCCACTTCTATTTTCACTGAATATTTTTATTTGCCAAATGATCTATCTTTTTCACTCGAGAATTTCACAGTCCATGATCTAATTTTTTCACTTGAGGTATTGGCTTTACAATTTAATTTGAGGCTCAGGAGTACTGTCTTGGATAATATCTTTTCCCGATGTATGATATTGCTTACTGACTTGTGAGTAATGTTAGTTGGTTTTACTGTCTGGCAGTCACTGGATGATCAGAAGTCCATGGCAGTTGAAGCTGTTCTATTGCTGCAAGGGAAGATAAATGACGAAGATGTTGACAATGTTTCTATACGGCTTCTTGTTCCATCTAAAGTTATTGGTTGTCTAATTGGAAAAAATGGTTCAATTATAAATGAAATTCGGAAGAGAACAAACGCCAACATCTGCATTTCGAAAGCTGATAAGCCTAAATGTGCTGACACTAATGACGAAATTGTTGAGGTTTGTTTAAATTAATTAGTTTGAGGTTTGTGTTTCACTTTTTTTGCTTGTTTATTATCTCATCATCACTGTTTTTCATTTAGGTAGCAGGAGATCCTACTAGTTTGAGAGATGCACTTATTCAGATTGTTCTAAGGCTTCGAGACGATGTCTTGAAAGATAGAGATGGTGGTCATAACCTCGCTGTTGGTCCTGAGTCTCTATTTCCGGGTAGCACTGGTCTCTCTTTGCCATCTGTCCTGCCTTCTGTCCCCCAGATTGCACCCTTAGGTTATGATCAGAGGGCTGAAAGTGGCTTGGGCATGCTTTCTTCCAGTGGCCTCTTTGGATATGGGTCTCTGCCGGTATGTCAATGTCACTAAATTCACATGTTTTTTGTTTCTCACATCATCTTGGCTAGAAAGCCCTCTCGAACCCCAACTGGTGCCCAATACTTTCGTTTGAAGCTTACCCACGAACTATGCAATGAAGTCATTGGCTTATTTGTTTTTGTCATTTTATGAGATTTATTTTAATTCGAAGTTTTGAGGTCCTTAATTATCTCAGTTTTTTTTTATCACTTTGTTATTGGACCAACTTTATATATGTCGCTCATGGTACTCATTTTGTTATTTCTCTTGTAGATGAGGGAAGATGGCTACGGATCAGTGTCTTCATATTCGTCCAAGTTATATGGAGGGTAAGTGTATCAAGTTTAGAATCTCTGGTTTTGAAGTTTGTCTCCCTTGTTCTTTCTGTCAGTCATATACTGCTCTTCTACACAGGTTGCCACCCCCTTCAACACTTGAGATGCTCATTCCTGCTAATGCAGCGGGTAAGGTGATTGGCAAAGGAGGGGCAAATATGGCTAACATTCGGAAGGTAGATATACTTTGTTTATTCTCATTTGGAGAGTGCAATTGCATTGAACATCAATCTTGTTTTTTTATACATGTTGAACAATTTGCATGGTTGAATAGTGTTCTCATGCATAGTTATTTTTCTTCAGATATCAGGAGCAATGATAGAGATTCCCGAGTCCAAATCTTCCCGGGGTGATCGTATTGCTCATATATCTGGTACAGCCGAACAGAAGCGAACAGCAGAGAACTTGATCCAGGCATTTATAATGGCCACCTAAGTTTTCAGGTGCACCTTGCCAGTTTAAAGGTGAAAAGTAAGAATCTTGGAATTTTCTAATATGTTTCCCGTCCTTAGACCTTTTTAGGTTTGGTTCTGGAGAAGGCTTCTTTTCTGAACTTATCTGACATGGTTCTTCCTGTTCTTTCGCTCAATTGGGTATCAAGACTTCTAGAGGCCCCGCAAGGTTCATGCCTTCCATCTTTGTCGCCAAATCTATTCTTAATCTATAATGTTAGGTTCTATCTTTCCAGTCGTATCTCTTCAGTTGTCTTGTCTTTCACAAAGATAGAGTTCATCTTATTTCAGTGTCGTGCTCTATAATTTTATTTTCATGCCAGAAATTTATTCAATGATGACAATAATTGTCAATCTTATAATAAATGTATTTGATTTCCTTGGCCATTCAACTCTTTCTCTTGGCTTCTTGCTAGAAGCATCTTCTCAATCACTTCGAGTGAAATTCTCTTGGTAATTCCATGTGCTTCTGTATTTACATGCACATCACAGCTTAACCGGAGAGGACTCACTCTTCAAATAAAGTATCTACAGCAAATCTTTTGCATCTTTATTCTCTACCTTCCGTGTTCATCTTGGGCATGTGAAACATCATTGCAAAACCAAATCTTTGAATATCTATTATTACCCTAGATGATTTCTGTGCTCTTATCTGCCGTTCTTAACCACAACATTCGCTGTGCACTTTGAGGAGACTATTGTATAGGGATATCATGGACGTGCTCCTGAATACTCTTCTTTGGCGATAAAACTTCTTATTAACCATATCTTTCAATCGTGTGGCTTTGTTGTGTCCTCTAGATGATGAGGACTTTGAGTAGCCATCTATATTTTAATCCATGATTGAGCCACTGTGATCCCAGAACAGCTTAGCTCCTACTCAACTACGCTTGATGTTCAATATTATCGATATTGAATTTTGAGAGACCATTACATCGATGACAATAGAACCTTCATTCGATCAAGCTATTTGATCTTGAATTGAACTGCTTGAATATTTTTGATCTTTTTCTGGTTGTCAGCTTGGTTATCATATTGTCGTCTGCAAATTCTTATTGCTGTTAACAATGATTATTCGTTAGAAGCAACATCTACTGGATGGCGTGTATTAGTTGCTTCCATATAGAGGTGTTGCCCAGGAATATAGATATTCAGATAGGTTCCTTTACATGAGCTTAGAGAATATGCATCAAGAAAGGTCACTTGAAACCAATGCCTTTCCCTTCATATCAATGACGATGACAAAATCACGTGATTTTGTTTTGTTTAGGTACTTTTGGTACTTTGAAATAGTGTGTTAGCGACTAAATGACATGTGAACACGCCATTGAAATTCTCTCTTTCCTTCAACGAGTTGCTCATGGTATGGCTTCATTATGATCACAGCTATAAGCTTGTAGAGGTGTGTACCAAGTACTGTCTTTTCTAGAGTTTACTTCAGCGTGATTTCTGTCTAAGAGTTCGTTGCGTCTCACTTTCTCTTCAGTCGTGCTACTGTCTTAAGATAATCAAAATATTTTTGTGAAGTCTAGATTTTTGGTAGGTATAGTTCAAAACTGTTTGAAGAAATCTGGGTGTTTCCCTGCTAATGAGGGGTTATGTTGCGTCTGTGGTATACAATAGTGTGGCCGCATTGTACTGTCTATTGATTGCTTGGTTCCAAAAATGAATTGTGGTGCTTTGACATGGTAACCATTGGAACGTTTGTATTCTATCATTTGGGAATAGAAAGGGCAGCAGGACAGGTTTTGGAAGGGTATGCGAAAATGTGTTGATCACTGAGCAACTTTTTTTTTCCTGTATTGTAAACAATCTTGTGAGTTTATTAGTTAATAAGCGGTCTATAAAGCATACATGGCAACATGACCAGTGCTTGTTGATGCTTGATTATGAAATATTGATTGTTGATATATGGAAATGGTATGTTGCTCTGAATTTCTTTTCATTTTCTGTTTCGTCAGACATATGCTCAAGTCTGCATATCAGAATATACGGAGAACTCTATTGAATTATGCGTCTTACTGGAACCCTTAGTTGTATCCAGTTTCTCATCACCAGTGCAAATGTTATCACTCTTTTGTGACCTTAATCTGCTCATGGTCTCCTTGAATGAATGTTATGGCAACTATATGGTGCTAGTCAATCTGGAGTTGAAAAGGGGGCTGATCCAAAATATTACCCTACAAAATTTACCTTCCTTCACTCCATCGATGACCAAAACTAGTAAATATCAGCTACAAAGTTAGCTTCTCCTACTCAACACTAATGTAAAATGAAGAAACCTAATTAAACTAATCAAAAACCATATAAGACGATCAGATTATGGATTCATACGTGTATCCAACTCGAGGAAACAAAATGATCTGATCATTCTGATGTCGATTAACACTTGCTATTTCAGTGACCAAGCTAATCTAAGATTAAACATGTGACGTGGGAACTAGGATGTTTTGGATAAGTGTTATACCTCGTCGTATAAGGACAATAGTTTGCCATCACCATCATCATCGTATTTCACTCTGACAAGTCATAAAACCAAACACATTCGCTTTCTTCAAAACAAACTTCACAACACCAAAATCGAGGAGAGAAGAAGTTGGAATCCTTGATATCTTTCCATCAATGGCGAGCAGCAGGAGAGCTTTGCAGAGCGTGTTGGGATTCAACAGTATCATCCGGACGCAACAGAGGACCTTCGGTGCTGTCCCTCAAGCCAGTGCTTCTTCATCTTCTCAGAACCTCATCAATTCTGAATATGAACACAGTGCCCACAAGTCTGTTTTCTCTCTCTATATTTTTCGTTAAAGAATATCACTTTATTGATGCCATCCAATTATTGATCATGTTCTGCAATCTGGGTTTCGGCTTGTTTTCATTTCATTGTGGCTTTGTGGGTTCCAAATGAACGTAAAATGGGGTCACTTTACGTGGAGTTTTGTATTTGCCTAATGATTTTGTCCGTCTTTCGTATTAGTTGAGTTTAATATGAGTGAATTTATAGTTTTCTGGATGTTTTTGTTTGTGTGGGGTCGTTTATTGTGAGAATCTATGGCAGAAACTGAAGAAATCAGGATCTTTGTGCGAGTGAAGTCCTCGTTTTCTTGATCTTGTTTCTTGAAGTTTTTTTTTTGTGTGGATATAATTGTGATAGAAACTGTAGAATTGGGATACTCGTGTGAATATTACTGGATTCTTGTTAGTGTTCCGAGGGTTTGCCTTCATGTGGTGTAGATGTGTTAATTTCTGATGTTTGTGCTTTTATGATGATGATGTTTTGAGAAACTTTGCTGGTGCAATTTACAGTTACCATCCGATTCCAATTGTATTCTCTCAAGCGAAGGGATCATGCATATGGGATCCCGAGGGAAACAGATATCTGGACTTTCTTGCAGCTTATTCTGCTGTTAACCAGGTATAAGAAGTAAGTAAATGTGTTGCAACAATGGCTCATGCAAGCATGAACGCACACAACATGCACATAGAAATAGGTAGATAAATGTGCGCACAGAAATAGGTAGATTAATATGCACTTATGCAGCTTGAACCAGATTACATGAATCATTTTGTTATTCCAAGAAGCACATGAATGCCATACCATTTTTGGATTTCCAGGTTCACCTATCCAATTATTAAGGTGGCAATGGCTTTTTCCTTTTCAATTTAGCAGCAAAGATTGGTGTTCATATTGGCAAGCATTATTGTTAGAGCCTTTATATAGTGACGTTATTGATCCTGCTTTGTACTTGATAATATTCATTGCACAGCACATGGTCTTCCATTATGTAACCAGTAGCTTCCTGCTATAGGGTCATTGTCATCCAAAGATCATGAAGGCATTACGAGAACAGACAGAAAGGCTCACTCTTAGTTCTCGAGCTTTCTATAATGACAAATTTCCAGTATTTGCCGAGTATCTCACAACCATGTTTGGTTATGACATGGTACTGCCGATGAACACTGGTGCAGAAGCTGTGGAAACAGCTCTAAAGTTGGCAAGGAAATGGGGGTATGAGAAGAAAAAAATTCCAAAAGATGAGGTAGAACTCATGAAGACACATTCTCTTTTTTGACATGACTCTCATTTATTTTGGGTTGCTTAAGTTTTTTGATTGACTGGAGTACTGAATTTCTGCACTCATAGTTATGTTAGCACAGACAATCTGTTGGGAAAAAAAAAAGAAAAAAAAACGGGAGATTCAGATATATAAGTCATGATCTATATGATAATAAGTGAACAACACTAATCAGCACATAGGATATAAGTAACTTATCAACGGTTGTTAAGTTTGGGTAGTAACTCTCACCCAAAAGCAAGTAAGCCAGTTGATATGCACTTCTTATCCATCTCAATTGTGATGCTAACCTAATATAATTTTTACTAATTTTACTGAGCTGCATACAGGCTATTATTGTCTCGTGTTGTGGCTGCTTCCATGGTCGTACATTGGCAGTCATTTCTATGAGCTGTGACAATGATGCAACCCGAGGTTTTTGGCCCTTATTGCCGGGACATCTTAAAGTTGATTTTGGTGATGCAGTTGGCCTTGAAAAGATCTTTAAAGGTTTGCATGCAATGACTTAGAATCATCATATAGTTCACACGTTTAATTTATTCATTCTAAATATTTACTGGATTGCCATAATCCTAGCAGATATATGCTTTAAATTGAACTGATTAATTTATCTGCTACCAAGTGCAGAAAATGGAGATCGAATTGCTGGATTTCTTTTTGAACCCATTCAAGGAGAGGCTGGGGTATACTTTTGTAGCATAAAGTATTTTATTAATATTGTGTTAAACTTGTTGTTTCCCATAAAACTGAAAACATGACTGAATTTTTTCCTTTGACACATTAGTTTTGAATAATTATTCCTATTGTTCATAAGTTCTGAAGATATGGTCCTCTGAGTCCACAGGTTATAATTCCTCCGGATGGATATTTGAAAACTGTTAGAGATTTATGCACAAAATATAACATTTTGATGATTGGTGATGAAATACAATCTGGTTTAGCACGGTCAGGGAGAATGCTGGCTTGTGATTGGGAAGAAGTTCGCCCAGATGTCGTGGTATGTTGAAGTATCAAATTTTTTCAAACTCCTCAATAAACATAATTCTTGTTCTGTTGATCTGTTTTAGATTAAAACCCACCTAGTTTTGCACCAAATTTACTCTTTGTCAAAATTCTTGATAATTGCAAAAGTTATTTGTACAAACTGTTGACTGTGCACCTTAGAAAATCTGTCCTAGTGATGCATCTATTATTTATTTGTTAAAAAAAAATCAGATACAATTTTTTCTGCCATCAGTTCCTTCCTTTCATGTACTCCTTTTTTTTTTTTTCCTAAACCAGTAGCCACTGATATAAACATATATGAATGCATGATAGATGTCAGAGTAAGTTAACATATTGTGGGTCGTTATTCAGATTCTAGGAAAAGCATTGGGTGGTGGTGTGATACCTGTAAGTGCAGTGCTTGCAGACAAAGATGTTATGCTCTGTTTCCAACCCGGAGAGCATGGAAGGTTTGCTGCTATAACTGTTCTTATGAATTACTCATACATAACCAGCACATCATATTGTGTATATGTTTTTTTTAGGTATATTCATACTCTTTAAGACACTTATAGAGAACTTAAATACCTGGACAGTTTCATACTTTTGGATCAAGATCGTCCATCATATGTAGGGTTCATTATTTACTCTTTATGTCTTTAGGTATATTTCTACTGGTGTTTCTGTGGAAAGAATTTTTCCATGTTTGTGTCCACAATATGGTAGGGCTGGAATTTCTGCTTGATTGGGGCCACAAGGGTTCAACTTTTAGGACAGACCTGACTTGGATATAGTTCTTTGAATATTGCTACTCCTCTTTTGTTCTAATATTTGTGTTTACACTTGTAATACTCATGCTATATACTTGGCTAGTTTATTGTCTATTGTATAATAGAGTTGGGTGTATTTCTTCTTCTTTTTTCAGTACCTTTGGTGGTAATCCGTTGGCCAGTGCTGTTGCAATTGCCTCACTAGATGTGATAAGAGATGAGAGACTTGCCGAAAGGTAGCAAATCTTTCACCCAGTGTTTTGACATTAAGTCCTTAATTTTTGGCCTATTCGAGATTTTAACTCTTTAAGAGACTGAAGACAGAACTTATTTATGCTCAACTCCTTTATAGATCTGCCCAAATGGGAGAAGAGCTGAGGATTCAGCTAAACAAGATTCAGCTGAAGTATCCAAACTACATTAAGGAAGTTCGAGGAAGAGGTTTGTTTAATGCTGTGGAGCTCAATAGCAAGAATTTGTCCCCTATTTCTGCTTATGATATCTGCCTAAAGTTAAAGGAGAGAGGAGTTCTTGCCAAGCCAACTCATGATACAATTATCAGATTGACTCCTCCATTATCTATGAGGTAAATACATATATTGATGATCAATCAATGAATGTTTTAATGGTGTTCTCTTTCTGCATGTTTGAGGTTAATAAGGCTGTTGAAACAAGTGTAACATTTATAGGAAATCAAAGTTAAAAGATCAAATTAAGGGGCCTGATAGTCGTTGCTCTATTTATATACATCCCTTAAGAAATCATTAGCTCGATCTAAGAAATGTTGCAAATGATAGTATACTAAACACTTCATGTCGTTGTGTCAATACTAGTATGTGAAATACGTATTGGTAAGACCATGGTGTACGTGTAACTCTACAAATTCCTTCTTTGGCCAAAATTAATTCTACCATGTAATGATTGAGTTGTTGACTGTGATTCTAGCTCGCTTGAAATGAGTGTCTAATTCCATGCCTAAGCTTAGAGTTATGCTACTCCAAGATTATTTGTAGTGCTCATTTCCTGATCTTTTCAATTCGCATGGATTGAATTTCTTTAATGAGACTTCATTTTGCTCCACCAACCAAATGCAAAACTTTCAATTCCTTAATTCGTCAAACTAATGCTATAGAGATCTATGATCTTCAAATGAAGTTAAGATAAAAAACTTGTATACCTGCAATAATATTTTTATGTCAGGTTATTTATTTATATTATAATACTATATCCTGAATTCCAGTTTGGAAGAGCTCCAAGAAGGATCGAAGGCACTCTCTGATGTTCTGGAACATGATTTACCAAAGATGCGGAAGGAAAAACCAGAAAACATATCTCCAACTGCTTCCAACATATGCGACCGTTGCGGACGAAACTTGTAGGACTCTTCACACGACAAATCTCTGAAAACCTCCCTTTGATTGTTCTTAACATATGTGACCGTTATGGGCAATACAAGTATGATCATTCACACATCAATCTCGAATCCTATCATTCCTATGTTTTGGTATCCATTTTATTGTCTTTGACCTATTTGCCACCCTAATGTGGCTGGTTTGTAATCTGGATTCATCTAGTTTTCAATCACCAATAGTTTTTATATGACCGACAAACTATAAAAGAAACATAATGGGTTACTCGATATATACACTACTGTAGTTTCTGATTTCATTTCCGATAGGTCTTAGAATGCATAGCACACCATACTGTGGCTAGTTATGCTACTTGTTTCCAGAATTCCAGCACTGCAGATTTAGTCCTACTTTTCTATCATACAATTAAGCACTGTTTATCATAAAATGCTGATGAAAATTTCTGATCTGTGACATTTAAGCTGGGATGGACATCTTTGCCTCTTTATACAAGTTTTGACTGCGTACATTGAGAAGTCAGAAGTGACAACAAGATCTCTCGTGTAGCTAATATCGGTACTGTGCTTTGTTAGTTATTGTCAATGTCACATTGTGATAGCATAGCTGGAAATTGGTTGCTGGAAATCGATTTCTGAGTTGGCCCCTCTTATATTGTGGCTCAGGCATCTTCCTGAATTCAATGAGTTTTCTCTAGCTTGAACCCTCGTTATGTGGCTAGTACACGTCTGTGTTTCCTTGTGGGGAAGCTTGTAATGAGTGTTCTATTCGTGTTGGTGATCTGAGAGAGATGCAAATGTGCTGGAATCTTTCTTAGATGATAATGGAGAGCACGACACTATTAAAATTGCATTCTACGCTCCAATGACTATAAAATTGTTGGTCGCCATTTACATATCATACACCCATTCATTTTTGGTTTTTGAATATTGACATATAGTAAATCCCTTGATTAGTTTATCTGATAAACTGAAGTGGGTAACCCTTTCTTCATCTACATATCCACTAGACAGTACTCTATTTGGAACCTATTACACAACTGTTTTTGGAAATTTTCTGGTATTTCTTATGTAACATTTTGATTTCAAATGATTATGTCCTTTCTGTGACTGGTTGTTGTTGGTTTATTTACATTCACATGCACTGTTTATACTTTTTCCCACATGCGAGAGCATAAGATGTCACGTGTCGCTTCTATAGTATAATGAATAGGGATCCATGTTGGTTTTATATAGCTAGATTGTTCATGAAAACTTCAACCTACCTACTAATGATGTAATATTTTACAATAATATCTGTTAATTGCATACAAAAATGAGTGACATAATTGAGTTTTGTGCACCAGAAATTCTGCGTGAGACATGATTCTATATTATACCATTGCTTTACCCTTTATTTAAGCTCTACTTTGTTTTCTTTTTCCTTTGTTTTGGTTGATAATTTTCTTTTTGTTTTGTTAAAGGGAAAGAGATGGGGGTATTCTATTTCTCTCTTCTTTATTTTCAATTTTTTTTTTTGTTTTTCACAAAAGGAGAGCTTAATGAATTGGTTAATATTTGTGATGCATGAGGATCCAAAAAAACAAAACAAAACAAAAAAAATCAAAGTTTTATATGGACCCTGTAAATATATATTCTAAATTCATCTCATTGCTTTTCTTTTCTTTTGTTTTATTTAGATGGAACATTGCAATCTTGTGATATAACAGTTTCTTTGTTTGATTGGTATAAATAGTTGAGGGGACACAGTAGAGACACAATAATTTAAAACTTTTAGTGGTTAAGTAATTATATAGCAAGAGACAGCTTCTTAGCATTGTTAACTCGAATAATGTAAACAGATCATGTTAACCCATGAGAGCCTTGAGGAACTTATTATTAATTGGACGTAGCTAGTATACTCTACCTATACACAGTGTGAAGCTTATCTGGATTTCATTACTCTGCATTAAGGTTACGGGTTGTTGGGAGAAGCTTAGCTGTTCTATGATTATCATATTCTAAGGGTCTGTTTCTCTGCATCAATTAAAACCAGAAGTGTCCTAAAAATATGAAGTTCGTGTCTATTGCTTCTTCTTCTTCTTTCCCTTCTTTGTTTTTGGTCTCATCACTGATAAGTGATAACAACTAGGAAATTCTAAACACCTCGAACAAAACAAAAGCTATGAATCTTGAACTGATAAGTCTAACTTCACCCATCAAACTACTCACCATACCCAACTATCTAAAGAAACCTAATTCATTTCCAAAAATAGGCAAGTATTATTAGACTGATTATATATCCCCCTAACATGGGCACCACTTTATTGAGATCTTTTGCTACTGGTGTGGATTGGTGGTTGTTGGTTGGGATCTGTTTACAAGAATATTTTGTGGAGAATGGGATAAATATATAAATACTATATGCTGAGTGCCTGAGTCTAGTCCTGAGAGAATACCTAATGATTGCTTCTTCTTCTTCTTCTACACAAACAATATGCAGCTATAATATGACTGTCGTTTCAAAAAATAATAATATGACTTTGCATAATAAAAATTTTTAGACAGAATTCTGATTTACAGTTACAGAGTTTGGTCATGATGTGATATTTGCATGTCAAAAGTAAAAACAATCTCCCTGACTGGTCTTTGTGGTAGGCAGATGGATGAAAATGTTTATAAAGTTGGGGTGATTACTGTTCAGTGATAGTGAGCTTTGCTGAGTGAAACCATGCCTTATTAGGTTTAAGATCAAGCCGCTTTGGCAACCTGAAGCCACCAAGGCACCAACTGTGGAGTTTATGAGTCAAAAAGTAGTAAAGGTTGCAGGTTGAGCTGGTGAGCCAATAAATTTTGTTTCATAGAGTTCTGGGGATATATTTATTACTGTGCAGGCCTATAACCAGCTTTGAATCCTTTGATCTCATTCTCCATCACCCAATCTTTATCTTGGTTTCTGTAGCTCTTCCTCACTTTATTAGCCAAACCTAACAATTTGGAAAGAGCTGGACTTGAAATATTATATACATATTTCTATTCCTAAAATGAATGTTATTCAAGTGCTGCCAAACCCATCATAGTCAAATGATGATGATGTTCATGAATGCAGAGCAGACTCATAGTCCTGCATCAGAATATACTTAAATATATATGAATCCCCAGAAGAAAATATAAAAACAAAAGAAGACATTTCTGCAAAGTTACAAACAATGAATTTTCTGACATCTGTCTTAACTGTGTAGGATATTTTTGCTATGTATCAAACAAGTTAATAGCAATGGTTTAATTGTTAGGCAAAAACAAAGCTGAGAGAAGTTTATTGACAGCTACTCAGTATTGAAACTCAGAACTGCTCTCTTTTGGCAGGGTTTGCTATATCCTAAGGGCAACTCCATCAATGGTGCTAAACTTAGGTTTTGGTCTTAAAATAGAACTTTTCATCTGCAACATCTTGTTTTAAGGGGTTTTGGTTTTGGTTTAATAAGACTTTGACCTAAACTAAGTCTTATATATAGTGATTTTCTAAGACTAAGACTTTAACAGTGCATGGGCCCGCATCAATTCAACTATGTCATAAGTTCATAACACCTTCATATAACACTCAAGATCATATTTTAATCAATAATTGTGTATATAACACCTCATATAACACATAATTGTTGGAGATAGAGAAATGAGTCATATATAAATAGTGCAATAAGGGGTGCTAAAATAAAAATAGCACCCCAAATAGAGTTTATGGTTGGAGTTGCCCTGATACATGTCCTTGTTATATTTAAGATCAGATTTCAACAATTCCTCTGCTTTCAAATTTTTGGTAGAACAGGAGCCTCTACTTTAAAAAGAATGTCCTTTACTTGTTGATGAAAGAAGGCACCCCATTAGTTTTAGATTATAAAGCTTCTGCATAACACTGAAAAATTAGGTGTCTGACACAACTCATGTCTGCTCTTGATGTGGTTCCTCCACTGAGCATGCTGAATGTTTTGAATGTGATGCTAATGGTAGTTGATGTCTCTGCTTTGTTTCCAATTAGTGGTATCCAAAAATTCCTTTGTGTAAGAAGATCCAGTTTGCTGGTTGTAGTCCTAAACTGTAGTAAGAGTCAACAAAGAAGCAAATTCAGATGGAAAAGGGTAATAAGTAATACCTACATGTAATAATGAAGGTAGTGTAGTGACAACTGATAACTGTTACTAGCAGTAGACTATGGAATTTAGCAATAGCTTTTAGCCTAGGGGTGAGAAATCACATTTTCCTTCACAGGGATCATTCAAAAGAAATGAATATGCCTTTGCATTTGGATTATTTGGTGTAGAAATCCCACAGGGACAAGGACAAGTCTTTCTTACATGTAAGAATAGAGGACCACTTCCTAGGATACCCTACCTTATTGGTCAAGTTGTCTTACTCTATCTCCTATACATGTAAAGAACATGTATCTACAACTTTGTATGTATAAATATAAGAAATATAATCATCACAAGTGATAAAGTCTCAACTTCAAGGATTTATTGGGGGTTAAGGGAGGTTTATGTGTATAAATGTACACCTTCTACTTTGTGTGGGGATTGCATGTTGTCAATATTGTCACACTCATTAGATTGGCACCCATTATATAGTTCACAATCATCATATGGGACACCATTTGGCATATTAATAACCATAATAGGGGGAATGGAAAATTACACTCATTTAGTGGATGGTCCATCATCAAATTTAAGGTAATCATGTTGTTTGATAACAAGGTCTCATTGAGTCATTTCTATTTAATGAATGCCAATTCTAATTCAATTGGATGCCAATGTCACCAATTTCATATTTTCTTTTTTGGGTCACAATGAATTCCAAAAAGCCAGGGGGACCAGAGCATGGGATCATACATAATATTATCACAGGCACAGAAGAATTAGATGCCACACTCAACAAAAATCTTATCACTCACTGTTTGTTCCTTCTTTCAAGTTATTCACCTGGCCTTGAATTTTGGCCACTTCTATTGCTCAACTACATTTGCCTTCATCTGTTGTGTAATGAATTTAATTCCTGTATCGCATGCTCATTTATGCATGGCTTACCGTTCTAATGGTTGTATAAATTTGTAATGAGATGGGTGTGGGTGTGGGAAGCGGGAAGCATTATTCAAAATTTAAAAGGACAGCTTGTCTTCTTTTGTAAATGGACTATGACTGTGAGGATAATGGCTTTCTCTTCAGAATATAATGTTTCATGATAGCTTTCATGCTTTTCTTCGTTTGCATTCAGGTTCCCCATCAATGACAGATTAACCTACAAGATCGAGTTCGGTGGAAAAAGATTTGTTACAAAGAAACAAGAAAAAACAACCTTAAAATTAGGATTAACTGCTTGAGAGTGAGTTTGCCATACATTTGTAAAGGTTTTCCTCTTTAAGATGGAGTTGATGAGTTGAGCTAGCTTGAGAAGTAGCAACCTCCTAGCCAGTTTAGTCTCCCCCCTAAGAACATCCAATAGATGTCAGCTTCCAGAACTTAAATCGCAACTGTGTCTGAAATGATAGACACGCGAGACTCAAAAATTTGTGCTAAAAAGCGTGGAGGTTCTTGTCCTCTTCTTCAAGGCATAACATCCAAACTCGAACGATAGTGCTTTAAAATTGAGAAACTATTTACCTTCCTTGAACGACTAGCTTCAACCCCTTCGTTGACCCAAGATCTTGAATATGACATGAATACTAGTGGTAAATGAATTAGGTGATTAATTTCATGCTTCTGTACTTGCCATTGGTACGGATGGAATCATGAAAATCATAGGTCGTTTGCTTCAAACTGTGACAAGGGTTCATCGATCATCGATGAAACTTCAACACATGCATTCCTGGCATTGCCGCAAGGCCCACAACGTGAGCTTCTGTTTTGTTTAATCTCCTAATTTGTGATCGATCTAGTTTTAGCTTCATCAGATCATGCTTGGAGTTTAATTGCACATGCTTAACTGATACCTAAATGGGATGCAATCTACATTTTTATTAGGGTTCACAGTCTCTGTATATCTGCATATTAGTTTAGTTGTTTACGTGTGTTGCGTGTGTGTATAAGCTCTGATGATCAGATTAGGATCTCATTCATTCATGTTTGGAATAACAATTTATTTATGAATTTGGTATGGATTTTATTCGTTTTGATGAGCTCAATCGTGACGATTCGATCTAGTTGGAATGAAGCAGGAAGCACTTCATCACCATTAACTAACATACTTACTATCCTTCAGATAACAGCTATACTTGTTGAGCACATGATGATTGTATTATTTTGCTTCCCAACCTTATTTGCATTATGATGATTGTAATGAGATCAAACATTTCGACTTAATTGAAACTAACATGAATGGTCACTCCAATCTCTTTGAATTAAAAAATGTCCATTCACAGTTGCAGTGATGAGATCAAGAAGGAAGGTGAGAGTGAGCTGGGATTTAACCACAGCAAGTCAGCAAGCCTAGTTCTTAGATGATTAAGTTAATTACTCTGGCATGTTCTCTCTGAAATTTCTCTAGGAGTATGAGACCAAGTGACAAATAGTCTTCGAGTGGTAATATGAGTCCGCGAAGTGATGAAAAATGAGTTATAGAAAGTTGATAACTACATAATTCAAAATGTAAAGCGGGTAACTCGTATTATTCTAGCGAGTCATCGATTCTAATAGTTTTGGATCCATGCACTAATTGCATAATTCTACTTGCCAACTCATACAGACCCTTGTAGATGTGAATTGAATTTTCGAGATGTCGATCCGAATACCCCCAAAATAGGTTACTTGCATATGAATGTATTGACCACACAAGTGCCATAATGTCGTGCGTTTTAGGCAGAGAACAGTAACGCAAGAAAAAACAAAGGAGAAAAGCAAAATTTGGAGTCGGAGTATCGGCCGACCCATGTCGATCTAGACTCGCGGCTTTTAACGTCTTTACCCGACCACCGTATCATATACTCATAACAAACACACAAGTTGCAACGCAGCCTCCCTCCTCCTACCTAATACTAAACTGCTTTCCCATTGCCATTTTGCCGCCCACCATCTTCATTTTTCTATTTCTTTGTTTCATCCATTCTTCATGGAATTTGAAAAACTTGGCATTTGGAATATGTTACTTACTACTTGATGGAACTGCAAGCTCTTGTTTTGACTCTCAAGCCGTGATTGATCTCCATATTTGTTGAAAATCTTTATCGATTCTGCAAATTTCACTTGATGATTGATACAACAAGAAGCGTGTAGATCGTAGAGTTCGGTTTTGTTTTTGTGGGCGGAGTTTGGGTGCCGGTATTGGACCAAATGTTGAGGAATAATACCTTCATCGAATCTTAGCAATCACACGAGAATTTCTGAGTGCTTTGTATCAAAATTCAAATGTCCATAGATAAAACAACTCTCCAAAATAATCAGAAAGTTTCGATTCAGCATGGTTCTCTAGTCTGTAGTCATAAACCTGTCTAAAAAAACAAAACAGTAAACTTTCCTTTTCCATAACTAATACGAGGAAAAGAATCAAACTCCAGGTAATGGTTTTTTCACACAACCCCCCAAACAGGGAAAATTCTAGTATACATCAATGTATGCTATACATCCCACATCCGACGGTCAATATTGTTTTATGAGTGAGATCAGAAAAATAATATCTGTTATCAACCGTTAGATGTAGGATGTATAACATACATTGATGCCCAAACAGTAAAAAAAGTAAATAGAGAATACAAAGCAGTCTCAAATTCCCAATCTCTATTATTTCTCTGCTGAAAAATTAGTAAATACGAAAACATGATGACACAGTAGTAGCGTGGATATATCTGAACCCACCGTAGTAGCGTGGATATATCTGAACCCACCAAGCTCTCTCCTTTCTCCAACCCCATCAACCAAAGCTCCCATCTTTAACCCAACCCATCTCTCCTCTCCTCTCCTCTCCTCTTCACGCTGCTGCCATGCCTTCCTCCGCCGCCGCCGCCCTCCCAGATCTACCCGCCTCCTCCTTAACAGACCCATCCTTCTCCTTCTTCCAACCGACTACAAAAACGACGGCGTCTCTCCGCCTCTACCCAGATCTGACCTCCCGCGTCTACCCCGAGCCCTCCTCCGACCTCCTCCGCCGCCTCGACCACTTCGACCGCCTCCCCGACTCCCTCCTCCTCCTCGTCTTCAACAAGATCGGCGACGTCAAGGCCCTCGGCCGCTGCTGCGTCGTCTCCCGCCGCTTCCACTCCCTCGTCCCCCAAGTCGACAACGTCGTCGTCCGCGTCGACTGCGTCATCTCCGACGACGACTCCTCCCCCTCCGCCTCCTCCTCCGACAAGTCCCGCTCCGCCTCCATCTCCACCCTCTTCCGCCTCGTCGTCGGCGGCATTGTCAAGCCCCTCCAGGCCCTCGGCCAGTTCCTCGGCCCCCGCCGCTCCTCCTCCTCCTCCTCCCCCTCCCTCCTCGCCGATGACGACGCCGCCGGCGAGCTCGAGCAGGCCGGCGTCACCCACCACTCCCCCACTCAGGTCCTCAAGAACTTCAGCGAGCTTCGCTTCCTCCGGATCGAGCTCCCCTCCGGCGAGCTCGGCATCGACGACGGCGTCCTCCTCAAATGGCGCGCCGATTTCGGCTCCACTTTGGACAACTGCGTGATTCTCGGAGCTTCCTCTGTCATCCAACCTAGTCCCAACTCCAAGACAACAAACGACGTCGTTTGGGCCGACGGGGTTTGCGCCGCGAACAACGCAGCTTCTGCCGACGATAACGGAAGCATACCGGACTCGTTCTACACCAACGGCGGGCTTAAACTGAGGGTAGTTTGGACAATCAGCTCACTGATCGCCGCCTCGGCCCGGCATTACTTGCTCCAGCCGATCATTTCCGAGCACAAGACACTGGACAGCTTGGTGCTGACCGACGCCGACGGCCAGGGGGTGCTGTCCATGAACAGAGAGCAGCTTGAGGAGTTGAGAGTGAAGCCACTGTCGGCTTCTTCGGCGTCCAAGAGGACGCTGGTGCCGGCGCTCAATATGAGGCTGTGGTACGCGCCGCAGCTGGAGTTGCCTGATGGGGTTGTGCTGAAGGGAGCTACTTTGGTTGCGATTCGGCCCAGCGAGCAGTCTAATCCGAAGAAGGAGGTGTCTGATCTCTCTTGGGTTTCGACTGCCTTTGAGGAGCCGTATGGGACTGCTGCCAAGATGCTGGTGAAGAGAAGGACTTACTGCCTTGAGATGAACTCGTTCTGATGAGATTTCAGGTAATCTCGCTGCAATCTCTGTTGGGTGATAGTTGCACTATTCTGCACTTGTATTGTTCAAATCTTTGATCCTGAGCTTGTAGTCTTTTCAATGTACAGATACTTGTTTTCAGGTAAAGTGCCATCCTTTGAGGGGGAAATGAGGGGTTTGAAGACGGGAGAAACTGAACAGGTCTGTCT
Source organism: Argentina anserina (assembly GCF_933775445.1). Taxonomy (NCBI): domain Eukaryota; kingdom Viridiplantae; phylum Streptophyta; class Magnoliopsida; order Rosales; family Rosaceae; genus Argentina; species Argentina anserina. The sequence goes on from NC_065874.1 coordinate 4,765,509, forward strand.
CATTGGTAACCAAAGTCCACCACACTTCCCTTCATTCAGCTTATGTTGATGGGATTGAGACAGAAAAGAAGAGAGACGGCGGGGTTATCCACTACAAGCTTACTCAATTTATGCTTGAGCTCACTGTAGAAATGCATCTGCTGGTTGTTTTTGTTCAGGCATATGCTTGTATGAGTGCTTGCACTGCAAATGCAACTAGAACTGATGTATAAAAAGATTTTGGAGCTTGTAGTGACCTTACTTTTATCTATCTTCCATGTTTGTGAATATTGTAGGTAATCTCTATCTGATGTATGTCGACAAGTTCATTCAGCACTCTAATTGAATATAACAGTGATCAGATTTTATTTTCTCATCATCCATATAGCTATTATCTCTTATTGAAGGTTTTAAACTTTGAACCAATTTTAAGGTTCATACTTTCTTCCCCATTTTACTCTTGCTCTGCAGATTGTTTTATGCTCCCTCTAGGTGGAGTAACTACATTTCAGACAAAACTTCTGTTTGCTTCCAATTCCACATCAATTCATTCCATCACGGCATCCAATTCATTCCATTGTTGGATCCGGCATGCAAGAATTCGGAATATGTCCTACTCCAGCGTATAGATAACTTGGAATATGTCGTATTCTAGTGTATCGATAGATAATTGGTATGCCAATGTGTGCTATATACCTTGTATTACAAAATCATTTTGCCAATTTCTATAATGACCAAAAGCAATTGCAATTTTTCTCAAAAGGGTACATATTAATTAAGGAGAGTCGATCAGCTGACCAAATATACATTTTGGACTATCTACTTCCTTTTCTGGCTTCCATCATAAAAGATAAAAAGATGGCTTTTCTCCTCTTCTTGCTGTGAGTGAGAATATTGCTCATCTCACCATAGATAACTGGGTGGTTGTACAATACAATAAGACTAATTTCAAGTGGTTGAATTTTGGTGTTTTCAGGCCAAATAAAGCATGTAAAAGATGCCTATTTCCAGGTACACTATCCCTTGATAAATCCAAGAGATTCTCATTGATGTCATCCCTTCTCGATCAAACTTCTCATTCATTCCAAGTTGCATGACCCAATTGTAGTGCTCCTCATTTTCGTTTCTTGTATTTGGCATATATTCCAACTTACAAGACTTATCCACCAAATACTGTGAAGCAGGAACCACCACAGTAGCAGCATCATCAGGAATTCTTCTGTAGCTGAAAGTCACAGTTCTAGAATAAGCATATTATCCACACAAACCCACAGAACCAATTTGTTTAATGATTTCGTTTAAGTATCAAATGAGTACTGGTAGTTGTGGGATAATAATGAAATTTAAAAAATAGAAATTTAAAAATTTGATGACATTGAAACGGGAATAAAGGATTTTAGGCTGTTTCCAGGTACTGTTTTCCAGTCACCCACACTATTTTGATTTAGTGTATAAACAAAACAAAGAGAATTTTGGAGAGGCCAATTATTAAAATTATGGAGAAGATGAGCTGGTTTTGCAGCTTCTGCTTCCTCTTTTATGTGATCATCACATGAGAATTGTTAGCTTTGTACACTCACAAAGTCACAATCCACGTGAAATAAAGCCTGGACTGGACTCAAAGCTCACACAAGTGCAGCTTGATCGGTTGCTTATAACCCCATATTGACTTTAACTATAGCTTATATGGGGTATGTCACATTAATCCAACTATAAAGTCCCAGAAAACTATTTCTCACATTATTGCAACATTCATTTCATGATTCAAGGGCATTTCCCTAGTTCAGTGATATCAGAACTTTGTTAATGACTTAATGCTATTGATCTGCCATATTAAACAAGAACAAAAGCAGCTCCAGAGGAGAAGTACCAAAACTGCAGTAACTTGCAATTGCAAAAGTCCCTTACTTTGAGCTGCCTTTCCTCCCAAACTTGAACATGCTTGAACGTTCAAGTTTTCAAGCTTCTTTAACAAACTAGCTAAGAGATTAATGGATGAACTTTAAACTCGTAAAAGCGAAAGTTTGTTACTTTGATCGATTGATCTCAAAAGAATGGAAATACTTCCATTAAGCTTTCTGCTAAGTACCCATGCAATTCATTTGTTTTTGTAAATGTTTTCGTCTCTTTTTACTGCACTAGCTTATAGCTCATTTGCAGATCTAATCATTTGTAGAAATGGATCATGGAAGACCCATCCTTGTTTTGGCCTAATTGCATGCCAAGTAGCTAGCATAGAATTTTCCATAGTTAACTTCTTGTTGATTTTGGACTAGACACTCATTTGAGTCATCACAAGTTCACAAACGTGGGGGTTTGAGGGTTTTGTGCCTCATGCATAAGCCATATGATCACATTTGATTACAAGGTTGATTACAAGGTGAATGACCCAAGTGAAAGTTGAGTGAGCTATATATGACCCTCTTTAGATTGTTCTCAATACAACATTGTTAAACCGTAATTATTCTAAACGACTAAATATCAACATCTTAAAGAAAAGATTGGTTCAGAATTTCCAGTGTTCCACAAGCATAGGCATTTTAGTCATATAATCCTTGAATTATGACACCTGTTAATTTCAGATGGAACAATGATCCCTTGTCACATACAAATATATCATGTTAGTAAAACTGCCTGTTAGATTGCTAGAACTAAAGTGATGGAAAATGTCTTCACGTCCATCTCCATGAAAAATTATGAATAAAAGTTCTTGGAGAGCAGAAGTGTAAAGTAAGTTCAGATTTGAATATGGAGAGCTTGTTCAAATCTGTTACCTACTCGAGTTAAGCTAAGCAAAAATGGCTATACCGGGGGACCTAAATTGCCTTGTGTGCATATCCATGTGAGACGTTGCACATATTTTCTGTAACTGCCCAACCACTATTTCTGTCCTAATAGCACATCCCTTTCACTTGGGAAGCAGTTTGATGCCGTATATGGGTCTCAGAGAATGGATGATCGATTATGCTTTACACCTTAAGTTCTTAAGCAAGAGGACTTTCCAAAGCATTTATATGGTTCTATGGGCTACATGGAAGAACAGGAGCAGCATCTATGGCAACGCCTTAGCCAGCCTGCTACTGATGGGGTGCTTCTCCAGCATGGCTCAAAGAACCCTGCAAAGAATAGAAGCCTCAACTGGCAAATGCAAGTGCGCAATGTAATAAGGAAAACTGATTGCCTAGAAGCTACTTCTGATGTTGCAAATGAGCAATGTGCTCATGTCAATGCAGGTCTTATGGATGATATTAGAATCAGTCTAAGCTCTCTACAGAAAGTTACTATGCGGCATAATTTTAGAGCCTGTAGTGTGATAGGGTGGTTCACGGCCTGCACGTTGTGCCTTACGAAACTAGTATAGGCTCAGTTTGGCTAGATTATCCTCCAGTGCTTTCTGGATGTTGCTGTAAAATATTTATCATTTTGATTCAACAATGATTCTACTTGCAAATCCAGATGTATAATAACAAGTAATTATACTAATATTATGATGAAAAAATGTGTTATGAATTGGATTTCTAGAACCTGATAGATAATTCAGAAACCAAGTACTACATTTCACAAGATCACTTCTCTTAAATGATTGTATAGACATTTAAGAACTCTTGGGATGAGGAAGGGAGAAAAGAATAACTTCAATTGAATTGTCAGGTACATCTCCAAAACAGACACAGAGATAAATAATAAATGTAAACATTTCTCTGAATGAAGGAATGCAAGCTGAATGACTTCAAACTGGTTAAACTAGAAATACCACCAACTTCAGCACTATAGTAATTTTTCATCCGATGAAGGAAGCATGCATTGACTTGCAGCTCGATATTACTTCTTTCGCTTCAGTTTTCTGCATAACCATTATCCTCAGTTAGAAAACAAGTCCAACTTGCAAATAAAACCACAGAAATTTAGAAACAAAGCTATACTTCAAAGCCAATCTAACATACATTTACATGCCCCTACTCTAACATATAAACATCTTTTAGTCAACCTGAATCTTTTACACTAAAGATGCATATACTTATTACAAACACGGGTCAAACAAGGTTGTTTGTGAATCATTTACAAACTCAGGTAGTGGAAGGTCTGATGACAGTGAAAATAACAATGGTTCCATACTGCTCTTGTGTGCACGAGATTCTGTCTAACCGAAAGGTAGCAATTTAACTGATTTCATATTCTATGCAAGATAGGTAAACACAGTGCATTGTATAACTTGGTAAGAAATTCTTCCAACATAGGTAAAAGACCATTTTCTTAGTAAAACATGGGAATGCAATGTTTCAAGAAGTGTATCCGGCAAGGAACACAGATATGGGTCAACCTTCTTCCAGGCTAATAAGCTCCTTCGCCTACTAATTCTCATCCTTCAGGGTTTTGAAGTTGTTCGTGACCTGCCTTGACTTCCCAAGCTCACCATTTATTTCATCTACAAGTATCTATTTTAAGCTCAAATCTGATTTTTATACTTCTATTTATTTATTTATCCAAAGAATCTTCATTTCATTCAGCAGTGCTTAAACTAGCATGAATAAATGAAACAACATGTTGGTACGTATGAGAACACCACTTGTTCAGCAAGTAGAAGACATCAAAGAAGAAAGAAAGAATTCGATTGATGCAAAGAGTTCAGGAATACAGGTGGGAAATCTAAATGTCAATGATGTGACAGTTTCAAGGCCCAAAATGTTACTATATCCAAAGAAAAGCTTACATAAATTTGTAACTGAAGTGATCACACACATTACAACTATCAGTAGTGCTCACATGGACTATATATCTAGGACATTCTTAAGTGATCAAATTATTCATTGGTAGAATCAATCGATTATAAGTTCAGATAGTTCTCTCTAATATCTGATTTGTTCATATATATGGTTAACATAGTGAAACGAGTATATAAGAAAGCTCTCTCCAGAGAGATGAGCATGTATACAGCATATTAGTGCTTGTGTAAGAAGACAAACATTTTTTACTTGAGTTGGCCTTGAGCTATGAGATGCAACTTCTCTCCCAAGAAGTATACACATAGTATGTTAGAAGGAATCTACACGACAGAACAAAAATAGTGCATGTGAGTGTCATAATAAGATTTCTGCCTAGCTTATCCTAGTTAAGCAAGTAGCTAGACTCGCCTACCAAGCTTGCAAACCAGGAAGCAAGCTAAGAAAATCAAGAAAGTATCTGTCCTCAGATTCTAGACAACAATGGAAAGCTAGGGAATATATATGGAAAGCTTTTAGCACGATCTAGAAGTGGTCTAATCATGCTGCATGAGGTAAATGTTATGAAGATTGGTGAGGTGGAGAACCATTTGTAGGGGCTTGTTAATCTTGTAGCAGTAGTACTGATTCTCCTCTTTTGTGTATTTACTTTGTGCGTGTTATATGTTTTTGTGATTGATCTATTCATGTATAAGACTGTGCATCTAGATACCAGCGCAATTATTTGCCTAATATAGATAGGCAAAGGTCCTTCCTTACAAACCAAATATTGATGGTCAGAATGGTTTGTGAGTTGTAGAAAACACTTGTAGAAATGCATTTTTTTTGTTCCAAAGAAGAGAACATCGGTTTATACTTTATACACAAAGTATAAACTTGCAATATTTTTAACAGTACTCGGTACTCGTTAAACACAGTTATCACTTTGATACAGCTACATTCAAGTTCTACATGTGAATTCCTTTTCACATGTCACTTGCTTTGAAGCTATAACTTTCTAAGTAATTAGAACAGGTATTTAACAAAGACTGAATTGGAGGTGAAGAAAAAAAGAATAAAAGAATTTAAAACAACTGTACATAGATGCAAAAGATAAGATAAAACGAAAAGATGTTTCTACTGTTACCCATCATTTCTTTGCAGTAGTTTTCCTCAATTTTACACCTAGAACAAAAGGTTCTACAATTTCATTTTTGTTCTTACCTATGGATATATAGAGAGAAGATGCATATACAGATAACTGCACTTTAATAATAGCTATTAACCTTCTCCACATAAGTTCACCTATATTATGGATATCACCTATATTATGGACAGTTGCTTGACTTTTGTTTTCTCCATGTACAGTTTGTATTCTCCTAATTATATTGCAGCGCGTAACACTATTATTCAAGCAAACTTTAAACTCAACTGCAAATTTTTCTGGCATGAAGGCACCTTACTTGCCTTCGTGCATGGGCTTTGTGATGCCAAGAAAAGAAACCAAGTTAGCACTTCAAGCTAATTAAATTCTAAGTTGAACCCCCGACACAGCGCCGAGCATTAGCCATGTGGTGAAGCTTGGGAGGTCCAAAACAACACTGGAAAGCTATATATAGCTTAGAGAAAAAGCTAAAGGCTAAGGTAATCTAACCCTAAACAACCTGGCTAAACCTAAGTGACAAACACATGGCTTCACTATTTGAATGGCAACACCTGTCAGCGACATGGATGGACTTACAGATGCTAAGAGAGAAGGGAACCAACAATAGAACAAACGAGGAGACAACCAGCCGATCCCCCATCCGCACCAATCCATGCAGGAGATTCAAAAGCACATTTACAATAATATATAATCCTAAAAACCCCATAAACCCCTGGCCCAATGCCTTCATTTCTTTATTCATATTACCAAGACAAGAGGATCTTGTTTATCATACTAGTGTACTAGGATGCAAAATTACATGTTAAATCCAAAAAGCATACCATGAAACAAATCATATACAAATGGTCTAATTATTATGGAGGAAAACCAACCCACCCCTTCCACCCGTTCATGAGACAAATACACCCAACAAGCAAAGAAAGAACAGAAATGCAAACAATGGGAAAGACTAATTTTCTAAGTGAAGAACTGAAGATCAAGAAATGAAGATTGGTTGCAAGTAATTACCGGAAAAAGATCAGTTCTTTGCTTTTCCCTTGTGGTCTGAATGCCGGCTTCCGTCACCGCAGAGCTGCAATCCAGCTGGGAACTGGTGGTGTTGGTGCTGGGGATAGTGGTGATGATTCTCCATGGTTGGAGCTGGGGCGGCTCCGATGTAGAAAGGTACATTGGACGATCCGTCTAAAGGAGAGAACCTCTGGAGGTGAGGCAAAAGAGAAGGTGATGATGATGAATTGGACTGAAGGGTCCCCCTATTGAAGCCAGCAAGGCCGCCGGAAGAAGACATCGAGAAGTTGAGGTTGTAGTCTCCACCGCCGTTGGCCGCTGCCGCCGAGACAGGGATGTAGTCAGGAACAAAGAAATGCTGCATCTCCGGGTGGTGGCTGCTGTGACCATGGTCACCAGAGATGCTGAACATTGTCTGCGGCAGGGAGTTCCCCAGGTGGACTTGCCCGGAGAAGTGCTGGTGGTTTCGGGCCGGATTGGACGAAAGTCCGAGAAGACCAGAAGCAAAATAATCTATCCCCGGTCCTGCCTTGTGGAACAAAATAGGCTCGCCGTTGTTGCTACCGGAGTTCTGCTGATGATGACTGGAACTGTTATTACTGTTGTTTCCATGTCCGCCGATCCCGCCGGTGAGAAGCTCAGTAAACGACGCATTCTGAGAAATAGCCTGCGCAATGCGGGAAGACTCGTCGTTATTATTGTTGGTGTCTTTCTCCTTCTCCTTAGCTGCTCTCTCCCGAGCTCGCTCCCGGGCTTTCACTCTGTTCACTCTCATCTCCGACCGCGACAGAGACAGCCCAGAACCTTTACTTGTCTCCGAGTTACTACTGCAAGCCGATTTCGACATACAAAGCTGGTGTTGTGTCTGGTTCTGCATTTGGTGGTGGTAGTTGGGATCACCTTCAGCATCCAGCTCAACAGAGTCGAATCCATGCTCGCTGCTTCCCCTCTTCTCATCACTGAGCTGCTTGGGAGTGTCAGGAAACGAGCTGTTCAGCGAAGGAAGCTCGGAAATGGCGTCAGCAGCGGCTTTGATCAGCCACTCCACTGCCTTACTGGGTTGGTCGTAACCCAACCGATCTTGAAGATCGTAGAACTGAATAGCCGTTGTAACAGACAACCTGACCCTCCGGTCCCTCAGTCCTTTCGAAGTCCACACCTTGCTGTGCCGATCCTTGCCGCCGGAGGCTCTCGAGACTCTGATGATCCGAGAGTGGTGCCAACCATTAAGCCGATTAGTCCCGGGTGCGTCTCCGCCAGTGCTGGCTCTCTTGAGCTCCCGGCCGGCGGTGTCGGCCTCCTCATCAGGGTTCTTGGACACTACAGTGCTGCTTCCTCTACCGCCATTTCCAATTCTTGGGTACTTGCAGGGCTGCTGAGCTTGAATGTCATCCACCTCCATAGCATCACTTTCATGCCTCAACACTCATCCAATTCAATCAAAAAAACACGCCTCTCCGAATTGGGTTTTGCTTTGGTTAGGCGAGAGAGAGAGAGAGAGAGAGAGAGAGAGAGAGAGAGAAGGGTTGAAGCTTTGATAATTAGAGGGGGGAGGTGATTAGGGAGAGTACAGAGGAGGTAGCAGAGAGAGTAGCGCAGGTGGGGTTACTGTGTCATATGCATTGATGACGATAATTCAGAGAGGCTACTTTGGCTGTGTAGTGATAAAAAGGCCTTTTTTTACGCTGTGATATATCACAGTCCAAGTCAGGAGGCCTAGCCTTCCGTCTCTCGTTTAAGCTTTTTGCATAAGCGCTTTCACCAAAAGCAAAGCCTGCAACTTCAACATCTCTAGTCTCAGACCTTGCCTAGCTCAGCCCTGCAAGAAAAAAAAAACCCAACAATATAATGATATCAGTTTTTTATTTTCTCTTACTTGTAAATGTAATAATAGCTAGAGGAGACTAAATATTAAACCATTTCCAGATGCCTAAAATACGTACACATTTTTTTACACTGATAAAATTAAAGACTCATTCAAAGAACACAGCTCCGAGAGAGAGAGAGAGAGAGATCTGACTTTTATGTTTTTGTGCAAACACAATACTGCAACAGTTGAAAGCCTAAAGAAAAGAGTTGAGCCATAACCAAAGTAGAAACAAAGAAAGGGAGAGAGAGAGAGAGAGAGAGGGACATCATCCTCTCTCATGAATACAGGCCTTATCTCAGAAGAGCTTTAAGAGCCATATGGTTTCTGATTCAGATTCAAAGTTTCAAACCATCTGGCCAAAGCCAGACTCTTTTGAGCTTCCTTTTAGCTCTCAGTATTTAAACCCTTTGGGCTTGGCCCTAAAATTGCCAGACATATTCCCAGACCCACTATTAAGAAAAGGTGAAAATTGTGAATTTAAAATTGAGAAAATGAATTCAAACCTTGAACAATGTTGGGTGTTTTTGATTTGGTACAGGTGTCAAGCTCTCTCTGATTTGGTATAACTTAAAGAGTACAGGCCAAGCTTGGAGCAGTGTGATTGTTTGTCTGCAGATTCATGAGCAAATGAGATTTTAACTATCCAAAGCTCACAGATCTGAGCAACAAAACTTGATGGGATCAGTTCCCTTGCTGCAAAGAAAACCAACAAATCAAACAAACTTTCAGATTCTTGTCCTTCCCATTGCCCCCCTCTACCTCTGATCTAGACCTTATCAACACTACTCTTTATAATAATACCAATCAAAGCTGCAGTGTAATTCAAGCCAATTTCCAGAGCTGAAATAGCTGGAAAAGATTTGCAATTGCAGATTTTCAAGCTCAAATGAAAGAGATGGGTGCAATGGTTAATAAGACAAAGCTCAATAAATGACCTAGAAATTACTTTCAAGCTGGAATTGGGTTCTGGAGTAGACTTGCAAGAATTAAGCTTTACACACAGCTCCTTGATCCCTGTAAAGTCCAGAAAAGCTTCATTAACTAGCCTAAACAAAGAAGAACCCAAATCCAGAAACTCAACAAATCTCAATCTTTATAATTCAAAGGTTACAAAATTGAAGAAAAAGACACTCACAGAAGGTTGGCTTATCAACTCAGAGTATGAGAGATGAGAGTGAGTTAGGGTTGTGGGGTGTGTTTGGCGGGTAAGGGAGTAATCAGAAATGGAAGGAAAAGATTGAATATATGAAGTGGGAAATTGATGATGTTTCCAAAGTGGGGTTAAGGGTTAAGTAGTAGGAGTAGTTCAAGTCGTGATGATGGAAGAAGATAAGAGAGAGAGTGAAGAAACAGTGAAGGAGAAAGAGTTGAGTTCTTCTTCCCCATTTGAGCAAACCACCGGGCTTATCGGGAAAGCACAGCACAGACAGCGCCGTTCTCTCTCCACTTTATATATCTCTACTCGTCTTCTCTCCTCTTTTGCCCTTTCTTCTCTTCCAATTTTACCCTACTACCTTATTCTTTTTCATTATTCAAAATTGAGACACAAAAATTGTTTTGTAATTTATGTAAGAAAATGGATTGAGGAACCTTGAACTAATAATTGTGGTCAAAGCATTTTCCGGAGGAGAATATCATTTTCACAATTATATCTGAGCAAATGGGAGTTGTTGTAATTAGCTAGAAAATGAGGATTTCATTCATGAAGAATAATATAAGAACAAGAAAATGAGAATGTGTGAAGTAGGTATGGAAATCAGTGAGTTGAGGTATATGCTGTAGTCAAATTTCCATTATTCTTGTACTCACCTTTCTACATGATAATGAATACGTAGATATTTTTGTTTTATTTATAAAAAGAACAATATGAACAACTGAACAAGTTGACATTCCAAAGTTTTCTTAACTCCATACAAATACTTGAATGTGATCTTATTTGGTAAAGAAAATGCTCATTTTGTATCTAAGTGTATATACAACTATATGTATCACATTGGGTTAACCAAAAAAATATACATGTATCACATTGGCTCCGCAAACAATTCAACATGAGGCATCGCAAACATCACATAGAAGAGATTGCATATATATCTTCATTAGAGAAAGAAATGACCTAAGATGAGATTTCCTCAAGAAAACACACATTTATCTTGACATTTGACACTAAAACTTATTCTTAATGAGCTATAGTTTGCTTTGACAACGCATCCCATATTTAATAAAATATACATTGCTTTGCATTGTTGCCATCTTCTACCAAGTAGCTAGGTAAGCTTTTCATTAAGGAATCACCACTCACATTGCTTGGCATTGTTTCTATCGATCATCTACCAAGTAGCTAGGTAAGCTTTGCATCAAGGCACTAACGTTCACATTTAACATTATCATTCATGTCAGTCAATATAGGATGCTTCAAATAAGCGCGAGTGTCCTCTCCCTTTGAGCTAGCCTAGTAACAAAATTAATTCACATCCTTTTTGCATTATTTGAATAATGCATGTTATGGCTATGAAAGTTCAGCTAGCATGCAGTGAATTACGGCCAATTAGAAGACAAGTTAAAATCAAACAACTCTAGCCACCCCCATAAATATAATGGTAATTAAGATATCAACAGGATACTTTCACCGAGTCCTAGATCTTAAAATTTACTAGTGCATGCAGTGAAATATGTCATATATATAACTTAGACCTGATGGCCGAACTTAATAGTTTGCCCTATAAGTATCTGACTATGAAATTGAATGCATGTTACATATGGAACAAATTACAAATGAGCAGTGTCTAGTCTGCCTCAATTATTTGCAAGTTTATTGATTTGATTTGCTCCTCTGATTTGCAGTTGTTTCTCTATCTGCCATAAATTTACCATGTGTAAATCAAGGGTAGTTGGAATACTCAGTGATCTATATGTAGATTATACAATGTTTGGTACAACTTATCTCAACTAGGTCTTAGTTGGAAAAGGGTTCTTCATTTGATTCAATAGAGGACTTTTAATGGTAATAAGTTGGATCATTCAATTCTTGAATCTGTCTATTCTTGCGCTTCGTACTAATGTACTATCTATTAGAGGGATAGGCACACATTGATAGTGCTGCGGTGTTGTATAATTATTATTCGAAATTGATGAGATTCTACCTAGTTTAATTTTTAAGACTATACTCAATAGAACCTCCTTTGATAATATACAATGCACAAGAGAAAAGTTATACACGTATACTTAGAGTTTACGGTTTAAAACTAATTTTCCCTTTATTATTCAATCTCAATTAATTTAGCCGACTACTATACTTCCACATCTATTTACGAACACGAATGATAAGATTTAAATACTCAGAAATAAATTGTGTAAAATCCGACATGTGTTAATCACCATGAAAACCCTAGTTAACAAAATTATCACAAAATGGTGACATTGTAATTCTAACTCAAGTATGAGGTTTAATCTCAAGTATCTCATAAAGTTTATTGATGGAATGGAAATCACCAAGGTTTAAAAATGATGTTTTCAGAGTTAAAGGCCTTTTTTCCCCACCCAAATGTCGAGTTGGGAACTCACTCAACCTCCCACCCAAAGGGCTTCTTTTGAGGTGGTTTAGTTTTTAATTCAATTTTGGATTTGATTAATCTTGTTCGTCCGTACGGGTTAAATGATGCATCTCTTTACTCCTCTTTCCTACCCATCCTCTAGTGACAATAATTGGTTTTTCGATAATATCGTGACACTAATTTTTTGAGATATAATGTAAGAAATAGTATTCAAATGTGTAGGTGGCAACATACTGTGGGCTGTGGAGGCAGCAACAGAAACCCACTGTGGAAGCATATGATCTCTTTGCTAGAAAACAATGTAGCAACAGAAGAGACCAATTATTTGAGCTACATCCTAGTTGATTAATAGAAGATAGATTTCATAGAAGATTTGAGATAATTTGAGGGAAGTATTGGTTCTGAATGTGTAAGCCTTGAATTTTCTATAGCTCGATGAGGGGATTGGAGAGCTCAAGTCTTGCTTTGTTCTTCAGTTTATTTAATTTCTGATAGACAATGATGGAACATGATGTTGCTACGTTAATCCTAATTCGCAGAGTACTGGTATTACGTTCCGATACGTTAAAATTTCAGTGTGATAGCAAATTCATCAACTTGATTTGTGGTACGGTTCTGACCCGCTGTTGAAAAGTTCAAGTTAAACGGTTTAACTAACCAATTGTAACATTATAGATGCAGGTGTTATTATGTCAATCAACATTTTTCAGTGCATTTCAAAAAAAAAAAAAACTCTGACAACATGCACCAAAGTTGTATGCATGGATTAGATGGATCTTCATGTATTTAGTTCATATATATACATAGGGAAAATTTCAAGGCAGTAAATGAAAGATGACTCACTATGAATTTTAGTAGAATGACTATAAAAATATGAACTCTGATACATCAAATATGAACCCCAACTTAATATTCGTATAGGACTTCATTGACTCCGTCACTGTGCATGACAGTACAGGTATAATGAAGGGGATAATGGGTTTATTCTCACTCTGTTTTGGCTCTATCTCTCTCTCTCTCTCTCTCTGCTGAGACCTGCGTAACAATATTCTATCTTTTGCTTGCGTGCGTGAGATAGAATACAATTCTATGAGAAGATTAAGGACTTTATGAGTTTATCAAAAGGATATGGAAAATTATCATTGCATATAGAGAATTGGAGATGGAGTCTGCAAATCTCCACCACCAACATCATCAGCTCCAAAAGAATCGTTCTCATGTTAGGTCTTCTACTTCCTCTTCTTTAGCTACTACTAACCATCTTGATATGCAGATATAATCAAGCATTCAGGCATGCTTGGACCTAGTAGTGGTGTTCTCTCTCTCTCTCTCTCTCTCTCTCTCTCTCTCTCAACTGCATGTTTTGCAAATTCAATGCTTTCCAAATTTGTTAGCTCCACCCCTCAATCATTCCTTCTCATTCACTAATACACATACCCAAATCCTTTATACCTAGAGTTGAATTCAATAGTGCGGGTCAGAGATCTCGTTTACTGTTAGGCAATTGGAAGATGAATGGTAGCTGATTGATATCAAGGAGAAGAAGAATCGTGGTTTGAGGAGTTCAATTATCCATCTGATCAATTGATTCTAATCTGTAGATTTCAGTTCTTATCTCATATTGGAACTTCAGTTGCGGTGGTGGACGAGATGGGAGAAAAGGAGCAGATAGCAGGGTTGGGCGTCCAACAGACCAAAACTGACCGAATTACCCTTCAAATTAATGAAATTATGACATATGTCTCTAACTTGACGGTGTTAATGACGTTATGTACATTTATTGGGTCATATTTTGAAATTAATGGACTAAATTGATATTAGAGAAGTCGATGTACTGAAATTCATAGTGCCCTATATTTCATGTATTGTTTATAAAAAAAATTCCATATAAACATTGTAACTAAGAACTTCAACAATTTTGTACTATTTACTGTCTTGTTCAATATCGTTAATTGAAAGTAATATTAGAGTGGACTGGGTCACTATAATAAGAGATATAATGTTCTCTGCATAAATTTCTTAGCTGAAACATAATATATATATATATATATATATATATATAGTTCTCTTCTATAGTAGAGCTCCACTTTGATATTAAAGTGTGGAGATCCTTATTTGACTAATTTTTCGGTCATTTTTTCATATCTTCACCGTTTAATAGTTAGATATGTATGTGTATTTGGTGACCGTTTGAGCTTTTACAATTATGATTTATAAGAACGTTTATAGTTAGACTGATTCGGTTGGTTCATAGATTTAATGGTATTTCAATACCTTAACGATCACCAAATTAGGTAAAATTTTGTATGGATGACCTACACATACATATATATTTACTGAATGGTGGAGATGTGAAAAAGTGACCGAAAACTAGTCAAATAAGGACTTATGCACTTTAATTTCAAAGCAGGGCTCCGCTCTAGAATGTATAAAGTGCGAATGTCTTGATTTGACTAGTTTTCGGTCACTTTTTCATATCTCCACCATTTAGTAATTAGATATGTATGTGTACATCATCCATACAAAAATTCACTCAATTTGTTGATCGTTAAAGGATTGAAACACTATTAAATTTATGATCTAATCAAATGTGTCCAACTAGAACCGTTTTTATAAATCATAATTGTGAAAGCTAAAACAGTCACCAAATTGAATTAAAATTTATATGGATAATTTACACATATATATCTAACTACTAAATTGTGGAGATGTGAAAAAATAACCAAAAAATTAGTTAAATAAGGAGCACCTATCATACAAATACAGTGTGCACTCACTATAGGCATGGGAAGCAATCAATATTCGTCATATTAATCATATCTTAGCTAGCCATACTTATTGGAGTAGGTAGTACTGCATTGAGCTACAAACAGACTGTGTTATACAGTTACCTACATCCTTATTCTGAATCGTTCTCAGTGCTTAATCCCCTGCTCAATATATGGACTATTCCAACTCCCACGTCCCATCCAATGAAAATATATTAGAAATAAATAGATTGTCCAAACCACTATTTTGTTATTTGATAGTGTCTCCAGCAGTACATGTTAAATTAGTTTTATAACTGCCAAAATTAATATGAAAGCTTTGATTAAGAGGGTCATGTTGAGTTGATCTCGAAATCCCACGCTTAATCACTTGCCGGGTGAAAAGAAGCCATTAATATAATCCCAGAAAACCTTACTTTCTGTAACACATTTCATCCTTTATCGTTTATCATGAGCTTTATAGTACACAATAATAAACAGAAAGACAAGGAAACACATTAAGTTTTACCACCAAACCAATCGAAATGTACTGTGCTCAGTATAAACAATGCGATAATCAATATCTTAATCAGGATTAAGCAAGTGCTCGGAAGCGAGATGTGGCAGATGAGGAAGTGGGATAGATATACAGGAAAGTAGGGTTCGTGTTCGAGCAAACCAATGCCGAGAGAGAACGAAGAGAGAGAGAGAGAGAGAGAGCTAGGTTAAATATTTGGGTTGGGGTTTATAGAGGAAGCAGGGGCATGTGTCGTGGTCTGAGACTCGGTAGAGGAGGAGGAAGAGGAAGAGGAAGAAGATGGAGGACCTGTAAATCTGCATCAATGTGATCGAAGGGATGGGATATATGAGTACGTTCGGTTATCGATGATGTAGGAAGTGGAAGAGCACGTGTCACGGTCCTCGTGAACCTAGTGGCGGGTTCAAGGCCTTGGCTAAACTCCATGATCACAGTTGCTGTGCTCTCTGTTCACCCTGCACTACCTTTCATCGCTTTGGTAATTAGTACAGTACTTCTCTGTGCTTTTCTTTTGTACTTGTTTTTACCTTTTTTACTTCTGTTCTTTACGTTTGCAACCCCAGTTATGTCCCACTACTTTTGTTTCTTAATAATTTACTTTTGCAGAATGATTGATCAAATTGGTAAATGGCAATAGTGACTCGCTACTAATTGTCACACATTGTCTCTACTCTCTAATTAGGTCGTCCCTCTAAATTTAATTACCCTAGGACGTTTGATGTCTGAAATATATTTGGTGCAAATAATAACATTTCGATTTTGATACATGAACTACTTTATGTCTAATTGGTGATATGAATTTAAAAAATACAGTATGCGTCTTTCTCTAGATAAAAAACATGTGATCGCATGTAACTTTTTCTTTTACTACAATTTTTCATGTGATGTAAACTCATGCGATTTGGCACAAGAAGTAAACTCATTAGCTACTACAATTGGCAACGATGAGTTCTACCATATGTAACTTGAAAAATCCATCAAATGGAGTTTTTATTTTCCTTTGTTGAGTAGAAAAATAAAAGTACTTCCATATATATGCTTAATATTGATGAACAGTGCTAACCTAGAAACATGTAAAACGAAATTAGAGAATCTAGCTTGTCAGTTAACTCTCGATTCAACATGTAAGAGTTTTGGTGAAATAATTACCTGGCTAATACAAAATCACGTTGATGCACCAGATATATAATCGAATACTTCTGGTTACTTGATTAATGGTACTTTGCTTGATATTTCGTTTTCAAATGGGGACATTTCTCGATCTAGCAACTGTTCTGTAATTATAATTTTGACTGATAATAATGTCTTGTGCTGAATTGATCTAAAAGCATAAACCAAAAAGCCCCTTTTAGTTTAAAGGGGCGTGTGCTTTGCTAGCTTGGAGAGTTCTAAACATATAAGTAATCGAAGCACAGCCCGGTTAACTCTTCTAACTTGAGAAGTAGTTACATTATCTACGCTGTAAATTACTAGATAGTAGAAGAATGTTCACCTAATAATAGGAATGCGATTTGATGTTCGTTTGATTCAATGTTATAATTTTATTATATGTTGTTTGAGAAAAAGAATAAGACGTCCAAGTTTTAACGGTTAAGGGTCGAAGTTATAATTTTAAGTAAGACCAAAGAAGACTATATATAGATATGAATCATATGATCACATATTGACGCATTAATGCAATCATTTTGTAATGTGTGATAACAAGATCCACCTCATAAATCAAACTCACGAGTTGTACTTACTACTTAGTATGACGAATCGTTTGTATTTTAGTATTATCACTTAAGAAGTGACAATGTTCAATGTACCTAGTAATGTGACTAATGTCTACCATTGCAGCAGTATAGAGCTACTTGACAAAATGAGTTTTCCATGTCTCTTTCCTACACCATCATCACACAAAAATAAGGTTAAAATGTGGATGATAATATTTTACCTTCCAAAAGAACAAGTGGGTGGGTTTCCAATTTGGGAGATTAAGATGCCAGTGAAAGGCACAGCCTAGTTCGGTTAGATCTCCAATTAGAAAGGCTATCATAATCAGAATAAATTAAAAACAAGACCAACCTTCCACATTTCCACCCGTGATATGTTTCCGGTTTGGTGAGCCCAGAACTATAAAAGTTGACCATATCCAGGGGGTTTCAGCTTTTGCTGCAGTCAAAGATGGACCATCTGTATGTTAAGAATGTAAGGGCATCTCCAATGAAAATGCCAAATAACTTGTGTCACATTTGAATTTAGCATATGAGGTGTCAAAGTCAAATTTAACAAAATTTTGATCGAATGGATGTGTTATATTATTTTATCAATTTGACATAAGAAGAGAGAGTAGGAAGAGAGAGATAGACGAGAAGAAAAAGAGAGTATCAAAGAAAAATAGTAAAAAAAATAAAAGACATGAGTGGTTTGATATGTCAAATTTGACATAGAGAAATCAATCAAGCCATAAGTCAAATCCACATATTGTCATATGTGTATGACTATTCAGTTGGAGAAGAGAGGGATTAATGTCAAAAAGATGCCGTTGAGCTAACATGTCCAAAATAACTAATGGACCGGAGATTAGGGGTAGACAAACTGACACGAAAACCGAAAAACCAGACCCGAACCCAAACCGAACCCGAATAAAACCGAACCGAAAATAAAAAAAACCGAACCGAACCGAATCTGTTTGGGTTGGGTTTTGGGTTCAATCCCTTAGAAACCGAACGGACCCGAAAAACCCGAAGTCAATGGTCAACGTTATAAAACGACATCATTTTGTCATATTTATAATTTTACATTATTATTATTTTTTAAATAAAAAAATAGTGTAGTCGGCCTCATAGCCGCACCTAATTTCTAACTTAATTGACCTAATGTATAAGAGGCGTATTATTTAGCCGTTTTGCTTCCTTCATATAGTCGCTTCATAATGTGATAGTTTTATTTTAAACTTAATATAAAGGTTATGATATATTAGTTGACACTTAGGTGATCGTCAACTCAAATTCGAAATATGGTCGATCGACACCACCAGATGTGATCGGTATATATATTTAGGGACCCCGTAAAAATTTCGTCCGTTTTGGAGATGATTTGACCGTTCGGACTTACGGTCAACCAAAAAAGAGGCGTTTTCACATAATAAAACTTCATTGACCGGGGTTTTGCCAAATAGATTTCTTCAGTGCGACCGCGCACGATAAGTAACAAAAATTAGTTGACTTCAAATATGCAAACGGCTTTCGGCGTTCGCATATTTGTAATAGGTCCTCTCTTAGGGCATAATAGTGGTGTTTTCGATTTACCGAAAATTCCGACGGTCAAATGAGGTCTGAACTTGATGAAATTTTTATAGGGTCACTAAATATATATACCGATCACATCAGCTGGTGTCGATCGATCCCTAGCAGTTTTCTTCATATAGTCGCTTTATAATGCGATAGTTTTATTTTAAACCTAATATAAAGGTTATGATACATTAGTTGACACTTAGGTGATCGTCAACTCTAATTCGAAATATGGACGATCGACACCAGCAGATGTGATCGGTATATATATTTAGGGACCCCGTAAAAATTTCGTCCGTTTTGGACATGGTTTGATCGTTCATACCTACGGTCAACCAAAAAAGAGGCGTTTTCACATAATAAAATCTCATTGACTGAGGTTTTGCCAAATAGATTTCTTTAGTGCGACCACACACGATAGGTAACAAAAATTAGGTGACTTCAGATATGTAAATGGCTTACGGCGTTCGCATCTTTGTAATGAATCCTCCCTTAGGGCATAATAGTGGTGTTTTCAATTTACCGAAAATTCCAACGGTCAAATGAGGTCTGAATTGGATGAAATTTTTATAGGGTAACTAAATATATATACCGATCACATCAGCTGGTGTCGATCGACCCCTAGAAGTTTTCTTCATATAGTCATTTCATAATGCGATAGTTTTATTTTAAACCTAATATAAATGTTATGATACATTAGTTGACACTTAGGTGATCGTCAACTCTAGTTCGAAATATGGTCGATCGACACCAGCAGATGTGATCGGTATATATATTTAGGGACCCCGTAAAAATTTCGTCCGTTTTGGACATGATTTGACCGTTCGGACTTACGGTCAACCAAAAAAGAGGCGTTTTCACATAATAAAACCTCATTGACCGGGGTTTTGCCAAATAGATTTCTTCAGTGCGACCGCGCACGATAGGTAACAAAATTAGTTGACTTCAAATATGCAAACGGCTTTCGGCGTTCGCATCTTTGTAATGGATCCTCCCTTAGGGCATAATAGTGGTTTTTAATTTACCGAAAATTCTGACGGTCAAATGAGGTCTGAATTTGATGAATTAATATATATATATATAATATTACGTATTTTACATACGGGTAAAACCGAAAAAAAAACCGAACCGAACCGTACGGGTTGGGTTGTGGGTTACAGTCTCTAAAATAGAAAAACCGAACCGAACCGAATTTAAAATTTGGGTTGGGTTATGGGTTTTGTCCAAAACCGAACCGAATGGACTCGTGTTCACTCATACCGGAGATGTTCTAAGGTCAGTTATGTCATTTCATATCTATCCCTATGACCTAATGTACTGTACGCAATTAAAGGACGTAACAATGTAGTCTTCAGCCTATTTTGCGTTTTATTTACATTTTCTGCTCTATATTCAATAATTCATGGTATTCTAACATGTATCAGAGTCTATAGTATAGTACGGCTTCTGTGTTTAGCTTTGCTTCTGCATATTGAATTCTATAGATTTCATTTTTCTTTTCCCCAATTTCAAAACTCTCACCCCCAATTTTCAATTTCTCCTCTCCTGCTTCCTCCACTCCTTTTGATTCCGGCCGTCTTGGTTAGTGTTCATGAAGCCAAGCCGGCACGATGGTTGTGATCCCATTGCTTACTCCTTGAAGCTTGGGCCTTTGAATCCAGTGGGTCGGGTCCATGACTGTTCTCTATTGGCGTTGTCTTCCCTCATCCATAGCTTATGTCTTCGTTTGCCGTCACGGTGCTTGGCGCGTGTCGTCAAGGGAGAATGGAATGATCTGTACTCCTGCTTTTGCATCATATTTGTCTGATAGCTTGGTAATATCTCTCCAATTTTGGCTTCTCCATCTCATAAGTCGTGGAATTATATCAGATTTGGGTTGCTCTGTTATTAATCATCTGTTTTCCTTTTTGTTTTCAACAAATTTGAAGTTTAAGAATGAAGAGTATTCTATTCCTTTTTGGACTGGTGATTCTAGCTTATCAATTTGGAATATGGATTGGTTACGGGGTTGTGGGCTAGCTGAGTTCAATCTTGAGAAATGATAATTACATATTTGATGAGGTGTTTGTCGCGCTCCTATACAAATGGTGTTATAATGGAGTTGGATAACGATTATAAGGTGAATATATTGTGATGGGAGATTATATACATACTTTGATGGGTGATTTGTAGTCTGAGTGTTATATTGTGCATATCCTGGTGCTGCATTCCTTTTTCCATACTTGGTTGGTGCTTCAGGTCAATTAAAGAGATATTGGTATTCTCTTTTCCAATTTGGGCATCCCTCATTCTTGAACATGAAGTTTCTTTGTGGTCCCAGTTTTTGTGCTCCAACTCATCAATTTTCCATTTTTTTCATATCAGAGTTTGTGTCTGCCGCCAGAAAAAGAAATTCGACGACAGTTTTTAATTCCTTTATTTGTGGACTGGTGAGTGAGGCTTGACTATTTGGATTATCGATTACTTCTATGTCTCGTGTGAAGTTCATGCTTCCAGTTGGTGGAGATTTCCCTCATGTATCTAGTTGGGATTGTTGCGCTTGAGTTTACATAAGGGGATTTGTAGTAGACTGGTCTTATTGCCAATGGATGCACTTATTTATGTCTATCAATTCTATGGGTTTATTCGTGTAGATCAGTGAGGAAAAATTGCAACCTGGTGATATTTGGTTAAGGTAGAAGTGTAATGCCACAGATTGGGCAGTAGAGTGATTGAGAAGACACATGCAGCTTTCAATTTTTTTACAAATTTCCAGACATATTTTCAAGAATTTTAGTTTCAATTGGTTCCTCTACTGCCATGGTTATACATATATGCCCTGTTGTGATCGCATTCTTGTCATCCTGCATTAAGTGTTGCACTCAAATTGCTACTGTTTGTTGGGTTTTTGAATTGGGATGTTAGCTTGCTAATTGTCTACATCATGTAATTTATATTGTTCTGTACTTAGGTACAACCATTATGCTTGTAGCCAAGTATATGGTTGAGGGAGTGTTAAGAACGTAAGATCAGTTATGTCATTTGATACCTATCCATATCCCATATATAGGACCTAATGTACTGTACACAATTTAAGGAAGTAATACACGATGTAGTCTTAAGCCTATTCTTGATACCTATCCCTATCCCATATATAATACCTAATGTACTGTACACAATTCAAGGAAGTAATACATGATGTAGTCTTCAGCCTATTATGCGTTTTCTTTACATTTTCTGCTTTAGTTTCGATAATCCATGGTTTCCTAACACTGTAAACAATCAGAACTAAGATCAAAGTCAAATACGACCCAGATTCATATAAATCATGGTTGATATTGAAAGGCATATCGTATCTGATATTTTAAGAGATAGCGTATAGTTTTAGTTTAATCTCTGTTGAATTTGACCTAATGGTTGTCCAGCAAGACATGGAATGACTTGAAGTGAAGTGAACATACTTCCACGTAATTTTTGTACAATGTGTAGGTTGGATTTTCATATATAAGTCTGTTTAGATCTTCGGCTCCTACAACTTTTGATTTCTTACTCATGTCTTCTTACTGTGAGAACTCATGTGTAGCGGAAATAATCGATGATATGATGACATGTTTAGATGGAGAAATTCATTTTGAAGAGGAGGTCTTGAAGTTGCAAATACAAGGTACTGTTTCTCGTTGACTAGCAAGTTCATGATCGGAACTTCCAAGCCTGTGATGTGATGATCAGCGGGTGATTATGTAGCAAAATAATGGTTAGAACGCACTTTAATATATGCCGAGTTCTACAAACTATGTTGAATATGTACACTAAGAAACACCATAACCGGTATTTTTATTAATTAATTGGAAATTGGTTAGGAAAATGAATTTCTTAACTGTCTGTGATGTGATGATTATTCTTTGCATATAGTTAACAATCTCATCTGTAGGGAAAAGGAGGGAAGCAAAACCGTAGAGAACTCCGCCGTATTGGACTAGAAAAACCAAGTTCGGTAGGGCCCAAACTAGATAATTCAATATTTTTGTTAGCAAAAAAAATTGCCCAGCCCAAAATTACAATACGAGAATAAGATTATATTAGTTTAATCGCTGAGCAAGTGAACATTCGAACAACTCATTGTAGAGTTCGATCTATTTGGTTAAACGTACAAAATTTTTGTTAAGAACTACCTAAAAGTGGTCTAGCTTAGAAACATAAAGGAGCATTTTCAAGCGAGAAATGTAAAGGAGAGTTACATGCATGATCAAGACAAATTAAACGCGACATCGTTACATACAAATGGAAATGATTGAAATCCAAAAGAAAGAAAAAGTCTATTCAAAGAAATTAATCTATATATGCACAAATTAACATCAAAGAGAACGAACTCATCCATGAGAAACCATAGTTATTAATTAGCTTCATGCCGACGAGTTATTCATTGTACTCCTCACATTACCCACCACACAAGCAAAATACTGCAAAATAGGCCTCAAGCAAGCTTCTATTGGGCTCCTAACATATGCATCCCATCCCGAAGTCAAGCACGCGCAATGCCCTCTCAGGAGCCTTCCACAGAAGCTCACTAAGATCCTTTAATTTCGGGTGCAGGCAAGTATCGCCGCGGACTGCACATACGCTGAGGCTGCACGCTTCACCAACTGGTTGCGGATAGTAATGTTGGTGGGATCGAATTCATGGTTCGTCTGAAACAGCTGCCGTACTACTTCCTTCTAACAGTTGATATCTCTGCTGAATCCTCAGTACTCTTACATCATCTTCTTATATTCAGTATTTTTCCGCTAGAGAGGCCGTCCTTAGTCTCTCTAGATAGCATATATTGTTCATTAGAGTTAATTAATTAGTTCCTCCATTCTAACTAAACATCTCGCTCGCACGGGCACAATCAACTTAATACATGTTAATAGAAATATTTCCTTCATGTTAATTACAAAAGCTCATGCACTTGTGATAATTCTATTTTACTAATTGAGCTCGAGGTTTGCATGCAATCTTGTTCAATGGGTTTTTCGTACGTATCACATGCATGCGTTTTAATGAATAATGCTCCAGAGAGCCATATATAGGTAGGCCGGCCATACTTTGTAATACTGAGATTTTTTCCGGAGGGCCGCAGACACCAGAAATGATAACAAGCTCATAAGGCGGTCAGCTCTGCGAGACGTACTGCAGAGAGCTTGCTATCCGTTGCAAAAATCATCAGAAGATAATGCAAATATTTGACCATGACGCTTGTTGCTGTTAATTTCCTGAAATGGAATACATGTGATCCCAAAAAGAATCCCCTATATTTCCTGGAGTTGCATATCATCCTACATTTTTTTGGGTCAATATATCATCATACATTGACCAGCCTTTTTCACTAGATAAAACAAACAATTTGTTTTTTTTTGGGAGAAGGGCAAACTAATGAAGTGTTTCTTTACATATAATTGATCCACAATGGAACATAGTTTTCATTCAAATTTATCAAAAATTATTGCTTGATCTTTCACCTGAATTATTTGTACTAACTTTTTTTGTTCATATTGAATTATTTGTACCACGTACGTACTAAACTACCAATAGTAATAACTGAATTTTCGAATTTTTCTACGTCGAATGTTGTTCCCTCTCGGATTTCATGTATAGAGCAAGCCGTGAAAAATCAACCACTATTGGGAGTATATGGAAAACTTAGTTTTGGATATATATATATATTATAGAGGTCAATTCCATTTGAAATCTACGGATATTGAATGTCAGTCGTTGGATCTGGGCATCTGATACTAAAGGGCTAGGATTAGATTTAACATAGTGTGATATTTATAAAGTGATACAGACGGATTATCTTACCCATGACCTGTAAGATAATGTAAGATAACCCGCCGGTATCACTTTAAAAAGACCACACTATGTTAAATCTAATCCTAGCCCTTCAATATTAGATGTTCAGATCCAACGACTGACGTTGAATATCCACATATTTTAAATGGAACGGACCTCCACAAATGAGAAACTTATATATATATATATATATATATATATATATATATATATATAAGTTTGAGTATATAAGCAATGTACGTACTACATGATAATTAACATTTGAGTATATAAGTTTGTAGTTGGTACTCCATAATTGGGATGATGAACACTGTAAGAAGATATTGAGAAACTCTTGGGAGGCAGTACCAGATTATGGGAAGGTAAGTTCTGAGCATTTTGTAATGCCTGAGGTAGTTGAGGTCCTTGAGGATACCCCAGAAATGAAGTGCGTATTGTACATTGATGTAACCATGATGGCCTTGTGTCCGGGTGGTAAGGAGCGAAGTTAGCGAACAACTGCTGAATTTAATAGTCTAGCCAAATCCGTAGATTTTGTGGAAACAAAGATGTGGCTATTTGGCACTATACGGAGAATGGTTACTACTCTGTTAAATCAGGGTACTGGTTAGGTATGGAGCTGAAAGAAGTGGGTGTGAGAGCTGAGTATAGTGGTGGGAATGATGCATCAAACTCCAAAAATGTATGGAGTATCATTTGGAGCCTCAACGTTCCTAACAAAGTCAAGCTATTCATGTGGCGAGCTTCCCATGCATTCCTTCCTTGTGTTGAGCGTTTGTTAAACGTAAAATTAGCTCTCATGATGTCTATGAAAGATGTGGAAAGGCTAGTGAGACAGTTCTCCATTCGATGTGGGAGTGTCCGAAATCTCAACAAATCTGGAAGTGCTCTTGGCTAAGAGGTTCTGTGAAGTATTGGAAGGAGGATTCATTCTCAAATGGTGATTAATGTAGCTTCTGTCGGGAGTCAAGGCGAACTGGAGCTGTTTAGTTTAATCTGCTGGTGGATATAGAAGAACCGAAATGATATCAGACATGGTAAATTGGGAATGGAACCTGATCGACTGGTCCAAAACTGCATTGATCGGAAAATTGATATCTTGAGGCTAAGTGAAAAAACAGGCAATGTTATGACAATGAATCAACATGAGGAGAATGACTCTTGTCACGAAGGACATGATGATGCTGATCCAAAAATGTTTTTTGATGGAGCTGTGGATGCGAAGAGGGGATGTGTTGGGTTAGGTGCTGTCATTGTAAATGGTTCGGGTCAAATGATGGGTGCATTATCTATTCCCTTACACGCTCCCCTAAAACCAGCTGTCACGAAAGCTTTAGCTTTGTGGCATGGCTATTGTAAGGAATTGAACTTAAACAAAGTTGTAGTCATTGGTGATGCTCTCAATGTTCTGAATGGCTTGAGTTGTACCGAATGAGATTTGAGTGAAATAGGTGGAGTCTTGAATGCAGTCAGAGGATTGATGAGAGAGTTTGAGATGATTAGCTGGAAACATGTTAAGAAGAGGGGGAACGACAAAGCTCATAAGTTGGCTAGATCAGCTTTATCTCTTGGTCAAGCTAAGAAGAGGGGGAACGACAAAGCTCATAGGTTGGCTAGATCAGCTTTATCTCTTGGTCAAGCTGTGTATTGCAGAGAGAGTGATCCTCCTTGGATTCATGAAGTAGTTGATGAAGTTTAATTTAAGACTGTAGGGTTCTCGTTTGGAGAATTTTACCCATTTAGTTGTTTGAAGTCTTAATAATTTTCCTTTTTTGATAAAAAAAAGATCTTCCCACTTCCTCCTGGAGTAATTATGTTATCGAGTTTCTCAAAGGGGTGGGTGGGGAGCCCGGAAGCAATCGTTGAATAAGTAGTGAATTATGTTTTCAGTGCGCTCTTCGATTTGGTTCTTTAATTAGTACAGTGATCATGTCACTAAATTTCAGTTTAGTATCACTAAAACGCTGTAAAATTTATGTACCTTAATTTATCTATGGTTCTTAATTAATGTGTTAGTTAAGTCTCTGTGTAAACCTTTTTTGCTAGTAGTGCTTGTCAGACGGGCCTGTCTCAATATAGGCTCAAGGCAAAATAAATTTCAGGGCCCCTAAGTCCCTAACAAATACTTGAATAAAAAATATAAAAATAACTCAAAATATTACAGAAAAAAAATCATTGTATCACTGAAATATACAAAGCCTAATTCAAAACCAATCATCAATCAAACAATTTCAACATATGAACCCTAAATTGTATCATATACAAAGCTTCATACAAGTAACTAAACCAAACAAAAATAAAATTGAAACATGGAGAATTCTTAAACAATTAAAACCCAAAAACCAAAAGTGGAAACAAATTCAAAAATAAAAAAAACAAAGAACATACCAAAACTCATAAGAATTCCTCAATTGCCTAATTTGCCTAAAGTTGAAAATAAATTAATTAATTGAGAAGCTCAGACGTAGAGAAACAATGATATAATGATAGAAGAAGATTAGGAAGCTATACCAAGATTTCACCGGTTTTTAGGAGATGAATAAAGGAAGCTGCCTTTTAAAACTTTTTTTTTCTACTGAAAAAGTTGATTTTTTGGGCCCTTTAAAATTTCAGACCCTAGGCTTGGGCCTATTGGCTCTCGGCTCAAGGTCGCCCCTGGTGCTTGTACGTTTAATTTTGATCAAAAGAAAATCACAGAAGAAAATCACAGAAGAAAATCACAGAAGGACGGTCACGCACAAAATCACTTCCTCAAATGAGGTTTGCACTTCAAAGCTAGAATAGATCATTATTGCCAGATTGGATAAGAACACATATTATAGGTAAGTAACACAGTTACAGAAGATAGCATCAACATCAAGATTCTAACTATCATATATAATAACATAGCCATAGACTGTTTACAAAGTCATATACCTCTCTTTACAAAGCAACAAAATAGCATCAAGATGGTATATTAGGCATAATATATATACATTTTGTCAGATATAACAGACATAGTTACAACTGCAATATAAAGCAATATGATGTGAAGCGAGACCATCTAGAGGGTAGATTGCTCCATGTCTTTATGCACAAAATAATTCACATTCACACTTAACTAAAGTGGACAAAAGTGTTGGCCTAGTTATTTTCATTGATTCTATTCCCCATCCATAAAGAAGCATTAGGTGACTGATATTACTGATATTATATGGTAGAGAAGAACCTAGTGTCAACAAGCACTACTACAATTATCCCCAATGCACACTGATGAATGGTTAGGATCAAAAGTAGAATAATTTTGATGGCTCAAATTAATTAGAGATATTTAGTTTTAGGAAAACAATTCCCTAAAACACAAGCTATTTATAAAATAAGGAAAATACACCGAGTGTCAGAAAATAAATCCGCAAACACTTATGAACTCGTAACGACGTACATGGTAACACTGTGACCAACGTGCGACAAGTTGGAACTTGGGAATAAAAATGAAAAATTAGGACGTGTTTTTTGAACTAGAATTATGAATTCAGGGTATTACATGAATCCAGTAATAACTAAACCCAAAAAAAATTCATTAACAAAATATAGACATATAAAACACAAATTGCCTGCTAAGAACCAATTTGTTAATCAATTCCACAA
Source organism: Argentina anserina (assembly GCF_933775445.1). NCBI lineage: Eukaryota > Viridiplantae > Streptophyta > Magnoliopsida > Rosales > Rosaceae > Argentina > Argentina anserina. The sequence continues at coordinate 4,793,777 of NC_065874.1, forward strand.
ATAAACCCTTATTGAGCACAAAATCCACAAACCAAACAGCGAATTCACAATTCGATAAGTTTAACCAACTACAAAACCTAAATTTTATAGTCAATTTTACCTACTTGTACTTCTTCTGGCGATTGCCGTCGGTGAGTTCAATGACGATTTTAGTTGTTGAGACCAGAATCTCGTTGTAATAACCCGAATTTTTCGGAACTATTTATCAAATTGTTTTCAATTTATAAAGTTTGCGAAATTAATTTAAAACGACAATTGGTGGTTCGCGACCTTACGAAACGAAAACGGAAATGTTCACGAAATGTTTATTTAGAAAAACGTTACGTTTCCGCAACGTAAGTATCGACTTTTATTCCTACGCTAGTTTGCGAAAACGTCCTTCATGAAAGTTGTAGAGCTCTTCGATACGAGTTCGTGGGCGCGTCACGCATTTGAATCGGACATCAGACGTGAAAGTTATTAATGTCGGAAGTTAGTTTCCGATTTTGGAAATGAGTATAAAAGGGGAATTTTTCAGTTTAGGGTTTCCATATTTGGAAACCCCTCTTCTCTCTCCTCTCTCTCCGCCTCCCTCTCTCTCTCACCCCGAAACTCTCCCTCTCCCTCTCGGCTTCACCTCCGATCTCCCTTCTCAGGGAGACGTGGCCTTCACCGCCGGCCTAGGAAGCATCGCACCACCCCCCGCAGGCGACCCCGAGGTCGACGCACCCTCTCACGCCGCGACGGAGCTCCACCAACGCCGCCAATTCCTGCGTTTTTCCTCCGCCGCAGTCAAGCTCATCTCCGGTGTTTTTCAAGCTCGAATCGAGGTGAGGTTAGCCTAGGTTGGTTGGTTGTGATGATGTTGTTGAATTTTTGGGTTGATTTGTGGTGTTTTGGTGGAGATCGGAGGTCGGAGAAGGTGGGGAGGATACCGCCGCTTTACGCGGCGCGTGTGGGGGTGTGGGGTGGCCTAGAGGCGGCGTGAGGCCGTGAGGAGGAAGAGGAGGAGAAATAGGGCGGCGGTGGCGTGCTACGTACCGGCCTTAGGCTAGGCGCGTGGGCCCCACGCGCTGTCACAGTGAGTGGGGGGTGAGCGCCACACGCGGTCGCCGGCGCGTGAACAGTGTTTTCGAAACAGTAATTTTGTAAAATTTATTTTTATGTACTAGAAATGTAAATTTTATTTACTTACGGTAAATATAAATGTAAATTACCTTAAGTAAATGTAAAAAGTAATTTCGGAAGGGTAAATCAGTAATTATTATTTACTGAGACATTATTTACATTTGAATAGTAAGTATACGTACATAAAATATGTAAACAGTACGTACAAGAGTATATAATTGATGTGTATTTATACAGAAATACATGAATAGTAAATACGTGAACAGTAATTTCGTAATCCCAGAAATTGCTGAACAGTAACATATTTTTACTGTTTCGGCATTTAAGGTTTACGTAACGATTCTAAATTCTTTTCAAGATGATCGTTAAACCAAGGAAAATAATTATTGTTGGAATTGTGGAATTACGCTCGAGTTTATAAGGTGAGTAAAATCTCACTTATTTACGAATCTATCCTTACGGAGATTCAAGATTATGCAGAATTTTAAAGAATGAAATAAGACATGTATATGATATAGTGAAATATATATATATATATATATATATATTTGTATAAATGGTAAATATGTACATATATATAGTTTGCTATATTATATACTGTCAGGATTTCGTTGTGAATATGATCACGTGGTGATTGGATTTATATATCGAGCATGTGATTTGATTTGTACAATATGACATGATAATTATTGTACGTGGTTTTAACATTGAGTTTTGTTAAAAGGTGTTGTCTTCGGACGTGATTTTTGTCTTCGGACGTGATTGATGTATTCAGACGAGTTTTTGTGTTCGAACGTGATTTTTGTCTTCGGAGGTGATTGATGTCTTCGGACCTGTCTTCGGACGTCTTTGGCATGTCGGAACCTAGCCTTTGGCCGGACGAAAGTTACGATACAGTTAGAGCTCTAGTCTGTCTGCCGAGGTACTGCATATGAGGTAACAGATGGGTTATCGGCTTATGAGTACCCATATATTTTTGATATTGGATGACAGATGGTTGTCCAATGTCGGCGGCATACTAAATGAGGGGTAACAGAGGTGTACCAGCGCTCATGAGTACCCGTATTATAAATGCATTTGGGTAAACAGAGCGGTTGCCCAATTCTCATGAGTTCATAGATTTTCACATTATTAGACAACCAGATGGGCCGTCTAATTTGTCATGAGTGCATTTATATTTGTTGATTTGTGTAATTTCGTATATATTGATATGCGAGTGGTATTTGTTATTTTACTCATACGAGCTGTAAAGCTTACCGGGTTTGTGTTTACAATCCCGGTGCACCTATTCGATGGTGTAGGGGATAATTCCGCAAGTGTCGATTAGTGGAAATCGAAGGAGGGATTGATAGTGTACCACAGTGGCGATTAGTGGTTTTTAGGAATGTCATTTAGATTGTGGTGGTGAAATTTGGTGGTCATTGGTGGCGGTCGGTGAACAGTGGCGATGCATGAACAATGTTTATGAACAGTAATGTGAACCAGTTCAGTTCAGTTTCAATTTGAGTTATTGAAAAATTGTAAACCGAATTGAACTAAACTAACATACAAATTCCGTTCATTTTTAGTTTTAGTCTAAAACCGAACCGATCAAACCGAATTCCACCCCTAGCGGAAGGGTATGTAAAAGCCATTCGGGCCTTAGGCTAGTAAATATTATGCAAACTCTAACAATATACCATTCAAACTATCTGGATGTGTTTCCGAAAACTTGTATCCAAAGCTATATTTTGTAATTGCACTATGCGCTTATCTTTATATTTACAATAATATTAGTATTTTTCATTTAAAAAAAAAATCAGATGTGACCTTGTCTAAAACTGAGTATTTCTATTTTCAAGTCTGCCACATTCGTGCCAAATTAAGCCTCATTTGATGAAGTACATGCATGTAGTGACAATTGTTTTGTGGTAATGTCATCAATTTGATGTTGTTACGGAAATTAGACGAAGATATCACGTTGATATCAATATAAGATTTCAAGTAGAGTTTTTTTCACCAACAGTCCCTTAATTCTGGTGTACCTACCAATGTGATACCTCAACTCTTAATCGTACCAATGTGATACCCAGACTCTAGTATTGCTATCATTGAAGTACTTCCGTTAGTTTTTTTAAACTTTTCCGTTATCTTGGTGACGTGTCAGGTACGTGAGGCCCACAAAGAGGGTTAAAAGACAAAATTAACCTCATCTGAGAGGAGCAATGTTTTTCCCGCCCTTTACCTTGAGAAAGACACCCAACAATTCCAATTTTGGCGCCAATTTTCCCTCTCTACTCCTTAATTTGTGTCTCTTATCTAAACTAAAGAACTACCGCCAACCAGTCGACCACAATCTGATAAAACCTAGATCAATCTCATTTTCTATTTTTACCCTAGCACTTGTTAAACTAACAGAATAAATATATAAATTTATATGGAACATCTCATTTCCACAATCTCATAAGAATATAAAAACACATAACTTAACGAAATTCAAATACATGTTTAAGTACCATTAGTTGCCACCTTTTATGTTGATCTGCCATGATTTTTGCTTGTAAGAACTAATGGTACATGTAGTTGAATTTCGTTAAGTTATGTGTTTCTATATTCTTATGAGATTGTGGAAATGAGATGTTCCATATAAATTTATATATTTATTCTGTTAGTTTAACAAGTGCTAGGGTAAAAATAGAAAATGAGATTGATCTAGGTTTTATCAGATTGTGGTCGACTGGTTGGCGGTAGTTCTTTAGTTTAGATATTAGACACAAATTAAGGAGTAGGGAGTGAAAATTGGCACCAAAATTGGAATTGTTGGGTGTCTTTCTCAAGATAAAGGGCGGGAAAAACATTGCTCATCTCAGATGAGGTTAATTTTGTCTTTTAACCCTCTTTGTGGGCCTCACGTACCTGCCACGTCACCAAGATAACGGAAAAGTTTAAAAAATTGACGGAAGTACTTCAATGATAGCAATACTAGAGTCTGAGTATCACATTGGTACGATTAAGAGTTGAGGTATCACATTGGTAAGTACACCAGAATTGAGGGACTGTTGGTGAAAAAAACTATTTCAAGTATTACAATATTGAAAAACCTTACAAACAAATAAACGAAAATAACATACACATACATGCATGAGAGAGCTAACCCCTGCATCCTCGGTCTTATTTTATGGGTAAGTACAACATCTGGGTCTCCCTTAATTATCAAGTTTTAAGAACATCAAGTAAATTAAAGCGAGCTACTGGAAAACACACAAGATCATGAGCTCTTGGAGTTGTCAGTCCTGGCCTTTCACTCATATCAACAACATCATCATTGTTCATCTTCTTGCTTGGAGTAACCTTCCAATCAAAGCACTGAATCATAGCGGCCACCAGACTAGGAACCATTTTCATGGTCAAGTTGATACCGGGACATATTCTCCTCCCGGAACCAAATGGAAGAAATTGAAAGTGATGACCTCTAACATCCATTCCACTCGTTTGGTCACCTCCAATGCTTTCTAAGAATCTTTCCGGCCAAAAGTCCAACGGTTTTTCCCAGTTTGTTGGATCTCTCCCGATGGCCCAATTGTTCACAAATAGTATTGTGTTCACCGGAATAACATAGTCCCGGACCTTACAGTCTTCTACCGATATTCTTGTGACCATAGGCACGGGTGGGTGTAGCCTAAATGTTTCTTTTATGATAGCTTGGATGTATGGAAGATTTGGACCATCCGATTCTTCAACTATTCGTCCATTCCCAACCACACTACTGATCTCCTCCCTTGCTTTCTCGAGCACCGTTGGGTTATTGATAAGCTCCGCCAACGCCCACTCCATTGCAATGGCTGTTGTGTCAGTACTAGCCGTGAACAAATCCTGTGAAAAACAAAGAAAATCATAAGTTATCAGTTATATATCACAAGTATCACCTCAGTGCTATATAAAAAAAAAGAACCCTAGCTAGTATAATCATGTTAATTATTACCGTAATTAGAGCCTTAATATGAACTCTTGAAAATCCAACCTCCACACTCTCACCACTCTCATCTTCCAACATATCAAGCAAAATGCTTAGAAAATCCTTGATCTCCTCTCCACCATTAATTTTCTTGTTCTTAACTCTCAGTTGTTCACGTTCCATGACAACCTTCTCCACCAATTCATCAAATTTGATATGCGTGTCCTCAATTCTCTTCCCAAACCCCTGGAAGTCTAGTTTCTTCCACACCCTATTAAAATCACACAAGTTCAACTCTCCGAAGATCCTGGTCGCCTCCCTTACCACCAACCTCGCCTCCTCAGCCCGCTCTGTGTTGCTAGAAGCCGCAGTGGAATACTTCCCAAGCATCATCTGGCCTATAATGTTGTGGCAAAGCCTTGGCAGCTCTTCACTGAGGTTCACAGCCAGACAATTCTCCGCTCTCTCTGCCAAGAGCTTAAGGAGCCGAGAGTACTCGTCCGCCCTAATGGAATGAAACTTACTGACGCTACCGCTGCTGAGGAGTTGGTTCACCGTCACCCTCTTGATAAACTTCCAGTATGGTCCGTAGGGCTAAAATGCCAAGGAAGAGTCGTAGGTTATGCGTTCAATGGCCGTGGACTGAGCATGGGATACGAACGAGAGTTCATGAGTTTTGAGGAAATCTTTTGCGAGCTCGGGCGAGGTTACGACAATGCATGGAACAGAGCCGAGATGGAGGGAAAATATGGGGCCAAACCGGAACGAGAGGGCTTGGAAGGAGCGGTGGATGAGAGGGCCAAGAAGGTGGAAGTGTCCAATGATGGGCAAAGCAAAGGGGCTTGGAGGGAGGTGTTGAACATGGTGATTTTGGCGTAGTACACTCCTGGTATAGAGAAGAAGAGAGATGATTCCCAAAATAAAGAATAGGACTAACTCAAGTTCCATGGCTTCTAGCTCCCTAGATTATAATAGTTAACCCAAGTAATTGTTTTGGTATCTTGTTAAATTCATCATTCATCAATCACCTACTGCTATTTAAAGAGCAAAGCACGCATGTACTGACTTGACAAAACAAAGACTGCGTACCAAATAAGAAAAAAAGCTTTTAGGAAAATTATTATCAGCGTAGACTTCTCTTGATATTAAGTAAGAGTTTGCGACTTTGACTTAGAAAAAAATCGTTACAATATTTCAGCTTGCTATTTGTCATAAGAATCTTCTTAACTTTTAGCCACCCACCCCACCTTAGTTTTAGTCTATGCAACATTTGATTGCATCACTCTTGGTGTCACAGATCACGACTCAACCAAGGAAATTAAATTGCAAACCCTATGAGAAAATAGTCACCAAATTAAGTATTGTAATGTTCATTTTCTTTCTGCCTATGTATGCACATACGTATGCAACTATTATTGCTGACTAAATCATCGAATACTATTACTTTTCATCAAAAACTATTATTATTGCGAGAAGTTTTAAATACACACCTATAAACTCTTGATACACACACTTATCATTCAATAATTCAAATAAAATTTCGCATGTACGTTGAATGACCAAAATAGGTACATGTAATAATTCAGAAAATTAAAAACAAATTAAATTATCAAACTAAGAATTTATTTTTAGAAACAATTAAAATAAGAAAATCTACAGGGAAATTTAAATTAGTATATATCTTGATGGAAAATTAAGTGGAAGATTCAAACAATCAATTCATTCCTTAATTGTCACCGAAAAAAGATCATTTCTATTTTTAGAGTCCCAAACAAGGTAATTCATGAAAAAGAATTATGATTTTTTTATCATTCATTAAATTTCATCTTCATACATTCTTAACAAAGAAATGTTCATCTTCTTCAAACAATCAATTCATCCCTTCCTTATATATATATATATATATATATATATTCTTCATGTTGTTTATCATTTTTATGGTTAAAGAATTTGAAAAAAACAATTACAATCCATAATGATTCATAAGAACAAACAGGAATCGATATGAACATCTATACGATGTTAATATATATATGATAATATACTAATCACTGTAAAAAGTAGCTTTGTATATTCAATAATGACATATTTTGTGATTTTTTAATTCAAAGGTATTTTAGGTATTTTATGTGATGTATTTAGTAAAAATATTGGAATGAAAATTGAAATAGGTGATGTATTAAGTATGGATGTGTATTAAGATATTTAGGGTGTGTATTTGAAATCTCTCTATTATTGCTGATTCAATCATAGAAAAAAGAAAACTATTATTGCTGATTATACAACCCATAGATTTCATTTTCAACTGTGGAGGATATCACATCAGCTAAGATATAATTCATAGATCGATGTTATATTGATTAATTATAGCTTGATTATTTATTGGACATGTTACTAAACATGTTATCAAAAAATTGTTTGAACTTGGACATACTGCAACCTCGTATGTTTACTGATGCATGTATCAGAGTAGACGTAGGAACTTAATTTAAGGCCTAAATACAAAGAACAAATTTTGTATTTTCTATCTAGAACTAGCTAGAAGATCCTTTGGTGTGGTGACAATGACTGCAAGTTTGACTAAATTTTATTTCCTTACAGCAAAATGGTGGATACACGAGTGTATACACATCTTACTATGTATTAGTTGTATATGCTAGCAGATCGAGGATATCCGAATTGAACAAAAATGTTTACACTGACACAGTAAGACTAATGTTAACTAGGTTTGATCTCAATTCGGTTTCCACTATTTTATTTCATTGTTTTGGTCAATTTTTTTTGGGATATCATCGTCTCCGTACGTTTGTTGTATTATCAAGCTTTATTTAGACTCCCAGAAGAAAATTTATGAAAGTTTAGTTAGGCAGACATTTTGGAATATAAGGGGAGTTCAACAGTTGCAGTATTTACTCCGCCATCTGCATGGATAGTACTCTTGGCAGCACGTTTTCTCTTGTCTATGCCTTGCTATAATTTCCACATTTGTTTCTTTCCCCTGGTTCCTTCCTGGTTGCTTCCAAATACTGACATGTGCTGATCTACAATGTCTAATTGTCTATATAAAGCCTATATCCATTAATTATTAACAATTTTCTCCAGAAATCGCTCACTTTCATTTCCACTTTTCCAGTCCAAATGGAAAGAACCAAACATGAATTTATTTTAGTAATTTGGCAAACAAAATAAAGTTGATTCAAAGGAAGTTAATCAAATTTTTTTCTATTTTTCTATTTTTCTTTGTCTTTTACTAGATTGTATTTTTCTTTTTTCTTTGTCTTTTACCAGATTGTTCATACAAGATGTTTTTTTTAAATCAAAACAGTTCTTCCAAAAAAGGGTATTAATTTCTTCAATAATGCCTATTGGCGGTTCCATATGCTAAATTTTTTTAATATATATAATATATTATATAATTATATATAATGCCTATTGACAGTTCTATATGCTAAATTGCTTTAATACATACAGATAAGAAGTATGTCACCTTGCCGTCTTTTAACTAAACAAACATAAACTAGAGGACTAGAGCTTGATTATCGGTTCTTAATTAGAAAACTGATTATGTAAATTGGACAAGTACATAAAAACTAGGGTTAATGGAGCCTAAAAACACAAGACGGGAGTCACCCCCGTTGATTTGGTTACCCGTTACCACTAAGATGACTTACTAAAATGATAAATAAAACTCTGGCCCGGGAAAGATGGAAGACCAGATGCATTAACCCTAGTACGTGTAGGGGCGGAACTTAGAAGAGGCTAGAGGGGGCATGCTGTGATTTCAAAATGGCATAACATCTATGTTTTAATTAGGTATTAATTGGCATTAAGTTCAAAATTATGGTATATATTGGCCCATTCGGGAGTTCGAGAGATTTTTCCTTTTATTTCCTTACCTATTATGCTATTTTAATCTTATTAATAAATGATAATTACTTATTTTCTTATTAGAATTATAATTTCTATACTGTAATAGAGGAATGTAGTATGCATCAAATAAGGAGAAACATCATCTTTATTCATTGATAAGGTGGCCTTTATATATGTATTACATTGAATATCCCGTAGGATTATGGATTATATATTATTCCTTATCTAGACTAACTTATACTAATTAAGACAAGATACAACAGAAGATTACAGAGATAATTATTCTACAACACTCCCCCTTGTAACGCGATCCTAATGTGTCATGGTGCATAACTGTTGCCTCGGTAAAAATCTTGCCAAGCAAAACAAAAACATCTTGGGTAAAATAAAAAACTTGGTCGAAGGGAAAAAGAGCATAACACACTAACTACTATTGAAGATAACATGTGGTATAGACTCCCCTTGAAGTTTGCAAAACAACTCCCATGATCGGTAACTCAATCTCGGAGTTTAGATGGATTGTGTGTACGAACGCTCTTCACATTCTTCAAAAGTAGTAATGAGTCAATAATTTGATTATTAAATCTCACCAATTTTTTTTTAAATCAAACATGTACATTTATCCGTACATGAATCAAAAGAAAGAGAATTGCATAACAACTCAAACAAGAGTTTGCAATGAAAAACAGATTTACGCGTGGTATGACCTTCACGCATCTAAATAGTCATAACGTCTTTGATACAATAGATATGGATAAACCGTAAACTATTCTGGAAAATAAACATCCGTGGCTTTCCAGTGATATAAGGTTCATAACCTAGTTCGGTCTGAGCTGATCACAAAGCTTCGTCGAAGTTGAGTCAGTTGCAGGTTCCGGACAGATCCGTCTTATTTTACTAAAACAGCTATAACTCACTCAATATAAGTGATATAGTCACATGGTTAGTGTCCCTAGAAAGTATACACATAGATCTTTCTAATGGTACTAAATTTACCATTTTCCAACAAGTGAGCTGCTCTATATGTCCCGTGGAAGTTGACTTACAAATCTGGACAAATTCTGACATCGCTTCATTAAAGTGTCTATTGTGTCAGGATATAGGATTTAACGTCACAATGTTCTGTGATCAAGCACTGACATATGTGTGGGTGTACTCAGCCATCATCTTGGCTTTACGAGTTTAAACCGAATGACATGTCGAGTCAAATATAATACAACAAGTACATGCATACACATATCATACTTAAATGGAGTGTTCTTCTAAGACTTATCATCGCTTAAACAGCGGAAACATGTCTTCTCTTGACTTCAAATGATTCATAGGAATACTTGTAGACATTGGTTTAACATTCTTACTGCCTTTAGCCAACCGATGAATAACATCATTAATAACAGTCATCACTTTCGAGACCTAGTATTCTCAAGATTCTTTCATTGTAAGTACAGGTGCATGCAACATTACATATCCCCAAATAGTTATGGGTAAATTACTTTTGCATAACGAGGGCCCTAGTTATAAGCTACAACTGCTTAATTATCGTTCTTGCTCTTCTATTATATCGAATGAACATGGGGTTATGAGATGTGCAACATCTATCCCGCCATGCAATAAAAAGTCTTCGAAGTGAATTCTCTTGCATTTTCCAGTCTAATAGACTTGAATGGTCAAGGTGGTAAGTCCTGAGTTTTAAGCAAGGAGCTTTAGAATTGCAACATTTGGCTCTTAGTTCATCAAGAGTCCATCACACTTCATTTTAATATCCCTAACTTTATCAAGTTAACGCACTCCGTAGTCTGGAGGCACTTGAATTAGGTTAAAACTAATCCATTCAGGATCTTTATCTACATCTCTTAACTTAGTCATAACAAAGATGATATGTGACCACAAGCTACAAATTCAGTTGTTTTGGAAACTATCTAACTGACAAGGTATTATGAGAACAAACCATCTCATATTTGATTTCAGGGCGTTTTGTGAGAGAGTTTGCGCCATAAGATGAGTCTAAACTCTTCTTTTTCTCACTATGCCTAACAAAGGTATAACTTATAGGATTTACATGTGCGGTGTTGGCATTATCTGACTAATGACCTATCTTTTTGTTAGAACTGGATCCTACGGCTTTCTAGGAGGCTGTGGCGGAGAGGTAGGTCGATCATCACCATCAGTTCATGCCGGATAGCAGTTTCCATGTAGGTCAATCTACAATGTTGGAATTTTGCTTCAAAAGAGTATATATGTATGGTTCGACATCAAACTCTTTCAACATCGTCATTTGTCGAGATATCTCTTTGGATTGTTATTGACATTGAGGCGTTCCCCAATGATAACCATCATCCAAGAAAACAAACAAGTGAGTATCATTGATTATAGATCAAGTTGTGCCATAACTCGCATTCAACAAGTATTATCAAATCAAGTGGTCTGTTGACACTTACATGAGAGCCACAACCTAGTGACACCATCAACCACATTTGTGGAGTCACCACGTCACCAAGAAAGAGTGACTACATGTCCATCTGTTGGACATCAATCTTTACAGGCATAATTGCAGCATGTATCTCTATCTCGTCATTTGTAGGACTATTTAGGAACATGATGAGGCACAGTGAGACAAACCATGACAAAACCAAGTCATTTAACTTGAACAAACTTGTTCTTCTCTCCCCCTAACGATTGGTAGACTGGCTCATTGATGGGACGCGCGAGCATCACACAATTAACCCTGTAAAATGTCATCGTTAGTATAGAATAAGCAGGGATCGTTCATTCCGGGAAATTGAAGGGAACTCTAAACTTTTAGTGTTAACAAATAATGGGGGGTTTGAGATTGATTATTAACTACTAAAAAAAACCTAAATTACTATTTACATGATCGACTTCTTTTTACCAAACTAAACTAAATTAACCAATGCACCACATAATTACAAGTTTGGTTCTATCATGCCTTCTAATTCATCTGATTACATACTTTTAGACACTAATACAATTAGAGCCTTAGAGGAACATCTAATCATGCAAGATTTCTATTGACGTTTAGGTTGACTTAGGGCCTCACCTAAATTGGATGCAATCAAGTTTAACAACACTTAGGGTAGAAATCAAACAAGATTATATTTAAGCACAAAATATTTGTTGGAGACATGCTTCACGGTGGCGTCACTCACCATGGGGTACATGTAAATTTACAGAATTTCCTACTTTAATTAACACAAACCGAACCTACTTAGGGTATAATTCGATTTGTGTCAATATGGATGATGAAGATATCACTCAAATACAATCTTAGACACTGCATTCAAGCACTAAATTCGTATGCACATATCTAAAAATTATCTAAGAGTAAGTAAACGAAGAGTAGAACACAACAATATAAATACAAACTTCAATAATTATAAGAACATAGATTCAACATAGTCTCAAAATCATATCAAATACAATCTGAAAATTCTGAAACAAATACAAAACTAATACTTCCACATAAACAACAACCTACAATCTTCATACACAAAGAATTGTAGATTAACACAAATAAACAAAGCCATGGAGATGAGTTGTGAGAATAACACGTTGTAGGAACCTTAGAGGTACGGTTGCAATATGTGAAACTCGGTGGAGATGATGATGGTTTTGGCGTGGACGACTTGGCTGATTTGTGAGGGAAGTTTATGGTGGTGTTTTGGTTGAGTTTCAACTCTTGAATACTAAGGAGAAGTGATAATTTTTCTTTGTGAATGATGTGCTATTTATAGAAAAGTTTTAGCTCCTTGAATATTATAGCTTGGAATCTTTTTCTCCTTAATTTCTTTAACTTATTTTTGTCATTGGTAGGTGCAATCTCTTTTGATCAATTCCTTTTTTTACTTCTTAAATTTGGTTATCTTATTCTTTCTCTATTGCATTTTCTCTATTTATTTACTTAATTTCTCCTTTATCTATTCTTTTTTATTTCTCTCTTTTTCTTTCACTTATTTTTGTCATTGGTGGGTGCAATCTCCTTTAATAAATTCTTTTTTTTTCTCCTTTTTATGTGTCTACTTCTTTCTCCCTCGCATTATCTCATTTTATTTACTTAATCCCTCCATTATCTCTTGCTTTTCATTTCTCTCTTTTTCTGTCACTTATTTTTGTCATTGGTGGTGCAATCTCCTTTGATTAATTCATTCTATTCTCCTTTTTTGATGTCTCATTTTTTATTTATTTTCCTCCTGTGCTTTGAATTTTACTCAATTTTTTCCTTCATTGTAGCTACACAATCTACTTTACTGTTCACAAAACATTGTTTATGCCACAAAACATTGTTTATGCTTTACTGTTCACAGAACACTGCTCATGCGCCGCCCGTTTTCCGACCACTACCAATGACCACCAAATGTTTCCACCACAATCTAAATGACATTCCTAACAACTTTCTATTTCACCACAAAGTCCAATTATGAGCCTAAACACTTCAATTTAACAAAAACCGAAAAGCCCCAATTTAAAACCTATGATTTCTTTTCTTCGATTCTCCTAGCACACAATGATTTGGGTTAAATATTTTGGAGGGTTTAGTGGCCTGAGTTTTTGATCCGACGAGGTGAAGTTTGGCGAATTGTGCACTTTCGGGGGAACTTCCGGGCTTCACCGCTTCCAAACGGCGACGAGATAGCGGGTGACGTTGCCACCATTCGACAAGGGACACATCAACCTTTCAAACGGGACTGGTGCGCCGCTCTATGGTGGCCGGACGACAGAGATCCGGCGGCCCAAAGTCGGCCGCTCGAGAAAAGAAAAATATGGGTTTTTACGGGTGAACAGTACCCATGAACAATACCGATCCGAATTTCTGACTTTCTTCCACTTTTTCTCTTTAATTCTCCTATTTATACTATTTTCTAAAAATGTCCAAATACCATTTGATTCGTAACTTCTTTTATACGAACTTTGATTTACGCGTGCCACTTGTCCACAAATTCGTATTGACGAACTATACCACTTTCATGAATGAAGTTTTCTGAGATTCCTAACGGATCAAAAGTCAACTCTTGACCTGTTACGGTAACGTTTCTGTATATAAATAGATCGAACACTTTCGTTTTCTCCCTCATATTATATAATCGGATCACCACCAATTTAAATATCTCCGAATAATATTTAGAACATAATTATAAATTTACGGGATATTACATTCCACCCTCCTTAAAGAAATTTCGTCCCGAAATTTAAGCATACTACTCAGCCACTAATTCTTAACTTCTTCCCAAAACTTCGATTCACATTCCCCAACAATTTTCCTCTTTATGATATCTCCACGAGGCGATCACATCTCACTTTTCTTCTATCATGGTGTAACTTTTTCTTCTTCCAAGATAAAATTCAACATCAAATAACCCGTCATTATACGGTCGTGGATGAGCAATTTGACACATAAAATATGTGGATGATAAACCGTTAACATAATCGGTTAACATAATCCGTTAACAAACATGCATATTGTTAGATTTGAAACACTAACATGCAAACTATTACAAATGTAACGTCAATGATGGTGGTATAGATGGATACCGTAAAACAAGACTCGCTACAAGCCATAGCTTATCGTTCCATAAAAACACTTTTGGTTTATCGTGGGAAGCATGAGACCGATCAATATATATGGATCTGAATATATAGATTCCAGTTGAACTATGAATACATCATTAACCAATACTGAACCTCTGTTTTACACCTCTTTCACAATGCGTTTGTGGGTGATACACGTGGCATAAGTATTACCTTTAAGTAGCGTATCGTCTTCACTAATTTCATGGTTCCGTTATTCATCAACGTAGACAATTACAATGACAAAAACCATTTCATAGATTCAATTGCTCTCTTGATGCAAAAAAAAAAAATGTGACTGGAACCATAATGCCATAAGGCATATAAACTTAAGCACTAAACCACTCTTTGATTCTTTTGTGATCATCTAGTCATCATAGTCACAATGGATTAAAACTAAATCCATTAATAGCTTTCATTTAGCTATGCACTCAACGTTTCAAAATGGCCGTTTAATGTTTAACTAAATCCATTAATAGCTTTCATCAAGAATATAGAGATAAGTAGTCTTAGGTCAAGACATATAAATATCACAATATAAAGCTCCGCAAGTGTAATAAAATAGCCCAAAATGGCTGTTTAACGTTACTGAAGGGTTTTAGACCCTCAAATGTCATTCACGAGTGATTTTGACATGCAAATACCATGCATATACACCATAGATCCAAATACAAGGATCGGTGTTGCCTAGGTATACCCAAAAGGGTTGTGGGCGTAAAACAAATACAGCAAAAAAAGGCTAAGAGTTCGTGAGGAGGCCGTGCGGGGGAGGTTGCGGAGGCCATGCGGGGGGGGGGGGGGGGGGGGGCGTGTAGGAGTTGCGGGGGGCCTGCATGGGGATTGCAGGACTCCTCACAGGGGGGGGGACTGCAGGGGGCCTCGCAGGGCCTGTTTGATGCCATTAAGGGTAAAACCGGGCAGTGGACGAAACATCTTAGCGATACTGTTAAGGCCATAGCTTGCGAACCTGTTATAGTTTTCCACTCCCCTAATCTTGTTCAAGCATTAGTTCAATTCGAACTTTGTGAAAAACATCACCATATTTAAAATTGGTGGAATATAGAGTGCATTACATGACGTGTAACACTACAAATCAGCACCAAAACAAGGTGGAAACATGTCATAATAAGACATCAATCAAGGCTTCTTCATGCCAATGAGGCAAAAATATGCTACAACAAGCATTGTCGATTCGAAATAAAGCCGAGAGGAAATGCTCATGGCTCGGAGTCCTTCTACGATTTGCAATGCTAGGTTGTAAAGTTTTGATCAAAATCAACTAGATGATGACCTAATCTGCCAAACATTATGGAGAACCGAAACAGATGTATAATAAAAACATCAAAGATCATATAAGTGTGCATTGCGCCACACAAAGATCGTGTAAGCCTGACTTATGCCACAATTAAAACTGTGGGCTTATGTGGGTAGTGAGAGGTAGTATGTAATACGTTACATTGCATTAACATATTTCTTTTGGTAATGAAACCATAAATGCATCGAGACATTCTCGTATGTTCGTTTACTTGAACTACATGAGAATTTTATAGCCAATAATTGGATTGAGATCTTGACCATAAACCAATTGAAAAATATATTGACTAAGTAACATTAGTCACATTAAACTTGGAAAAATACACGGATTTATATTTTCATTCAGACTATTAATTGAAGCATTTATGTTTCATTATTTTTTTTTAAAACTGCAATGTATTATTTCTTTAAATATCCGTAATAGTGAGAAGATATTCTCATGTTCTTCCATATAATGAGTGTTTTGTTTCAAAACTTCTCATATCTCGCTCTTGTATAATCACATCCAACATGAAAATATCAAATTTCAGGCGCATGTAGTGGTTAGAATAGAGAAGATTCATTATGTATCAAAATCCGATACAACTTGTAAGTACTGAATTGTAGGTTAAGTCCCAAAGTATGGTAACTCAATTCAATAAATCATAACAAATTCCGTCACAATGGTATAATTGATAATTTCAGTCACAAACTGGTGGTATAAACGATAATTTACGTCGCAAACCAATGTTTCTCCCATTTTTTTTCAAACTTGTAGCTCCATACAACGTCTACAGATGGTAACAACGGCACTCCCAGCCAATTCTAAAACTTGGTACCAGGGGAATCATATACCTATATACCACCCAAAAAGCAAAAAAATCGGGTTGAAAAGGAAATGGAGGTTGAAAGTCCTCGATAAAAGACAAAATTCAGAGAAATTTAAATTTGCATGAAAGCACCAACGTTAATTAAAACATACTTGGTTGTCTACTAAATAAACAACGTAATAGTTGTTCTTGCTTTATTCCACGGTCATGCTTGAATCTAAAATATACGCCGCGAAGTAACTCTCATCTTTCAATTTTGTATCGTCGTGTAATTTATTTCACGAAAACAAAAACATATGGTTAGTTAAATTTACCATATATAAAATCAGTAAATGAAAATCAAATTACTGAAGAAAATAACATGTTTTACCCGTGAAGGCAAAACTATTTTTTACCTGGGATAAATTACCATGCCATTTTTTTTACCAATTTACCGAGAGATAAGATTCTCTCTTTGTCGTTGTTTAATTGGAGAATACAGACTGGGTCGGATCTGTGAATCCGGGTTGCGCTCTCAGTTGCATAACAAACGGCGGAGCAGTGCTCTGGGTAGCCAGAGGTAACAGGTGCAGTGGTTAGGCGTGCCAACAATTGAGAAGCGCTTAACCGTAAAAGTTCCTCCTCCTAAGGAGATTTTTACATTTTTGGCAAAGATACTCATCGATATCTCATGGTTTCACATTCCAATTCCTATGGCAGACCTTTTAGCATTTGTTAGGTTAATATTAACCTAGTAATGCTTGCCTTATTCTTATTATTTTGCTTTATCTTTTTGTATATTTATTTATTTCTTATTACGTTTCCTACTCATACTAGACAAATGTGAAAATGATCGGAAACACGTCAACACGAGTGGATTTAGCACACAATTTGAATTCGGGTGAAAGTTTCAAACCAAAAAGAGCAAATGTGGAGATTTCACAAGAAGACAAAAGTTAATGACGGAAAATGCTGGTCAAACTCCGGCAATGAGAAGATGGTTGCCGGAAAATGGTGCTGGCTGAAGTCCATAAGTCAATGGAGCATTGATTGTGGATTTAAATTTAAATTCAAATTTAAAATTAGAAGACAAATGAATGAAACTATTTCAAAAAAAAGATCCACAATTTGTGCTTTCACCTTTGTCCATCATATCTAGTTATTCGTCCGCTTACATCTCCACCATTCATTTGTGATCCTAAGGCCTTTGAATACCCTCATTCTTTCCAAATTCGTGCAACCTCTTTTACCACACTAAAACTCTATCAAAAATTCATCTTTTGCATAGTTTTAGCTTAGTTTCTTAGTTTTAGTTCATAAGTATCAAGTTTGTGTAGAGATAGGGGTGTAGCATCTTGGGTTAGTAACCAAAACCTAAGATTCTACACCTCTTGATCAATCACAATTGTGGTAGATTCATGAAGCCTTGTTCTTAATCTTCTTCTTGTGTATGTAGATTTGTATAGTGTTTTGGGTTTGAGAAAACCAAAAATACTATACTTTGATGCTTCACATTCTCTTTGTTTACATCTAGGAAGCTCATGAGTATTGTGGTTCTTCCTCACACACTCTTTGTTTTCATGATGTATAACTCTATGATAGTTTTTATGTATTTTATCTATGTATTGTGAGTAGTGGAGTTGAGGTTAGGCCAGCTTTACCCACACTTGTGCAACAATGTATTTTCTCCATTTAATTTCTTATTGATGCATGTTTGAATCTATTGGCTTTTATACTTAATGCTACTAAATATGTTCACTAACTTTGTCACCTAGAGAGCATGTTTAGTAAACTAATGAACGGGAAACTTGAAATTGACAACTTCTTGAATCCATAGCATGAGTAGCCCTTAGGTGGTGGTTTAGTGTTTCTTACGGGAAATATTAAGTTGCTTGGATTTCTTACTTTGAACTTAATGCTTGTGCCAGGAGTGTAATTACTCTAGGGGGGTGTTATGCTTGTGGTATATAGACCACTTGTATTATACGGTAATATAATCGGGACTAAGGTTGTTTGGTTTAACTTGCCTCCAAAAGACTTTTGATGCAGGACAAAAGACTTTTACTTTACCTTAGTTTTGTTAAAATAAGCTTAACAATCATTTTACTACCATCCATTGTAAATATTACCAATTGATGGTGTTGGCTTCTAAAGGGCTTACACCACTAAATTGTAAAAAGGTAGATTTGCATGTGTTTTCTAGATTTTATTCGCAGTAATCTAGTACTTTTCCCCTAGATTTTGTAAAAAGAGCTTACTCAATCCCTTGGGTACGATACTCTTACTTTTCTCCTATATACTAAAACTTGACCTCCTAATTTTGGGAGTAGGTAGCTTTACACAAATACACATAATAATACTTACGTGATGCAACCAACAAGTTTTTGAACTACCTCACACTTAGACTTTGCTTGTCCTCAAGCAAAACAAAAACTAAAGTAACACAACCAAACTAAATGGGCCACTTGCTTCTATCTTGAATTCAACTAATTTCCTTTAAAGAACCATGATATCAATTGACCATGATTAGAAACTAAATTTTCGAAATGCAAGGCTAATAAATGGATTTGGAATGTCATGCTCAAGAAAATATATATATGCGTATGCCATGTGTGTCATGCTCTTTTATTCAGGAAAAGAAAAAGAAAAAATATGGAAAATATCTCCTCTTTCACTCAATGTTTTCAGATGCAACGTCGAGGCGTCGTCGGTGCGCGCCTTCTGGCGGAGCGAAGGAGAAAAGCCCCGCAGGTTCAAACCCAGACGAGGCGATGGAAAGGCAACCACCGGAGCGAGCGACGGAGCAGAGGAGAAGGGGAGCAACGCGAAGCGACTTCAATCTCCGGTCCAGTAGCTACCCAGGTCGGTTCGGGTTCATTCAAAGACACCAGAGAGTGCTCCGGCCGTCGTCAGTTTATTTGGGTTCCGACCGTCTTCTTGATTGTAAAGACACCAGTGCTCCGGCCGGGGACATCGCACCGTCGCAGGACTTCTTCTGGCTCGAAGAGACGAAGAGTCAAAGACGATGCAAAATATATATATATATTTTTTTCTCTGGGCCAAAATGACGTTGTTTTGGCACCCTCTCATTTAACCAAAACGTTCCGTTTTGAATAGTTTCAAATGACAAAAACCCTCTCCTTATCAATTATACATCAACCTAGCCTATAATCTTCTTATTTCTCTCTCTGCCTTCCTCATTCTCTCTGCTCTCTACCTCCGTGCCTCCCTCTCCCTGTCCAATGAAGACCAAATTTTTTGCGACCTATAATTTGCCTATTTGAAACTTGAAGATTTATTTTTCTTTGAGGTTAGTCAACTTTAATCATTTTTTATAATTGAT
Source organism: Argentina anserina (assembly GCF_933775445.1). Taxonomy (NCBI): domain Eukaryota; kingdom Viridiplantae; phylum Streptophyta; class Magnoliopsida; order Rosales; family Rosaceae; genus Argentina; species Argentina anserina. Next base: position 4,813,716 of record NC_065874.1, read on the forward strand.
TTGATTTTTGCATATATTTGTTTGCTTTTAGTTGAGTACATACCATAAAATTGATTAATAGTTTCTGAGCATTTGTTGTATGTGTTTGTTGGTGTTGATGGATATTAGTCATGAGTGAGAAAAGGTTAGATGGAAGAGATAAAGCATGGAAATTTACAAAAAAGATGGAAGGGGAGAAATATTAGATGTGTTTTCTGTAATCAAGTATGCAGTGGCACTATTTCTAGACCTAAGCCTCATTTAGCAGGTTTTTCGGGTGGTATGAAAGCTTGTAATAAAATCCCTTCTGATGTGAAGAATGAGTATCAATTAGCTAATAAGGACTTTAATGATTTGAAATTTAAGAGATGTGTTATGCTCCGTGAGATTGGGGAAGGAATTGGTGGTGGAAGTGATAGTATAGATTCTCCATTAGAAGAATGTGGGAGTAGTGCTACTCAACCAAAAGTCAAATGACTTGATAGTTTTGTGTCTTCTCAACCTAGGCAAACCGTATTGAATGAAGCTTACAAAAAAGAGTTAAGAAAAGAAGTTTGTCGGATGGTTTGGCGTTTTCTAGGGTGCATCCTTTTAATACGGTTAATGATATATTTTGGTTAGCTATGGTAAAGTGAATTGCCAAGTATGGTGTAGGGTTCAAGCCTCCTTCTATGCATGAATTAAGGACTTGGATTCTTAGGAAAGAAGTTGAAGACATTGATAAGTATTTGTTAGAACATAAGAAAGCTTGAGAGAAGTATGAGCGTTTTATCATGTCAGACGGTTGGACCGATGGAAATGGTAGAGTACTTCTTAATTTCTTGTGAATAGTCCGGCGGGTACTTTCTTTTTGAAGTCCATTGATGCATCCGGTAGTGTAAAGAATGGTAATTTAATGCTAAAGTATTTAGATGAAGTGGTTAGAGAAGTTGGGAAAGAGAATGTAGTTCAAATAATCACCAATAATGCATTAAATTATAAAAATGCGGGTCTTATACTTCAAATAATCACCAATAATGCATCAAATTATGCAAAGGAGGTTGAAGTTGTGGTTGACTCCATGTGCGGCACATTGTATTGATCTTATGCTTGAAGATATTAGCAAGCTAATCATCGTTGAGAAGACCATTGCAAGTGCTAAGAAAGTGTTGAAGTTTCTCTATGGTCACACATTGGTCATTTCTCTTATGAGAGAATTCACAAACAACAGTGAGATCATTCGTCCGGCGGTAACTCGCTTTGCAACTTCCTTTCTCACCCTTCAAAGTATCTATAACAAAAAACAACATCTTCAAATGATGTTTAACAACATGAAGTGGATTGATGGTCCTTTAGTAAAAAGTCATGAATGCATAGGGACTCGTGCAATTGTTCTATTTGAAAAGAACTTTCAGAGTGATGTTGCATTTTGTGTGAAGGGTGTGATGCCATTAGTGTGTGATGTCATTAGTGTGTGTTTTGAGGGAGGTTGATTCGGAGGTAAGACCTGCTATGGGCTACATATATGAATTGATGGATGCCGCCAAAGAGAAGATTGCATTTGAATTGAAGAAGAACCCTAGACATTATCAATCAATTTGGAACAAAATTGATGCAAGGTGGACTCCTCAACTACATCAACCTTTGCATGCTGCCAGATATTTTCTAAACCCTCAACTACATTATGAAGACAACTTCTCAACTGTTTTAGAAGTCAAGAAAGGATTGCATGAATGCATGGATATAATGATGTCATTTGAGGATCGGCTAAGGGCTGATATCCAATTGGAGATGTTTGATAAATACCTTGGAGAGTTTGGAAGTAAGATAGCAATACATTACAGGAAGCTAAGAAGTCCAAGTAATGCCTCATATATTATTCTTTTATAATACAATTGTCTATATTCTATTATTTACAGCTTAAATATAATTTATATTTTCAGCGAGTTTGTGAGAGCCTTTTGGAGAGGAAACACCTGATTTGACAAAGTTTGTTATCCGTGTACTTAGCTCTAACATGTAGTGCCTCTGGATGAGAGAGGGATTTGAGTACCTTTAAGTCGGTAAATAATTGCTGAATCATTACCAATTTATATAATCAGTAGCATATTCATGTCATCTAAATTTATTTTTATGTTTGTTTTAGATTCACACTAAGAAAATGAACCGACTTGAGCACAAAAGAGTAAATGCATTGGTTTATGTCAAGTACAACTCTTTACTAAGGGAAAGAAACATTAGAAGACGAGTGAAGAAGCTTGATCCCATTTTAGTGGAATAAATCGATTCCAATGATAAATGGATATCATAGGTGGAATATCCTATATTTCCGGATGATCTCTCTTGGCTTGAAGAAGGTGTGTTTGAGGTGGAAGCTATAAGGAATGTACCGATTGAATGTTATGAACAAAATTTGTCAATTAGAGTTCCTATATGTGTAGAGCCACTAGATGAGCCAATAATAGATGATGTTCCTTTGTCGGATGATGACATGAGATTTGATGAGTCCTCTTATGCACCTTCTTCTAAAAGGAAGAATGTTGAAAGCTCAAGTAAGTACTTTCTTACTCATCCTCATGTTATTTAGTTTGTCTAGAATATATGTATCAATCCATATTTATACTAGTACGTTTTTGTTTTTAGGTAAAGAAAAATCGAACTCCAAGAAGAAAATGAAAACATTGGATTTATTACTTAGGAATGAAGATGAGATTGAAGACCTTACTTTACATGCACATGTTGATGTATTGAATATTGATGATTGTAATGATATTCATGTGGTATGAGTGAATATAACGATGAAGATTGAACAGAAAGATTGAACGCATTAAAGTGTAGCTCTTGCATTTAATTTAGTATGACTCTATATATTAATTCTATAATTTGATTAGAACCTTATTTTGGATGAATGCTATGGTTATAATAATATATTGATATATTTTGAAGGATATTCATATTATTTGAAAATGTATTGTATTAAATTAATGTTTGTTGGAAAGACGATCGCCTTAAATCGCATTTACACGCCGATGCTCTCGTCTTGTGAGGCTTGACCATGTCACCTTCGTTTTCGCATATGAAAACATTGCTTTCACTCCTTACCTTCTTATTCCCTGTGTCTCTAGTCCGACTGAGTGACCCCCATAAACCAACCATGGTGAACCCCATCACCATTAGCAACCCGATACACACATTACAATCCCTTATATAGAATTATTACCTTTTAGCCTTTCTTCACCTTTCACTCAATTCCTCCGAAGCTCCGTTCCTCCGTTCGGGACTGTCCCAAATCACCTTAATTAATTCTCAATCCTCATCTTCAATTTCCTTTAACATAAGATGGATCAGGAGCTGTAATATTTGAAATTAACATTGTTATAATTCTTCAAGCAGCAACGCAAGCGCAAGCAGCAGAATATTTTCTCCCTATCTCAGGGACAACAAAAGTTCGGCAACCAAAAATATAATTGAGGGAAAAGAAGTATACAAGAATAGAATTATACCCAAGAGGAAGGGAAAGAAACCCTTATAATTTCTCCTCTCTCATCCATCACAGAGTTAGCTAGTCTATTGTCAGGTAGTGGTAGGTTTCCATTTATCAGTGTTTGAAAATTCTGAGAAATGAATGAGATAATAAGAAAATGAAGAAGGAGAAAAGAGGGAGATTCATGACCTTGTGCTACTTTTATGTGTTGAGCTTAAACTTGAGGAATTGCAGATGTGATCGGAATTGGAGTCGGAAAGAAGAAAGATGAATCAGTGCTCAGGATTAAATTACCCCTGTAATAGAGCCGGATGTCCCTGCTATTTGATCATAAGAATCTTCTTAAGTTTTAGCCACCCCACCTTACTTTTAGTCTATCCAACATTTGCTTGCATCACTCTTGGTGTCACTGATCACGACTCAACCAAGGAAATAAAATTGACCCTGTGAGAAAATAGTCAACAAATTAAGTATTTTAATGTTCATTTTCTTTCTGCCTATGCATGCATGTACGTATGCAACTATTATTGCTGACTAAATCATCGAAAACTATTACTTTTCATCAAATTATTATTGCTGATTCAATCATAAAAAAAAACTATTTATGCTGATTTATACAACCCATAGATTTCATTTTGCGCTGTGGAGGATATCCCATCAGCTAAGATATAATTCATAGATCGATGTTATATTGATGAATTATAGCTTGATTATTTCTTATGAGTACAAACTTTTATTACTAAACATGTTATCAAAAAACTCGTATATATGTTTACTGATGCATGTATCAGAGTAGACGTAGTAACTTAATTTAAGGCCTAAATACAAAGAACACATTTTATATTTTCTATATAGAACTAGATAGAAGATCCTTTGGTGTGGTGACAATGACTGCAAGTTTGATTAAATTTTATTTCCTTCCAGCAAACTGGAGGATACACGAGTGTGTACACACATGAGTGGCGGCCGAAGGGGGTCGGAGACCGGCTGCGCTAGGGTTAGGTGTGGCTGACGAGGGAAAATAATTCTAGGATTTTAGTATTTATTTTTCGGGTTCTAGGCCTATGCAATTTAGGACTAGAACTAAGTGCTTGATAACGTAAAATAGTATAATGAATTTAAGAGAAATAACTGTAATTTTATTAATATATATGAAGTCTTATATATTGACATTAGATTAAAGATCCCGATGAATATGAGATAAAATATTATTTTTAACTAGTTAGACTATATTAATTAAATCAAGATACACCAATAATATCTAAGAGATAATTCTTCTTCAACATTATTATCTTATTCTGCAAGACAGCCGGCTGTTAATTTAGAAACTTAAGTAGAGAAAGTCAGATTGAGGAGGTTGGAAAATTCTTAAATCTTGATAAATTGCCTCTCCACGAGGGTCGCATCTAATCAAGAAAATCAGTTCACAACATATGGTGGTCCGGCTTATATAAGGTTAGGAACTGAACTCCTGCATCAAAAGCTAAAACAAGCTTTACCTAGCCAAAATCCTAGAACAACCTTTTCAAGAAAAACAACATGAAAAGCCATGGAAGTTTAGCAAATCATACTTCAGCTTGGGGTTTGGCAAATTCTATCACCATTCAAATGACTCTGAGAGCAGCAATAGAGCTCAATGTGTTTAACATCATTGCCAAATCAGGTCGTGGAGCTCATCTTACATCAAAAGAAATTGTTTCACAAATACCCAACACAAATCCAACTTTAGCAGGTGAGAATTTAGAGCGAATGCTCAAACTTGTAAGTGTTCACTCTCTCTTATCCACATCTCTAAAACCAAACCCTATCGATAAGGCAAAGCAAGAAACAAGTTATGGACTAACAGAGGAAGCGCTCTGCCTAGTGCCGAATGAAGATGGTGTTTCTTTTGTTCCGATGGTTCTGTGGGGCTCTGAAATGCTCTTTTTGAACAGCTACTCGATGCTCAAGTACACGGTTCTCGAACCGGAGAGTTCTCCCTTTCTCAAAGCGCATGGGGAGACGGTGTATGAATACATGTCTGACAGACCTGAGCTTTGCCAGTTGTTCGACAAGGTAATGGCAGTAAATTCTTACCTATATTTTGATGATAAGGTGTTTGAGGTTTACAAAGGTTTCGAAGAGGTCAAGGAGCTGATGGATGTAGGAGGTGGTGATGGAACTGCAATTGCCAAGATAGTGTCCCATTATCCTCATATCAGGGGAATCAACTTCAATTTGCCGAGTGTTATATCGCGAGCTCCTAACTTTCAAGGTCAGTATATATATCTACCTATATAGGTCCGTAATTACATATGCATCTATACGTACTAAATTTCATTTAGCCATATCTCATATGCTAATTAACCATTCATTACGTCTATTCTTTATATAGGCGTGGAACATGTAAGCGGAGATATGCTTGAATCAATACCAAAGACGGAGTCAGTCATGTTGAAGGTTCGTTTTCTTTGACCTTGCTTGATCGTAAAAAATTGATCATGCATGTATTCTTTTAGATCGACTATTGTTTGATATATGCAACGTACTACCTGATGACTAATTAACATTTCAATGTCTATGTTAATTTGCAGTTGATACTTCATAATTGGGATGATGAACACTGTAAATTGATATTGAGAAACTGTTGGGAGGCAATACCATATTATGGGAAGGTAATAGCTGTTGAGCATTATGTAATGCCTGAACTAGTTGAGAATACCCCAGAAATGAAGCGTGTAATGTGTGTTGATTTAGCCATGATGGTCATGTGCCCCGGTGGTAAGGAGCGAACAACAGCTGAATTTGATGCTCTAGCCAAATCCGTAGGTTTTGTGGAAACAAAAATCTTCCCACTTCCTCATGGGAGTTATGTTATCGAGTTTCTCAAGGGTGGGAGTCCGGAAGCAATCGTTGAATAAGTGGATGTCATTGTGATGTCGATCTATCACATTTCTTTACGATTTTTTAACGTGTACGTGACTTTTAATCTGTCTTCTGTTGCTCTTTGGTTTGGTTCTTTAGTGATCATGTCACTAATTTCAGTTTATTATCACAAGAAGCGGTAAAATATATGCACCTTGTGAAGAGAAGTGGCTGCTTGTTTTCAGGTTCTCTTAGGATTTACTTTTGTTGAATAAATCCATATTTGTTAGGGAAGTGGATAGTGGTTTGAATGTTTCCTCTAGTACTTTACCACGTTTTAGATCATGTAATACGTGGGTTGCAATTTTATCTTTTCAATTAGTTTGTAAGGCTTATAAAGCCAAGTTTCTGTTTTATTCAATAATAAGTCATTCCCTCAGTTTGTTGTGTTCTTGGTTTCTTGATTCCTAACATTTTGGTATCAAAGCCCCCACTGGGATTGATAAAAAAATTACTGCAGTTTCTGACTGACTTACAAACCCATAGAAAGAGATGACAAGTGAGAAGGATCACGTCCCCGTGTCGATTCCGAGATTCGATGGATATTACAACCATTGGTCGATGTTGATGGAGAACTTCCTTCGATCCAAGAAATTGGGGCACCTTGTGGAGATTGGGATTCCGACGACACCAGCAACTGAACCAAGTGCTCCAAGATCCTATTCTTCAATAGTGGCGGAGAAAACGCATCAGCAGCAGCCTACAGAAGGGCAAAGTAAGCAAGAAGAGGATCGTAAGTAGCAGGTGGAGGCCTTAGAGCTAAAAGATCTCGAGGCGAAGTATTATTATTTTAGGCAATTGGTCGGCCGATTTTGCAGACAATCTTGAAGAAGGATACTTCGAAGTAGATCTGGGACTCAATGAAGAAGAAATATGAAGGCAATGAGCGGGTGAAACGCTCAACTCGTCAAGCACTCAGAAGGGAATTTGAAATTCTTGAAATGAAATTAGGTGAGAATGATACTGATTACTTTCTCAAGTTATGTTTGTTGCAAACAAAATGAGGATGTATGGAGATCATCAGATGACAGATGTGACTATTGTGGAGAAAATCCGTTGTTCCTTAATTGACAAATTTAACTATATAGTTTGTTCAATTGAGGAATCGAAAGATATAGAAGAACTCTCAGCTGATGAATTGTAAATCACCTTGATTGTTCATGAATAAAATTTCAACAAACATACAGAAGAAGAGCAGGTTTTGAAAGTAACGTATGATCATGGTGGTGGAGGTAGAGGTCGTGGCCGGAATAGTTATAGAGGAAGAGGGCGCCTAACAGTCAACTGACCATAATTGAATGTTACAGGTGTCATAAACTTGGGCATTATCACTATGAATGTCCAAACTGGGAGAAGTAAGCCAATTATATAGAAGCAGGAGAGGAGGATACTATGTTGCTCATGTCTCATATGGAGTTGTGTGAAAGTTATTCAGAAGATGTATGTCGGGAACTGAATGTGGAAGAAGATATGGATCTGATGGCATATATGGAAGAACAAGGTCACAACAGAGAAGGTGCATGGTTCATAGACTCCGGATGTTCGAATCATAAGTGTGGTGACAAGAAGATATTCAGTGAGATGAATGATTCCTTCAAGCACATGGTGAAGTTGGAAATGACTCGAAGATGAATGTGATGGGAAAAGGGAATGTGAATCTTCATAGTAATGGAGTCAATCACATTATGACAGAAGTGTTTTATGTTCCAGAATTGAAGCACAATCTCGTTGTAGGGCAATTACAGGAGAGAGGATTAGCGGTTCAGATGCAAGGAGGCATGTGCAAGATATACACTAGGCCAAAAATCAAAGTTGACAATGGTTTTTGCCCATTGTTTGATATATGGGTGTACCATTGTCTATTGAACAATTGTCTGTTACATGGTTCAAACAATGCACAGAAAGCATTGTCTGATATCAACTCAAACAATGGACATGTTTAAGAGAATCAATGTTTGAACACTAGAAAAGACAATGCTTTTTATAAACAAGCAAATTATAATAGTCTATTTAACAATGATACTTTTCTAATTTTCCTATTGTGTATAGTCCATCTCAGACAACGGTTTTTAGTCAATTTAATCAATGGTCTCTTTTATTTTAACTATTGTCTATGGTTTTATTAGACAATATTTTTCAATAATCTATTTTGTGAGAAACTATTGTTTATCATTCATCAATAGTCAAATTCAGTAGAATTGAATTGTTTTTTTATTTGAATTGTCATTTGTTCCGTGCAATTACCAATACGAACAATTTCTTTAACATAACTTAATCAATCTGACAAGAAGAATCTTCTCACTTCCACAACTTAATCAAATGCACAAGAATAAGCCTTTTGGTTCGTATATCTCAACTTACTCTTTATCAAATTGTCTATGTACATTGAAGAGGAAAAACTTCAATAACTAAATAATACAAGGAAACCTCTCAACAAATACTATCATATGCTCCACTAGCCAAAAATAACCTTAAATTTCTTTGTTCCTTACATTATGCCCTCTCTACTACACGCCTTGCACGAACAAGATGTACCTGAAGAAAAATATAAACAAATCTAATGAACGAAAGATACAATGCTATTTATATGACAGACTAAAATATTACTATAATATGTATTTAAAAAATTGATAAAGTATACTAATAATACAATTAAGAATAAATCAAATCAAATCAACGGTTAGAAAAAGTTAGTTACCTAAACATCGAATTTAAAATATAGGGACTGTACAATTTCTGGTTTAAACTTTTAAGAAGACACAGGTTGTGCCTGTTAATTAATCTCTTCTGTTAATTGGAAAAGAAAATAGTTAGACATATTTTTTAGGGCAAATTATAAAAAAGTACTATCTCCCAACTTATATTAGAAAAAAGTCACTATTTATGAATTAATTATAAAAAGATCATCACATTTAAGTGAAAATTAGAAAAAAAAATTAACAAAATTAGAAAAAAGTCACTTAAAAAATATTTTCTGGACTGTTTTGCCATTTCTCACTATTTTTCTTCTTTTTTCCTTCTTTTTCTAATTTCGGCCATAACATTCTCATCCAGCGATAGATTTTGACGAAATTGGTACTGTTAGAAAGATCTCGCTCCCCTCTTTCATTTGATATAATATCCACTCCGAATCGACCAATTATACAAGACGCAACAACCATCGCAAAGGGTTTCCGCCATCGATGGCGGTGCTCCAAGCAATTTCGACAAAACCGAAGCTCAAGGTTCCCTAATTCTAGCTATTCTCTTCATTCTGAGCATACTTATACCAATCTCATTTGAATTTTAACAAAACTTCGCATATTTCCACATTTCCTCTCGGCATGTCACACCTCCTGTCACAACCACTATCACACTACCTGTCACAACCTTTATCACACTACATGTCACACCTCCTGTCACACCCACTGTCACACTACATGTCACATCTTATGTCACACTACCTGTCACACATTCTGTCACACTACCTGTCACAACCGCTGTCACAACTATTATAACACAAACTGTCACACCTATTGTCGTAACCGCTGTCACACCCACTGTCACACCTTCTGTCACAACCGCTGTCACACTAACTTTATGTTGTAACATATAGTGTGATAGCTAATGTGACACACAATGTGATAGCTACTGTGATAGCAGCAGCGGTAAATTCGTTCAACATCAGCATATGTGCATCTTTCGTAGTGAACTTGCGCCTCCACCCCACATCTCCACCCCACGCCTCCATTGTCAAACCACAACTCAATCTCGCGTCTCAACCTCGGACCTCTACCCTGCGTCTCCACCCCACACCTCCATTGTCAAACCACAACTCACCGCTGTCACAACTGATGTCACACCCACTGTCACACTTACTATCACACCTGCTGTCACAACCCTTGTCACACTAACTTTTTGCTGTGACAAGTAGTGTGATAGCTAATGTGACACACAATGTGATAGCTACTGTGATAGCAGCAGCGGTATATTCGTTCAACATCAGCATATGTGCATCTTCTGCATTGAACCTGCGCCTCCACCCCACATCTCCACCCCGCGCCTCTATTGTCAAACCACGACTCAATCTTGCACCTCCACCCCGCGTCTCCACCCCGCACCTCCATTGTCAAACCACAACTCACCGTTATCACAAACTCTGTCACACCTGCTATCACAACTGCTGTCACACTAACTTTCTGTTGTGACAGGTAGTGTGATAGCTAATGTGACAGACAATATGATAGCTACTGTGATAGTAGCAGCGGTAAATTCATTCAACATCAGCATATCCGTTCGTCAAACTTCGAGATCCAACACGACGAGTGAGGCGCACACGTCGGTGGCCATGTCGTCTCGTTGCCAAATCAAACCTATCGTCAGCACCGATCGGGACGACGTGACGCGGATGGGATGTACCTATCGCCGGAGATCCCTCTTGAGTGGAGATCCGGCTTTGACGTGCTACCTTCTCTGGTGGCGTATCAGTTCCTCAAACTTCGAGATCCAATTAATTACGACGGCCTTTTCTCCTGCTCCTTCGATTTTGAGTGGTTTGGCGCTAATAGCTCCGGCGATTTATGGCAAGGGTGGTGATGGGGGTTTGCCTGGAGAGATTGGACAGAACAACATGACGATGGCAAATTATAATTTGCTACAAGAATAGGGGTAACGGTTTATGAATTTTGAATGAGTGACTTTTTTATGATTTTAGAAGATTGTTTGACTATTTTCTAATTAATGTGTGCAAATAGAGTTTTTTTATAAGAAGCCCTATTTATTATTCATGGTCTTGTTAGCATTTTGTTTCGAGTCTTGCATACTTTTGAATACATTGAAGACGATTAGGACTGGGGCAAGCAGGGTTTTAACAGCTTTCATATACCATGCTTATTTATTTGCTGAAATATATAATTCAATGAAGTAAAGGCCATAGTTCAACCAAACCACATTGAATGAATATCACCAAATTAGATATGCCGATATGGCACACACAGTTTAACACTTAGAGCAAAGAATCCAGAATGAACAAAATATGGTACACTAGTTTTAGAATATATAAGGGAATGCACAGACCTTGTTGTCCTTGATGGTGAAAGGATCAGATCTATAAAGGCTTTTGAAGAACATGAGCCAACACAAAACCTATTCCATCAAAACTCCATATGCACTTTTGAAAAGCAATTACGCCCCTAAAATTGAAACAAGTTGCATAGTTTACTAGAAGAAACCACTCCATATCAAAGTCTCTATGAAAGTAACTATATTTGATCAACACATACTCAGATTTCTCAGCTAATTGTAAGGAGTTAATAGACTTTTTTTTCCTCCTACAACAAGCCTGAGTTATTTGCCTATGTAAAGTGATTTTCAGTTGTCTTTGTAGTCCATCATTTGAAGTTAATATTACAAAAACCAAAGTTGTAGTTTCACAGCTAATGTGCAAGTGACAATTGTTCAATTTATAATACATATCTAAGTTAGCAATCTACTTATATTATATAAACCATGAGCATAAAGAGTAAGTATAAAGAAAAATCCTAACCTGTGTACCATGATATATTTGTCATCCCCTAAAAAACAAGGTTTGGTTTCTTGTTGAAAGAAAGTGACATGCAACAAAAGTGTGACCTCAAAAGAGTACGCAAAATCCGTTTATCTTCATATGACCAAATATGACAAGAACAAAAGAATTATTAGCAAGAACGAAGAAATCAGAGTATGAAATATTCTTTCTTGATCAGCTTCATCAAAGTATAATTGACTAGTCTCAATATACCAATGTATATATTTTCACTTGTTTGGTAGAAGCTGAACAATATTGTAATTAGCACCTTAAGTTGCTTATAGTTTGCAATGAATGACATAAATTCTAGCTCGACTTTTAAATGCCTACCATAATTCAGTGGGAGGCTACCTCATTTAGATGACACAGTTCATGTTACAGCTTCACCATGACTAAAAGTTCTAAGTGTGGTAGGCTACCTTAGTGGTGCAACTTCTGGACTTAAAAGATAAATAATATGAGGACTAAACCAAGTATGGAAAGGAAAAGAAATGATACTCACTGAAACATTTAGTATCCAAAAAATATGCAGCAACAAGCATGCTAGAGAATGCTCAATTATTTTATTCTTTGACTACCTTAGCTCAATCTTGATATTTGTATTTCAAACATACACATCATGTGGAATCGATGAAAGCCAATTCATTTAGAAAACTTCATACCAGGCAAGTAAATCCATATTCATATCTATAGAAGCACAACAAAACAACATAACACAAATAAGACTAGAGGGAGATTGAGATACTCAACTCTTTAAGTTCAAATATGAACTCCATGTACGGTAGAGTCCTCCATTATAATTTTAATGGTGTAACTACCACTTTTCTTTCATGTAAGCAAATTAAAACTATGAGAACATAATGTTTAATTTAACAAGTACATGATGCATGAGTAATAAAATGTATTATAAGAAACTCATAAGCCATATACAACGACTAAATCTTAAACTAAGAATTACCATTAGAAGATGCAATGAGTATTAGTCATACTCTTATCTTCCTCCCCTTACGCCCTACCAATCAGTATTCATCCAATATCAAATACCCCAAATCGACTAACTAATATGAATTCAGAACCCTAAAACCAAAAGCAAATGGAAACCTAAAATTTAGAATGCTAAAAGCCACACCAAAAAAACTCAGAGATAGATATGTGATAACAAAAATAGATGGGTCAAAGTGGACGGGGTCTTCGGCGGGGGGGGGGGGGGGGGGGGGGGGGAGGACGAGGTCCTCGAGCTTCTTGATTAGAGTGGAGTTGATGTCAGCGAGCTTGACCTTAGCGGTGTTGACGGCCTCGTGATGGGGCGACGACCGAAGGCAATGAGGATTGAGCTGGTCTGGGAGACGTCTCGACTCATAGTAGCGATGACTTTAGGGCCAGAGAAGTGTGGCATCTGATCGAAGAGGGCAGAGGAGCGTTTCAGGAGTTGGGATGGCTATTGTTGTTTTGATTGGAGTAGAGGCCGGAGACGATGGGGTGGTGGAGGAGCCTAGGATAGGAAGGTGGTTTGGGTTGGATTTGGGGTTAGAGGATGAAGGGAAATCAGGAGAGGGAGAGACAACGAGTGTTGGTGAATTTAGTGAGAACCGTAACCCCCAACTTTGATTTATATACCAATGAACAAAAACAAGAATTCCTTTTTTGGGTTATAAGAACCATTATTGGTCATATCTTCCGACAATGCATCAAAACCTCTCATCCAACTATTGTAAAAGAAACAGTTCATGCAATGTTTTGGAAAAGAAGAAAAATCATTGTCATCTATTTGGGTATAGACAATATCCAGTTACACAACCATTGTCTTTAGCATAAATATGTGCAATGTGTTTTGAGGCAAGATATAAAACATTATCTTACATGAGATCTAACAATGATACTTATAAAATTATTGTCAGCACTAGAATTTCAGACAATGCTTATTTTGAAACAATTGTATGAGTTTTCAAACAATTTTTTTGCCGTGCATTATCTACCAACTATTGTCTATTTAATATTTTGGCCTAGTGATACCATCCATAAGAGGATTGATCATGCAGACCACAATGTCAACAAATCGAATGTTCATCCTACTTGCCAAGTCAAATTTTGCAAGCTGCTTTCACACAACATCTAAAGATCTATCGCAGCTCTAGCACAGCAGGTATGAACATCTTTGTTACAAAGGTTTAAAAACTTTGCAAGATAAGAAGATGATGTATGGCCTGCCAAAGTTTGTTGCCTCATAAGTGCAATGCGCAAATTGTGTCATTGGAAAACAATACAAAGATCCCTTCCCGAAGAAAGGTGCATGGAGAGCAACACAGAAATTACAACTTATTCATGCAAACATTTGTAAACCAATCTCACCAACCTCAAACAGTAAACAAAGGTATATCATGTGTTTTATTGATGATTACAATAGAAAATCTTGGGTGTATTTCTTGGTAGAGAAGTCAGAAGCCTTCAATTCTTTTGTATGCTTTAAGAAGCTTGTGGAGAAAGAAATAAGATTATTTATCAAGTGCCTTCGTACTGATAGGGTAGGGGAATTATATTTCGAATGAGTTTTATTGAGTATTGCAGGCAAAATGGCATCAAGCGACAATTAACTGCTGCCTACACTCCACAACAAAATGGAGTAGCAGAGATGTAGAACAAGATTGTTATGAATATGGTTTGATCCATTCTTTCAGAAAAGAAAATGCCAAAAACGTTTTGGTCTGAAGTAGTGAATTGGACCAAGTTTGTGCTGAATAGGTGCCCTACTCTTTCAGTCAAGAATATAACTTTAGAAGAAGCTTGGAGTGGTGAGAAACCTCCAGTGGAGTTCTTTAGAATCTTTGGATGTGTTGCTTATGTAAATGTTCCAGATGTCAAGAGAAGCAAGCTAGAAAACAAAAGTGTTCTTTGTGTGTTGCTCGGTGTCAATGAAGAATCAAAGGCTTGGGATGCAAGTTATCAGAAGAAAGTGTTGATGGATTTAGAGTGGGGTTAAGAAGAAAAAATGTAAATGAGAGTGAGGGTGAGAATGCAAATGAAAGTGAGGGTGAAGATTCAGGGAATTAAAATGGAGTTGGAGATGAGGAAAACACTGAGGGAAGAGGCACTGGATCACAATATGAGGAAGTTGAAGAGGTTGGAGTCGATACACCAAGCCATGTCATTCATGATGAGACACATGAGGCAAGGGAACTGAGAAACAGAGAGCCACCATTTTGGATGAGTGACTATACACCTAGTTCAGGACTCTCTGATTTAGAGCATCAAGCAAATATGGCTCTTGTGATGTCCAATGATCCTGTGAGGTTTGAAGTGGCAGTTGGAATCTTAAAATGGATAAAGGCCATGGATGCGGAAATAGAAGCAATAGAGAAGAATAAGACATCAAGGTCGGTTGAGTTACCTGTAGGGGCAAAGAAGATTGGTATTAAATGGGTGTATAAGACAAAGTACAATGAGTTCGGGAGGTTGACAAGCATAAAGCTCGATTAGTAGCCAAAGTCTTTACCAAACCAGCAAGCATGAAAATCATAGTATCAAACATCATCAATAACCCGAGATCATATAGGAAAAATTATGAAATTAAACTCATCTTTGGTCTAATAAAAAATCCAATACCAATCACACAATTCATCCAATGAACTTGAAATCCAATAACAAAAGTAGAAAAACAGAAGATAAAGGTCATGGATGAAACTTTTTAATCAAGAAGGAAGCTTGAAGACATCAAAGAGCAGCCCCAGGAAGAAGATGGTGAAGCGCAGCAACCTTGGAGAAGTCCTAAAGTCGCCTACACTAGGGTTTTTGCTTCTTGGACTTGGAAGGATGAGAGAAAACAAAAACTAGGGTTTCCTTGACCTTGAATGTGGGAAGAAGTGATCCCCAAATTCGTTGGTTTCAGCCCCTATATATAGAGAGAAGTTAGAGTTTGAGATTAGATCACAACCCTTGAAATTAAATGATTTTGGATGGCCAGATTTACTTTAGAGAGACTTTAACATAATCACACCCACATCAGCTTCCTTTTATGGCTAGGAGATCTTCTTTAGTCGTGCAAAGCCTGTTTAAAAGTGAATTGGGCTCAGTTACACAAACCGGTCCAATATCAGCTTTCTCAGTCAGTTTGACCTCTGGTCACTAAATTGCACATAACGTTCTCTAGAAATATTCGATTGCTGCAATTCCAATGGATCTAGAAAGTAGAGCTCATATGGCTTTCTATCAATATATTATGCATAATTTTCCACCATGTAGATTGACTACTACGGTCCGTCAAAGTTGACTGTTGTGCAGAGGCAGAATCCTAATGTCAGGTTTATTGCCCTTTTTGCTTCTTTCAATCAATCTTTCCCTTATTTTGCTCTAATGTACCTAAAAATAATGAACTAAGTCAAAATGAAAATTATTAACTAAACATGAGTAACATATTAAGACGTCACATTATATGCTCCTATCAGTCATAGGTAATATAACCCGCCCGTATCACTTTAAAAAGACCACACTATGTTAAATCTAATCCTAACCCTTGAGTATCAGATGTTCAGATCCAATAACTGACTTTGAATATCCGCAGATTTTAAATGGAACGGACCTCCGCAAATGAGAAACTTTGTGTGTGTGTGTGTTGTGTGTATATATATATATATATATATATATATATATAAGTTTGAGTATATAAGTAATGTACGTACTACATAATAATTAACATTTGAGTATATAAGTTTGTAGTTGGTACTCCATAATTGGGATGATGAACACTGTAAGAAGATATTAAGAAACTCTTGGGAGGCAGTACCAGTTGATGGGAAGGTAATAGTTCTGAGCATTTTGTAATGCCTGAGGTAGTTGAGGTCCTTGAGGATACCCCAGAAATGAAGTGCGTATTGTACATTGATGTAACCATGATGGCCTTGTGTCCGGGTGGTAAGGAGCCAAGATAGCGCACAACTGCTGAATTTAATTGTCACGACCCCAAAATTTCGAATATGAAATTAAAATTTCGAAGTCATGAAAAACTCTAAAACAATCTCAATAAATTGAAATCATTTTAATGTCACAGCGGATCATTACTGAGTTCAAAGTACAACTCAGTCAAATCGATTATTACAACCAAATTTATAATTCAACATTATATCAAATGGAAATGTAAAAATCCTCTTAAATCCTTACCACAAGATAGAATAAAACAACTTCAAGTCTTCAGAGTTGTCCGTCGATTTCCGCTAATCCACACCTGCGGAATTATCCCATACATCATCGAATAAGTTCATCGGAATTGTAAACACAAACCCGGTAAGCTTTGCAACTTGTATGAGTAAAACAACAATATAACTCGCATAAAAATATATATGAAAATCCACAAACATCAATCATAAATACACTCATGAGTCATTAGACGGCCCATCTGGTTGTCTAATAATATGAAGATATATGTGCTCATGAGAAATTGGGCAACACCTCTAGTTACCCAAATGCATTTATAATACGGATACTGATGAGCGCTGGTACACCTCTGTTAACCCTCATGATAGTACACCGCCGACATTGGGCAACGACCTGTTACCCAATATCCAAAATATGGGTACTCATAAGCTGATAACCCATATGTTACTACTTATGCAGTACACCGGCAGACAGACTAACGCTCTAACTGTATCGTAACTGTCGCCCGGCCAAGGCTAGGTTCTGACATGCCAACACATCCGAAGACAGAAAAACACGTCCGAAGACATAACACACGTCCGAAAGCAGAAAAACACGTCCGAAAACATAACACGCGTCCGAAGAGAGAAAAACACGTCCGACGACAGAAAACGTTTTAACAGAACTCAATCTTAAAACCACGTACAAAAATCATCACATGATATTGTACAAATCAAATCGACACGCTCAAATAAATAAATATCAACGCTAAAATGAACTCATTCGCAAACGGAAATTATGACAGTATATAATATAGCAAACTATGTATATGTACCTATTTTACCAATTATACACATACACAATCCACTATATCATATACATATCATAGTTCATTCTTTTTAATTAAGCGAAATCATGAATCTCCACAAGGTAGATTCGTCACTGTGAGATTTTTACTCACCTTATAATGCTGAGCGTAATTTCCACGATTCTGAAAGTGAATCCATTACTTGATGTATCGATCACCTAGAATAGATAAGAAACAAATTTAGAATCGTTACGCAAAACCTTAAATGCTGAAACAGTAATAATATTTTACTGTTCAGCAATTCCTTGTTTTTTACGAAATTATTGTTCACGTAGTTACTATTCATGTATTACTGTAAAAATACATATTTATTACGTATTCATGTACGAGTACATACTATTTACTATTTATGTACACCCATGTACTATTCAATCATATATATTGACTCAGTAAATAATAAGTACTGATTTACCCTTTAAAAATTACTTTTACAATTACTGTACGTAATTTACACTTATATTTACTGTATGTAAAATAAATTAACATTTATTGTACGTAAATTACTTTTTATATTCACCGTACGTAAAAATAAATTTTACAAAATTTATTGTTTGAAATCAGCCGCCCACAATGACTGTGCATGGGACCCTACGCGCCAACTCCAAAATCGGCGCGTAGCTCGGCACCGCCGTCCAAAACCTTTCCTTTCTTTCCTCTCTTCCTCCTACTGCCTCCGGCCACCTCCATGCCCCCGTCATGCCCCCTCACGCGTGGCCTAAGGCGGCGACTCTTCCGATTTCCTCAAATCTCCATCAAATCAACCCTAAATTCATGCACAAACATCACAACCATCAAATTGAATGCATCCTTCCCTAGTTTGAAGCTTTGAACTCCGAAATTGTGCAGGGAATGCTCGGATCGCCGACGAGCTCGTTGCATGAAACTTCGTTCGTTGATGCGGCTCCTCGGCGGCGTGATGGGTCGCGTCTTGCTCGGAGGGGGGTGGAGTCGAACTGGGAAGGGCCGGCAGTGAGGACCACGCCACTCGGAGGTGAGAGATCGGTGACGAACTTCCTAGGAGGGGAAGAGAGGGTTGGGCCAAGGGGAGAGAAGAGAGAGAGAAGGAGGGAGGCGGTGTGAGAGTAGGGTTTCCGAAAATGGAAACCCTACTTCTAAAAAATTTCATTTTTTACCCACCTCCAAAATCGGAAACTAACTTCCTTCGTTAATAACTTTCACGTACGACGTCTGATTTGAACGCGTGACATGTATACGAACTCGTATCAACGAGCTCTACAACTTTTGTGAAAGAAGTTTTCATAAATGAGCGACGGAGTAAAAGTCGATTCTCACGTCGCGGAAACGTAACGTTTTTCTAAATAAAAGTTCCGATAACATTTCCGTTTTCGATTTACAACGTCGCAAAGCAAATAAATGTCGTTTAATAAATTTCCAAACTCTAATAATTTTGAAAAAATTCAATTTACTTGACTCCGAAAAATTGGGTCATTACAATCTACCCCCTTTAAAGGAATTTCCTCTCGAAATTCGAGTACTCTACTCAACAAACAATTGAGGATATCTTGTCTTCATATCCGACTCTAATTCCCAAAAGGCGTCGCCCTCATCATGGTGACTCGACAACACTTTGACTAACTCCACTTCTTTCTTCTGAAGCTTCTTGGTGGATCTATTCAGAATACGAACCGGCTCATTAACAAATGTAGCATTTTCCTTCACCTCTATGGTGCTATGATCAATGACATGAGACTCATCTGGTACATGCCTCCGCAACATGGAAATGTGGAAAACATTGTGACCACTCGACATGCTAGTAGGCAAGGCTAGTCGATATGCTAGTTTTCCTACCTTCTTGAGAATCTCAAAGAGCCCAACATACCTCGGAGCCAACTTTCCTTTCTTGCCAAATCTCACTACACCCCTCATAGGTGAAACTTTTAAGAACACATGATCTCCGATCTCAAATTCCACATGTCTCCTCTTTAAGTCTGCATAGCTCTTCTGTCTACTCTGTGCAGTCCGGATCCTATCTCGAATGATCGAGATCTTCTCTATGGTTTCCTGAACCACCTCTGAGCCCATTAATGCCTCATCACCAACTTCGGCCCAACAGATAGGTGATCGACATGGTCTACCATAAAGAGCCTCATAAGGTGCCATACCGATGCTAGAATGGTAACTGTTGTTGTAGGCAAACTCAATCAACCTCAAATGATCCTCCCAGCTACCTTAAAAATCCAGCATACAAGCTCTCAACATATCTTCCATCACCTTATTCACTCTTTCTATCTAAGGATGAACAACAGTACTCATATCCAAGGTAGTACCTATAGCCTTCTACAAACCACCCCAGAACTTCGACGTGAAACGTGCATCTCGATTAGAAACAATAGAAAGTGAAGCTCCATGAAGTCTCACTATCTCATCCATATATAGTTTCCCTAGCATGTCTACTGAGTACTTCATCGACACTAGAAGAAAATGTGCCGACTTTGTCAATCGATCGACAATCACCCATATTGCATCGTGACACTTCTTGGACCTAGGCAGTCCAGTCACAAAATCCATTGATATCTGTTACCACTTCCAAAGAGGAATAGTCAATGGCTTTAACATGCCATCTAGTCGTTGATATTCTGCGTTCACTTGCTGACAAGTAAGACACTTCGATACAAATTCAGCTACATCTTTTTTCATCCCGTTCCACCAGAATTGCGTGCATAGGTCCTTGTACATTTTGGTGTTCACTAGATGAACGGTATAACGAGATCGATGTGCCAAGCGAAGAACCTCCTCCTTGAGATCATTAAAATCTGGGACGCACAATCTTGCTCCAAACCTCAACCCTCCATCGGGTCCAACTCTCCACTCAGAAGGACATTCATCAAGTGTATCTACTACAACGTCTGCCAACTTAGCTTGTGAGAATTTATCTTGTGCCTGACCCTGTATGATCCTTGAGATTAATGTAGGTTGCACAGTGACACTACCAAGAAAGACCTTTGGTTCTCCTCCTGATGGTACCAAGTCAAATTCCGATGCAGTTTCGAGCATAAACCATTTTTGAACCATAAGAAAAGCTACCACATCTCTCGGTTTCCTGCTCAAGGCATCGGCCACCATATTTGTCTTCCCAGGGTGATACTCCAATGTGAAGTCATAATCCTTGAGGAGTTCCATCCATCTCTTCTGCCTCATATTCAATTCTTTCTGTGAGAATAGATACTTCAAACTCTTATGATCGGAAAAGAGTTGAAATTTCTCACCATACAAGTAATGTCTCCAAATCTTCAGGGCAAAAACAACTGCCGCAAGCTCTAAATCCACTATATCATATACATATCATAGTTCATTATTTTTAATTAAGCGCAATCATGAATCTCCGCAAAGGTAGATTCGTCACTGTGAGATTTTTACTCATGTTATAATCCTGAGCGTAATTTCCACGATTCCAAGTGAATCCTTTACTTGATGTATCGATCACCTAGAATAGATAAGAAATCAATTTAGAATCGTTACGTAAAACCTTAAAAGCCGAAACAGTAATAATATTTTACTGTTCAGCAATTTCTGGTTTTTTTACGAAATTACTGTTCACGTAGTTACTATTCACGTATTACTATACAAATACATATTATTATGTATTCATGTACGAGTACATACTATTTTACGTATTTATGTACGAGTACATAGTATTTACGTATTTTTGTACACTCAGATACTATTCAATCGTCTATACTGACTCAGTAATTAATAATTACCAATTTACCCTTCGAAATTACTTTTACAATTACTGTACGTAATTTACACATAAATTTACCGTACGTAAAATAAATTCACATTTACCGTACGTAAATTACTTTTTATATTCACCATACGTAAAATTAAATTTTACAAATTTTACTGTTTGAAATCACTGTTCACGCGCCGCCGCACGTGGCGGCGCGTGAGGTACACGCGCCACTTCTGGCGACCGCGCGTAGCCCTTAACCGCCGCCTAAAGTGACCGTTCGTGGGGCCCACGCGCCGACTCCAAAGCCGGCGCGTAGCTCGCCACCGCCGCCCCGAAACCTCTTTTTTGTTTCCTCTCTTCCTCTTACTGCCTCCGACCGCCTCCATGACCTTGTCACGCCTCCTCACGCGCGGCCTAAGGTGTCGGCTCTTCCTAATCCTCCTCCTCCTCCGATCTCCTCAAATCTCCATCAAATCAACCCAAAATTCATCAACAAACTTCACAACCATTAAATTGAATGCATCTTTATCTAGATTGAAGCATTGAACTCCGAAATGGCGCCGGGAATGCTCGGATCGCCGGCGAGCTTGTTCCAGGAAAGTTCGTTCGTCGATGCGGCTCCTCGGCGGCGTGATGTGTCGCGTCTTACTCGGAGGAGGGTGGAGTCGAACTGGCGAGGGCCTAGGGGCCAGAGGTGAGAGATCGGCGACGACTTCCTAAGAGGGGAATAGAGGGTCGGGCCGAGGGGAGAGAAGAAAGAGAGATGGAGGGAGGCGGTGTGAGAGAAGGGCATCTGAAAATGGAAACCCTACTTCTAAAAAAATTTCCTTTTATACCCACTTCCAAAATCGGAAACAAACTTCCATCGTTAATAACTATCACGTACGACGTCCGATTTGAACGCGTGACATGTCCACGAACTCGTATCGACGAGCTCTACAACTTTCGTGAAGGAAGTTTTCATAAACGAGTGACGGAGTAAAAGTCGATTCTCACGTCGCGGAAACGTAACGTTTTTCTAAATAAATGTTACGATAACGTTTCTGTTTTCGATTTACAACGTCGCAAAGCAAACAAATATCGTTTAATAAATTTACAAACTATAATAGTTTCTGAAAAATTCAATATACTTGACTCCGAAAAATCGGGTCATTACAGTAATAGTCTAGCCAAATCCGTAGATTTTGTGGAAACAAATCTTCCCATTTCCTCATGGAGTAATTATGTTATCGAGTTTCTCAAGGGTGGGAGCCCGGAAGCAAGCGTTGAATAAGTTGTGAATTATGTTTTCAGTGCCCTCTTTTGATTTGTTTCTTTAATTAGTACGGTGATCATGTCACTAAATTTCAGTTTATTATCACTAAAACGCTGTAAATTTTATGCACCTTAATTTATATATGGTTCTTAATTAATCTGTGTTAATTTAATCTGTGTGTAAACCTTTTTTGCTAGTAGTGCTTGTCGAAGAGCCCTGCCTCAATATAGGCTCAAGGCAAAATAAATTTCAGGCCCCTAAGTCCCTAACAAATACTTGAATAAAAAAATACAAATAACTCAAAATATTACAGAAAAAATCATTGTATCACTGTAATATACAAAGCCTAATTCAAAACCAATCATCAATCAAACAATTTCAATATATGAACCCTAAATTGTATCATATAAAAAGCTTCATACAAGTAACTAAACCAAACAAAAAATAAAATTGAAACATCGAGAATTCTTAAACAATTAAACCCAAATCAAAAGTGGAAACAAATTCAAAAAGTAAAAAAAAAAATAAAGAACATACCTCTATTTACAAAGCAACAAAATAGCATCAAGATGGTATATATTAGGCATAATATATACACATTTTTTCAGGTATAACAGACGTGGTTACAGCTCCAATATAAAAGCAATATGATGTGAAGCGAGACCATCCAGAGTGTAGATTGCTCCATATCTTTATGCACAAAATGATTCACATTCACACTTAACTACAGTGGACAAAAGTGTTGTCCTAGTTATTTTCATTGATATTATTCCCCATCCATAAAGAAGCATCACGTGACTGATATTACTGATATTATATGGTAGAGAAGATCTTGGTGTCAACAGGCACTACTACAATTATCCCTAATGAACACCGATGCAAATTAGTATCTATTGGGGGCAAAAGATAATGATATTAGTGTGTAATGGAAATAGCACCTGTGCAACCATTAAAAAACTATTAGTGCCCTCTATAAGAGGTTTTAATGGGGTTTTACACACTAATAAAACATCGGTGGAAGCACTTCATCTAAAGTAAAGTGAACACCTAATTTCACATTGATATCAGTGACATTGGAATGCTACTGATATCAGTCGCAAATTTGTGAAGTTATATTAAAAAAAATAGGTGCAAGTTGGCACCTTTAATTACAATACTAACTACAACTTTAATCATTGATACATAAACACGAAGACTATTCATCCAACAACTACAACTCTTCTTTAATACTAACCTGCACATTACCTCAACTTAGTTCTTTCTAACAACTACACAGACCTACCTCTTGACATATAAAAGACAAAACAGTGAAGTGAAATGTGTCTTTTTGGTTCTAAACAGGTGGTATAACATATTAGTTGTTTATATTGGCATTCAAATAACATTAGAGAAGACATTACAAAATAATATAGTTTAAAACTGACGGAATGACAAAGGAAATGAATAACATTTGCATGTACTTCAAATTTCCAACACTTTTGGTCATGAAAACAATGATTAGAAAACATATGAAACTACCTCAGAGTCGATTGATATTTGACCCCCACTTCTCAAACTCTACAATGACACAATCTCGGCAATCCAAGGAGTGCCTGTATGTTAAGAAAAAATATATCAATATAGAAAAATACATGGAAGAGAAATGAACAAGACCAGCATGTTATCTTCACCACTGTACTCCAAATCAATCAGTTATAAAACTGATCATAAAAAAAGACAACACATAATGATATTGAGTTAAATAGAATAATCTTCTTATTATCTTGTTACCATGAATATAAAGAGGAATACACTTTGGATATCAGAACTACACATGTCTATCATATGAATTGCATTTCATATACTACCAGAAATATATATAGTAAATGTCAGAAGGCAGAAATCAACACCCTTTATGTAGGGACAAAAAACAATATGGATAATAAAATATAGAGACCGAGCAAGCGAAATCATGTTAGTAATATTAAATTTTTACACTATAATTAAATAAAGCAACTCTATTGTAGTGTGCTCTTTCATGACCAAATATTGTACCCTGAAAAGAAGCAGATAGCATGTCAAATGAAAAAAAATTCAGCAGTCTATCAAATTCAAGGATATTGAACATATTGTATGATTATGAATTGTCACATCTCAGAATGGAACATGAACAATATATATTAGAGTGATTTTAGGCTTAACAAATAAGAATAAATATAAAATGGCAAGTGAACAAACGACAAGATGTCGTTTGAACTCTCACCAAGCTAGAATGTGTGACAAAGATTTTTACAACACAATTTTATTTTCACAAATAAAATAAGCAACTTGAATATTTTCGTGAAACAAGAGTTTACAAAATAAGTACGGAAGGTGGAGATAAGAGTCACCTGTCCAAAAATATTTAAATACAACAACCCAAAAGAGAACAACTCACAAGGTGACAATTCTCATAAATAAACCTCGGGAAATACTAAACTTAACAATAGAGAAGTAATAAAGGAACTAGAAAAAGGAACACATACTTCACTTCTCTACAAGACTCCTAGCTCCAGGAACACAAGTTAAAACCTGCAAAAGACTATTGTAGGGGTGAGCGTCGTCCTCGCTTGCCCAATAGAGGCCAGCTGCCCATATAGGTTTGAAAACAGGCACGGATACAAAATGGTTTTCATAAAACGTTGAGGGATACAAAATGGTTTTCATAAAACAACACATGAGTAAGAATGTCCATTTAAAGGAATGCCCTCAATAATACAGTACATAATGTGGATCCAATAATAAATAAGGCATTGCCCCTCCGGAGGTTCACGGTCATCAACACTGTAGGATTACCTAGATTTCTAGGGTCCTGTTCACTCTCAGGTCTATCACATACGAGGATCTCACCAACTAATCCTACAAAACTTGTCTAGCCTCGCGTTTCCGCAAATTTAATGCATAATAAAACATTCAACAAGGCATAGACTATGAATTTATAATTTGTGGCCAAATACTATATGGAGGGTTAGCTCCCCTACTTGGATTGTCGAGTAGAATCCCCATATCCAAATGTATGCTCCAAAAGCTAAGCAATCTTTCGAAAGATCTCGATGTCCGAATAACACTGTGCAAATACATTTCTAAGTTCCACAACGTAGAAAAGAATAAAACGTAATCTTTTCCTAACTCAAATAGGAAAGGTTTAACATCGACGTTGGGTTGACTAAGTCATTCTTGATTTGACCAAGAGATTGACCAAAGGTTTACTTTTAACTAATCTTTACCATTCATTCGTAAATATTCTCAAATTATCGATTCGTAACACAAAATAGTTTTAAAAACTCAAACAACGTAATTTTTTGGGTTTACGCATATTATATCAAATAAGTAAATACCACTTTATAATTCAACGAATTTACCAAATGATAAATACTACTAGATCAATGCTACATATCCTGTTATTTACCGATAATCATCTAATAAAAAAGTTTAGGATTCAAGATTCGTTAAGTCGTAAATTGAATAATTTTAGCCAACCTAAAATCTACTAAGGACACCCACAAGAATTTCCTATTATGGAAAGGTTCCTAATCTGAAAATTATGAAGTTTCCTAAAAAGGAAAAATGAGAAAACTACCTCAAATGGTAGTGTCGGAAACTTGCAAAACATCGCCGGAGTTTCAAATCCTTGCCGGAAATCCTCCATTGCCTTCTTATGCTTTAAGGTTGAAAACATGCCTCCTCGAAGGTGGAATTGATCAAACGGGGACTCTACAGGGCAGTCCTTGTATCTCCGAAATTCTAAAAACTACACTACACCACTCAAGCTTCTGATTCCAAACTTCAATCAAAATTGAAGTTGCTTAATAGAAATCAAAGGCAATACAACACTTCAACATCAAAACATATCAACAAAAGCTTGGAGCAGTAGGGAGATTACCTTCAGATTCTTCAAAATTGATAATTTAAGCTGAACCGGTCCTGGAAGGGTAGAGGTTATGCATTCATCATCATTGTAGCTCAAATCCGCAGTCGCAAGGTCCATCCTAGCTTTTCAATACTTTAGTTACTCCAGAGTCGTAACGAAGAACACTGAGAATACAAAGACGCGCATAACCGAGAAAAAGAAAAGGGATGTCAATTTGGGATTTCAAGCATGAACTCAGCAATTCACATATGCCCAAATAGAAAGAACTCTACCTTACGTCTTACAGTAGCCTCTACGACGTTGGAGAAGGATAAGAAGATTGTCGAGACCGTGGTTCGTGGCGGAAGGCACGGTAAAGCAACATGCAGAAAATAGGGACATCAATTCAACCCAAAATTACAAAACTAAAGACAAATAATCGATTGAAAATGAAGGAGAAGCCCAGAATTCACCCTACCGAGCCAAAGATCGACATGGATCGAAGAATCGATCGAAATTTGCAGAAAACGATTCGAGCTCATTCTCCATTGATACGTAGACACGGCATATAGAAATTTTTTTGGACACAGACATGCGGTGGACACGTTAATTAAATATAATTTTAAATATATATATCAGTCCCTATCCAGAGTGAAGGTTCACTCTGAAGTTTCAGAGTGAAGTTCCAATTTTGACACACTTTTCGGTCAAATTTTTTCACCATAAGTGATTCAATATTTATGTATGCTATTCAAGATCATCTCTACAAAATTTCATCTAATTCGGACATCGTTAAGGTATTGAAATTAGATTAAATCAATGGCTGAATTAAAACTGTTCAACGTGAACCGTTCGTGTAAATCTCAATTTTGAAAGCTCAAATCATTGTCAAATTGGATGAAACTTTATAGAGATGATCTTGAATAGCATATCTAAATATTGAATCACTTATGGTGAAAAAATTTAACCGAAAAGTGTGTCAAAATTGGAACTTCACTCTGAAATTCCAGAGTGAACCTTCACTCTGGATAGGGACTGATATATATATATATATATATATATATATATATTATTTAAAAAAAATTATAAATTTAAAAGTATTTAGATGTATATATATGTCAAATAGTGCAATAAAATGAAGAGAACATAACTTGTTGGAATGGATAAGGACTTAATCGGTATCTTGGATAACCAAAGTTCGAATCCCACCACAAGCATTCTTATTTTTATCACGAGTTTCTCTCTTTATATATATTAAAGTGTCCATAAATATAACAAAAACTGAATCTGTTGGAATTGTTGAGAAGTTATTAGGTGCCTTGGATGACTAAGGTTCGAATCTCACCATAAGCACTCATTTTTATCATGAGTTGGTGCGTGTCCGATTTAGATAATCGCGTGTCTATTATGTATTGCAGCGTGTCCGAGCCTTGTCCAAAATCAGTTCACGTGTCCGAGGGTATCTATATCCGTGTCCATGTCGGACACGCGACCCAAATGGCGTGTCTGTGCTTCATAGGTCTCAAACTGGTTATGTATGAAATGAAGATGTGACCATGCACCAACTGGTTAACAAAAAACAGTAAAAGATAAAAATAAGAAACTAAACTGTTTACGAAATACCAAATGGAATTTTTTCTCTGAATATAAAATATTTAGTAATGACGGTCAATAGTCTGTACTAATTTAGTATGTACTAATTTATGCTTCCATTGACAATTATATTCTAAAATCCACAAACTAATATGTTTCTAGCCCAAGTTCCTAGAATTGATGATTCAAAGTACACTAGAATCTACTACTGCAACTATGTTCCATTAAATGCATATTATGGACAAGATGAAAAAAGAAAGTTGAAAGTTAACTAATCATCTACATTATGGTAAAAACTAGAAAATCTAATGCACCTGTATTCACAGTTCAGAATAATAACGGTTTAAGAACATAGACTTACAAAAACCCAGCCACTTTTTGTGAACTCTAAAACCCAGCCACTTTTTGTGAACTCTTGACCAACTACCCGAAATTTGCACTATATTGAGACGAATAGTTCAACATAAGGACGTTCATCAACCACAGCATCAACACCTCCCTTTTTAGGACCAAGCTGAAGTGCCTCAACATAGGCTAGAGGAGAGCCAAGGGGTTTGAGCCTAGACTTGGATATGCCGAGCTGCTCATTCAAATATGCTCAGCAAATGAACCCACCTGATACCCAATTGGCTCACCACTGCTTTTCAAACTTTCAATTCCTTTGATAGGAGATGATATATGTTGTACTGTGAGGATTGATGTCAAACTGGCAGTGTAACTAGAGTTAATTATCAAAACCACAAATAAGCCATATAAGTAACACTACTCGACTAAGGGTGCTCAGTGTTATCTCCTGTAGAAGGGGCAAAAGAACCAACTCAGTTGAATTATAAGGTGGAAAAAGAAACGGGTCTAGTCAGACAGAATTATGGATAATCAAATACAATAAATAGACATATGAAACACAAATTGCCATCTATAAACCAATTTGTTAATCAATTCCACAAACAAACCCTTATTGAGCACAAAATTCACAAATCAAACAGCGAATTCACAATTGATAAGTTTAACCAACTACAAAACTAAATTTTATAGTCGATTTTTCCTACTTTTACTTCTTCTGGTGCTTGCCGTCGGCGAGTTCAATGACGATTTCAGTCGTTGAGACCAGAATCTCATCCAAGATCTTGTAAAGCGCCCGACATAGGCGACGGCGTGCTGGACCATCTCGTCATTCTCCAAAACTCAAACGGTTTGGGTGTGCTCATCTATGGATCCGATGTATTTATCCGAGCGGAGCAGCTGGATCTTCTTCTGGTACATCTCCTCGATCATCTTGCCGCTTCCGACGGTCGCCATGTTGGCGTTGTTGCAGCTCTGGAGTGGGCAATCAATCTAGAAGACTAAATGAGTTGGGGTAAAAAATATACCTAAACGAGATCTAAAGTTTGAAAACGAAAAAGAGAAAAATCTAGGTTAGTTTTGTTCTCCTCGATTGGGTTTGGGGTTTGTTAGATCAGCTCATCCTAATATGACGACTATAAATGACCACCACTATTCACAAAAGCATACGTGTCAATTTCACTAGCTGCAGTATTTACAATTTTAACACCATTGACACTTTAACAGCTGGGTCCTCTTCATATGCAGGCTGACTCTCACCCGGCGGGGACGTTGGTGAAGTGGGTGTCGAAAGTTCTGGAAAATAGTGATAGTGCTGCCAGAGATTTGTTATGTATGGGTTTGTGGGCTATTTGGCATGAGCGTATGTAACGATTCCAAAATTTCGAGCATCAAAACTTAAAATTTCAAAGTCGTTAAACACCAAACAATCTCAACGAATCGAAATCATTTAAAATGCCACAACGGATCATCTCTGAGTTCAAAATACAACTCAGTCAAACCGATTATTACAAACTAAATTATAATTCAACATTATAACAAATGGAAATATATAATCCTCACAACAACCTCACAAGATAGTCACACAAAATCCTCGCACCAGCTGGAAATAAATAACTTCAAGTTCTCTTAGCAGTCCGTCAATTCCCGCTAATCCACACCTGCAGAGTTATCCACTACACCATCGAATTGGTGCACCGGGATTGTAAACACAAACCCGGTAAGCTTTACAGCTCGTATGAGTAAAATAAAAACATAACTCGCATATCAATATATACGGAAATCCACAAATCAACAAATATAAATGCACCCATTAGTAAATGGACGGCCCATCTGGTTGTCCCGAAAATATGAAAATGAAAGTACTCATGAGCAATTGGGTAACCCCTCTGTTTACCCAAATGCATTTATAATACGGGTACTAATGAGCGCTGGTATACCTCTGTTACCCCTCACGTAGTACACCGCCGGCATTGGGCAACCTCCTCGCTACCCAACGCCCGACATTGGGTAACCTCCTCGCTACCCAACGTCTGACTTCGACCAACCTCATCACTACCCTAAGTCCGACTTCGGGCAACCTCCTCGCTACCCTAAGTCCGACATCGGGCAACCTCCTCGCTACCCGATGTCCGGCAGACAGACTAGAGCTCTAACTGTATCGTAACTTTCGCCCGTCAAAAGGCTAGGTTCCGACATGGCAACACGTCCGAAGACTGGTCCGAAGACAAAATGTTTTAACACTCCATGTTAAAATCACGTACAATAATCACACATCATATTGTACAAATAGCATCAACATGCTCAATAAATAATTCTCATCACCACCGTGATCATTTTCACAAACGAAATCCTCACAGTATATAATATAGCAAACTATATATATATGTACCTATTTACCATTTATACAATATATATATAATCCATTATATCATATACATGTCATATTTCATAAACACGTCCGAAGACAAAACGTTTCAACAAATCTCAACGTTAAAACCACGTACAATAATCAACTCATTATTTGTACCAATTGCATCAATATGCTCAACGTATAATTCTCATCACCACTGTGATCATATTCCCAAACGAAATCCTAACAGTATATAATATAGCAAACTATATATATATATGTACCTATTTACCATTTATACAATATATATATAATACACTATATCATATACATGTCATATTTCATTCTTTAATATTTTGCAAAATCTTGAATCTCCGCAAGGGTAGATCCGTAAATAAGTGAGATTTTACTCACCTTCTTTCCTGCGTGCAACTTCCACGACACTGCAAGTAATTTCCTCACTCGTTTCGTCAGTCACCTAATAACATGATAAATGCTTAGAAAATGATACTTAAAATATCAGGTGACGATTTCAGTACAGCTAAATGTTGTTCATAAAACATTGTTCACATAACACTATTCATGTTTTACTAATCACTGTTTTTACTAAACCACTGTTCACAGTTACCGTTTTTACCAAAACACTGTTCACAGTTACTAGTTCAACACAAAGTCTAATTCTGAGCCTAAACACTTCAATTTAACAAGAACCGAAAAGCCCCAATTTTAAAACCTAGAATTTCTTTTCTTCGATTCTCCTAGCACAAAACGATTGGGGTTAAATCTTTTGGAGGGTTTGTAGTATGGAAGGAGACCTTCAAAATGAACCAAGAATCGTGCCGATTGAATGCTGGAGGAGAGAGATCCGACGAGTTGAAATTCGGCAAAATATGCTTTTTCGGGAGAACTTCCGGGCTTCAGCGCTCCTAAACGGCGGCGAGATGGCGGGTGACGCTACCACCAATCGACAGGGGATGCAGCAACCTTTCAAACGTGACCGGTGCGCCGCTCTATGGTGGCCGGACGGCGGAGATCTGGCGGCCCAAAGTCGGCTACTCGGGAGAGAAATTTCTGGATTTTTTTCGGGTGAACAGTATCCGTGAACAGTACCGATCCGAATTTCTGATTTTTCTCCCATTTTTCTCTTTAATTCCCCTATTTATACTATTTTCCAAAATTGTCCAAATATCTTTTGATTCGTAACTTCTTCATACGAACTCCGATTCAGGCGTGCCACGTGTCTACTAATTCGTATCGACGAGCTATACAACTTTCATGTAAGAAGTTTCATAAGAATCCCAATGAGTCAAAAGTCAACTCTTAGACTCGTCAAATTGAATATTTCCGAACAATTAATATTTTGAACCCTTTTGTTTTCATTCTCGGCTAATAAAATTGGACAATGACCAACTTAATAATATCCGTGAACTCATTGGAAATTACATATGAATTTTTCGGGTTATTACAGCGTAACAATGTGTTGTGGAAAGGTACGTCTTTTCAACCTTTGAATATGATTCATTGGGTGTATAAAATGTTGGATGAATTTCAGTTTTATCATCCGAAGGTAGTGGGGAATAAGAAGAGAGTTCATGTTAAGTGGCCGTCCCCCCTCAGGGGACGCCTGAAGTTAAATATATATGGTTCTTTTGAATCAAGGACAAATGGGGGTGGAGTCGGGATAGTTTGTAGGAACGATAATGGAAGGAGTATCATTGTATGTGCTAAGTCTTATCTATATGCTCACTCAGCTCTTGCTATAGAGGCTGAGGCGTGCAGATAGGGTTTGCTTCTTATTCTACGCCAAGGTTGGGTTAACATTGACATTGAAAGTAATTCTTCTGTGTTGGTAGCTGCTCTTAATTCTTCTCGAGCAGATTTATTGGAGGTGGGTTGAATTATAGAAGATTGCAAACGATATTTACTTGCTTTGCCTTCTTCTACTATTAGTCACATTTTCCGAGAAGCTAATGGTATTGCAGATCATCTTGCTCACTTTGTTTGTGGTGATTCTATGGATAGTGTTAGGTTTGAGGAGTCTCCTGACATCATACATGATGCGCTCTACAAGGATGTGTGGGAGTTCTATTTGTAGCACGGGGTATTGGTCTTATGTCCCCCTTGTTGCAAACTAATTTATCTACTAAATAATATTTGCGACTTCTAGCTGGTGTTAGGGGCTATGCCTTAAACACGTTAACAGTATCAAAGGATAAAACAAATAATATCTTGCACTTACTGTATACAATGGACATTGATTGTCAATGTGAGGAAAAATATACCCACTGATTTTGTATATCAGTGTGCCACTATTTCAATTTTGGCATTGATAAATCTTTAGTGCCTGAACAGGGGGTGGTAATGCCTAATGGGGGATTTTGTAGTAGTGAGGAGAAAAGAGAAAACAGAGTTAGGTAATGTAAAAAAGAACAGTGGATAAGAGAATCCAAAGCTGAATGATATATCGCAGGTGAAACTCATTCTTATTAAAACAATCCCAAGGGTGGCAATTCTCTTCCAATTATGGTCTCATAATTACGCGAAATCTCTAATTAAATATATTTTGATCTAACTGGTGAGACGTTGGGATGAATAACAAAAAACCTTATCAGGATAATTAATGGCGCTGTTAAGCAAAGATCATGTGATTGGCAGTGAAATGTATGCGCGGCAGCCCAAATATATTACGTATGGATATCTAATACACAGGGCCAAACTGAGATTTAGAGACTTGAGGCGAGCTCCAAGAGTGTTGCCCTCAATGCTCGCACAATAATGAAAAATCAACGGCGACTATGAAATTGTGTCACCGTTTCTTATCTAAACGCTCACGATGTCCCTCATTTCCTATTCTAATACCATCATATTAAAGCCAGATCAAATTCGCTGTCACTACAACATGTGATCACTAACTTAGGTTATTTAAAGAAATTTTGCATAAATTGGTGCCCCTTAATTAAGTCATCAACATTTGGTGCCTGAGGCGGTTGCCTCATTGACTTCACCTCAAGTACGAGCATGCTAATACATCAACTTTTTTTCTAGAATTAAAAAAAAAGGTTGATGTATTAGATATCCATACGTAATATATTTGGTGAACATGATGTATCAGATGAGACCTGGTCCAGATGAGACCTCGTCTCATATTTGATTCCAAGGCGTTTTGTGAGAGAGTTTTCACCACAAGGTGAGTCTAAACTCTTATTTTTTTCACTACGCCTAACAAACGTATAATCGATAGGATTTACATGTGCGGTGTTGGCATTTCCTGACTAATGACGTATCTCTTTGTTAGAACTGGATCCCATGGCTTTCCAAGAGACTGTGGCGGCGACGTAGGTCGATCATCACCATCAGTTCATGCCAGATAACACTTTCCATGTATGCCAATCTACAATGTTGGAATTTAGCTTCAACAGAGTATATATGTATGGTTCGACATCAAACTCTTTCAACATCGTCATTTATCGAGATCTCTCTTTGGATTGGTATTGACATTGAGGCGTCCCCCAAAGATAACCATCATCCAAGAAAACAAACGAGTGAGTATCATTGATCATAGATCAAGTTGTGCCATAACTCGCATTCAACAAGTATTATCAAACCAAGTGGTCTCTCAACACTTACGTGAGAGCCACAGCCAAGTGACACCATCTACCACATTTTTGGAGTCCCCACGTCACCAACAAAAAGTGACTACATGTCCATCTGTCGAACATTAATCCTTATAGGCATAGTTGCATCATGTATCTCTAATCTCGTCACTTCCACTTTTATGACTATTTAAGAACATGATGAGGCGCAGTGAGACAAATCATGACAAAACTAAGTCGTTTAACTTGAACAAACTTGTTCTTCTCTCCCCCTAACGACGGGGAAACTGGCTCATCAAAAGTGACTAAACGAGATTGTTAAGGTCTTTATAAGCGGACATAAGGGTGGAAGTTTATGTCTTATTCCAAGTCAAAATTTAACATCAAATAACCCATCATTATGCGCTTTTGGATGCGCAATTTGACACATAAAATATGTTGACGATAAACCGTTAACATAATCCGTTAACAAACATGCATATTGTTAGATTTGAAACACTAACATGCAAAACATTACAAACGTAACGTCAATGATGGTGGTATAGATGGATACCGTAAAACAAGACACGCTACAAGCCATAGCTTATCATTCCATAAAAAAACTTTTAGTTTATCGTGCTAAGCATGAGACCGATCAATATATATGGATCTCAATATATGGATCTCGGTGAACCATGAACACATCATTAACCAATACCGAATCTCTGTTTTATACTTCCTTGAACAAATGACTGACTTTCCGAACCCTTATTGCTACCAAATTTAGGAGCAAGTACATATGGGTGTCAGGAATCCAATGCCTCTGGCCTCATTGCCGGAACCGATCGGAGACACTGTACCGGCCGGAATACTCGTCGGAGGTCAGTGACCACTTGTGTCGAGCGGTTCACCATGTTCCAGGTCTCGAAATGCCCTCACATTTTGTGAGTATGTAACCTTAGATGTTAGAAATTATTTGCCGCAAGTAGCACCTCAATAACCCACCGAAAAGTAGGTGAACCAGTTCTCACAATGACAAGTCCACAATCTGTAAATCCTGGAATTTTAGGATTTTTCAAATTTTTGTCATTGTTTGGGTGCCCCATAACATCAACGTTTTATGGTTTGAGTTTGACCATGATATATGTATCAACACAACATACGTTATCCTCAAAGTGAAGCATGATAAGCCAATTTCGGCTTCCATTTTATGTCTCATTCTCTTTAGCGTAGGTGGATGTATGCCACTTCTAAACTTTGCTAAAGAATAGACTTTAAGGTTGAGCATAGTCAATGAAGGATCATATGGGGGTTTCTGCATTTTTTAACACATATTACATCTTTATTACTTTGGACGAATTTTATTGATCCGTTTAACTTCTTTCCTCAAAAGAATAGCCTATTAACACATATATTACATAAAAACTCTTTCACAATGAGTTTGTGGGTGATACACGTGGCATAAGTATTGCCTTTAACTAGCGTATCGTCTCAAATAATTTCATGGTTCCGTTGTAAATTCATCAACGTAGACAATTACTATAACAAAACTATTTCATAGGTTCAATTGCTCTCTTGATGCAAAAAAAAAACATGTGACTTGAATCATAACGCCATAAGGCATATAAACTTAAGCATTAAACTACTCTTTGATTTTTTTGTGATCATCTAGCCATCGTAGTCACGATGGATTAAAACTAAATCCATTAATAGCTTTCATTTAGCTATGTACTCAACGTCTCTTTAACATATTCATAAACAAGAATATAGAGACAAGTAGTCTTAGGTCAAGACATATAAATATCACAGTATAAAGCTCGGCAAGTGCAATAATATAGCCCCAAATAGACGCTTAACGTTACTAAAGGGTTTTAGACCCACAAATGTCATTCACGAGTAATTTTGACTTGTAAATATCATGCATATACACCGTAGATCCAAATACAAGGATCTATGTTGCCTAGTTATACCCAAAAGGGTTGTCGGCGTAAAACAAATATAGCAAAAAAAGGCTCGGAGTTCGTGAGGTGGCCGTGCGGGGGGCCGTGCAGAGGCTGCGGGGGGGGGGGGGGGTAAGTGGCAAATGTGATTTATTCAAAACATATTCAAAAGAAAGCCAATACTCCATTGAATACGTCTGCAGATTATTAAATACTTTTTATGACGAACATATCCAAAAAGAGATTGGGGTAGTAGAATTTGATCCATCAAGACCTAGTCTGATTGATTCCTAAAAATGCAATATAAAAGTTGCAGATCAACTCGAAAGGTTTAATCTTCGATTAGATCAACTCAAAGAGATAAATTCTCGAGTAACAAAGTTTGAGATAAAGATAGATTACCTCAAAGGAGGGCAATATTATTTAGATATTGAGAAGAAGTTAGCCAGATCAGATAATCTCTCTATTATTATTCATCAACAAGCAGCTGAATTAAGAGATACTCAGGAAAACCTGAAAAAGTTTTTAGAAACTCTTGTATCCAGAATAGGATGAATCAAAAAGTAGATCTAAAAGTAAAGGAAAAGGATAGTAGGGTTTTAAGTTTTTACCTCCCTACTTAGAAACTTAGCGAAAACGTTGATCCTCTTATACATCAACAAAATTACAGCATAGCCTATCTTCAAGAAATAGGCGATAAGCTCGAAGAACAATTCCGAGAACTAAGCAGAAGAATCACAAGTTTACAAAATTTTGTAGAAAAAATGAAAGAAACATATGATAAGATAGATGAAGAAGCACTAGCATAGATTATTACTAGTAAAATACCTTCACCAAAAGGAGAGGGTAAACTCAAGTTTAGTGAACCTAAACTACTTGAGTGGAAAGATTGAAGAAAGATGAATCAGTGCTTAGGACTAAATTACCCCTCTAATAGAGCCGGATGTCCCTGCAACTAGCGGTGTCAAAGACGACGTGTCTATATGGTGGGTTGGTGTTCAAATTATGTGTACCAAAACGCTTGATTTGAAACTTCATGTATGGAAATTATTAGTGGTCAATAATTGGTGTACTATTTGTAAAATTTTGCGTGATAATTAAGTAGGCGGTATGCAGGCGGTCAACTCCTAGCACCTAAACGGTTTCGAATTATTAAATATTTTTATATTTTTCTACATGTATTTAAATTATTTTTATGATTAAAAATATATAATATGTTCAATATTAATTTTGAAAATAGTCTAAATTCACAATAACTTAAATGGAAAGTCCATACAAAAATAAAAGAACAAAACACAAATTATAAAAGCAAATGCATACCTAAATCTCAAGTTATTCCTTTTTAAATCATTTCCTAACTTCTTCGGTATCAGGGTCAAACTCAATGTTCATATCTCCTTCCTCATCTTCTGTGTCCTCATCCGAAATAAAATCTTTATCATGAAGTTCTCTTATTTCCACACTCCTAGTCCTAGGCCGGGTAAACACATTATCCACTCCCAAAGTCTCTCCCTCCACACTAGTAATATCTGACTCTTCTTCTTCTTCCTCATCACCACCATCAACAATCCACCCTTGAGCCTTACTAGCTTCCTCACCAAGTAATACATCTACTCCTAACTCTTGTATTCTTCTCTTTTTGTTGATTATCTTAGCATTAAATTGAACATAGACTACATTTGTTCAATCTTGAAGCATCTAGTCTATTTCTATTTTATGTTTTTTTAGTCAACTTTATTATTGATCGCCTAGGCCCGCCTAGAACCGCCTAGGACCGCCTAGGCGGCCGCCTAATTCACAGAACGCTGAGAATGGCCGCCGAGGCAAAAATCGTGGCGGCAACTGACCTCCTAGCGCCTAGGCGGCCGCGTAAGCCGTTTTTTAGAACACTGGAAAAAACTCGTTACAATATTTCAGCTTGCTATTTGATCATAAGAATCTTCTTAACTTTTAGCCACCCCACCTTAGTTTTAGTCTATGCAACATTTGCTTGCATCACTCTTGGTGTCACCGATCACGACTCAACCAAGGAAATTAAATTGACACTATGAGAAAATAGTCAACCAAGTATTTTAATGTTCATTTTCTTTCTGCCTATGCATGCATGTACGTATGCAACTATTATTGCTGACTAAATCATAGAGAACTATTACTTTTCATCAAAAACTATTATTATTGCTGATTCAATCATCGAAAAAAAAAACTATTATTGCTGATTATACAACCCATAGATTTCATTTTGAGCGGTGGAGGATATCCCATCAGCTAAGATATAATTCATAGATCGATGTTATATTGATGAATTATAGCTTGATTATTTCTTATGAGTTGAAACTTTTATTACTAAACATGTTATCAAAATATTGTTTGAACTTGGACATACTGCAAACTCGTATATATGTTTACTGATGCATGTATCGGAGTAGACGTAGGAACTTAATTTAAGGCCTAAATACAAAGAACACGTTTTGTATTTTCTATCTAGAACTAGCTAGAAGATCCTTTGGTGTGGTGACAATGACTGCAAGTTTGACTAAATTTTATTTCCTTTCAGCAAAATGGTGGATACACGAGTGTATACACATCTTACTATGTATAGTATATGCTAGCAGATCGAGGATACTCCGAATTGAACAAAAATGTTTACACTGACACAGTAAGATTAATGTTAACTAGGTTTGATCTCAATTCGGTTTCCACTATTGTATTTCATTGTTTTGGTCAAGTTTTTTTTGGTACACAGATATCATCGTCTCCGTACGTTTGTTGTATTATCAAGCTTTATTTAGACTCCCAGAAGAAAATTTATGAAAGTTTAGTTAGGCAGACATTTTGGAATATAAGGGGAGTTCAACAGTTGCAGTATTTACTCCGCCATCTGCATGGATAGTACTCTTGGCAGCACGTTTTCTCTAGTCTATGCCTTGCTATAATTTCCACATTTGTTTCTTTCCCCTCCCAGAAGAAATTTTATGAAATTTTAGTTAGGCAGACATTTTGGAATATAAGGGGAGTTCAACAGTTGCAGTATTTACTCCTTCAACAGTTGTAGCACCTTTTCTCTAGTCTATGCCTTGCTATAATTTACACATTTGTTTCTTTCCCCTGGTTCCTTCCTGGTTGCTTCGATTCATTCCAGAAACTTGATCTTTCATATACTCAGATGTGCTAATCTACAATGTCTAATTGTCTATATAAAGCCTATATCCATTAATTATTAACAATTTTCTCATGGCGGATTGGCTGGGTTGAATGGTGACGATGTGCTTCTCCGCTACAACCAAGGACTATGACTCTCTAGCAGAGGCTGGTGTCAACGGCGGGGGTCGACAACGTGCCGGCCGTACTCAAATCATCCATTGGAGACTCCAATGGTGGGGACGGCCTGGGCTCATTTGGGACTGGGTCGGGGACAACTAGGGTGGGCTTGGGTCTTTGGCCCAAGTCTATTTTTTTAGTTTTTATTTTGTATATTTTAATTAAGTTTATAGTGTTAAGGGTTGTGTCGCAGAATGTGTCATGCCTATGGTGTCGTTTCAAAGGATTATCGGTTCTCACGTTTGTTATTTCTTGTCATCAAAGTACTGGAGAGGTGGCCTTTGAATATATATTGGTACTTATGGTATATAGTGTTTGAAGGGGGTTGTTTCTTCTTGAGGTTGACTGTAAGGATATATTGAGATTTCTGGAATATTTGTTTTGTTACAGTTGAACCCTTATTGGTTATTGTAATGGCTGAGTTTTTGGGTATGGAGGCGTGGGGTAAGTTATGTCCTCTATCGATATTTCCCATGGTTGTACTTTTTCTTTTATATATATATATATTTTTCCTTCTAAAAAAAAGAGGTTTGTTCCCTCTTGATACTATTGGCAGGTGCAGCATCAGCATTAAGATTCTATTGTATATAATAACATAGCCATAGACTCTACGTTTTACCTTACAAAGCTACATGTATATACCTCTCTTTACAAAGCAACAAAAATCATCAAGATGGTATTGTGCATAATATATATACATTTTTTCAGGTATAATAGCATCAACATAGTTACATTCTAAAAAAAAATAATAGTTACAGCTGCAATGTAAATCAATATGATGTAAAGCAAGACCATCCAGAGAGTAGATTGCTCTATGTCTTTATGCACAAAATGATTCACATTCACACTTAATTACAGTGGTAAAAATTATTAGTGACTTTTAGTTGATATATTGTTTGTAAAACTTTCCCTAAAGAATATAAGAAGTATGTCACTTTGTCGTCTTTTAACTAAACAAACATAAACTGCATGACATGACTAGCCTTCTTGCACACCCGTGTGTACGTGCAAAAGAGTCGTGTTCGTGCGTAAAAAAATGTTATATTGTTTTATTTAGTGTACAAAATTGTTATATTGTACTTTTCCAGTCCAAATGGTAAGAACCAAACATGAATTTATTTTAGTAATTTGACAAACAAAATAAAGTTGATTCAAAGGAAGTTAATCAATTGTTTTCTATTTTTCTTTGTCTTTTACCAGATTGTCCATACAATATGTTTTTTTTAAATCAAAACAGTTCTACCAAAGAAGAGTATTAATTTCTTCAATAATGCCTATTGGCAGTTCCATATGCTAAATTGTTTTGATATATATATATATATATAATATTATATATATATATTTAATGCCTATTGACAGTTCTATATGCTAAATTGCTTTAATGTATACAGATAAGAAGTATGCCACCTTGCCATATTTTAACTAAACAAACATAAACAAGAGGACTAGAGCTTGATTATCCGTTCTTAACTAGAAAACAGATTATGTAAATTGGACAAGTACATAAAAACTAGGGTTAATGGAGCCTAAAAACACAAGACGGGAGTCACCCCCGGTGATTTGGTTTAGGGCTGGGCACGGGCCCGACCCGGGCAATTTTTTTCAGGACCCGGGCCCGGCCCGGTTGTAGTGTGACGGGCCGGGTTTTTTTCTAAAAAAACCAGGACCCGGGTAAAACCCGGCCCGGGTCAATTAATTGCAGGGCCCGGGTAAAACCCGGACCGGTAATATCCGGGCCGAGCCCGCCCGGTTTTCCGGACCTAACTCTGTTTTTGGCTAGTTGGCGGCGAATCGGCAGTGCGAGGCGATGACAATGGGAATTATGGGATTGGAATTAGTTAAGTTTAAGGTTATTTGGTTATTTTCCAGTGTCATTGTATCTATTCTATAAGTTTAGGATCACTTACGAAAACCAATTACATAATAACACCTAATGTCCCGGGTTTCCGGGTTTTTTTTGTTTAAAGATTTGAAGGCCCGGGACCGGCCCGGACATAACAAAGCCCGGCCCGTTTATCACATGACAACATATGAGCCCGGCAAAAAACCCGGCCCGCCCAGACGGGCCCGGCGGTTCGGTCCGGATTTTTTTTTCGGGCTTTTTGCCCAGCCCTAATTTGGTTACCCGTTACCACTAAGATTACTTACTAAAATGATAAATAAAACTCCAGCTCGAGAAAGATGGAAGACCATATGCATTAACCCTAGTACGTGTAGGGCGGAACTTAGAAGAGGCTAGAAGGGGCATGGCCCCTTCTGTGATTTCAAAATGGCATAACATTCATGTTTTAATTGGGTATTAATTGACCCCTTCGGGAGTTCGGGAGATTTTTCCTTTTGTTTCCTTACCTATTATGCTATTTTAATCTTATTACTAAATGATAATTAGTTCTTTTCTTATTAGAATTATAATTTATATACTGTTATAGAAGAATGTAGTACGCATCAAATAAGGAGAAGTATCGTCATTATTTATTGATAAGGTGACTTTTATATAAGCATTATATTGAGTATCCCGTAGAATCATGAATTATATATCATTCCTTATCTAAACTAACATATACTAATTAGGATAAGATACACCAGAAGATTAAAGAGATAATTCTCCTACAACACTCCCCCTTGTATCGCGATCATAATGTATCATGGTGCATAATTGCCGCCTCGGTAAAAACCTTGACAAGTAAAACAAAAACCTCTTTGGTAAAATAAAAGGCTTGGTTGAAGGGAAAAAGAACACAACGCACTAACTACTATTGAAGATAACATGTGGTATAGACTCCTCTTGAAGTCTGCAAAACAACTCCCCTGATCGGTTGCTCAATCTCGGAGTTTAGATATATAGCGTGTATGAACGCATTCACATTATTCAAAAGTAGCAATGAGTCAATAATTTGATTATCACATCTCACCAAACATTCTTCAATCAAACATGTACACTTATCCGTACATGGATCAAAAGAGTTTGCAATGAAAAACAGATTCACGCGTGGTATGACCTTCACGCATCTAAACAGTCATAACTTCTTCGATACAATAGGTATGGATGAACCTTAAAAGGTTCTGGAAAATAAACATCTGTGGATTTCCAGTGATATGTGGTTCACAACCTAGTTCGGTCTGAGCTGATCACAAAGCTTCGTCGAAGTTGACTCAGCTAAAAGTTCCGGACAGATCCGTCCTATGTTACTAAACCAGCTATAACTCACTCAATATAAGTGATATGGTCAAATGGTTGGTGTCCCTAGAAAGTAGACACAGACCTTTCCAATGGTACCAAATGTAGCATTTTTTAACAAGTGAGCTGCTCTTAAGATCCTTTCATTCTAAGTACAACTGCATGCAACATTGCATATTCCCAGACAGTTATGGGTAAATTATGCGTAATGAGAGCCCTAGCTATAAGCTACAACTGCTTAATTGTCGCTCTTGCTCATCCATTCTGTAGAATGAACATAGGGTTACGAAATGTTCAACATTTATCCCGCTATGTAATAAAAAGTCTTCGAAGTGAGTTTTCCTTTATTTTCCAGTAAAATAGACTTGATTGGATGGTCAAGATGGTGAGCCCTGAG
Organism: Argentina anserina; assembly: GCF_933775445.1. Classification (NCBI taxonomy): domain Eukaryota; kingdom Viridiplantae; phylum Streptophyta; class Magnoliopsida; order Rosales; family Rosaceae; genus Argentina; species Argentina anserina. The sequence goes on from NC_065874.1 coordinate 4,857,109, forward strand.
TTTTAAGCAAGGAGCTTTGGAATTGCAGCATTTGGCTCTTAGTTCATCAAGAGTCCATCACACTTCATTTTAATATCCCTACCTTTATCAAGTTAATGTGCTCCGTGGTCTTGAGACACTTCAATTAGGTTAAAACCAATCAATTCAGGATCTTTATCTGCATCTCCTAACTTAGTCCTAACAGAGATGATATTTGACCACAAACTGCAAATTCAGTTGTTTGGTAAACTACCTAACTGACAAGGTATTATGAGAACAAATCGTCTCATATTTGATTCCAAGGCGTTTTGTGAGAGAGTTTGCACCACAAGGTGAGTCTAAACTCTTATTTTTTTCACTACGCCTAACAAACGTATAACCGATAGGATTTACATGTGCGGTGTTGGCATTACCTGACTAATGACTTATCTCTTTGTTAGAACTGGATCCCATGGCTTTCTAAGATACTGTGGCGGCAACGTAGGTCGATCATCACCATCAGTTCATGTCAGATAACACTTTCCATGTATGTCAATCTACAATGTTGGAATTTTGCTTCAACAGAGTATATATGTATGGTTCGACATCAAACTCTTTCAACATCGTCATTTTTCCAGATCTCTCTTTAGATTGGTATTGACATTGAGACGTCCCCCAAAGATAACTATCATCCAAGAAAACAAACAAGTGAGTATCATTGATCTTAGATCAAGTTGTGTCATAACTCGCATTCAACAAGTATTATCAAACTAAGTGGTCTCTCAACACTTACATATGAGCCACAGCCTAGTGACACCATCTACCACATTTTTGGAGTCACCACGTCACCAAGAAAAAGTGACTACATGTCCATCTGTCGAACATTAATCCTTACAGGCATAGTTGCATCATGTATCTCTAATCTTGTCACTTCCATTTTTATGACTATTTAAGAACATGATGAGGCGCAGTGAGACAAACCATGACGAAACTAAGTCGTTTAACTTGAACAAACTTGTTCTTCTCTCCCCTTAACGACGGGGAGACTGGCTCATCAAAAGTGACTAAACGAGATTGTTAAGGTCTTTATAAGCGGACATAAGGGTGAAAGTTTATGTCTTATTCCACATCAAATAACCCATCATTATGCGCTTTTGGATGCGCAATTTGACACATAAAATATGTTGACGATAAACCCGTTAACATAATCCGTTAACAAACATGCATATTGTTAGATTTGAAACACTAACATGCAAAACATTACAAACGTAACGTCAATGATGGTGGTATAGATGGATACCGTAAAACAAGACACGCTACAAGTCATAGCTTATCGTTCCATAAAAAACTTTTAGTTTATCGTGTGAAGCATGAGACCGATCAATATATATGGATCTCAATATATGGATCTCGGTTGAACCATGAACACATCATTAACCAATACCGAACCTCTGTTTTATACTTCCTTGAACAAATGACTGACTTTCCGAACCCTGATTGCTACCAAATTTAGGAGCAAGTACATATGGGTGTCAGGAATCCAATGCCTCTGGCCTCACTGCCGGAACCGATCGGAGACACCGTACCGGCCGGAATACTTTCCGGAAGTCAGTGACCACTTGTATCGAGAAGTTCACCATGTTCCAGGTCTCCAAATGCCCTCACATTTTGTGAGTATGTAACCTTAGATGTTAGAAATTATTTGCCGCAAGTAGCACCTCAATAACCCACCGAAAAGTAGGTGAACCATTTCTCACAATGACAAGTCCACAATCTTTAAATCCTGAAATTTTAGGATTTTTCAAATTTTTGTCATTGTTTGGGTGCCCCATAACATCAACGTGTTATGGTTTGAGTTTGACCATGATATATGTATCAACACAACATACGTTATCCTCAAAGTGAAGCATGATAAGTCAATTTCGGCTTCCATTTTATGTCTCATTCTCTTTTGCGTAGGAAGATGTATGCCACTTCTAAACTTTGCTAAAGAATAGGGTTTAAGGTTGAGCATAGTCAATGAAGGATCATAGAGTGGTTTATGCATTTGTTAACACATATATTACATCTTTATTACTTTGGAGGAATTTATTGATCCGTTTAACTTTTTTGCTCAAAAGTAGCTTATACGAGTCATTAATTTATTATTCTGAATCATAGTATCGTGAAAGAATACAATTCACACTATTTCGACTCATGAGATGCGCTACATCATTTCAAACGATATATAAAAACTCTTTCACAGTGAGTTTGTGGGTGATACACGTGGCATAAGTATTGCCTTTAACTAGCGTATCGTCTCAAATAATTTCATGGTTCCGTTGTAAATTCATCAACGTAGACAATTACTATAACAAAACTATTTCATAGGTTCAATTGCTCTCTTGATGCAAAAACAAAAACATATGACTTGAATCATAACGCCATAAGGCATATAAACTTAAGCATTAAACTACTCTTTGATTTTTTTGTGATCATCTAGCCATCGTAGTCACAATGGATTAAAACTAAATCCATTAATAGCTTTCATTTAGCTATATACTCAACATCTCTTTAACATATTCATAAACAAGAATATAGAGACAAGTAGTCTTAGGTCAAGACATATAAATATCACAGTATAAAGCTCGGAAAGTGCAATAATATAGCCCCAAATAGACGCTTAACCTTACTAAAGGGTTTTAGACCCACAAATGTCATTCACGAGTGATTGTGACTTGCAAATATCATGCATATACAACATAGATCCAAATACAAGGATCTTTGTTGCCTAGTTATACCCAAAAGGGTTGTCGGCGTAAAAAAAAATAGAGCAAAAAAAAGGCTCGGAGTTCGTGAGGAGGCCGTGCGGGGGAGGCTGCGGAGGCCATGCGGGGGGCCATGCAGGGGCTGCCGGGGGGGGGGGGTGGTAAGTGGCAAATGTGATTTCATTCAAAACATATTGAAGAAAGCCAATACTTCATTGAATACGTATGCAGATTATTAAATACTCTTTATGACGAACATATTCATCTCCAAAAAGAGATCGGGATGGCAGAATTTGATCCATCATGATCTAGTCTGATTGAATTCCTAGATTATCTCTCTAGAGAAAAAGGCAATATAAAAGTTACAGATTAACTCAAAGAGATAAATTCTCAAGTAACAAAGTTTGAAATAAAGATAGATTACCTCGAAGAAGAGCAATATTTTTTAGATATTGAGAAGAAGTTAGCCAGATCAGAGAATCTCTCTATTATTATCCATCAACAAGCAGCTGAATTAAGAGATACTCAGGAAAACCTGAAAAAGTTTTTAGAAACTCTTGTATTCAGAATAGGATGAATCAAAAAGTAGATCTAAAAGTAAAGGAAAAGAATGGTAGGGTTTTAAGTTTTTACCTCCCGACTCAAAAACTTAGCGAAAACGTTGATCCTGTTATACATCAACAAAATTACAGCATAGCCTATCTTCAAGAAATAGGCGATAAGCTCGAAGAACAATTCCAAGACCTAAGCAGAAGAATCGCAAGTTTACAAAATTTTGTAGAAAAAATGAAAGAAACATATGATAAGATAGATGAAGAAGCACTAGCATAGATTATTACTATTAAAATACCTTCACCAAAAGGAGAGGGTAAACTCAAGTTTTGTGAACCTAAACTACTTGAGTGGGAAAAATCAAAGAAATATATGAAAATGCTGAGTAGAATACTCAGTACTAAAAAGAATATTGTGCAAATACAAATAATTAATGCTCAAGAATTTGAATACAACGAAATTGAATCTAGTGTCAGAGAAGTATCTGCCCCTAATTCAAATTAAATGAGATATATAAGAGAAGAATCTTTCTCTTAGATTGACATAGGTTCAAGATCTTTGAATTAACAGTTCCAGCCATTGGTGAAGAAACAGACGTCAGATTAATCACTCCTAAAGAAGTAAGTGAAATAGTTAGAAGAGGGAATATATTGTTCTATCCTGTGTGTTCTACAAGATGACGGAATAAAAGATTTTCAGAAATGCCTGTTAGGGACAGTCGAAGCCTCTTTGTGCAATCAGGTTGCATATTTCAATGTCTTCCCAAATTTCACCACACATAAAAGGGATGCAGTTCACTGCCTTAGACTAAGGATGAAAACAAATGGAATTTTGATAAAAGATGGAATGATGGAACTTGCGATAGACTACAAGATCTATTACAAGTTAACGTGTTCAACAGTAGTACCCAATACTAAATTCATAAACAGTTCGGAAAAAATTACTACAGCAATTCTTACTAATCTAAAAAATAATTCTAAGCAAAAGCATGTCACAAATTGGCATGAAGTAACTTTCCCTAGAGAATGGAAACTTACACCTCCGGAAAAACAAGTGCAGAGTTCAAATATTTCCATCTATGAAGACATGAGAAAAAAGATAAGCCTACGATTTAATCATAGGCATTCCTTTGCAGGATATGAAGAAGGAAGTACCTCTGAATCCAGAGTTACAACTTTCCACGAAGAAGCATTCGAGGAAGATGATTTAAAACGACCTCAAAAAGCGACGATACAAAATATTATGAATAATGTAACAAAAATTATTCGTGAAAATAAGGTTAAACTTCCAAAAGGAAAAACTGCTTCAGAAAGGACTAGAGAACGTAGCTCAGAGAGGTTCATTCATACAGAGTCAAAAGAAAACCATAGACAACTAGGTTGCTAGTTTAACGCCAACACAAGCTCTAGTGTTAAACAAATATGCATATGAGGATGCTCATGCATATTATGAGTCAACACTGACACGAATTGTCTAGAAGTGGTATAATTCCTTTAAGAAAAGCTCGAAGTGGGCAAATTGGCCAATAAGACTTGCTCAGACCAACCATCTGTTGGATTTTGCCATACCAATTTATGCTTAATTTTGTGGAGACATAACTGGGCATAGTGAACAGGAAAAAGAAAGAGCAAGAGCAAATATTCAAAAGTTGAGTATTTGTAATATGAGATATTTCGAGGAATATAGGAATGAGTTCCAAAACTACTACTACACAATTAGAGATATAGATAATATGGATCTTATCAAGACATATTACATAAAGCTTCCAGAACCATGAAATGATGCAGTAGCTCAATCTGCAGAAGAAAATCCTCCATCACAATTCACAGTTGGTGGAATAGCAGAAAGAATTAGGGATTTGACTAATAAAACAATGCACTGACAACCTGAAGTCAAAAACTGCCAAGAAGAAACTCAGGGTAGTTGAAAATATGTGTCCTAAGATTTTGAATATTCCAACTCAATGGGGTTGCCATATTCCAAAAGAAAAGAAACATAAAAGTAGATATTCATGTAATAACAAGTTTTCGAGTAATTTCGCAATCAAGGGACAAGGAAGAAAATTCACCTCCCATAAGTATAAATTTAAAAAGAAGAATCTTTCTAAGCCAAAATACTCAGAAGGAAAGAATGAAAAATCTTCTCCCAGGAAAAGATTTTTTAAGAAGAAGAAACCACAAGAAAATTCTCCAAAATATGCTAAAAAGAAATGCAGATGCTGGCTCTGTAAGGCTGAAGGTCATTATGCTAATGAATGCCCTAAAAAGGATAAACAATCCTGAAAGGTATTATTAGCAGAGTATGACGAAGTTGTTGAATATGCAAACCTAAAAGGGTTTGAAGTTGCATTTTCTGATGAAGAGAATGAGTCAATATATTCTCTTGAATACTCATCAGATAGTGAAACTGATAATACATTAGAAGACTACTATTCGGAAGAAGAGGATAGTGGATATCGTCATATATTATTGTTACAAGTCCAAGATTGAAAACAAGAACAAAAAGCTGATATTATATGTATTTTCTATCCTAAACCAGGAGCTTTCAGATGTGATTATTGCGATTGTTATGACAACAGTTCAATACCCATGAATTGTGAATGAACAAGTGAAACGTATCATAAGGAATGCTTCGTAGCAGAATTAAGAAGAATGACAAAAGAAAATAATGCATATATTCTTGCTGATCAAGAGTATGAGATGTTCAATAAAGAAGAGCGAGAACAAACTCTCAAGCAGCACCTTGGAAAACAACGTCGCAAAAATGAAGATAATAACTTAATTAAGCAGTCCGATAATTCAAGAGTCGTGTCCAATAATAGCAGGAGAAGAGGAGGAAATGATGATCAATCTTTTTACAAAACTTGCTTTTGATTTACCTGAACCAGTAAACACAAGTACAAACAAGTGGATACAATAATTATATTACTGTAGGATTAAAGTTTCTCAATTACAAGAAATATCATCTACATGCATTTGTAGATAATGGATCAAGATATAGCCTGACAAAAACATATGCTATTCCTAAGGAATATTGGGAGAATGCTGAAAAATCTGCCACAGGAATTGGAATGGGAAACCACGAGATATCGATGAGTATCTTTGCCAAAAATGTAAAATCTCCTAAGAATGAGGAACTTTTACGGTTAAGCACTTCTGGCAATGTGAAGCTCAAGAAGCAGATGTGTGGATAGGAAATGATTTTCTTCTTCAACAAACAATCACTCAAACTCCAACCATGATCGGATTTGAGAATGTAACAAGTATTACTGGGAATCTAGACTCTCACATATTGTACACATTACAGGAAAATGTTTTACTGCACATTATCAGAGATTGCAGTTGAAGAATGGTAATTACCAACCAGAAATGCAGACAGTTTTGCTCTACAAGATCACCTAAAGAATATCAATAACTAATAGTTGTAGAAACAAGTTCAAGAGACTCAGAGTCTGACGGAGAAGAAGATTTTATAATGGAACATAACCTTAAGGAATACGCACAAGGTTGAACAAAAGAAGATTCCAACTTTGGTCGAAATTGAGAATCTATTGAAACCACTTATCAATGAAGATCCTTAACTATATTGGGACAAAGATCCAGTATATTGTAAGCTAAAGATGCATGATATAAATGTTATTTGCCATGTAAAAGAAATTCCTCATTATTGTGAGCAACATATAAAAGAAATAGAAACCCAAATTCAATAACTTCTAGATAAGAAGCTAATCATGCCATCAAATAGTCCTTATCATACCCCTGCCTTCCTTGTGAGAAATCGTGCAGAACAGGTAAGAGGAAAAACTAGGATGGTGATAGATTACAGAGATGTCAATAAGAAAACCGTCAAAAATGGTTGCCAGATAGCTCAGATGAGAATTCTCATCAACAGACTTAAGGGAGCAAAAATCTTCTCCAAATTCGATGCAAAGTCAGGATTCTGGCAAGTCAAAATGCATCTTGATTCCATAGCATTAACTGCTTTTGGAACTCCTCAAGGTCATTACGAATGGCTAGTCATGCCACTTGGTCTGAAGTAAGCCCCATCTATCTTTCAACAAAAGATGGTAAATATATTTAAGCCTTATGCAGATTTTTGCATAATATATATAGATGATATTCTGGTTTTCTCTAAAACTATGAATGAACATCTAAAACACCTCGAGCAGATTTGCAAACTCATTGTCCAAAAGGGAATTTCTTGGACAAAAGAAATTCATCTTATCAAAGGTGAAATAGATTTCCTTAGAATCCATGTTAAGGGTGGAGAGATTCGTTTCCAAGATTATATAGTTAAGAAAATTAGTCAATTCCCAGACAGTATTCCTGATGCTACGTCTTTACAAAGATTTTTAGGAGTTGTTAATTTTGTGAGAGATTTTATCCCTCAAGTTAGTGGACTCACTGCACTCCTCTCTCCCAAAACAAGCTCAAAAAAGAAATGGTCCATCACGACAGATGATATCAACACTATCCAAAGAATTAAAGAATTAACAAAAAAATCTTCCCCATTGCAATTACTAGAGGAATGGAACAAATCATTTTACAAACAGATGCAAATGATTATTACTGGGCGAGAGTTGTCTTAGCAATCACCCCTGATGCAAACCTAGAGAAGGTTTGTAAGTTCTTGTCCGGAAAGTTTAATCCAGCTTAATTAACTAGTCCACAAGAGATAAGGAAGTTTTGGCCTTGATAAAGTCCACTAAGGGTGCTGAAGCTTACCTAGGAAATACGTTTCTAGTTAGAACAAATAACAAAAGATTCAAGAATTTTAAGAATTATAAACTAAGTGATGTCGCTGATATGGGCAGAGTTCTAAGATGGCAGATGTTTTTAGCACAATATTATTATAACGTTGAAATGATTGTAGCTTACAAGAACTACTTGCCAGATGCCTTGACTAGAGAGATGGCTATGTTGCAAAGAGAATGACGAAATCCTAGAAGCAGATGACCGGATTCGGAAGAGAAGCCTAAACCAGAAAAGAAAACGCTTTGGGAAAGGTATAAGAAATGAGACAAAACGGTTGGACCATTATATGACGGACTTGGGTACTAGTACATAGTTTCTTATGGTGCTGCTAAATCTAGCATAATAGCTGGAAAACGTGAGCTGAAAATTCATGATGAACAATCGGATGATAAGTCTACAAGAAAAGAAGAAGATAACTCTACCACTTATGAAGATGAGAAGAAACTCCTAAATGAGTATCTGTTGAATCCTAACACTGTTGATGTCCCTGATCAGTTCTCTAAAAATGTGCCAAAAGGGCAGAAGAACTCCTTTTAAGCCAAAAAAGATGAAAAAATTTGCGTACAAACTAGTATGTATGCGTGCGTCCAAACTCTCATTTATTTGCACACTTGGGAATATAAATACATGATTTTAACCATTTAAAAGTTTAGTTTATTACTAAAGATCTTTTTTGTAAAAGATCAACATAAAAAAAATCATTTGCTTTGTCGATTGCATCAAAAAAATTAACATTTATGGTGAAAGTTAGTAGTCTCATGATCAACCGTCAATTTGTTTGATGCAATCGACAAAGCGAACGATTTTTGTTTATGTTGATCTTTTACAGAAATGATCTTTAGTAATAAACTAAACTTTTAAATGATTAAAATCATGTATTTATATTCCCAAAATGTGCAAATAAATGAGAGTTTGGACACACGCGTACATACTAGTTTGTATGCAAGTTTCTTCCATGAAAAGAAGCTTTCTCAAGTTACCAGAATAAAAAGAATTCATGGCCAACCGCTGAAGGTTTTTAACGGGTTTGCTTTCAAGACAGGAAGGGTATTGTCCTTTAAACAGAAGATCATCGTCGACAATAATCTTCACAATTTATATGAAAACAATGAGTACCTCATGCTTCAATCCCTTGAAGTACTAGTATAAGAGTTGCATGGATTTCATGCAAAAAATAAGCAAGTTGCTACGGAAAAAAATCAAAATCTAAAGGTGATCTACCTTGAGAATCCTGAAAAGTGCCTATGTTCCTATCTCCTCCCTAAGCGAGGAGGATTGGTATAATTTTTGTAATTATCTTGGAAACTCTAATAAAATAGACATTTTTACGGAAACATTAATGGTAGTTCATGGCCCATATTATAGGAGATATCTTGTGGATGTACAAGCAGAACATCCCCAGAAATACAAACTTTGGCTTTTTTGTCTGTAATCTATGGACAAAGTCGAATGAAGATTTACAGGGATTCCTTAAAAATAATCCATGAGGCTGTAAAGAAAATCAGACCTGAAGAATGCATCCTGAGATTAAAATTTGTGTCCACACCTCCTTAGTGGACAATAATCAATGGGAAAATGAATTACATCTCTCTGTACTATTATGTCAGAATAATTCAAGAGTCTTCAAAACAAGCTTTCGTCAAGAAAGACAATGGAAAGCCTAATCAGAGCATTCCCTAGATGAGGACGATAACTATTACCAGTATAAGGAAGACAATTCCAAGAGATGATAATGCAAGTCTCCTAGCAAGTGGAGAAAAGATTATGGTTACTTGTTATGACCATCATCTCTCACATAATGGTAATTTCTTGAAGTCCTTAGAAAGAAAAGAAATTGATTGCATTCTGGCTACAACTACTTCGCTAGAAAAGATAAAACAAGAGGAAACAGTTCCTATATATGATTCGGATCTCGAATCAGTTCCAAAAGATTTTGTATCAGACGATTCTTTTGAATTTGATGATGAAACTCATCTCAACATAATAAATCAACTGGATGGCTGAGAAGCTGCCGACGTAAGAAGACACTCATCTTGGCCTTAATAAAAGTGATGCTGACGCATGAAGACACACAACTTTACTTGGATAAAAGTAAAGTTACCATGACAAGACGCCTTGTCATACACTCATCTCTAAAGGAGTTTTAATTATAGCTTGAAGTCCGGAGCTTATAAAGGGGAGCTCCACCTTCTCGTAGAAAGAGAGAGAAACAATGAATCAAGAAGAGAACTTGAGAGTGAAGTTTCATCCTCTTCAGAGAGAAGTTTAATTTCTAATAAGGTGACAAAAATATGAGTGTATAGTAGTCTAAGTGTGATAAGTATTTTGTGAAGTTTCCTACAGCTGTAATATTGTGTGGAGTGCTTGTAATACAAGTAAGTTGTATTTATTTCAGTCTTGAGTAGCTAAACAGCTTTAGATGTTTACCCTAGAGTTGAGGCTCCGGGTTTTAGTTTGTATTAATATTGAAATAAGTAAACTATATTGTGAGCCCATAACACCGTCTTTTGATTTTACCCTTAAGTCCCCAGGTAGCAGATTACCACCTAAGAGTGGATCTTAATATAATTTGTAAAAATACTCAGTCCCAGGTGGCGGTTTACCGCCCAAGAGAGGAGCATGAGTATTGTTTTTTTATTTTGTAAGATTGGAGACTTCTGTTAAGTTTTCCTTTAAGTCCTAGTTTTCCTGACAGTCTGTCTAAACACTATCCTGGATAAAACAACAGTGATTTCGCCAAGTCCAAGTAACCCTAGACAGAAGGTTGTTAGGTGAAAATTTTGGCATGTTGAAGGTTAGTTTTTTTTTTCCAGGATTTGCTTATTATTGTTAGGTTTACCCAAGTAAAAAAAAATTCAGAAAGGTATAAAAGTACTTTTAATAGAGAGTTAACAGAGAGTTAACGGTTTATATGGTCCTGATTAAATTTTGAAATGTTAAGAGCACACGCGATTAAAATCAAACAACGGGGATACAACTGATTAAAGTCTCAAACCTCAACATAGTAAACTGAAAATGATTCTTAAATAAATATATAATCTGTTAATATATATATATATATATATCTCGATTTAATTGAAGTTTTCCCATTTTTGTTTGTCGGTTGTTGTCCTCCACCTCTCGAATTTCACAGGGCTAGTTTGTTTTGATACAATAGGGCTACTTATGAAACTATACAAACTACTTTAAAAAAAAAAAAAAACTACTAGACAACTGCTAGTATAGTAGCTGTCATTTACCAAAAGCAATTAGTTATATCTAACTCATTCATAATCTCATATTCGATTACAGTTTAACTTCGATAAATGTATATTTGATAAAATTAATAAGGGCAAAATTCTATATAATCCCTAAGATTTGCAATCTCTATAAAGTCTTTAAACTGTCCAACCTAAACAGTCTAAACCATTAATTTTCTGTTAATTCTCCGTTATTTTTTAACTAAAGTACAGATTTACCCTTATGTTTTTTTTTTGACTTACACTCTTAAAACTCAACTAGGGGTTAATGATCAAATTACAGTTGATTTAAACAATTAACAAAAAAATTTAACATAAAAGACTATTTAGTTAATGAAATATAAGTTCATGGACTAAACAGATTAGGATAAAAACTGAGAGACTAAACTATAACTGACCTAAGACCATAGGGACTAAATGGATGTTTACATATTTAATAATTTTAATCAAATAATAATTTTCTCAGATTCGAGGAGCAAGAATGAAGAATACACGTAATAGAAGTTTGAAAGCTTAGTCTTGAACACATGCTATTTGATCATAAGAATATTCTTAACTTTTAGCCACCCCGCCTTAGTTTTAGTCTATGCAACATTTGCTTGCATCACTCTTGGTGTCACTGATCACGACTCAACCAAGGAAATAAAAATGACCCTATGAGAAAATAGTCAACAAAGTATTTTAATGTTCATTTTTTTTCTGCCTATGCATGCATGTACGTATGCAACTATTATTGCTGACTAAATCATAGAGAACTATTACTTTTCATCAAAAACTATTATTATTGCTGATTCAATCATCGAAAAAAAAAACTATTATTGCTGATTATACAACCCATAGATTTCATTTTGAGCGGTGGAGGATATCCCATCAGCTAAGATATAATTCATAGATCGATGTTATATTGATGAATTATAGCTTGATTATTTCTTATGAGTTCAAACTTTAATTACTAAACATGTTATCAAATTATTGTTTGAACTTGGACATACTGCAAACTCGTATATATGTTTACTGATGCATGTATTATCTGAGTAGACGTAGGAACTTAATTTAAGGCCTAAATACAAAGAACACGTTTTGTATTTTCTATCTAGAACTAGCTAGAAGATCCTTTGGTGTGGTGACAATGACTGCAAGTTTGACTAAATTTTATTTCCTTTCAGCAAAATGGTGGATTCACGAGTGTATACACATGAGTGGCTGCCAAAGGGGGGTCAGATGAGGAGGCCGGCTGCGCTAGGGTTAGGTGCGGCCGGTGGGGGGAAAAATTCTAGGATTTTAGTATTTTGTTTTCGGGTTTTAGGCCTATGCAGCTTAGGGCTAGAGCTAAGTGCTCGATAATGTAAAATAATAGAATGAATTCATAAAAAATAACTGTAATTTTATTAATAGATATGAAACTTTATATATTGGTATTACATCAAAGATTCCGATAAATATGAGAGAATATTATTCCTTAACTAGTTAGACTAGATACACTAATAATATCTCAGAGATAATTCTTCTTCAACTTTATTATCTTATTCTGCAAGACAGCCGGCTTTTAATTTAGAAACTTAACTAGAGAAAGTCAGATTGAGGAGGTTGGACAATTCTTAAATCTTGATAAATTGCCTCTCCACGAGGGTCGCATCTAATC